>NC_138867.1:174636002-175236002 GCF_965194805.1 Balaenoptera borealis | reverse complement strand
ACATTTAATACATTTGTGACATACCTAGCTTTTCCTTAATTTTTTCAATATTTCCAGGCTACATGGTTCATCTGCAAGTTTTTTCAAATTGTTGCAAATCTCCAAAGTTTTTTCCAATATATTTTTTGGAAAAAATCTGCATATAAGTGGACCTGTGCAGTTCAAACTTATGTTGTTCATGGGTCAACTGTACTTTCTATGAGTCTCCTGAGGTGATCATGACATTTTTGCTTATTACTGTATTAATACATTATATTGCCTAAGTTGATTTTGAGATATTAACTCAACCTAGCATCCCTGAAGTAAATCTGACTTAGTCACGCTGTATATTTGTGGTTAGATGATGCTGGATTAGGTTTTCTAGTATGGTTGATTTTTTTGGCATCCATTTTCACAAGGAAAATTGGTTTCTTCATTTTTTAGTAATACCTTTGTCTGGTTTTAGAGTAACAGTAATACTGGTCTGATAGAATGAGTTTGAAGTGTTGTGTTGATTCTATTTGTGGGGAGGGTTTCTGAAGAATCGTATTAAACCTATGAATGATTTGGAGAATTCTATGGTGAAGCCATTTGAACCTGGGCTTTCCTTTTGAGTAGTTTTTGCTTAGTAATTCAACCACATCACTTGTATAGTCAGAAACTCTATTTTTTTCTTGAGTTATTTTCTGCAGGATGTATATTTCTAGGGATTTGTCTATTTCATCTAAATTATCTAATTTGTTGCCATACTGTTCATTGAATTCCTTTATAATCCTTTTTATTGCTGTAAGGTTGGTGGAATAGTCTTCCTTCTGTCCGATTTTCAGAATTTGAGTCTTCTTTTTCTTTCAGTCAGCTTAGCTAAAGATTTGTCAATTTTATTGAGTTTTTTCAAACACCCCACTTTTGATTTCATTGATTTCTATATGTTGTTTCTATTCTCTATTTTCTGCTCTTTTTTATTTCCTTCGTCTCATTGGGGGGGGGTGTTGGTGCTCATCCTTCCAAGTGTGATAAGGTGGAAGGTGAGATTATTGGTTTGAGACCTTTCCTCACGTCTGTATGGATTTCCTCTTTGACACATTGGTTATTTAGGAGTATTTTTTTTTTCATATTTGTGAATTTCTCCAGTTTTTCCTAAGTTATTGATTTCTAATTTCATTCCATTGTTGTCACAGACCATAAATGTATTTATTCTTAGTATTTTAAATTTAGTGAAGTTTATGTCCTAGCATTTGTTCTACCCTGGAGGTTTCATATGCACTTCTGAAGAATATATATTCTGTTGTTGTTGGGTGAAGTGTTCTGTAGACACATAAGGTGTACTTAATTTATAGTGTTTTACAAGTCTTTTATTTCTGTGTTGATATTTTGCCTAGTTGTGTATATAATATTCAAAGTGAGATACTGGAGTCTCCATTTACTGTTGTTTTTCCCTTCATTTCTCTTTTGCTTCATTTATTTTGGCACTCTGTTATTAAATGCACATATAAATGTTATAGCTTCCTGATGAATCGACCTTTTTCATGATACAGCCTTCTATATCTCTAGTAATATATTTTCTTTTAAAGTCTTTTTCCCTCCTGGTATTAGGAGAGTCTCTCCAGCTTTCTGGTGGGTGTATTTACATATATATCTTTCCCTGATCCTTTTACTTTCAATCTTTTTGCATCTTTGAATTTAAAAGCATTTTCTATGGAGAGCATATAGTTGCCTCTTTTTTTTTTTTTTTTTGTCTTAAACATACGGTGATAATTTCTGACTCTTGATTGGATTATCTTACCCATTATATGAGTATTATAGATATAATTCCAATTACACCTGCATTTTACCTTTTTTTCCCCAACAGTTCTCATGACTTTTTCAGTCCCAACTTTGCTTCTTTATTGATTTCTTTTCCATGAGGTTTAATATGTTGAATGTAGTATTTTACTTTTTAAAATAAATTTTTCCTAAACAAACAATAGGACAGGCTTCACATAGTCCCTGAGGCTTAGGCCAATGAGTGGGGTTGCAAGGTCTGGAGAGAAGAGGTGAGGAGGTAGGTGAGCCAAGCCTGGGGACCAAGTCTAGAGACAGCCTTGGAGTCAAAGGCACTGTTTTGGAAAAGGTCCTTTATGAACACAGGAAAATGGACAGATTTAGTAAACAAGGAGGAAAGAGGCTTAGGGCTTTGTGGCATTTTAGGGTCCAATGGGGTCTGTGCAGTCCTGTGGCTTTTCCCCCATGTTTTATTATTGTGGTAAAATACACATAACATAAAATTTACCATCTTAACCATTTTCAAGTGTATAGTTCATTGGCATTTACATTTATACTGTTGTACGACTATCACTACCAATCTCCAGAACTCTTTTCATCTTCCAAGATTGAAATTCTATGTCCAGTAAACAACTACCCCCTCCATTCTGCTTATGTTGGAATTTCCTTATTTTTTAAGATTGAATAATATCCCATTGTATGTATATACTACCTTTGATCATCCATTCATCAGTCTACGTACATTTGGGTTGCTTCCACCATTTGCCTAGTGTGAATAAATGATGCTAAGAAGATAGGTTTACAAGTGTATCTTAGAGATTCTGCTTTCAACTGTTTTGGGTATATACCCAGAAGTGAAATTGCTAGATTATATGGTGATTCTGTTTTTAATTTTTTGAGGAACTACTTAGCTTTTTCCATACTGATTGCACCATTTTTATATTCCTACCAACAGTGCACAAGGGTTCTAATTTCTCCACATTCTTTCCAACACTTCTTATTTTCTGTTTTAGTGTTTTCTTATATTACTCATCTTAATGAGTGTGAATATACCTTTATTTTAATAGGAATCATTACTGTTGCCCTCACAAATGCTGGATGGTGTCTGTATCACACCTACTATTTATATTCATACCTGAGCAATTCCTGAAACAGTGTTAATTTAATTTGTATTAGACGGTGGAAACATAAATAATTCCTGATGACATCCTTAATCATGAAGGCCTCTACCCTCCATAGAGGAAATACACAACACACCTCTGGTTCCCCTGTTATCTTACATTCATTGTGAACTTTCCTTCAAAGCTCTTATTTCTGATTGACTGATTGACTGGATGCTGTTTTTTTCTTTCCTTTATTATGCTTCCATGAAAGGGAGAGCAATAGATACAAATAAGGCCATGTCTATAAAGCTAAAGACAAATTGAACTGGCTCCAAAAATTCATTTTAATGACATTGCAACAGAGTCAGATGTTCAATGGGGCCATAACAGTCCATCCACGTGTTTTCATAAGGTTTTTGCCCAGGGCTTGAAATGGGAGAAAGAAAATATCACTGGTTTTAACAATAAATCTCTTCCAAATGCAACTTCTTATTTTTTAAAATTAATTAATTAATTAATTAGGTTGCATCAGGTCTTAGTTGCAGCAGGCGGGCTCCCTAGTTGCGGCTTGCCAGCTCCTTAGTTGTGGTATGCAAACTCTTAGTTGTAGCATGCATGTGGGATCTAGTTCTCTGACCAGGGATCAAACCCCGACCCCCTGCATTGGGAGCGCGGAGTCTTAACCACTGCGCCACCAGTGAAGTCCCACAAATGCAACCTCTAATTCCCTCTTTTAAGTAGCAAAAGCTATTATCTCCTTTTACTTTCTACTCCTAACCAAAAATATCTAAACAAGTTGTAATTACTGATAACCCCAACTGTATCATGCAGATAGACAATGCAATGACAAAATCCCAGCATCCACAGAAGCTTCTGAGCAAACCAGGTTCTTCCTCACCCTTAAATATACACAGACCCTCACAAGATGTTGCCAAATGTCAAACGTTATATGGGAGTCAGAGTATGTTACTTTCAAATAGGAAAAGAGATGAGGCAAAATATTAAAAACGAGTATTGTATGTGGGGATGCTGAATCTTTTAATATCTTACTTCTGATTTATAAACCAAATTTTATTCTTTGTTAACAGTATTTCTTTCCCCACAAACCTAAAAGCACCAGAATTGTATGAACTTGTTTCATGCTACTATATCCAGACAATAGAGTGCCTTGATTAATTTTGTGCTTAATTACATAAGTTTTGACTCTAGAGTGCCGGGTAGAAGAGGGATCGTCAAAAGTTAACATTAAGACTAGGTCCCTCAGCACTGGACAGCTACATGTAAAACAATGAGATTAGAACATCTCCTCACACCACATACAAAAATAAACACAAAATGGATTAAAGACCTACATTTAAGATCTGAAACCATGAAACTCCTAGAAGAGAACATAGGCAGAACACTCTCTGACATAAATTGTAGATATATATTTTTTTGGATTTGTCTCCCAAGGCAAAAGAAATAAAAACAAAAATAAACAAAGGGACCTAATTAAACTTAAAAGCTTTTGCACAGGAAAGGAAACCACCAACAAAACGAAAAGACAACCTACTGAATGGAAGAAAATATTTGCAAATGATATGACCAACAAGAGGTTAATATTCCAAATATATAAACAGCTCACACAAGTCAGTATCAAAAAAACCCAAACAACCCAATCAAAAAATGGGCAGAGGAACTAAATAGACATTTCTCCAAAGAAGACATACAGATGGCCAAAGGCACATGAAAAGATGCTCAACATCAGTAATTACTAGAGAATGCAAATCAAAACTACAATGAGGTACCACCTCACACCAGTCAGAATGGTCATCATTAAAAAGTCTACAATAACAAATGATGGAGAGGGTGTGGAGAAAAGGGAACCCTCCTACACTGTTTGTGGAAATGTAAGTTGGTGCAGCCACTATGGAAAATAGTATGGAGGTTCCTTAAAAAACTAAAAAGAGAGCTACCATATGATTTAGCAATCCCACTCCTGGGCATATATCCAGAGAAAACTCTAATTTGAAATGACACACATACCCCAATGTTCATAGAAGCACTATTTACAATAGCCACGACATGGCAATAACCTACATATCCATTGACAGATGAATGGATAAAGAAGATGTGGTACATATATACAATGGAATACTACTCAGCCATAAAAAATGAAATAATGCCATTTGCAGCAACATGGGTGGACCTAGAGATTATCATACTAAGTGAAGAAAGTCAGAAAGAGAAAAACAAATACCATATGCTATCACTCATATGTGGAATCTAAAATATGACACAAATGGACTTACCTATGAAATAGAAAGATTCACAGACATAGAGAATAGACTTGTGGTTGCCAAGGGGGATGGGGGTGTGGAGGAGGGATAGATTGGGAGTTTGGGATTTGCAGATGCAAACTATTATATATAGAATGGATAAACAACAAGGTTCTACTGTATAGCACAGGGAACTATATTCAATATCCTATGATAAACCATAATGGAAAAGAATATCAAAAAGAATATATATATGTATAACTGAATCACTTTTGACCTTTGGTGATTTCAGCAGAAATTAACACAACATTGTAAATCAACTATACTTCAATTAAAAAACCCCCCAAAAAACAAAAAAGCAAAACCCCCAAAGCAACAGCCTGCTTTCCTCAGCTACTGCTAAGGTGGCTCAGCCCTTCAGAGGAAGCTAAGGTCCGCATTGGGGACCAGCGACTAGCATCAGGCCAGGCAGCACCACACCTAGCACTCACTTGCACTGTGGCCTCCACTGCCTTGTAGCCTACCTGAACCTACTCGGCCCTCATCCTGCATGACAATGAGGTGATGATCACGGAGGATAAGATCAATGCCCTCATTAAAGCAGCCGATGTAAATGTTGAACCTTTCTGGCCAGGCTTGTTTGCACAGGCTCTGACCCATGTCAACATGGTGAGCCTCATCTGCAATGTAGGGGCTAGTGGACCTGCCCCCTCCACCACTGCCGCCCCAGCTGAGGAGAAGAAAGTAGAAGCAAAGAAAGAAGAACGTGAGGAGCCTGATGATGACATGGGCTTTGGTCTTTTTGACTAAACCTCTTTTGTAACATGTTCAATAAAAAGCTGAACTCTTAGAAAACAACAAAAACAGCACAATCAAAAAATGGGCAGAAGACCTGAACAGACATTTTTCCAAAGACATACAGATGGCTAACAGACACATGAAAAGATGCTCAGTATCCCTAGTTATTAGATAAATGCAAATCAAAACCAAAATGAGATATCACATCATACCTGTCAGAATGGCTATTGTCAGAAAGTCTACAAATAACAAACAGGATGTAAAGAAAAGGGAACCCTTGTACACCAGTGGTGGGAATGTAAATTGGTGCAGCCATCATGGAAAACAGTATGGAGGTTCCTCAAAAAATTAAAAACAGAGTTGCCATATGATCCAACAATTCCACTCCTGGGTATATATCCAGAAAAGACGAAAACACTAATTTGAAAAGATACATGCACCCCAATGTTACAGTAGCACTGTTTAAAGTATGGAAGCAACCCAAGTGTCCATCAACAGACGTATGGATAAAAAAGATGTGATTGATATATATATAAAATGGAATATTACTCAGCCATAAAAAGAATGAAATTCTGCCATTTGCAGCAATATGGATGGACCTAGAGAATATTATGCTTAGTGAAATAAGTCAGATAAAGACATATACTGTATGATATCACTTATGTGTGGAATCTAAAAAATAATACAAATGAATGCATATAGCAAAACAGAAACAGACTCACAAATGTGGAAAACAAACTAGTGGTTACCAGAGGGGAAGGAGAGGGGGGAGGGGCAACTTAGGGGTATGGAATTGAGAGATACAAACTACTATGTATAAAATAGATAAGCAAAAAGGATGTATTACATAGCAGAGGGAAATACAGACATTATCTTGTAATAACTTTTAATGGAATATAATCTATAAAAATACTAAATCACAATGCCGTACACCTGAAACTAATGTAATATTGTAAATCAATTATACCTTAAAAAAAAAAAAACTAGGTCCCTCAGCAAGAAAGGCCTGATTTGAATAGTGGTCAGTCTTTGTCCCTTGCTAGCATGTATGTCTGACATTTAATCTAAACGCGTACACCTCAGTTGACTAAATGTGTTAAAATAATCAAAGAGAACAGTTTAGTTGATCTAAGCAAATTTATTTCATACATCATGAAGCAGGCTGTCTCTACTCTCAAGAGTCCAGAGAACTGCAAACCAAGGAACAGGGCTGCAAGCTTTTGTAGAGGAACGCATTCAGGGAATAAGGAAAGAGTATGTGTGTTCAGTTCATTGGCGGGGGTTGCATATCTGACCTTATATGGAACAAAGTAATCACTATAGATTCTTGGCAGTTAGAGATTGGCTGGCTGGCTGTACTGCATTTCCAGTCAAGTAGTGCATTTACAGGAACAGGAAAGTTATCTCAGTTTTGGTTTATGTTTTGATGTGGCAGCTCCAAATTGGGCCTAGAAATTTACTTCCACAAAACATAATGAAAGTACTATGGAGTTTGCTAAGGAGTGATTTTGTACATTATGACTAAGCTACTGTTTGGAAACACTTAAAAAGCGTCAACTACACCATAAGAAACGTTTAAATGTTTAGATAATATGTAAGAAAGGAAAAACAGCACTGGACTGGCCCACTCAACAGTAAACCAAGTCTTACTCTGTCGAAGGGAAAAATGTCACAAACCTCCACCATCAGACAATACTGCTGGGTGACCATGCTAGATAATACAAGATCAAGGAAACTTTATAATCATTTCTCTAAAATGGTGAAAGAGAACATAGTATCTCCAACAAAGATGACCAAATTCTCAACGATTATGATCACCAATCACAGAATTACATTTACCTTCTCACAGCATCCAATAGAGAGCAACGTCTTGCTTCATCAAACATCAAATCACTAACACTAGTCCAAATGCTATAAGGGTGCTCAAAGCACCCTCTTACCTGTACACTCAGTCATTTATCACTTGTGGTCATGCCTATTACTACAAGTCAACACATAACTCTCTGTGACTACAGGTGTGTCTTGGTTTTCTTTGGCAAGAGGGTACTGACAGAAACGTGTCTGTGATATTATGAGTGAATGAGAAGTTAGGTTAATCACACAAATTTAAACTATATTAGAACAAAAATAAATTTTCCTGAGGATAAATTTCCCAAACTTGTATTACATGCTAGCATTGACTCAGAATGTATAATGATTAAATGAAGAAAATTAAAGTGGATCTTAAAATCCATAATTGAAGGGGGATATTTCAACATATGCTCCCAGTAAGTGAAAAATAAAGATAACATTTGTTAGTATACAGTAATTTGTAAACACAGCTAATAGAATATTTATAAGAAACATCCACATAAGGTTTTGACCAAAAAATTGCATGTTGTTATTGGTTTTTTTTACAGAATAAGAGGTAAGTTGAATTATTTTTATGATTTTGAATTTTGTCCCAGGCTTTTTAAAGTTTTTTCTTGCATTTTTACTTGTTTACTTCTATTTTTTTTTTTTTGGCCACACCGTGTGGCATGCGGGATCTTAGTTCCCCAACCAGGGATCGAACCCATGCCCCCTGCAGTGGAAGGGCAGGGTCCTAACCACTGGACCGCCAGGGAAGTCCCTCAGGCTTTTATTTTTGCAGCTCATCTGCTTAAAACGTTTGAAGCATATATACATTTTCTCTTCAAATGTAGATGTACATATAAAATGTCTATCTTTAATGCTCAAATCCAACACTTACCCGTCTTCTGGTTGAAATTCCAAGGTTCAGATAATGTCTGATCAGGGAACTTGAAATTTGAATACTGTTTATGGAAAATAAGATGCATATGGTTTATGGAAAAATGAAACCAAAATGCATATGGTTTATGGAAAAATGAAACCAAAACAATTTTAACAAAGTGAAACCAAAATGTGAGCAGGTATCTGGAGCCAATTAAGAGTCAAACAACACAAATGAGGTCAGGGTCTTTATTAAAGTTCACTCTTAGCTTTGTTGACTGAATGATGCCACATCTCATTTAAATGATTTTGAATCTGAATATTAATTAAAAGTACATTAATAGGTACTTGTGTAAAGCACAAGTACGTATTACAATTAAGGTGACAAAGCTTCAAGAGCATTTGAATCCAGTTGTCCCAGTGTACTGGAGAGATCCAGTAAAGTGTTTAAGTATGATTCCAGAACTACATTCAAATATTTTCATAATGCTATTTAATTGGTCTCATTTGTTGTGTTATTAGTGGCACCTTGCCAGTGTAGCCAACATACACACTGCAAGCAGCCCTTTTAGGGCAACAGAATTCTCTGGCTAATAAACAGTCCAAAGCCAAGTGTTCATCAGCTACCATGACTGCCAGAGAGCTGTCCTTCATGGGAAACATCTCAAACATTACCTGTATGCTACATATATTTTGAATAAGTTTTGGACATTTCACGATTGGCATTAACAATGTACTTGATATCACGTGTGCATAGGTCAGTACCAGTGACTCTGATGACATTGAGCATGTGAGTACAAATGGTAGGAAAACAGCACATTTGTGTTGGATGGGCCAGAGGAGTTTTAAAAGAGGGTGCCCAAAATGAAATATTGACCTGCAGGGTACACGATACAGGTGATGTTGGGAGTGGATATAAATGTGGTGGCCAGGGAGAACTATTACAATAAAACAAAGACAGAAATGTCTAGTATAGAAAGGCCTCTACTTCTCTACTTATAAGGTGCCAGTAGATTTAATGATCAGAATGAAGTAGTTGGCTCCAAAGACTGGGGATTGAATGTAACTAAAGCCTAGCACAGCAGAAAGACCTATTTAGAAGAAAGTAAGATTTGTCTAGGTAAACCATTAGGCCATCTTCTGAGGGTTGTAGCTGGGGATCTTAAGAGAGGTACAAGGTCCACTGAATACTTTTTTCAAGAGCCCAGTGCTTTGTATTTTGAAAAATGAGTTGACACTATCAGTATTTTCTAGAGTGTCTTGGTGAGTCCTTACGTTTTGGCTTCAGCAGGTTATTTATAATAGAATGAATAATTTGTCTATATACAGTTTCTTAAATGGTCCCATCATAGCAAGTAGTCCAGCAGAGGGGGTAAGGGGCCCTACAAAGTCTATTTGCTGTCAGGTGTAGGGAACACTTCCTCAGCCTGGACAGTAGATGCATCAAAATTATATTAGCAGTGGTGCCTTTTCTTTTCTTTTATTGAAGTAGAGTTGATTTACAATGCTGTGCCAGTCTGCAGTACAGCAAAGTGTCAGCAGTGGTGCCTTTTCCTACATCAGGTGCATTAGTCAGTCACTAAGTTAGCCATGGCAAAGATGGGAAGTCCCTTGATTTTTTAAAAAAAATTATTTATTTATTTTTGGCTACGCTGGGTCTTCACTGCTGCACAAAGGCTTTCTCTAGTTGTGGTGCGTGGGCTTCTCCTTGTGGTGGCTTCTCTTATTGCGGAGCATGGGCTCCAGGTACGCGGGCTTCCGTAGTCGTCGCTCACGGGCTCTAGGCGCGCAGGCTCAGTAGTTGTGGTGCACGGGCTTAGTTGCTCCACGGCATGTGGGATCTTCCCCGACCAGGGATCAAACCCGCGTCCCCTGCACTGGCCGGCAGACTCCTAACCGCTGCGCCACCAGGGAAGTCCCGTCCCTTGAATCTTGCTTAAACTTTATGCTAGAGACCTCTAAATGGTTACTGATTACAGGAGCTCACAGGGCCAAGATTAATACCGTAAGATCTCAGGTGTAGGTATGTGTCTCAGAATATGAGTCAATTTGTCATCCTGAACAATGAAATGAGCCTCTGCAAATTGAAGCAGTATGTGTAGAGTAAGCAGTGACCTTGATTTGTACTTGGGTATTTGAGGTAATATAGTCCCAGAGTTCTTTTGCTCAAAAGGGTGACCTTGGATAACTTGTTGCTATTGGATGGATGAGACAGCTGGACAAGTTGTTGCTATTGGATGGATGAGACAGCTAGATCATTGTCAATAGCCAAAGAATCTGTAATAATGTGCAGATGAGTTTGATTCTTGGCCAGGGAATTCTCTAGTGCTAGTGCAATGGCCTGGAGCTTGACTAATCCATCTGATGCTTGGGTCCAGTTTTTGATCAGAGGTGCCTGTTTGATCTAAAGACAGAACACAGCATCTCTGTAGTAGACTCCATCAGATTTGGTGGCAGCACAATGTCCATAAAAATATGAATTCCATGGTAACTCATGTGCTTCTGACTGATTCTCAAAGACACCAATATGTCTAGAAAGGTGACATCTTCCAGAATGGATTACATCAATTAGAGGACAGGGGAACACACATCCTCTTCGGTGGGATTATGTTGGAGGTGCCAATTTTGGCTCTGTTTTGTAAGTACCAATTTATGTCCAGTGAAGAGGCTTCTGGTTAGAAAGCGTGAGGGGTCCTGCATTTATGACCCAAGGACAAGTGAAAAGCTGACTTTGGAGGATCAACTCCGTTTACAGAAAGACTCTGTCAGTTGCTAGCAGTGGCTTCTGTACTTGTGTGCAGCACTGGCTGAGAATAGTTTCTGGTACAAGAATGCCTTTGGCAATTTAAATCCACCATGGGTGATTTAAAGACTCTTAGATGCATAATAGGAGGCTGCAAAAGCCTCTATGGTAAAGGAGTGTGGGGAGGGAGACATGAATGAACTGTTAAGTTTGAAAAATACTAGAGCCATTTATTTCCCAACTGAAAGCGTTTGTGAATAAGTAAGCAAGCAGATCTGATAAACATGCGATGCCTGTGGTCTCTGTGGCTGATGGAACGTGCCCATGACATGGGTTCTGCCAATTGCTCTGTCACCCTCGCAACTCACAGCCCCAGGTATTGCCTCAGATAAATTTTCCAGAGTGAAATACGCATGGATTTCTAAAGATGTTTCCAAGTAAGCAGGCACAAGTAGGCTTGAGTTGAGAAACAATGATCTGGAAACGGTCTATGGATGGCCAAGGAAGGAAATCATGCTGGTTTACACGAATGAGGATGTCCCCAGGCAGATCCCACTTGGGACATACCTTTATGTTTCAGAACCACAGTATTTCCAAAGATCTGTCTGAGGAATCTGACTTACTCAAAGATAGATGCGGGAGCCCTCTCTCTTCACTCTTAGTTATGTGATGAGGTGATGAGAGGAGGACGGGTGCAGCCCTAGTGGGTGTCAAGACAGGGTTGTAAGAAAGGCCTGTTGTGGTCCATGTCCTTCTTCCCCAGCCCTTCAATTCTTCCTGGAAGGATCCCAGAATGGTGGGAAAAAAGGCTGAACACATAATCAAAGTTCAGGAGAGTTTAACCATCTCCTAGCATATGAAGGCATTTGTGTTATTCATTTCCTCCCTCCCTCCCTCCCTCCTTCCCTCCCATCTATCAATCTATCTATTTTACATATTTATAAAACTTTATAAAAACTCACAGCTATTACTTTTTTAAAATTGAGGTATAGTTGATTTGCAACGCTGTGCCAATCTCTGCTGTACAGCAAAGTGACCCAGTTATACGCATATAGACATTCTTTTCCATCATGGTTTATCACAGGATATTGAATATAGTTTCCTGTGCTATACATTAGGACCTTGTTGTTTATCCATTCTAAATGTAATAGTTTGCCATCTACCAACCCCAAACTCCCGGTCCATCCTCACAGCTATTACTTTTTTTTTTTTTTTTTTTTTTAATTTTAGCAATTTCATGTATCTTTATTTATTTTATTTATTTATGGCTGTGTTGGGTCTTCGTTTCTGTGTGAGGGCTTTCTCTAGTTGCGGCAAGCGGGGGCCACTCTTCATCGCGGTGCGCGGGCCTCTCACTATCGCGGCCTCTGTTGCGGAGCACAGGCTCCAGACGCGCAGGCTCAGTAATTGTGGCTCACGGGCCTAGTTGCTCCGCGGCATGTGGGATCTTCCCAGACCAGGACTCGAACCCGTGTCTCCTGCATTGGCAGGCAGATTCTCAACCACTGCGCCACCAGGGAAGCCCACAGCTATTACTTTTGTCTCCTACTCTTACACAGCACATGCTGGAAGTCTAAGCATATGGAAATGAAACCTCTGAATAGCAAAATGGGCCAATGGATCACTGATGCACAAGACTTCCAACCACTCCTGCAATAAAAAGACATGGGAAAATTTCTCATTTCTCCTTTTATACTAAATTAGGATATTACCTGAAATAATACCCTCTCTCTACAGCTCACCTCAATTATTCCTTGGATGACTGCCTCTAAACATCCACAGCTTTTTTTCATGTTTCCACTGGGAAACCACAGCAGACTTGCACAGTTATCACCCTACTCATAGGATAAACTCAGGATGGGCTAGAACAGTGCAGATGAATGTGTTTCCCTAAATGGGAGGAACTCCACGATTTAATGGGGTAAACACTGTGTTGCTTAGTGTGTAAAGGAGCAAAATGAAAATGCCAAATACTGTAACATTTTAGAAAATGTAAAGGTAAATGAAAATTCCCTCAAATGACGTGGCCCAAATCAATAGGAAGTCCCAAGATCCAGGTAACAATGTCCAAACTCATGAGCACATATTCTATATACAAAATGTTTAACAGTTGCAAAAACGAAGATGAACCATGTCTGTATCTTTATCTTTATGGGGAATCTTTACTGTGAATCACAGGAATGCAGGATTTCTATACTGGTGCAATCTACTTAATTACACAGCCAAGCAGTTCCTGAAAGAGTGTTTAAGATGTATTATATGGTAGAAATTCAGTGATCAATAATGACATCATCATTCACTGAGGCACCTACCCTCAGAGAAAAGATATATACACACCGCACGTTCCCTATTTTCTCACATTATTGTTTTACATTCCATCAAAGCCCTTATTTCCATCTATAAACCAAAGGTTTACCATTTACCATATCTCTTTTCCCACAAAAATATAAGCACCAGGACTGCAAGAACCTGTTTGTCTCATACTGCTGTATCCAAATCCTACAGTGCCTTGATTATTTGTGCTAAATGGGGTATGCTGACTCTAAAGTGCATGGCAATGAGGAATGTTGAAACATTAGCATTAAGAGTATAGTCGACCCAGCAATCCCACTACTGGGCATATACCCTGAGAAAACCATAATTCAAAAAGAGTCATGTACCACAATGTTCATTGCAGCTCTATTTACAATAGCCAGGACATGGAAGCAACCTAAGTGTCCACCGACAGATGAATGGATAAAGAAGATGTGGCACATATATACAATGGAATATTACTTCGCCATAAAAGGAAACGAAATTGAGTTATTTGTAGTGAGGTGGACGGACCTAGAGTCTGTCATACAGAGTGAAGTAAGGCAGAAAGAGAAAAACAAATACCGTATGCTAACACATATATATGGAATCTAAGAAAAAAAAAAAAGGTCATGAAGAACCTAGTGGCAAGACGGGAATAAAGACACAGACCTACTAGAGAATGGACTTGAGGATATGGGGAGGGGGAAGGGTAAGCTGGGACAGAGTGAGAGAGTGGCATGGACATATATACACTACCAAATGTAAAATAGCTAGCTAGTGGGAAGCAGCCACATAGCACAGGGAGATAAGCTTAGTGCTTTGTGACCACCTAGAGGGGTGGGATAGGGAGGGTGGGAGGAAGGGAGATGCAAGAGGGAAGAGATATGGGGATATATGTATGGGTATACCTGATTCACTTTGTTATAAAGCAGAAACGAACACACCATTGTAAAGCAATTATACTCCAATAAAGATGTTAAAAAAAAAAAAAAGAGTATAGTCTCTGAGAAAAAAAGGCTTGATTGCAACAGTGGCCCTGTCTTTCTCTCTTGCTAGGTATGTGTTCTCTCACGAATTACCTAAACTTACAAACATCAGTTGAGTCATAAATGAGATATTAAAAAAGACTTGAACTTTATAGTAAGGGGTGTCTAATACACTGTAGGAAATACATCAGTGTTTGGATAACAATTAGGAAAGGCAAAAGCTGTTCCAGAGGACAGGGAACTGGCCTGCATTCTTTGCAAGGCCAACTCTTTTCCTGGTGAAGAGAAAAATGTCACACACCACCTTCATCAAAGGTATTCATTGACTATGACGGACCAAGACAAAAATTAGGGTATTTTGTAACCATAGCTCTAAAAATGATAAAAGATAAAGTTCCAAATAATAAAAATGACCAGTATACCCCTCTTTTTTCTAATGTAACTGGGGCTTCTTATGAATTAAGTTTAGCTCCACTACACTGTTTTTGCCTTCTATAAAACAAGGATTATGATAACCAATGAAAGAATAAAGTTACCCTCCTCACGGCATCCAATACAGAAAAACGTCTTGCTTTCTTGGGTAGCAGTCAAATCCTCTAACACAAGCCAAACTCCTATAAGAAGAAGTCCTTCTGAGCATCCTGTACTATTATACCTCACATCACTTAATGGTTTGTGCTCTTTCTTATTAGAATTCATTACACCCCTCTCTTTGACTACAAGCGCAATCCTGTAGGTCACTGACAAGAGGGTGCTTAAAAAAATAAAACATGATTTAAGTATTTGGTACTAAGAATAAATGAGAAATTAATTTCATAATAAATATCGTAACTACAAAAGAATAAAAAATAAAATTTGCCTGAGGAAAACATACCTGAACTTGTATGTACATAAAATTGACTTAAAATATAAATGATTAAGTGAAAGAAAATTGCAAAGTTTCTCTGAAAATACATAATTATAAGGGGATATTTTAATATATCCTTTCAGGAAATGAAATACACAATAATATTTGTTAGCATTGGACAGCTTAGAAAACAGTTAATAATATATTTCTATGAAAGAACTATAGAAGCATTCCTGTAACAAAAAAAATATATAATTTAATCACATAGAAACAAGAAAACCTCAGTCTCCTGACAGGAGAAAGGTGCTTATTCTCATATGGAAAGACCAAGTGAAGGTAGCCAGTGAACACTGCAGTAGAGAAAAAACTCCCATGTCATTCTTCTTGATTACACCACTGCAGATGTCATGGTAAATCAGGAAAACATACTCACTAGGACTGTTAACAGCACAAGGTGTTTCCTACACAAATCAGACCTTCCTTATATGGATATAATCTAGAGAAGAGGGGAATCAAAGAATACTCCCAAGCACGACAATCTGATTAGTTTCCTGGTGGACACAAGAGACCCTGGAGAAGCTGGATTTTTGATGTGGATCTTGGGAAGACATCAGTTGAAACCAGAGGTCTCAGAAAAATGGATATCATACAGTTATTTGTGGTTTTGAGGATACTCTTGACTGGAAGGGCAAAAAATATGGAAAATGGTCAGGAAGATGGTATACCTGAAGCTCCTGTGCATCTGTCTCTCTCTCTATATGGTGGCTGTGAAATCTGACTACTGCCTTCCTCATTTCTGCCTTCCAAATCTCATGCAAGTCAGACTGTTGGTGGATTCTAACAAGGAACCACAAAGGGGATGAGTTCTGGAAAATCTAGTTCCTAACATTACCTACAGGGGGGATAACTCTAGCTCTAGATTTTGTTGCCCTATCAGGCCTCTCTTCTTAATTCAAAGTCTATTCACCAAATTATAGTCAGAAGGAAGGACATAAAGCAAAGACCCAAATATGAAAATAATAATTCACATGGAAACTATATTCTTTTATAAGTGAGGCATACATAAGTATTTATTCAACTGTTTATTAGTATGGAAAATGGAAAAAGCCTCTTATACTCTTCACCCCCAAAAAGGAGCTTTGTCGGTAAGAAAGATAAATATATATACTGGACTAGGGTATCCAAGAACTGCCACAAGGCCATTAGGAAAATCCAAATACCAAACTGTCATTTTTCAGTGGCCCCTTAACACAGAACAAATAAAACATTATAAAACAATGTTAACCTAATTTCATTATTAGAAATACGCTTCAATTCACCTATAATCCAACAGGTTTCAAACAGGAAAGAGAAAATATTATTAACTGATTTAAAGAAAAAGCACTACCTATTAATCTTATGTACTGCTGTGGAAACATATGACTTATAAAATCATCTCACCTTGTATTCATTTCTGAGAGTAATTACTAGAAATCCACTGTCCAATGGTGCACTCTAAGAAAAGAGGCTTGATAAAGACAACATATTTACAACTTTAATAACAACTCTTTCCTATTTTCTGGAATGTTACACATAGATTAATTTCCATCAAGCTTTCTCATATTACTTACATTTATATTCTTTTTTACATGTAAAGATGTAGGCTCACTGAAATCTTTCCCAGGCTGTTTAACTCAAGAGTTTTTGTCCAGTGAGTCCTTTCATCCTTTCAGAACTGGGATGACTCAAGGCTTTCCAACATTCTTTACATTTATATGGTGTCTTTCCAGTGTGTGTTCTCACACGTCTTCAAACGGTTTGTGACAAATGAAGGGTTTACCACATTCCCTCCACTCTGATCTTTTTCACATCTTCAAAAAAAAACTCTGATAACATCTGAAGGCTTTTCCACATTCCTTACAGTCACAGGGTTTCTCTTCAGTATGAGTTCTTTTGCGCGTTTCTAATGAAGTGTAATCTCTGCAGGATTTACCACATTGCTTACAAGGTTTCTCTTCTACGGGAGTCCTGTCATGTGTTTTCAAACTTTGAAAATATCTGAAGGCTTTCCTGCCTTGTTTACACTGACAGGCTTTCTCTCCAGTGTGGCTTCTTTCATGTTTCCAAAGTGAAGTTGATCAACTAAAGGCTTTTCCATATTCCTTATTCATAGAATTTCTTCTCAGTATGAACTCTTTTGTGCTTTTGGAAGGAAGTGTAATATCTGAAAGCTCTACCACATTGTTCACATTCATAGGGTTTCTCTCCAGTGTGCAGTCTCATGTGTACTCTTAAGGTCTGGTGATGGGAGAGGGCTTTCCCACATTCCTTGCATTCATAGGGTTTCTCTCCAGTATGAGTTCTTCCGTGTGACTGTAAGGAATTGTAATAACTGAAGGCTTTACCACATTGTTCACATTCGAAGGGTTTCCCTCCAGTATGAATTTGTTTGTGTTTGTGAAAGGAAGGGTAATATCTGAAGGCTTTACCACATTGTTTACATTCATAGGGTTTCTCTCCAGTGTGCAGTCTCATGTGTATTTTTAAGGTTTGGTGATGGGAGAGGGCTTTCCCACATTCCTTGCATTCATAGGGTTTCTCTCCAGTATGAGTTCTTCTGTGTGATTGTAAGGAATTATAGTAACTGAAGGCTTTACCACATTGTTTACATTCATAGGGTTTCTCTCCAGTGTGAATCCTTTGATGTATTCGAAAAGAACTAGGAGAAATGAAGGCTCTCTCACATTCCTTACATTTATAAGGTCCATCTCCAGTGTGAGTGATCATGTGTGCTCGAAGGCTTGAGAGACCTCTGAAGGCTCTCCCACATTCCTTACATTCATAAGGCTTTTCCCCAGTATGAATTCTTTCATGTTTTCGAAAAGAACTGGGACAACTGAAGGCTTTACCACACTGCTTACATTCATAGGGTTTCTCTCCTGTATGAGTCCTTTCATGTGTTCGAAAAGTATGATAATATCTAAGGAATTTTCCACATTGTTTACACTGATAGGGTTTCTCTTCACTGTGAGTTGTTTCATGTGTTCGCAATGAAGAGGAACAATTAAAAGCTTTCCCGCATTCCTTACAAGTATATGGAGCATCTCCAGTGTGTGTTACCATGTGTCTTCGAAACGCTGTGCTCCACATGAAAGCTTCCCCACATTCCTTACATTCATAGGGTTTTTCTCCTGTGTGAATCCTTTCATGTGTTTGAAAGGATGCGCGGGAATGGAACGCTTTTCCACATTCCTTACATTTATATTTTTTCTCTCGATTGTGATTTTTTTCATGTGCCTCCAAAAATTGGAGATAGCTAAAGGCTTTACCACATTCCTTACATTTATATGGCTTCTCTCCATGTTTCTGATACTCATATGGTTTACGTTCAGTGTGACAGCTCATGTGTCTCTTAAGGGATGAATGACGCGTAAAGACTTTTCCACATGTACTGCATTCACGTGGTTTCACTCCAGTAGTTTTCTTGTTCAGATTGAGATTTGGAATAAGGCTGAAGTTTTCTCCACACTGACTACCCTCTTTACTTTCACAGAGTCTCTCTACCACATGACTTCTGTAAAAAACAAGGAGTATATTATCAATGAGGTCTTTATTAACAATTTTATACTTAATAGTAGGATATTTGAAGTACATTTTTATCAGTTATAGCAATAGTGTAGGTTTTATGCCTTGTCTGAATTGTTTCAAGTTGAATATAAGAAATGCTCTTACAATCATCAAAACAGTGACATTCATATAGAGTTTATGTATAGTGTTGAACGATTTTGCAAACACTGAACATCTATGTCACATAAGAAAGTAATTTTGGTGAAAATTTTCTAAGAATAACTAAATTTGGAGCATGCATTATTTCTTTTATTTCCTTCTTTTAAAATTGCATAACATAACAGGATACTCACATGAGGCACTATTTTATATTGTGAGTGTGACTTACCTTAGTTTTCTCCCCTGGTTTTTGTACTGATCTTCAATGTCATGATCTTCCCATTTTTCTCCTAGATTGCAGACCAAGAAAAATGATCCCAAAATATTAGAAGTTATAGAAAAACTATCTAAGTCCATTGTTGGCTGTGACCATGCCTAGTTTATTTAGCAATATCCTGCATTTCCACATTCAACATCTTGGAACAATGTTAACGAGCAAGAAACATGTGTTCTCTAATTGACAAAGTAAAGGTAAGTTGTCATCCTCACCTACTGAGGCCAGGTTCCTCAACGTTTCCCACATCACATCTCTGTAGAGTTTCTTCTGTGAAGGATCCAGTAAAGCCCACTCCTCCAGGGTGAAGTTCACAGCCACATCCTCAAAGGTCACTGAGTCCTAAAACATCCCAAATATGTGTATAGTAGGGTGTGTGAGACTAACAGCACTGGACATCTGTACACCACTTATACGAGGGTTATGTATGATCCTGTCATCTCCAAACATCTATTCTATGACTTGGTCATCAGAAACTTACTCTCTGTCCACACTTCCTCATAAGTTTAACAGCATCGTGAAAACATGCAAATTATTTACATAGTTTTATTGTGATCTCGTCACATCTTATTTCTCTCTAATTGCAGGGTCCAGAGCATGTTGGGAAATGACAGAAACACTACACACATGAAACAAATATCATTTTAAGATCATGAATTCCTTGTGAGGAAAACTCTTCCCTTGCCCTTCTTATTACCCACCATTCAGCACACCATGAGCCAAAGGGTCAAATTTGCATAAGATTTTACTAAATAAAAACATAGTGAAAACTAAAAGCTTTTAGTTCTATCCCTATCACCAAACATGAGAATCCAGAACACCTGTAGAAATCCAGCTTTTAATAAGGTCCAGCTGGCTATTTCGTCCCTAAGTACTCCAGGCCTTTAGAAGTAGTGTGGTATGATGTAGCTGGTGGAATGAAAATATCCTTGTCAGGAAATATTGCTTTTAACTTGTGTCATACTTACCACAGGCTCAGTTTTCCCTTTCTCTCTCTGGTTTGATGGACTAGAAAGTTATTTGGAACTTAGAGTTCAGATACTAGGAAGAAGATGTCACAACTTAGACCACAAAGTCCCTATACTTGTGCGCCTTGGGGCTGCTTAGAGGCACACAAAGTGCGATAATATGCCAGAAGAGCTCTTTATGGCAGAATCAGAACACTGGGCCCTGTGCCTTGCTGACCTTGAGGAACAGCTGCAGACTGCAAGTGTGTTCACTGAAAATCACTATGGATTCATGGCTAATTTGCCCATAAAATATATGAAGGATTCAGCAGTGCTTTCCTCCAAACGACTCTAAAATCTCCATTTTCAAACAGCAGGAAGAAGTGTTTCCCAACCAGCCATTCTAGAGGCTGTTCTCCCAATTTCTCTAATTCCCAAGCTCCTATCTGGTCTACAGAAATATGATGGCTTGACCACTGAACATACGAATTCCTTAGTTGATGACACCACATACTGCCAATAGTGAATGAAAGGGTTTACTTCCATAATTGAGGTCTCTGGGGAAAGTAAGGCATACTTCTCCAGCTGTCATGAAATGGCTTGAGAGAGAAAGGAAAGGTGCCTGGACTTTTTTTTTTTTTTTTTTTAATTGAGGTTAGGGGGTGGGTTTGGGTGCGGGTTCACACACAAGAACAGGATCTTATGAGGACTGACTGTTTTGCTACTGCCAAAGGAAGGAGCACCAAGGCACTCTTATCACTTTGTATAGATGTGGGTCAAAGAGAAATGAGGGGGGATGAGACTTTAAGGTTGTCAGCAGCCAGTCATCAAAAACTGGAGTCAGAATTCTGGTTTCTGGTTTTGGATGCCATCATTCCCAACCTCATAAAAAAAAGTGAAAACACTTGAAATTGACAACTCTTCTTAGTTCCATCAGAGCTCTGAAGTCACAGGAATCCACTGTTTTCAAAGTTGGGAAACAGAAAATAAAGATACAAGGCCTATACTGAAAACAATCTATTTCACCAGAAGCTAGTTCAAAGACAAAAGAGAGCAAACAATGAAGAACACAATATCCATGAACTGTAGGACAATGACAGAATGTTTAAAATACATACAATGGAAATACCTGAAGGAAAAGAAAGACAGAAAGAAACAGAAGAAATAAGCAAAATAATAATTACTGAGATTTTTCAAAAATTAATCATTGATGGCAAACCACAGATCCAGGAAGCTCAGAGAACACAAGATGAAAACGCTAAAAAATGTACACTCACGACACAGTGGTTAAGAATCCACCTGCCAGTGCAGGGGACACGGGTTCAAGCCCTGGTCCAGGAAGATCCCACATGCCGCGGAGCAACTAAGCCCGTGCACCACAACTACTGAAGCCCACGCGCCTACAGCCCATGCTCCACAACTAGAGAAGCCACTGCAATGAGAAGCCCGCGCACTGCAATGAAGAGTAGCTCCCACTTGCCACAGCTAAAGAAAGCCCGCACACAGCAACAAAGACCCAATACAGCCAAAAAATAAATAAAATTAATTTAAAAAAAAAGCACACCCAAGTATATCATATTCAAACTGAAGAAAAAGAGCATATATTGAAAAAAGCTAGCAGAAGAAACACCTTAGTTATAGAGAAAAAAAGATTAAAAATTTTTTTTATCTTATTGAAGTATAGTTGATTTACAGTGTTGTGGATTTAAAAAATATATATATATATTTATTTATTATTTACTTTATTTACTTACTTATTTAGACTGCACTGGGTTTTAGCTGTGGCATGCATGCAGGATCTAGTTCCCTGACAAGGGATGAAACCCAAGACCCCGGCATTGGGAGCTCAGAGTCTTACCCACTGGACTACCAGAGAAGTCCCTACAATGTTAATTTCTGCTGTACAGCAAAGTGAATCAGTTATACATATATATTCTTTTTCATATTCCTTTCCATTATGGTTTATTACAGGATATTGACTATAGTTCCGTGCTATACAGCAGGACCTTGTTGTTTATCCATTCTATATATAATAGTTTGCATCTGCTAATCCCAAACTCCCAATCCATCCGTCCCCCACTCCCTCTTGGCAACCACCAGTCTGTTCTCTATATCTGTGAGTCTGTTTCTGTTTCGTAGATAAGTTCATTTGTGTCATATTTTAGATTCCACATATAAGTGATATCATATGGTATTTGTCTTTCTCGTTCTGACTTACTTCACTTAGTATGATAATCTTTAGGTCCATCCATGTTGCTGCACATGGCATTATTTTATTCTTTTTTATGACTGAGTAGTATTCCTTTTTTTTTTTTTTTGGTGTGTGTGTGTATTTATATATATGTATATATATACACCAATCTTCTTCATTCATGTATTGATGGACATTTAGATTGTTTCCATGTCTTGGCTGTTGTGAATAGTGCTGCTATGAACATAGGGGTGCATGTATCTTTTCTAATTATAGTTTTGTCTATATGTCCAGGACTGGGATTGCTGGCTCATATGGCAACTCTATTTTTAGTTTTTTAAGGAACCTCCATACTGTTTTCCATAGTGGCTGCACCAACTTACATTCCCACCAACAGTGTAGGAGGGTTCCCTTTTCTCTACACCCTTTCCAGCATTTATTATTTGTAGACTCTTTAATGATGGCCATTCTGACCAGTGTCAGGTGGTACCTAATTGTAGTTTTGATTTGCATAGAGAAAAAAAGACTTGAATTAAATCAGACTTGTTTACAGAAACCACAAAAGGAAGAAGAGAGTGGAGTGACATACTGTACAGGCAGGAATACTTCATTTCATTGTGCTTCACTGTATTGTACTTTGCAGATTTTGTGTATTTTACATATTAAAAGTTTGTGGCAACCCTACATTGCCAGATGATAGTTAACACTTTTTAGCAATAAGTTCTAAAATTGAGCTATGTAGATTGTTTTTTTAGACATAATGCTATTGCATACTTAATAGGCTACAATATAGTATAAACATAACTTTTATATGCACTGGGAAACCAAAAAATAAGTGTGACTCACTTTATTGTGGTGGTCCTGAACAGAACCCCCAATCTCTGAGGTATGCCTGTATTTAAAGTTTTGAAACGAAAAAATAAAACACTCTCTTGGGACTTCCCTGGTGGCGCAGTGGTTAAGAATCCACCTGCCAATGCAGGGGACATGGGTTCGAGCCCTGGTCCGGGAGGATCCCGTATGCCGTGGAGCGACTAAGCCCGTGCACCACAACTACTGAGCTTGCACTCTAGAGCCCACGAGCCACAATTACTGGGCCCGTGTGCCACAACTACTGAAGCCCACGTGCCTAGAGCCCGTGCTCCACAACAAGAGAGGCCACTGCAACGAGAAGCCCGCGCACCGCAACGAGGAGTAGCCCCCACTTGCCGCAACTAGAGAAGCCCGCACGCAGCAACGAAGACCCAACACAGCCAACAATAAATAAACAAAATAAATTTAAAAAAAAGAAAGAATAAAGTATGGTTCTTTAAAAAAAAAACCAAAAATTCTTAGTTTTCAAATCCCAAAGCTAGTCCTTTGAAAATATTAATTTAATAAAAATGATAAACATCTAATCAAGACAACTGAGAAAAGAAGAAAAACAGAAATTACTAAATCATAAATAAAAGGAGGAGGAAATAACCATGAAAAAGGATTTGATACCATCCAACCATTTATGATAACAAACTAGAAATTGAGGGGAAGGCTCTCTTCTTAAAAAAGAACAACTATACAACACCTGTAGGTAAGATCATACTGAGTGGTGAGAAACTGGATGCTTTACTGTTAAGAGGGGAATAGGGCAAGGAAGTTTCCTTTCACTGCTCCTATTAAACAATGTACTGGAAGCCCTAGCCAATGCAGTAAGTTAAGAAAAAGAAATAAAAGGTATACAGAATGGGAAACAACAAATAAAACTGTCTTTGTTCCTTATGACATGATTGTTTATGCAAAACATCTGATAGCATCCACAACAACAGAGATAACCCCTGGAATTAGTAACAGTGTATAGCAAGGTTGAAGGATACACAAGTCAATTGCTTTCCTATAGACCCACGCAAATACAGTCAATTGATCTTTGACAAAGGAGTAAAGGCAATTCAATGGAAAAAGTAAAGCCTTTTCAACAATGCTGTAAGTAATAGATATTCACATAGAAACACACATGAGCATACACAAAATGAAAGTCGACACACACCTTACACCTTTCACAAAAATTAACTTAAAACAAATCATATATCTAAATGTCAAATGAAAAAGCAAAAACCTGCTAGAAGATAACATATGAGAAACTATAGGTGACCTTGGGTTCGGTCATAAATTTTTCAATAAGACACACACAAAAAAATCCACAAAAGAGAAAAAATGCTAAGTTTCACTTCATTAAAATGAAGAACTCCCGCTCTGGAAGAAGTGTTTAGAGAATGAAAAGGCAAGTCACACACCAGGAGAAAATCCTTTGTAAAACACTTATCTGATAAATAACTGATACCCAAAACATCTAAAGAACTCTTAAAGCTCAACAATAAGATTACAAATACTCCAAATAAAAATGGGCAAAAGATGTGAACAGACAACTCACCAAAGAAAGACAGATGGAAAATAAGGAATTTGAAAACATGCTCAACATACATCACTGGGGAATTACAAATAAAACAATGAGCTATCACTACATACTTATTAAATGCCAAAAATTTTGAAACACTCAGAACACCAGCCATTGGTGAAGAGGTGATGCTATAGATAATCCTTATTCATCGTTGGTGGGAATGAAATTTGATATGCCTGTATTGGAAGACAGGAATTTTCTGTCAAAACTAAATACACTCTTACTTCTCATACTAAGATCCAACAATCACACTTGTTGGTATTGACCTAAATGAGTTGACCTCACGATCCCACATTTTCACAAAAACCTACATATGAATGTTTGTAGGCACTTTATTCATACTTGGCAAGGGTTAAGAGTTAAGCAAGATATCTTTCAAGAGTCAAATGGATAAATCAGTGGTATATCCTTACAATGAAATACTGTTCAGTGATAAAAGGAAATGAGGTATCAAGCCATGAAAACACATGGAGGAACCTTAAAAGTATACTGCTAAGTGAAAGAAGCCAATCTCACAAGGCTACACACTGTATGATTCCAAGTGAATGACACCCTGGAAAAGACAAAACTATGGGCCAGTAAAAAGATCTCAGGCTGTGAAGGATTTGAGGGTTGGAGGGAGGGATGAATGAATAGGTGGGGAATAAAAGATGTTTAGGGAAGTGAAACTACTGTATGTGATACAGAAATGAAGGACACAGGTCATTAAACATTTTCCAAACCCACAGATCTTATAACGCAGAGTCAATGCTAATGTAAACCGTGCAATTTACTGTATCAGTATTTGCTGAGCAATTTGAACAAACGTACCAGTTAAACAAGAAGTAAAAAATAGTGCAAACTGTGGATGCAGAGGGGTTATGTGGGAATTCTCTATACTTTCTGATCTATTTTCCTGTAAACTTAAAACTACCCTAAAACAACTGAAGTGTATTAGAAAAAAAAAGATGAAGACAAACGAATTACAATTCACCCCTGATTTGACTGACTGATGACTGAAACAGGACACCTTTCATTCAACTGATTTGAACTTATTCAATAAGGCAGTATGGTGCTCCATGAGCCTGAGACCAGTAAGAGAGGTAAAACTTCCACTGAATGCCATGTTGAAGAGAACTGCACTGCATATTCTGAGAAGTGCCATGGTTACTATCAATAGTGTCTAGAACTCCAACATGGATGAGGATTGTCCTGGCAAGACAGTGTGTTCTGGACCTAGGGCATGTTAGACGAGACTTACCTTGATTTATATTTTTGGTATCTCTTGAGTTCAGAGGTTCCTAAAGTTCTTTTACCATAAAGGGGCAACTCTTGGACAATCGTCCAAAAGTCTGTGAATACAAGTAGATGAGGCCAATTTTGGTCAGTAGTAAGATGACTGCCTGATGTTTGGTTAGTGTGACCCTGGGGTTTGGTCATTCATCAGGGATATCACAATTAAGGGATGAAGAGCAGCAACTCTCCATGAAGCTCATCATGTAGGAATGCATATTGTCCTCCTTAAAGTCTATGCACACCCAAAAGCTGTGCATTCCGTCAATCCCAGGGAAGCCTCCATCTGGGGAAGTGGTGACCTTTTCCAACACCAAAGCAACTTTCAAGGGACTGAATAGGGAAGAGGCCACCCTCCTGCAGGAGGCATAGGCCAGGACAGGTTTGACTCCATCATGTCACATGGAGGTGTTGGTAGGCATGCTGACCCGATGGGGTGCTATTTCCAAGGTCAAAGGCATAATGGGCAGCTCAGCAGAGGATCGCATGCTCAGCACTTGTGAGAGCCTCTATTTTCAAGAGAGCCCGGTACATGGTGATAACTGAAGTTCTAAGGCAGTTCCTTGCACCAGAAGCCTATAGACAACTTAAGGCCATCATGGGTAATTCCAGGAGGCATTAACCTCTATACTGAGGGAGACTCCAAGGGAACTAACAGGAGTGCCTGTTGTATGGCCATTTAAACACAGTCCAGAGCCTTCTGTAGTAGGGGTGCCCTCAAGGTAGGGGCCAATTTCCAAGTAATAGTAAAAATGGGCTCAGGTAAAATTCGTAAATAAGGAATATGTTGTCTCTCCAGCACCAAAAGAACCTAGTAGATCTTGTGGGTGCTGAGAGGGACTACAGATATTTCTTCACATTGTCAGGGAGGGAGCAGCTGTCTAATTACCAAAAAACATTCAGAAACTTAACCAAGGGCCTCACATATGTGTGGGGTCAATGGCCCATACGCTTTTTGCAAGCTCCTTTTTTCAATAATTGTATGTTCTGAATGAACGAGAAATGAATGTCCTCAGAGGAGGATGTCGTTAGTGTGATGTCATACCTGTGCTCCTGGAACAAAGTGCATGCACTTCAGATCTTCCTGCAGAGACTGTGGGATGGCCAAGCTGCTGAGGTTCCCTGAGGGTAACCAGGTAAAAGTGTATCATGTCCCTTCAGAGGTGAAGGCAACTGCAGCTGAGAGGGTGTTGAAATAGGCACTGAACAGAACAGGCTTATCAAATCTGTGAGAGCAGGATATTTACCAGCCGCTGATTGAATGGAGTAAGTAATTTCCATAATGTTGGAGACTAGGAATAGGGGCTAATTTGATGCAACCACAGCTCGGGTTGCTGTAATCCACTATGAGGTGTCATTCATCCTTTCCAGGTTTAAGGGCAGACCAAATAAGGCTATTAAAAGAAGAAAATTGGCGGTAATCACTTCTCCCTAAATACATTTCTTATAATGATTTTCAATAATTCAAGGCCTTGTTTAATTTAAATCAGGCCATATTAACTAATTTAACTGATAGCTAAGGTCTCTCTCTGGAGTCCCATTTTGTCTAGTCAATTTGGAAGTAGAAGACTTAATTTAATTTTACTTAATGAACCATGGGTTCAGAGCTTCCCTGCTCACTATGGGATATTTTGGGACAATGGGCGATATGACTATGAGAAATTTAGGCAAGATGAGAGCTCTGCTGCTGAAGGCAAACTATATCTATTTGTCCTTTATATTACAGTCAGTAAGTCTTCCTAAGATGATGAGGTAAATTGTTTAAATTTAGTGGGATCCCCAGGTATACCTGTAATTTGAAACCTAGTTTGATTAATTACATGAAGTTTTGTGAATTAGTGCAGTACAGGAGATGTTAATATTAATTCAAACCCATATTATAGAGGACCAAAAGCCAAGCAGGCCCCTTCCATCTTTTTGCTATGCAAATTTTTTTTAGCATATTTTGGATTTACAATTGAGTGAAATTGTGTTCCTTTGTTTCAGTACCTTTCTTCTCTTGTTCCCTCCCTCCAGTCCTTCCCTGTTTTTTATTTTAGGCCACTGGATATACTCTGGGGGAGAGGGTGTCCTCTCTTCTCTTGTATTGATAATTTCTTTCCTCCAGACAGCCTCACCCCAGTGCCATCAGGGTCAGAGGCCTCCTTCATGATAACTGGTTACTTTATAGAAATTAAGCACCCTAGGCTTAAATTGTTTTAAATTAATCCCTTTGCTGTGCCGCAGTGAGGCTATGGGTTTTGTCCACCGTAACTCAGAGGGTCAGGAGCTTTGTTGCAGTAGAGACAGGGGAAGCAGCAGCAGAGGTACTTAAGGGTCCTGGTGAGCCCTCTGGTATTAGGAGTGGACTCAGCCTGGCACCGACTAGCTACCTTTACCCTCTCTTCTCTTTCTCTCTGGAATAATTGTTCTTTTCGGAGTGACCATCCAAGGGGCTCACCTCATTCACAGGGTATAATCATCCGAGTACCCCCCTGAAGATCCCCCCCACCCCCGCCCCAAGGTCTGGGTGAACCCAGCCTCAGTCACACCTTCACTCCAAACACATATAGGTTCCATCCAAGCCATGGACTCAGGACCACTATAAGGAGGGCCCCATTCCCATGCTCCTGCTCCCAAAAGATAAGGAATTACCAAAACTGCCTGTGTATATAGAACCCAGGCTTGGTGGATCAGCAATGCCACACAGGGCAGCACAGCGCACAGGAGGAGACCCCAGCAAACAGCAGCTCACAGGACAGGAGCCTCTAGGCTTTCTTATCAGCCTGTCCTGATAAGAAGCACTATGGGAAAAGGAAGGGGTGAGGCTTATCTTTCAGTAGTCAAACATCAAATATGTGGATCCTGACTACTCATTATAAGAACAAACCCAGGTAAGAGAAACCGCATTCGCACTGGCTTGTTTTTATATAAAGAAACATTAACAGGATGATCAAGAAGTAATCAAAAACTGGTAATTTGAGATTGGGTCGAGTAAGAGTATAGGAGCGGAGGAGGATATGTAGGTAGGGAGTCATTAAGTTTCTTATTTCAGGAATATTTTTTAACCCTCATGTGCATGATTTATTTAAAATCAGGAGAGAAATTGATATACGTCATATTTTCCCATGCTTAATCAGTATTTTAAATTAATTTTTGCTTTTTAAAATTAATTTTAACTTTTCTACATAGGAAACCACTCCAAGATTTAATCCTTTAAATGCTAACAGATATAAAACTGCACACCGTCAAAGATTTACAAATCCCCTTCTAACTAAAAGGACAAGAACATTATAGTTTGTCCCTCCACTGCATTTCACGCTGGGGATATTTTCAGGAATGAGTGGCATAATATAAAATATTAGGGGTTTGCAATTAAACCCTGAAATAGACTAGGAATTTAAAAGATGTATATAAGCTTTGAGGTGTTTTCTTCATATCAACAGAAATATAAACTTAATTGTTTTTTTCCTCACATCCATTAAAATAAGAATTCATTTGCTTTAGGAATAGCATGGCCTTTTAAATGTCAAAGTTCCCTAGGGACAGGAGGGCATTATGCTAAGTGAAATAAGTCAGAGAAAGATAAATACTTAATAATTATAAATGGAGTATAACCTTTAAAAACTGTATAATAAATACTTTTTTTAAATGGAAAAAGCACCTGAGCACTTAAATACACCCATCTCATGTTGAAGTTCTTTTGCCTAAATGGAACAAAATTCTAATTGGTTCCACAATTTTCTTGCTTTACTCACATCGTATCTCTCAATCAACTTACACACTAAAAGCCCCAAAGCTAATGGAAACTAGAGTCAAAGAACTGCAATCTTCAGTTGAGAAAGAAATCCAAAGAAAGAAACACATATTTGAAATGACTGTGTGATTTTGAGGATTCCAGTATTTATGTGAAAAATTTAACAATCTTTGCAAAGTACTTGGAAATTGATATTGGCTTATTAAACCTCCTTAAGGTAGAATTTTAAAGCTTTTCACGCATTGGAACTCTACCTGGTTTGGGACCAACCCCAGAACAAAACAGAGCCACCTCTTACACACACACACACACACACACACACACACACACACACACACACACACACGACTGCAATAAACCTGGAGAACTTGCATGAGGGAACTCACCTTAAAAGGAGAAATTGTATAGTTTTTAAAATTGTATAAAATAAAATTGTGGGCTTCCCTGGTGGCGCAGTGGTTGAGAATCTGCCTGCCAATGCAGGGGACATGGGTTCCAGCCCTGGTCTGGGAAGATCCCACATGCCGCGGGGCAACTAAGCCCTGAGCCACAACTGCTGAGCTTGCGCGTCTGGAGCCTGTGCTCGGCAACGGAGAGGCCGCGACAGTGAGAGGCCCGCGCACCGCCATGAAGAGTGGCCCCCACTCGCGCAACTGAAGAAAGCCCTCGCACAGAAACGAAGACCCAACACAGCCATAAATAAATAAATAAATAAATAAATTTATAAAAATAAAATAAAATAAAATAAAATTGTTTGCTCTGCTATAAACCACCATTCAAAATCACAGTGTTTTAATTTGGTACTCAAATACCATTTTTGGATTAAAAATTGTCACAGAAGTAATAAAAGATTCCAACAACAACAGCAACAAAAGAAACACAAATACTGGAATCAACACGGGTAAGCAGTCTTCTAGCTACAGTTCAGAAGAAAAACCCACTTTCAGAAATATGACCGAATTCCCAGACTTGGGGTCTAAGATATAACCCCTAGAGTGGGTTAGTCGCTGGAGAAGGAGGGTAGGGACAGCTGAGGAGCCACATGAATGAATTCTGGGAGCTCCACATGCCCTCCCGCGTCCTGTAAGCATGGAAGTCCTGCCTCCACTAGGTTCTAGTTTCACAAGTGAGGAAACTGTCAGCCTGATCCAATTTAAGGTTCTGACTCAAATTCATAAACCCTTTGTCTACAAGACAGAGGATGTGATCGTAACAGACTCTCTTAATGTGCACAAATTACACTGAGTGCACCTTCACTGTGGATGCACAACTCAAACACGACGTCTAGAAATGTCTAGGCCTATGGAACCACAACTACAACCTCAGAAAGGGAATCAATCCCACCTCCTTGCAGGTGCACCCCCCACTTTCCAGGGCTCTGTAGCTTCTCTCAGCGTTAAGTCTCCTTGTGTGATGGGTGTAAGCAGGTAGGACACCTGCAGGGGAGGCTCCCCAGGAAGAACAACTGGGCCTGCAAGTCCTTCTCTTTACAGGCTCAAGGAAGCGTGGATCACTGACTATAGCCCTCTGCTCTGCACTGGAGGTGCTTCGGAACACGGTTGATGTTTTAACTGACACAAACCTGGTGTTTGAACAATCCAGCAAAATAATTTAAACCCATCATTTATGTGGAAAGGAGATAAGAAAATTGTAAGCCACTGTTACTAGTTCAACCAGAAAACACAAAATATCTACTCCTTGCAGAAGAAAAGATGTCAGTTAACGATTATTTCCAAAGCAAGAAACTGGTTTGAAAATAATTAATCGCACTTGAACACTTGGTCTGCAAGTCTCAGCAGACACCACACAATCTGAGAATTTCATTTGAAATCACCCAAAAGTAAAGAACAGTCCTCAGAAACTTACTACACACGCTTGGGGGAAGAAAAAAAGCAAAACAAGAATTTGTAAATGGAATGTAATCCTGGAATATTTTATTTTTTCTGAAATTCACTTTTGCCTCTTTGGAAATATTTTATACTACTGTCTTTGAAGCTGTATTGATTCAATACATTTTATCTGATTGAAAAACGATGTTTAAATACATGAATAAGTCTTTTAAAGGTGACAATCCCAGGGAGGGCCAACGCTGACAGCACGTATCACCCAGGGAAGTTTTAAAGAGGAACCTCCACCCATAGGATGTCTGTGCCCAGGAATGAGTCTGGGAGGAGAGGCACAAGGATTTTGAACAACCTAATTCCAGGAGGTTATTCTTTGCTTTCTTCTCATGGAAAACAGCCACAGACAAAAGTAAACTGGAAAAAAAAGAGCCATCCAGGGCTCTGGGGGAAAATGATAAACAGTTAAAATACTGGGTCTGTTTGAAATGTACCACGGAGCACAAATAGTTGATAACGATGCTGTGAATCAGAGAAGGAAATGGCTTTGGGAATGTGGGGTGCATTGTGAAAATTTAGGGATTTATTACCAGCCCTAGAAAGAGCTAGGCTGAGGGGACAGGGTCGTGGACTTGAGACTCTGCTACCCAAATAATTGGAAAACTCAAGGAGAAAACGGGTGCCCCCTGGGAGAAAGTAAGGACTGGGGACCCCCCAGACCACAGCTCCTCTCACGCACGAACCACGGAGACCGAGTCACGATGGTCCCCTGATGACCCTCCCGGTGGTCACCACACAATCTGGGGCGGACGTGGGGCTGCGGGGCCGGGGCCGAAGCCGCGGCTTGCAGTGACGGGACAGGACACCGGGGTCCCGGCTGCCGGCTCCGCCCCCACGCTGCCGGACGGAGGGGACCGAGGTCCGAGCGGCGCCACTCGCGTCCTCAAGACCCCGGAGTTGACAGCGGGGAGGCCCGGTACCATCACAGCTGGTTCGGGTCACTTCCAGCCAACGCCTCCTTCCCTCCCGCTCCAACTCCGCACCCTGGTAACCCACACTCACCATTTTTAGGTTTCCTGGGTCTCTCTGAATCCTTCCTATGACTCCCACGACCACCGCAGGTCACAGCGCGACAGACTCCGAGGCACTGCCACCACCGTCATTGAAGGATAGGAAACCGGATCGCTAGCCCGGCCTGAGGGAGTGAAAACGCCTGAGCTAGAGCGGTGCGTCGCCCCACCCACCTGCCCAAGCGGCGCCCCTGATTGGACAGTTTGCAAGGCCGCATCCCCCAATGCTTGAGTGACAGCTGGGCGGGAGGACGTGTGACTCTTGGAAACTAGCTTCCGCCCCGCCCCTGCCCCGACCCGTGCTGAGGGCAGCGGGTGGGGCGGAAACCTGACCCAGCCTGATTCCTTTGCGTTGAAACAGAACTTTTTCGCCCAGCTCTGTATGAACACATGAGCGCAGGGAATTTCTGACTGAGTTTCCCAATGGAGCAACTAAGCACAGAGCATGAGGGTAGCCCAGGCAGGTGTATGATCAGGCCACCCAAGATGGCTGTTCTCTTGCTCTCTGTACATCCCCTGCTCTACCAGGCCCTGCTTCACCTACACCCTATTCACATGACTGATCCTCCCTCTTAATCTTGGAGCCTAATCAGTAAATGCTTAGGCGCTTGCCCCCGGCTACTGATTGTTCTAATCTTCAGATCAGACTATCTCCACTTTCATAGTTTATCAAAGGGGTGGTGAGGTTTCCTGGTAACTGAGGAGCCAATCTGAGGTCAGTTTCCTCCATAACTGGAAAACCCAACGAAGACTGCTCCTTGTCCTGCCTGACATCTGCTGTCTACCGTGGGGTGTAGCTCCAGGAGCCTTCTGCGTCAGACATGTAAGATCCCGTATCCGTTAAACCATTGATTTCTCTACGGCTGATTCCGGGTTCTTTCTTTGGTCTTGAGACTGGGCAGTTAATGGGTTTGCAAACCTGCAGGGTGCAACCCAACACCTGGCCACACTGGAAAAGAGGGTCTTGTGTTCTCTAGGGGCCAAGTGTGTCGACTAAAAAAATATTCACCACCTAAAAGTTGAGAGTTATGTTTTATTCGGCAGACATACTGAGGACTTCAAGCCTGGGAGGCAGCATCTTAAGCAACCCTGAGAAGATTGCTCTGAGGAGGCGAGGGGGTAGCTAGGATATATAGGAGTTTTGCAACAAAGGGCAGGTAGTAGGAACAAAAGATTACTGTTAATAAAAGAAAACTAGATATCTCAAGTTAAGGAATTTAGCACTTTTCTATATATGGGAAGATGCAAGAGTCTGGACTCACTGAAATCATTCCTTTGATGTGTACCTCAGCTACAGTGTCCTATGTTTTCACATCCTGAGTTTCTTCAGGGCTCACCACTGTTGGGAGTGGCTGCAGTCTGATGGCTGCTAGATGGCAGGTATTCTTTGTTTCCTTCCTGAGTTCCCTCAGGGCTCCCCGGCTCACTGCAGTTGCTGATAAATGTAACATCCTTTGTTTACTGACACGGCAGGCAGGCAGTATTTTATTTCTCAAGGGTTTGGTGTAAGGCTGGGAGGCCACTCATGGAACTGTGACCCTTTTTCAGAAACACAGAAACTGAAATGTGACCTCACCATCTGTAATAAAGAATCTGGCTTCATCGTAATCTTCAGTTTTAAGTTATTTTTTTATTTTTTTAAAATTTGGCTGTGCTGTGTGGCTTGCGGGATCTTAGTTCCCTGACCAGGGATTGAACCTGCACCCTCGGCAGTGAAAGTACGGAGTCCTAACCACTGGACCGCCAGGGAATTCCATCCATTTTAATCTTTGATCCTTGACAGCGCTGAGCCTTCTTCCATCCATCCGTGGTCCAACCCCACTCATTTGGTACTTAAGAGAAGGAATCCCAAGCACTTGGCTCTGGTGGGAAGTTTGAACCCTACAGTCCTAGTTGGGCTCAAGGACTCTCTAGAGTCTAAGCACAGGGTGTGAGATGTATTCATTAAATTCTCAGGTAAGGAAATTTATTTTAGATTAGTTTTTGCCTTTGTCCCTAGAGAACTTGAAATGTAAGCGACTATAATATCCCTAAGACAACTGATTCCTATTTTCACTAATATAAGAAAACAATAAATCGTTATGTAAATTTGAGATGCACCTGGAACCTCTTCCCCCGCCCCCAGATTTGTTGAGGTATAATTGATTAATAAAATTGTCTATATTTAAAGATTACAATGTGATGATTTTCTGATCTACATATACTATACTGTACATTTGTTAAGACGGTGGATTAAGAATTCTCACCACACATACACACAAACAATGTGAGGTGATGGATGTGTTAACCTGGAAACTCCAAGATGCTGAAGAGACTGGATTGCAAAACTCTTGCATTGCAAAGTGCTTAATGCAATTATTTACTTATTTCAACAGCTTTATTATGATATAATGTACATATTATACACTGCACCACTTTAAAGTGTATAATTCAGTGGGTTTTGGTATATTTACAGATAAATGTAATCATCACCACAATTTTTGAACATTTTGGTCACATCAAAAAGAAAACTGTCTCCCCTTTATCTGTCACCCCCCAATCGTCCCGTCTTCCTCCTCCAAACCCCAGCCTTAGGCAACGCCTAATTTATGTTCTGTCTCTATAAATTTGCCTTTTCAGGGTTTTCATATGAAAAGAATCCTAGTATCTATGGTTTTTGTGACTGACTTCATTGATGTAGCATAATTTTTTAAAAAGGGACAACTGTGTTGTAGCAGGTATCAATTGTTCATTCATTTTTATGGCTGAAATATATTCCATTGGATGGATAAAACATGTTTTGTTTATATATTCATCTGTTCATGGATATTTGGTATGTTTTCACCTTCTGGCTACTATGAATAACATTGCTATAAATTTCATGTACAAGTTTTTGTTCCAACATGTATTTTTCTTGGGCATATACCTAGGAGAGGAACTAATGGATCATATGGTAACGCTAGGTTTAATTTTTGAGGAACTCCAAGACTGCTTTAGAGAGTGGCTACACCAGTTTATATTCGCACCACGTTTATGAGGGTCAAATTTCCCCCCATACCCCTGACATTTGTTATCTCACTTTTTGATTCCAGCCATCCTAGTGGTTTGTTTTTTTTTTTTTAATAAATTTATTTATTTTTGGCTGTGTTGGGTCTTCGTTGCTGCGCGTGGGCTTTCTCTAGTTGCGGCGAGTGGGGGCTACTCTTCGTTGCGGTGCACGGGCTTCTCACTGCAGTGGCGTCTCTTGTTGTGGAGCACGGGCTCTAGGCGTGCGGGCTGCAGTAGCTGTGGTACTTGGGCTCAGTAGTTGTGGTTCGTCGGCTCTAGAGCGCAGGGTCAGTAATTGTGGCGCACGGGCTTAGTTGCTCCGTGGCATGTGGGATCTTCCTGGACCAGGGCTCAAACCCGTGTCCCCTGCATTGGCAGGCGGATTCTTCACCACTGTGCCACCAGGGAAGCCCCAGTGCCAAGTTTTTTTGATCCATTCACTGTTTATGGACACTTGGGTTACTTCCACCTTTTGGCTATTGTGAATAATGCTAATAGACACACGAGTGGACATATCTGTTTGAGTTCCTGCTTTTAATTCTTTTGAGTACTTACCCAGAAGTAGAGTTGCTAGATCAAACAGTAACTCAGTTCCAAATTTTTGATGAACTGCCATGTTGCTTTTCATCCTGGCGACACAATTTAATAGTCTCAGCAATAGCACACAAGGATTCCTAAGGGTGTTTTCACTTTCTGGATGGTGTCCTTTTTTTTTTTTGGCCGAGTGTCATGCGGATCTTAGTTCCCCAACCAGGGATCAAACCTGTGCTCCCTGCAGTGGAAGATCGGAGTCCTAACCACTGGATGACCAGGGAATTCCTCGATGGTGTCCTTTGAAGCACAAAAGTCATTACTTTGATGAAGTCCAATTTACCTATTTTTCCTATTCCTACCTATTATTTCCTATTTCCTACCTATTACTGCTCTTGGTGTCATATCTAGCAGTATTTTGCCAAATCCAAGGCCAGAAAGTTTTCCCTATGTTTTATCTAAGTATTTTATTTATCTATTTATTAACATCTTTATTGGTATTATATTGTTTATATGTTTTTTATTATTATATATGTTTAGGTCTTTGATCTTTTTTGGTAAATTATTGATTATGGTATGATGTAACGGTACAACCTCTTTCTTTGCATATGGCTATCTACTTGGCCCAGCACCGATTTATGAAAAGAATATTCTTTCCCCATTTTTGGTACTTTTGTCAAAGATCAGTTGACCACAGATATAGGGGCTTATTTCTCAGTTCTCAATCTGTTCCATAAATCTGTATGGTCTAGCCTTGTGTCAGTTTCACACTATCTTGATTACTTTTGCTTAGTATAATGCTTTTGTAACAGGGAAGAGCCAAATCTGACTACACCTTGGATCTATTTTTTTTACTTCAACCTTTGTTTTCCGCTGCTTTTGTTCACTAAAAGGATACTGTCTATACATAATGGCCTGCCTCGGGGAACCCTGCCCCTCTGCCTGAATGTTGAACCAAAGTGCCTTTGTTCAGGGAAACACCCGGAACCTGTCCACCTGTGGATGGCTACAAGGAAGAAGAAATTAACACATCCCCTCCAGGTGATATTTGCAAAACTTATGGCCTTTTTACTTTACTTCCTCATCTCCTCCCCCTCTCTGTGTTATAAAAGAAACTGGCATCCAAACCCCAATAAAATGGTTATATTGAGACTTTGGTCTGCCATCTTCTCCATCGGCCGGCTTTCCAAATAGAGTCGTGTTCCTTGTCTCCGATTCACTGGCCTGTCGTGCCGCGAGAAGAGCGAGAGCTTGGGCTCGGTAACACTTTGATGTCAGGAAATGTTAATACTACTACTTTGTTTTTTTGGCCGCACTGAGCAGCTTGTGGGATCTTATTTCCCTGACGAGGGATTGAACCCAGGCCTTTGGCAATGGAGTCTCGGAGTCCTAACCATCGGACCACCAGGGAATTTCCTGTTTATCTTTCTCAAGATTGGTCTGGTTATTCTAGTTCCCTTGAAATTCCACATAAATTTATGAAACAGCTTGCCAATATCTATAAAGATTACAGCTGGGATTATGATAGGTATTGTGTTGAATCTCTAAATCATTTTGTGGAGTAGCAGCAACTCAACAATGTGAAGTCTTCTGAACCATGAAATTGGGAGTTTTCCCATTTATTTATACATTTCTTAATTTCTTTCACCATGTTTTGTAGTTTTCAGAGGATTTGTTTTGTACTTTGAGTTTAGTTTGTTGTTCTTTTTCTAGTTCTCTGAGGTGTTAGGTTGTTAATTTGATGTCTTTCTTTCTTAATATAGATGTTTATCACTATAAACTTCCCTTTTACTACTACTTATACTGCATATGAGTGTCCTGTTTGGGTATCCCTAGAAAGTCTATCTTAAGTAGCCTGTGTCTAGCAACTCTCTGTTTCAATTCACTCTTTTTATACTGGAGCCCTGTTGATATGGTGGGAAGGTGTTTGGGTGGGAAAATGTTCTTTTATGTTATGATTAAACTTGTAATGCTTTGGTGGGACAAAATCCCTTGACTATAAACTTCAGAACAGTTTCTCGGCAAAAGATTTATTCCTCATCTTTTGTAGAGAGGAAATTTGAAGGGTGTGGGAGTTGTCCTCTTTCCCCAATAAGATAAGGTTTTAGCAAATAAGTTTTCTTTAAGGAATGGCCTGAGTTACAGAGAACAGAATGCTTTGTGTGTTTATCATTTTCTGCATGAAGAATGAGGTCATTTTTTCCAGTCTTCAAGGTGAGAACCTGCTTCGGATCCTGCAGGAAAAATTGATGAGTTTGTGGGGTTCCTTAAGACTCAACTCACTAAAGCTTTTAACTCTCAAGCGAGTCCAATCTGGGTCTCCAGTAAATTCATTGTTAACAGTTTCTGTGCTCCTAGAGTTTGTGGACTCCAGTTGTTTCTCCTCCAGGTAAGTGGTTATTCTCTGTATTCACCTGTCTCTCATTTTTGGGAGCATTGGTATGCCATGTAATCTCAAATCTCTCTTAAATCTAAGAACAGGTATTGCTTTTCAGGTTCATCAGGTATTTTCTTGTTGTGAAGACAAGAATGATCACTCTGAGTTTTTATATATTGGAACAGAAATCATCCATTCACTTGTGTTGCTCACTTGTGAGACTACAGCATTTTTACTTATTCATTCTACTGCTAGAGCCCATGAAGGAAGTTTCAAAGGTTTTCTTTTGTGACCAATGCATCTAAAAACATTATCATACGTGGATATCTGTATTTGGATTTCTTTTCCTCGTCTTCTAAAAATCCCCTACCCTGAATGTGTGTTTATAACCCCAAAGACATGTTCCATTGTAACCACTTTCTGTTTTATCCCTGCCCTTTGGAGGCAGGATCAACCCCCTACCTAAAATGAATCAGATGTTAAGACTGCTGTCGCCACATGCATAAGCAAATTAAAAAAAAATTATTACACAAAGGTACTTTCTAAGGAATGTAGGGTAAGTGGTTTGAGGTGGCTTGAGCAAAGGAGAATGGGTTGGCCCTTTAATGTGTACAGGGGTAGAAGCTGTAGGTTTTCAAGTTTGGACCATGCTACCTGCTGACACAAAAAAGACAGGGGCATATGTCAACCTTCCTAACTTGTTTACCCATTGTGGGCCAGGCAGGGTGAGCAGTTGTCTCAAGCAGATTGAGTCAGATATGAAAAATGAAGTCAGTGTCTTTCCTAATGTTTACTGACTGAATGATGACACATCTCTGTAAAAAATTAACAAATAGAAACCACAATTAAAATAGAGTTGAGAGACCAGAAGGGAGAGTTCTCACATTCTAGGACATAGCCAAGCCCAACAGGAAAAAAAGAAGACTCCTCTTGGTTCCTGGCAAGGACTCATTCAATGAAAAGCCATGGACTCTTTGTTTCCTACAGGCCTCCCATCTTCCTTTCCCTCTCTCTGAAAGTGTTCTTTCCTTGCTGTGTGGGGACTTGCCTATGGCTTGCCATAGTTCCAGACCCTGAATTGTGGTTCTCTGCTGATCCCAAATAGACCCATCTTTGCTGGAGAAATATGTAGCACAAGCAACATAATTCAGATGACAATGCCTGAAGAAAATATTTGAATTCAGTTATCCCAGGGTGTTGGAGAGAGCCAGGTAAGTGTCAGTATACTTCCAGAATTCTGTTCAAATATTTTAGTAATGTAATTACTTATTTTATTTTTTGCCCTTTAAAAAATTTTTTTTATTTTACATTAGAGTACAGTTGGTTTACAATGCTGTGTTAGTTTCAGGTGTCAGCAAAGTGATTCATTTATACATATACATATATCCATTCTTTTTCAGATTATTTTCCCATATAAGCTATTACAGAATACTGAGTAGAGTTCCCTGTGCTATACAGTAGGTCCTTGTTGATTATTTTATATATAGTAGTGTGTATTTGTTAATCCCAAACCCCTAATTTATCCCTTCCCCCCACGTTTCCACTTTAGTAACCATAAATTTGTTTTCAAAGTCTGTGAGTCTGTTTCTGTTTTATAAATAAGTTCATTTGTATCACTTTTTTTAGATTTCACATATAAACAATATCACATGATGTTTGTTTTTGTCTGGTTTACTTCACTTAGTATGATAATCTCTAGGTCAATCCATGTTGCTGCAAATAGCATTATTTCATTCTTTTTTACAGCTGATTAATTTCCCATTGTATATATATATCACATCTTCTTCTTCCATTCCTCTGTTGATGGACATCTAGGTTGCTTCCATGTCTTGGCTATTGTAGATAGTGTTGCAATGAACACTGGGGTGCATGTATCGTTTTGAAGTATGGTTTTCTCCGGATATATGCCCAGGAGTGGGATTGCTGGATCATACGGTACTTCTATTTTCAGTTTTTTAAGGAACCTCCATACTGTTCTCCATAGTGGTTGTACTAATTTACATTCCCACCAACAGTGTAGGACGGTTCCCTTTTCTCCACACCCTCTCCAGCATTTATTGTTTGTAGACTTTTTGATGATGGCCATTCTGACTGGCATGAGGTGATACCTCATTGTAGTTTTGATTTGCATTTCTCTAATAATTAGTGATGGTAAGGATCTCTTCATGTGCTTCTTGGCCATCTGTATGTCTTCTTTGGATTTAGAGCTTCTGCCCATTTTTTAGTTGAGTTTTTTTTTTTCTTTTTTTGATATAGAGCTGCATGAGCTGTTTGTGTATTTTGGAGATTAACCTCTTGTCGGTTGCTTCGTTTTGCAATTACTTATCTTAATTTGTTGTCTCATTTGTGGTGTTCCTGGGGCACCTTGCTAGTGGAGCCTACCCACATGCAGCCAGCAACGCTTTTAGGGGAACAGAACTCTCTCTGATGGCTAATAGTCAAAAGCCAAGTGGTCATCAGCTACCATGACTGCCAAGGAGTTTTCCCTCAAGGAAAACATCTGAAGTATTAGCTGTCTGCCACCTATAATTAGAGTGTTTTGGACATTTCACGATTGGCATTAATGGTGTGTTTGTTGAATGACATCATGTGTGACCAGGTCAGTGCCAGTGACTTTCACTACAGTGAGCACCTGAGTGCAAATGGTAGGAAAACAGCACATTCGTGTTGGATGAGCTGGAGGGATTTTGAAGGAGGGTGCCCAAAATGAAATACTGACATGCAGGGTACACAGATTACAGGTGATGTTAGGAGGAAGAGCAGGGAGTGGGATAAAACAGTGGTGGCCAGGGTGCACCATGACAATCAACTGAAGACCTGCATGAGTGACCAGTCCGACAGAAATGTCTGGTATAGAAAGGCCTCTACTTATAAGGTGCCAGTAAGCCTGATGATCAGACCAAGTTATTGGCCCCAAAGACTGGGGGAATGAATCTAAGTAATGCCTCAAGCAGCAGGAAGACCTAACTCTAAGAAAGCAAGGTTTAAGTGGGTATTAAGATAACCTATGAGGGTTGTATACTAGGGTGGTAAGAGAGGTACAAGGTCTACCGAATGTCTTTTTCAAGAACCCAGTGTTTTTCATAATTCAGTTGATAATATCAATAATATATAGAGTGTCTTGGTGAGTCATTTCATTTCGGTTTCAGTAGGTTCACGTATGATAGAATGAGTAATTACTCTATACAAGTATCTACCATAGTCAGAGCATAGCAAGTAGTCAGTAGAGGGGGTGAGGGGCCCTAGAAAGTCTGTTTGACTTTCTGACTTCCCTGGTGGCGCAGTGGTTAAGAATCTGCCTGCCAATGCAGGGGACATGGTTTTGAGCCTTGGTCCGGGAAGATCCCACAAACTGCGGAGCAACTAAGCCCATGCACCACAACTACTGAGCCTGCCCTCTGGACCCTGTGAGCCACAACTACTGAGCCATGCGCCACAACTACTGAAGCCTTCATGCCTAGAGCCCGTGCTCCGCAATGAGAAGCCACTGCAATGAGAAGCCCATGCACCGCAACGAAGAGTAGCCCCCGCTCGCCGCAACTAGAGAAAGCCCACGTGCAGCAATGAAGACCCAACACAGCCAAAAGTAAATAAATAAAATAAATTTATAAAAACAAAACAAAACAAAAAAACAATGGATCTCCATTTCCTTAAAAAAAAAGAAAGTCTGTTTGCCATCAGCTGTAGGGACCCTTTCCTTGGTCAGGAAAGTATGTCCCTTGATTATATTATCAGTGTTGTGTTTGTTCACATCAAATGCATCATTGGTTGGTCACTAAGTTAGCCATGGCAGAAGAGGGAAGTCCTTTGAATTTTGCTTAACTTTAGAAGTCTCTACATGGTTATGGATTACAGGGGCTCACAGGGCCAAGGTTAATACCATCAGATCTCAGGTGCAATGATATGAGCCTCTGCAGACTGAGGTTTAATATGTGCAGTATAAGCAGTGGCATTGATTTGTACTTGGGTATTGTGAGGCAAATTATTCTCAGAGTTCTTAATGCCAAAGGGGGCGACCTTGTTTTTATTGGTGAGACCAGACAGGTAGATCATGGGCAATGGCCAAATGATCTCTAACACTGTGCAGGTGAGTTAGATCGATTCTTGGGCAGCGACTTATCTATTGCTAGCATGGTTGCCTGGATTTTGACCAGTCTAATGCCTGGGTCCAGTCTTAATCATGGATGGCCCGTTTGATCTAGGGACAGAATGCAGCATCTCCACAATGGAACCCATCAGAACTGGTTATGGCACATTGTCCATAAAAAATACCAACTTCCTGGTCATTCATCTGCTCCCAAGTGACTCCCAAAGTGGATAATGTGCCTAGAAAGTTGGCCTCTTCCAGAATGGATTGCATCAGACAATACAGGAACACATTTTCTTGTCTAGGTGGGATATGCCAGAGGTGCCATTTTTGACTATTCTGTAAGCACCAATGTATATTTAATGAGGAGACCTTTGGTTGGAAAGCCTGAAGGGTCCTGCATTCATGACCAGCCCCAAGACCACTGCAGCCCCGCAGCCTTCTGTGGCAGGACCCAGCCCACTCACTAGCAGGCTGGCACCAGCCCCAGGACTCCCTGGGCCCCGGCCTGCCCACCAGAAGGCCAACACCAGCTTTGAGCCACTTGGGGCCCCTCAGCCAGCTGCCACGGGATCCAGTTCCACCCACCGGCAGGCTGACACAAGCTTTGGAACACCCTGAGCCCTGCAGCCAGCTGTGTGAGGAACGAGCACTGCCCATCAGCAGGCTAACACCAGCTCCAGGACTCTCAGAGCTCTGCAGCCAGAATTCCCAGGATAGGGCTCTACCCACCAGTGAGCCAGCACTAGCCCCAGAAACCCTTGGGCCTTGGCCCTACCCACCAATAGGCTGACACCAGCTCTGGGACCCCTGGACCCTTCAGCCAGAGACTCCAGGATGAGCCCTGCCTGCCAGTGGTCCAGCACCAGCCCTAGGACCTGATTTCACCCCCCAGTGGATGGGCACCAGCCCCAGGATCTCCTGGGCACTAACCCTGCCCACCAGTGGGTAGACACTAGCACAGAACTACCATAGCCCTACAACATGCTGTAGCAGGGCCCAGCCCACCCACCAGCAGGCCAGCACCAGCTCTGAGACACCTCAGGTCCCTCAGCCACCCGCCCAGGGATCTGGTCCCACCACCAGCTGGTTGACACAAGCTTTGGGAAACCCCAGACACTGCAGCCAGCTGTGCCACCAACTGGTCCTGCCTACCAGTGGGCCAACACCAGCTCTAGGATCCCCAGGGCCCTGCAACCAGAGATCCTGGGACCCGGCTCTACCCACCAGTGAGCCAGCACTAGCCACAGGACACCCATAACTATATCTACTTGCTTTAGACTGTCATATAAAGTCAAACATATTCTAAAAGATATATTAATACATTTTTTACTGCCCTCCTCCACATTTTGTGATTTTGATGTCCTATTTTACATCTTCATGTTTACCCTTTTGCTGTTAATTGTAGTTATAATTGCTTTTACAAAAATTTTTTGATTGTTTTTTAATCTACGTACTGGCTTATTAAATGATCTTCAATCCCTTTGTATATTTGCCTTTCCTATTGTGATTTTCCCTTTCCTATAGATTCATGCTACTTTTCTATTTAGGAAAGACCTTTCAATATTTCTTTTAGGTTAGGTCTAGTGTTGCTGTATTCTTTTAGTTTTTGCTTGTCTAAGAAATTCTTTATTTCTCCTTCTATTCTAAATGGTAATCTTGCTGGGTAGAGTATCCTACGTGACAGGTTTTTCCTTTACAGGATTTTGAATATATCATGCCACTCCTTCCTGGACTGCAAAGTGTCTGCAGAGAAATCAACTGATAGCCTTATGCAGGGTCCCTTGTAACTGACTCTTTGTTTTTCTCTTGCTGCCTTTAGAATCCTCTATCTTTAACTTTTGCCATTTTAATTATGATATGTCTTGGTATGGGTCTGTTTGGGTTCATCTTGTTTAGGACCCTCTGTGCTTCCTATACCTGGACATCTATTTCCTTCTTTAGGTTTGGGAAGTTTGCAGCCATAATTTCTTCAAATACATTTTTCAACCCCCTTCTCTTTCTTCTGGAACCCCTATTATGCACAGGTTGGCATGCTTTATATTATCCCATAGATCTCATATGTTGCTTTCATTTTTTAAAATTTGTCTTTCTGTCTGCTGTTATGATTGGGTGATTTCCATTATTCTATCTTCCAGATCACTTATTCATTCTACTGTGTTATTTAGTCTGCTATTCATTGCTTCTAGATTGGTTTTTATCTCAGCAATTGAGTTGTCTAATTTTGACTGTTTCCTCTTTACAGTTTCTAGTTCCTTGCTACAGTTATCTGCTTTTCTATAAATAATCTTTCTTAATTCCTTTAGCATTTTTATTACCTCCTTTCTGAACTTGGGGTCTAGTAGACTAGTGAGATCTGTTTCATTATTTGTTCTTTTAGGGGATTTCTCTTGTTCTTTTTTTTAATAAATTTATTTTATTTATTTATTTTTGGCTGTGTTGGGTCTTTGTTGCTGTGTGTGGGCTTTCTCTAGTTGTGGCGAGCGGGGGCTACTCTTCGTTGCAGTGCGTGGGCTTCTCATTGCGGTGGCTTCTCTTGTTGCGGAGCACGGGCTCTAGTCACGCGGGCTTCAGTAGTTATGGCACGCAGGCTCTAGAGTGCAGGCTCAGTAGTTGTGGCACATGGGCTTATTTGCTCTGCGGCATGTGGGATCTTCCCGGACAAGGGCTCGAACCCGTGTCCCCTGCATTGGCAGGCAGATTCTCAAACACTGTGCCAGCAGGGAAGCCCTCTCTTGTTCTTTTAATTGGGAGTAGTTCCTCTGCTTTTTCATTTTACTTACATTTCTCTGCTTCTATGAATTTAGGAGAAACAGTTACCTACTGTGGTCTCAAAGGACTGTTTTTTTTTTTAAATTAATTTATTTTATTTATTTATTTTTGGCTGCATTGGGTCTTCGTTGCTGTGCAAGGGCTTTCTCTAGTTGTGGCGAGCGGGGGCTACTCTTGGCTGTGGTGCGCGGGCTTCTCACTGCGGTGGCTTCTCTTATTGTGGAGCACGGGCTCTAGGGCGCGCGGGCTCAGTAGTTGTGGCACACGGGCCCAGCTGCTCCACGGCATGTGGGATTCTCCCGGACCAGGGCTGGAACCCGTGTCCCCTGCATTGGCAGGCGGATTCCTAACCACTGCGCCACCAGGGAAGCCCTCAAACGACTGTTTTTATGTGGGAGAGTCCCTGTGTAGATTGCGTGAGTCCAATATTTTTGGTTTGAGGGCTGTTTTTGGTACGGATGCCAGCCACATCTTTCCTTAGAGTGTGCTGGCCGTTATCCCCTTGTTAGGGGGTGTGACAGGTGTTGTGGCGACAAGCACCTGCACTGGATGTTGGGTTGGGCCTCCTCTTTGCTAAGTGCTGTCAAAGCCCTGTTGGGGGTGGGGTCTGCTTAGCAGTTGTTGGGGTAGAAGCCCTAAGGGTTGGGTTCAATAAGGCTCTGTTGCCCTTAAATGTGTGCTCTGTTCCCGAGGAGATGAGCACTAAAGCAAGTGAGGCCCGTGTGGTCACAGTGAACCTATGCATCACCCATGAACGCCTCTGCAGTTCTGCCCAGAAGCAGCCCAAGGTCACATCCCTTTCTCCATTGTCTGTCCCAGACCTAGTGCTAGGCTGGTGCTGGGGACCAGGGTGTTGTGGCTTCAAGAAGTGGTTGTGCTGCCACCTGGGACCTGGGCTCCTTCTGTGGTAGGGCTCTCCCAGGACCTGTCTGCCCCAGATGCAGCTCCAAGCTGTGGTGTAAGGTGGGTGGAACCAGAGCGCTCCCTCCTGGAGACATGTGATTCTGTGACACTGCCACCCACTGCCTGGTGTGCGGCCAACAAAGTCCTCTACTGCTGGACTCACCCCTGCCTTTTCCTTTTTTTTTTTTGGCTGTCCCTCTCGGCTTGTGGGATCTTAGTTCCCCAACCAGGGATCAAACCCAGGGGCCCCAGTCTTACCCACTGGACCGCCAACAAATTCCCAGACCCACCACTGCCTTGGGCAGCTGATAATGGGCTCCTATGCCAGCCCCGCCCCTGCCACGTGCATGCTGACAACGGGCTCCAGACCACACCTCTGGCCCTCCAGGCTGTTCCCCGAGCAGCTAGGCAGAGTCCTCTCCCAGGGCCCATCGTGCTTACTAGCAGACCGGACCGGCGTGGGTTTTGGGCTGGGAAGTGCAGCCCTCTGCGCCAACCTCTCCACTCTGATTGCTGGCAAGCCAGCATGCACACGCCTTGTAAGCAGAGTCCAGGCTCCTCCAGCCCCTCTCTCTGTGCCGGTGCACCTCCCAGCAGGCAATGGGGTTTCACACAGTGAGGCCCTGCCTATGCGGACCCTCCCTCCTTCACAGATTCCCTCCTAGGGGAGCCAGTCCTATCTTGATGCCTATTTTTTTTTTTTTGTACATGCCACGTGGCATGCGGGATCTTAGTTCCCCGATGAGGGATAGAACCTGTGCCCCCTGCAATGGAAGCCAGGAGTCTTAACCACTGGAATGCCAGGAAAGGCCGTATGTGGGGATCTTTTTACAGGTTTAGTTGTATGAGATCTTCTGGGGAATTCCCTGGTGGTCCAGTGGTTAGGACTCGGCGCTATCACTGCAGGACCCGGGTTCGATCCCTGCTCAGGGAACTAAGATCCTGCAAGTCACACGGTGTGGCAAAAAAAAAAAAAGAGCTCTTCTGCCAATTTCCATTTGGTGTTTTGTGAGAACTGTTCCTTATGTAGATGTATTTTAAATGTGTTTGTTGGGGGAGGTGAGCTCCACATCCCGCTACTCCATCATCTTGATCCACCTTCCAACCCATGTTTATTGTTTTTGCAGTTTATCTGTTTACAGTGTTTGAAGCATAAAGAAACCTATTCTCTCTTCAATTACTCAGCCATAAAAAGGAACAAAATTGGGTCATTTGTAGAGATGTGGATGGACGTAGAGTCTGTCATACAGAGTGAAGTAAGCCAGAAAGAGAAAAACAAACATCTCATATTAACGCATATATGTGGAATCTAGAAAAATGGTACAGATGAACCTATTTGAGGGCAGGAATAGAGACGTAGACGTAGAGAACAGACATGTGGACACAGTGGGGAAGGGGAGGGTGGGATGAATTGGGAGATTAGGATGGACATATATACACTACCATGAATAAAATAGATAGCTAGTGGGAACAAGCTATAAAGCACAGGAAGCTCAGCTCCATGCCCCGTGATGACCTAAATGGGTGGGATGGGGGTGGGGAGGGAGGTCCAAGAAGGAGGGGATATGGGTATCCATATAGCTGATTCACTTCATTGTACAGCAGAAGTTAACACAACATTGTAAAGCAATTATACTCCAATTAAAAAAAAAACACCTATTTTATGTTCTCTTCAAATGTGCATGTACATGGAAAGATATCTATCTCTCCTGCTTTCAAATCCAACATTTACCTGTTTTCTGCTTGAAATTCCCGTTGGCTAATACCTGACCAGGGACCATGAGACTATGGAAAATATTCAAAATGCTTGCTTATGGAAAAATTAAACCAAAACAATTTTAGCCAAGAAGTGAAACCAGGAAGCACATATGTTATATAAATTCCAGGGCTTCCCTGGTCGTGCAGTGGTTAAGAATCCTCCTGCCAATGCAGGGGACACGGGTTCGAGCCCTGGTCCGGGAAGATCCCAAATGCCGCAGAGAAACTAAGCCCGTGCGCCACAGCTACTGAGCCTGTGCTCTAGGGCCTGCAAGCCACAACTACTGAGCCCACGCGCCACAACTACTGAAGCCTGCGTGCCTAGAGCCCATGCTCCACAACAAGAGAAGTCACCGCAATAAGAAGCCCGCGCACCGCAATGAAGAGTAGTCCCCGCTCACCGCAACTAGAGAAAGCCTGCGTGCAGCAAAGAAGACCCAACGCAGCCAAAAATAAATAAATAAATAAATAAATAAATTCCAAATATTATGAGTTTTCACAATAAGAGCTGAGGTAAATAGGCCTTTAGTGTGATGTTTCATGTTTCCTTGACTACGAATTAGACTGTTTTGTGTTTTTGCTTGTGTGTTTGTTTGCAGGATGTTCCCCAACCAGGGATTGAACCCAGGCCACGGCAGTGAGAGCGCCGAATCCTAACCACTAGGCCACCAGGGAACTCCAGAATTAGACTATGTTTAATATTTGCTGCAGTGGTAAGTGTCAGGGGCTTCAATATCCTCTAGTATCCTTGTATTTTTCTCTGCTACTGTGTTTGGGTATCCCTAGAAATTCACTTACAGGCAGAGCCTGTGTCTGGTATTTGTTTTAATCCACTCTTTTTATACTGGAACCCTGTTGATATGGTGGTCAGGTGTGTGATGGGAAAATGTTCTCATGTTATGATTAAACCTGTTATGTTTTGGGGGGAGAGAATCCCTGGACTCTGTATATCAGAGAGGTTCTTGGCTTTTATTCCTCACCTTTTGTTAGATCAAAAACCTGAAGGGTCAGGAAGTTGTCTGGCAGCTCTTTCCCCAGTCAGATAAGACTTAGGCAAATTAGTTTTCCTTGAGGGATGACCTCAGTTACAGAGAACACAATGCTTTGTGTTTGTATCAAAATGTTTTCCCCCCATTTCCTGCCTGGATCATGAGTCAATTTTCCCCAATCTTCCCACTGAGAACTTGCTTGGGCTCCTGTAGGAAAAACTAATGAATTTTTGGGGGCTCCAGAAGACTGGCTCCTCTTAGAGCTTTTAACTCTCAAGCTAGTCTATACTGTGTATCCAGCAATTCTATTATACTTTATGAGTGCCTAGCAGTTGCTGGCTCCAGTGGCTTCTGCTTTCAGTAATTCTCTATACTCAACCAACTCTCGTTTGGGGGGCACTGGTTTACCGTATAACCTCAAGTATCTTATGGAGGGAATTCCCTGGCGGTCCAGTGGTTAGGACTCCACGCTTCCACTGCTGGGGGCATGGGTTCGATCCCTGTCGGGGAACTAAGACCCCACATGCCGTGCGGCATGGCCAAAAAAATCTTATGGATCTAAGAAGGGGTGTGGATTTCTGGTTTGTTCAGTATTTTTTTGTTCTAAAAATGAGAAGGATGAACAGAATCCATCTACTCACCTCTGTTGCTCTATATTTTTCCCTTTTGAGACTAAATCATTTTCACTTATTGATTCTACTGCTAGTGCCCACGCGGGTGGTTTCAAAGTTTTTCTTTTGTGACCAATGATAAAACATTATCATTGGGATCTTTCTATTTGGGTTTCTCTCCTCATCTTATAAAAATTCCCTACACTGAACACCTGTTTGTCACCCAAAAGACATTATCCATTGGTTACTGTCTGTGTTACCACTGCAGTATTTGGGGGCAGGATTAACACCCTACCTAAACTGGGATCTGTTGTCCATAGTAATGTTGTCACATTCATCAGAAAACAGAAAAACGTTTATTACTCGAGTACTTTCAAAGGAGAGTAGGGCAAGGGTAAGTGGGTTCAGATGGCTTGTGCAAAGGAGAATGTGCTGGCCCTTTAATGCATGTAGGGGTAGAAGCTGCAGGTTTTCAATGTTTGGCCCTCCTACATGCTGCCACAAAAATAAAAGGCTCACGTGTCAACCTTTGTAAATATTTAACTCACTGTGAGCCAGGCAGGGTGAGCAGGTATCTGAAGCAATTAAGACTCCAATATCAAGTTGAGGCCAATGTCTTTTATTAAAGTTCACTCCTGAGGTTTATTGACTGAATGATGAAACATCTCACTTAAATAAATTAGAATATTAATTGAAAAGCCATGTGTAAGGCACAAGTACATATTACAATTAAGATGACAAAGCCTCGGGAATTCCCTGGCGGTCCAGTGGTTAGGTCTCTGTGCTCTCACTGCTGAGAGCCTGGGTTTGATTCCTGGTTGGGGAACTAAGATCCCACAAGCCGTGTGGTGCGGCTAGAAAAAAAAAAAAAAAGATGACGAAGCCTCAAAAAAAAAAAAATTGAATCTAGTCATCGCAGGGTGTAGTAGAGATACAGGGATGTGTCAGTATGACTCCAGAATTATGTTCATATATTTTCAAAATGTTATTTTTTAATTTGTTGTCTCATTTGTCGTGTAATAGGTGGCACCTTGACAGTGTAGCCTACCCACGTGCAGCAAACAGCTCTTTTACAGGAACAGAACTCTCCCTGGCTGGCTAATAAATAGTCGAAAGCCAAGTGAACATCAGCTACCATGGCTGCCAAAGAGTTGTTCTTCATGGAAAACATCTAAGACATTAGCTGTCTGCTACCTGTATTTTGAGTGTCTTGGACATATCATGATTGGCATTAATGATGTGTTTGTTGGGCTTCCCTGGTGGCGCAGTGGTTGAGAATCTGCCTGCCAATGCAGGGGATGCAGGTTCGAGCCCTGGTCTGGGAAGATCCCACATGCCGCGGAGCAACTAGGCCCGTGCGCCACAACTACTGAGCCTGCGCGTCTGGAGCCTGTGCTCCGCAACAAGAGAGGCCGCGACAGTGAGAGGCCCACGCACCGCGATGAAGAGTGGCCCCCACTTGCCGCAACTGGAGAAAGCCCTCGCATAGAAACGAAGACCCAACACAGCCATAAATAAATAAATAATTAATTAATTTAAAAAAAATGATGTGTTTGTTGAATGACATCATGTGTGCACAGGTCGGTGTCTGTGTCTCCTATGATAATGAGCATGTGAGTGCAAATGGTAGAAAAACAGCACATTTGTGTTGGGTGGGCCAGAAGGGTTTTGAAGGAGCATGCCCAAAATGAAATATTGACACACAGGTTGCACAGACTACGGGTGATGGTAGGAGGGGGACCAGGGAGTTGGATATAACAGTGGTGTCCAGAGTGCACTATGATAATAAACCAAAGACCTGTAGAGGTGACCATTCTGACAGAAATGTCTAGTATAGAAGGGCTTCTACTTATAAGGTGCCCGTAAGCCTGATGACCAGAACAAAGTAATAGGCTCCAAAGACTGGTAATTGAATCTAATTAATGGCTCCAACAGGAGGAAGACCTATCTGTAAGAAAGCAAGGTGGGGACTTCCCTGGTGGCACAGTGGTTAAGGATCCGCCTGCCAGTGCAGGGGACACGGGTTCGAGCCCTGGTCTGGGAAGATCCCACATGCCGCGGAGCAACTAAGCCTGTGCGCCACAACTACTGAGCCTGCACTCTACAGCCCACGAGCCACAACTACTGAGCCCGTGTGCCACAATTACTGAGCCCGCACGCCACAATTACTGAGCCCACACGCCTAGAGCCTGTGCTCTGCAACAAGGGAGCCACTGCAATGAGAAGCCCGCGCACCGCAACGAAGAGTAGCCCCCGCTCGCCGCAACTAGAGAAAGCCCACGTGCAGCAAAGAAGACCCAACGCAGCCAAAAATAAAAAAAAAAAAAGAAAGGTGGGACTTCATGGTGGTCCAGTGGTTAGGACTCCATGCTTCCACTGCAGGGGGCACGGGTTCTATCTCTGGTCAGGGAACTAAGATCCCACATGCTGCACAGTGTGGCAAAAAAAAAAAGAAAAAGAAGAAAGCAAGGTATAAGTAAGTCATTAGGCCACTATGAGTGTTATAACCTGAGGTCATTATGGGAGGTCCTCTGAATGCCTTTTTCAAGAGCCCAGTGTTGTGTATTCCCAGAATTCAGTTGATAATATCAATAATTTCTAGTGTGTCTTGGTGGCTCCTTGTATCTTGGGTCATGGTGAGAGCATAACAAGTAGCCAACAGAGAGCATGAGGGGCCCTATAAAGTCTGTTTGTCAAAAGCTGTAGGGACCCCTTCCTTGGTCTGTAAAGTAAGTCCATCAGTTATATTACCAGTGGTGTTTTTTCACCTCAGGTGCATTGGTCAGTCACTAAGTTAGCCGTGGTAGAGGAGGGAAGTCCCTTGAATTTTGCCTAACCTTTAGATTAGAGGCCACTTGGGACTTCCCTGGCGATCCAGTGGTTAAGACTCTGCACTTCCACTGCAGGGGGCACGGGTTCGATCCCTGGTTGGGGAACTAAGATCTCGCATGCTGTGCAATGCAGACGAAAAAAAAAAAAAAAAAAAGAAAGATTAGAGGCCACTAAATGGTTATAGATTACCATTTACTCACAGGTCAAATTTAATACCATTAGAGCTCAGGCACAAGTATGTGGTCAGAAAGTTGAGTAAATTTATTGCTCTGAACAGTGAAATGAGCCTCTGCAGATTAGGGTTTAATATGTGAAGAGTAAGGATGGCGCTGATTTGTACATGGATTTTGTGAGGCAAGTTAATCTCAGAGTTCTTTATGCCAAAGGGGGAAACCTTGGATAAGGAGTTGTTATTGGTGTAATCAAACAGGTGGATCATGGGCAATGGCCAAAGGATCTGTAACAATGTGCAGATGAGTTTGAGTCTTGGCAAGGGAATTCTCTACTGCTAGCATGATTGCCTGGAGTTTGACTAATCCATCTGATGCTTGGGTCCAATCTTCCATCTCGGATGGCCTGTTTGACCTAGAGACAAAATGCAGCATCTCTGCAGTGGACCCCATCAGGTGTGGTGACGGCACACTCTATATAAAGTATGTGAACTACCTGGTCACTCATGTGACCCCAAGTGACTCCCCAAATGGCCAATGTGTCTAGAAAAGAAGTGACCTACTTCAAAACAGATGGCATCCATCAGAGAACAGGGCAACACACTTCCTCCTCTGGATGGGATATGCCAGCAGCACCATGTTTGGTTCTATTCTGTAAATACCAATATATGTTCAAAGAGAAGGCCTCTGGTTAGAAAGCCTGAGGGGCCCTGCATTTATGACCCAATGCCAAATGGGAAGCTGACTTTAAGGGATCATCAGCTCAGGCCCTGGGAGGTCTTCCATTACACAAAGACTCTCAGCTGCCAGCAGTGGGGTCTGTATTTGCGTGCAGTAACAACTAAGAATAGTTTCTGGCATAAGAATGCCTTACGTAACTTATGTCCACCATGGATGGTTTAAAGACTCTTGGACGCATAATAGTAGGCTGCTAAAGCCTCTATAATAAAGCAATGTGGGGAGATAATGTTGAGTGTTATTTCAAAAAATACTACAGCTACTTGTTTCCCACTTCGAGGCCAGTTACTTTTTAGTGTTGTACGAATAAGTAAGCAAGCAAATCTGATAAACATGTGATGCCTATGGTCTCTGTGGCTGATGGAATGTGCCCGTGACATGGGTTCTGCCAATTGCTTCTGTCACCCTCGCAACTCACAGCTCCCTGGTGTTGCCTCAAAAGAATTTTCCAGAGTGAGACATGTGTGAATTTCTAAAGATGTTTCCACGTAAGTAAGCACAGAGTAGGCTTGAGAGGGGGAAATGGTCTATGGATGGCCATGAAGGAAATGATGCTGATGCACACAGATGAGGATGTCCCCAGGAAGATCCCACTTGGGATACACCTTTATGTTTCAGAACCACAGTATTTCAACAGATCTGTCCGAGGAACCCGACTTAAACTCAAAAGAGATCTGGGAACCCTCCCACTTCACTCCTAGTTATATGCATGAGGCGAGGGCACGTGTAGCCCTAGAGGGTGTTTTTTCAATTAAGACAGGGTTGTAAGAAAGGTCTCTTGTGGCCCATGTCCTTCAGTTCTTCCTAAGAAAGATCCCACAGTGGTGGAAAAAAAGAGTTGAACACATAATCAAAGTTCAGGAGAGTTTAACATTCTCCTAGCATATGAAAACGCTTGTTATATAATTTTAAGTATACTTGTTGAGTTTTCACAAATGTATAGTAATACTGTCATCAAAAGATGGAAAATATCCATCACCCCAAAAAGAACACTCTTGTGGTACCCATTTTAATGAAACCCCTTCAATACATAAGGTAACATTTTTTTCAAAAGAGGAAAAGATTGAATTTCCTTCACTGTTTTAAACTTCGAAGCTGTTACTGTTGTTTCCCACCTGTGAATAGCAAAACAGCCTATGGATTGTGGATCACTGAAACAAAAGAATCCGAACCACCCGTGCAATGGGAAGGCATTGAAAATTTCCCACTTCTCCTTTTAGACTCATTTAGGGTATTACTTAAAATGATATGCTCTCTCTCTCTGCAGGTCATCTCAATTATACCTTGAATGATTTCCTCTAAAGAAGCACAGCTCTTTTTGGTGTTTCCACTGAGAAGTACAGTGGAAACCTACTCATAGAATAAACTCAGGATGGGCTACAATGGTGCAGATAAATACAACTCTTTCTCCAACTGAGAAGAACTCCACAGCTTAATGGGGTATACACTGTGTTAGTCTGTACAGCAGTAAACTGAAAATGCCAAATAGTACAATATTTTGAATATTTATATAAAAATAAAAATCCTCTCAAATGATATTAAACACAACCCTAACCCTAACCTAGACTGAATGGTGGAAATATCTGTGCCCAAATCAACAGGAAGTCTCCAGTCCCAGATTACAATGTCCACACTCATGATCACATATTATACAAACAAAATTTGTAATGACTGCAAAAATGAAAATGAACCACATCCATATCTTTATCTTTATGGGGAATCTTTATGTTAGTCAAGAAAAGCAGGATGTTCTATGTTGCCCCCTCTACTTCCACACTCAAGCAGTTCCTGAAGAGTGTTTAATATGTATTACATGGCAGAAACATAAGTGATTAGTAATGACATCTTCATTCACTGAGCCTCCTACCAGGATAGAAGAGATATGTATACACCTCAGCCTTTTATATCACATGTCATTTTTCACTTTCCTTCCAAGCCCTTATTTCCATCTTATAAACCAAAGCTTTACCATTTGTTAACCATCTCTCTTTTCCCACAAAAATATAAGCAACAGGACTGCAAGAAGTTGTTTGTCTCACACAGCTATAACCAAATCATACAGTGCCTTGATTATCTGTGCTAAATGAGGTACCTTGACTCTAAACTGCATGGCAATGAGGGATGTTGAAACATTAGCATCAAAAGTATAGTCTCTGAAAGAAAAATACCATATGATATCACTTATATGTAGAATCTAAAATATGACAAATGCACTTATCTACGAAACAGAAACAGACTCACAGATACAGAGAACAGACTTGTGGTTGCCAAGGGGGAGGGGATTGGTGAGAAGGGAAGGATTGGAGTTTGGGATTAGCAGATGCAAACTATTATATATAGAATAGATAAACAACAAGGACCTACTGTATAGCACAGGGAACTATATTCAATAACCTGTGATAAACTATAATGGAAAAGAATATGAAAAAGAATGTCTGTGTGTGTATACATATATATGTATATATGTGACTAACTTTCCTGTACAGCAGAAATTAACGCATTGTAAATTAACTATACTTCAATAAAATAAATTCAAAAAGTAAAATTTCCTTAGTATATGAAAATAAAAAAAGAGTACAGTCTCTGAGAAAGAAAGATGTGATTGGAACAGAGGTTCTGTCTTTCTCACCTGCTAGGTTTATGTTCTCTCACAATTTACCTAAACTTATAGGTCTTAGTTGAGTCATAAAGGAGATATTAAAAATATTATGTGGTATACTAAGAAGTGAATTCATATGTTTTAACTGAGGTGCTTTATAGTAAATGGTGTGTAATACACTGTGGGAAACACATCAATATTTAGATAACAAGTAGGAAAGGCAGAAGCTGTTCTATAGGACCAGGAGTTGGCCTGCATTCACTGCAAGGTCCAGTCTTATCCTGTTGAAGAGATAAGGTACACAGGGACCATGACAAATCAAGACAAGAATAAGGGTGTTTTGTAATCATGTCTCTAAAAATGATAAAAGTGACAATTCCAAATTATAGAAATGACCAATATATCCCTCTTCTTACTAATATGACTGATTAGGGCTTCTCATGAATTAAGTTTAGTTCCACTACATTGTTTTTGTCTTCTAGAAAGGTTTACGATTACCAATGACAAAATAAGTTTACCTCCTCACAGCACTCAATACACAAAAACATCTTGGTACCTTGAATAGCAATCGAATCATCCAATATGAGCCAAAATCCTTCAAAAGTGCTAGCAACCTTTTATGTTACACCCCGCAGTCATGTGTACTTGTGGTCATTCTGCTTATTAGAATTCATTACACCCGCCTCTTTGACTTTAGGTATGATCCTGAGGATCAATGGAAGGATGACACAAAAAAAAAACCCATGATCTATGTTTTTGGTATTAAGAATGAATGAGAAATTAGTTTCATGATAAAATTAACTATAAGAGAATAAAAAATAAAATTTGCCTGAGAGAAAAAATACCTGAACTTATATGTAAACAATAAAATTGACTCAATGTATAATGATTAAATGAAGAAAACTGCAAAGATCATTTGAAAACCTATAATTAAAATGAGATATATTAATATATCCTCTCAGGAAATGAAAATTTGTTAGCATACTACGGCTTAGAAAAGTTTATGAAACAACTACAGAAGCATTTGTTCGACAAAAAAATGTACATACTCTTAATCACATACAAACACAACTGAAAACATATTGAGGGATTATATTTAGCTATAAGTAACAGAAAACACCCAGTCTTCTCCATATGAGGAAGATGCTTATTCTCACACTGAAGGACTGAGTCAAGGCAGCCACTGCACAATGCAGCAGAGAAACAAACTCCCATGTCTTTCTTTTTGGTTGCACCACTGTGAATGTCATGGTGAATCAGGAAAACATACTCACTAGCACTGTTAACAATATAAGGTGTTTCCTATACAAGTTAGACTTTACACAGATATAGTCTAGAGGACAGGGTAAATACTCCCAACCATGAAAGTCTGAATTAGTTTCCTGGTGGATACATGAGGTCTTACAAAAAAAATCCAAACTCTCATGAATCTTTGAGGTGGAACTAGTGAAGACATCAGTGGAAAGCTACACCACTAAGAAAATGGAAATGAAATAGCTGATCATCGTTTTGAGTACACTCTTCACTGGAAGGAAAAATAATCTGGAAAATGGGCTAGAAGATTGCTTTCTCAAAGCTCCTATGTATCTGTCTCTCCCTCTGCTGGCTACAAAGTCTGAGTAATGCCTCCTTTGCTTCTGCCTTCCAAATCTCATGCAAGTAAGGCTATTGGTAAATTCTGACAAGGAACCATAAAGAGGATGGATTCTGAAAAATCTAGTTCCTTAAATTACTCTGGATATCTCCAACTCCAGATTCTTTGTCCCATCACAGGCCCTCTTCTTTTTTTCCTTTGTCATGCTGCATGGCTTGTGGGATCTTACTTCCCCGACCAGGGATTGAACACAGGACCATGCCTGGGTTCACTCGGTGAAAGCGCAGAGTCCTAACCACTGGAGTACCAGGGAATTCCCACAGGCCACTCTCCTTAATTCAAAGTCTATTCACCAAATTATAGTCAGAAGGAAAGATATAAAGCAAAGGCCCAAATATGAAAATAATAATTCACAGGAAACTATATTCTTTCATAAATGAGGCATACACAAATATTTATTCAACTGTTTACTAGTATGGAAAATGGAAAAAGACTCTTATACCTGTCACCCTAAAAAAGGAGCTTTTCAGTAAGAAAGGTAGACTATACCTAATAAACTAGAGATATCAAGGAACTTTCACAAGGCCAGTAGGAAAATCCCAACAAATACCACACTGTCATTTTTCAATGGCACTTAACACAGAACAAATAAAATGTTATTAAAAAATTAAACCTAACTGCATATTAGAAATACACTTCAATTTACCCATCAGTTCAAGAGGCTTCAAAATACAAAGAGAAAATATCATTAACTCATTTAACAAAAAAGAACTACCAATTAATCTTACGTATTACTATTGAAAGGCAACTCACAGAATTACCTCACCTCAATCGCCGTTTCTAAAAGTAATTGGTAGGCAGGTATAAAATAAGCTACAGGGATATATGGTACAAACAAGGAATACAGTCAATATTTTATAATAACTACAAATGGAGTATAACCTTTAAGAATTGTGAATAACTATATTGTATGCCTGTAACATATAATATTGTACAGCAACTATACTTCAATAAAAATAAAAATAAAAATAAAGTAATAAAAACAATAATTGGTAAAAATCCACAGTCCAATGATGTCCTTTAAGAAAGAGGCTGGGCTTCCCTGGTGGCGCAGTGGTTGAGAATCTGCCTGCTAATGCAGGGGACACGGGTTCGAGCCCTGGTCTGGGAAGATCCCACATGCCACGGAGCAACTAAGCCCGTGAGCCACAACTACTGAGCCTGCGCGTCTGGAGCCTGTGCTCCGCAACAAGAGAGGCCACGATAGTGAGAGGCCCGCGCACCGCCATGAAGAGTGGCCCCCACTTGCCACAACTAGAGAAAGCCCTCGCACAGAAACAAAGACCCAACACAGCCAAAAATAAATAAATAAATAAATTAAAAAACAAAAACAAAAACAAAAAAAAACTCTCAGCAAACTAAGAATTGAAGGAAAACTTCCTCAACCTGATAAAGGACAGCTATGAAAAACCTTCAGTTAACATTAAAAAAAAAAAAAAAAAAGAGGCTTAGCAAACATATTTAAATTTTTATAATTCTTTCATATTGAAATTTTTCTTACGCTTTATACATAGATTAATTTCCAGCAAGTTTTCTAATGTTACCCACATTTTTATTTTCTTTTCCATGAGAGTTTTAACATGTAGGGATGGGGTCAAATGAAGTCTTTCCCACGTTGTTTACATTCAAGAGTATTTATCCAGTGACTCCTTTCATGCCTTCAGGATGAACTGGGATGACTAAAGTCTTTCCCACATTCTTCACATCTGTATGGTTTCTCTCCAGTGTGCAGTCTCATATGTCTTTGAAAGTTTATGTGATAAATGAAAGCTTTCCCACATTTATCACATTCAAAGGGTTTCTTTCAGGACTTCCCTGGTGGCACAGTGGTTAAGAATCCACCTGCCAATGCAGGGGACACGGGTTCGAGCCCTGGTCCGGGAAGATCCCACTTGCTGCGGAGCAACTAAGCCCGTGTGACACAACTACTGAACCTGCGCTCTAGAGCCTGCAAGCCACAACTACTGAAGCCTGCGCACCTAGAGCCCATGCTCCGCAACGAGAAGCCACTGCAATGAGAAACCCGTGCACCGCAACGAAGAGTAGCCCCTGCTTGCCACAACTAGAGAAAGCCCACGCGCAGCAACAAAGACCCAACGCAGCCAAAAATAAAAGAATAAAAATGTTTAAAAAAATAAATAAATAAAATAAAGGGTTCCTCTCTAGTATGAATTCTTTCATGTACTTGCACATAACTGGAACAACTGAAGCCTTTACCACATATTTTACATTCATACGGTTTCTCTCCAGTGTGTCTCCTTTCATGTACTTGAAATGAACTGGGAGAATGTTTTCTCACATTCCTTACATTTATAAGGTCCATCTCCAGTGTGAATGATCATGTGTGCTCAGAAGCTAGAAAGAGGAAGAAAGGCTTTTCCACACTGCTTACATTCATAGTGTTTCTCTCCTTTGTGAGTCCTCTCGTGTGTATGTAAGGAACTATGGTATCTGTAGGCTTTCCCACATGCCTTACATTGATAGGGTTTCTCTCCAGTATGAATTCTTCCATGTCTTTGAAGAGAACTGGGGCAACTGAATGCTTTGGTACATTTTTTACATTCGTATGGTTTCTTGCCACTGTGATTTCTTTCATGTATTTTGAAACCTAGATGAGAATTGAAAGCTTTACCACATTCATTACATTCGTAGGGTTTCTCTCCAGTGTGATTTCTTTCATGTATTTTTAAACCTCAAAGGGAAATATAAGCCTTATCACATTGCTTACATTCATAGAACTGCTCTACTGTGCCAGTTCTGTCATGTGTTTGATATCTATAGGCTCTTCCAGAGTGTTTACACTGATAGGGTTTCTCTTCAGTGTGAGTTCTTTCATGCACTCAAAGTGTAACTGGAACAACTGAGGGCTTTCCCACGTTCCTTACATTTATAAGGAGCACCTCCAGTATGCGTTATCACGTGTCTTTGAAGGGTTTTGAGACACATAATAAAAGCTTTCCCACAGTCTTTACATTTATACATTTTCTCTCCATTGTGATTTTTCATGTTTTTTAAAACACTGCAGATAACTAAAGGCTTTCCCACATGCCTTGCATTTATACGTCTTCTCTCCATATTTCTGATACTCATATGGTTTGTGTTCAGTGTGACATCTCATATGTCTATTAAGGGATGAATGACACATAAAATTTTTTCACATGCACCGTATTCATGTGGTTTTACTCCAGTAGTTTTCTTGTTCAGACTGAGATTTGGAATAAGGCTGAAGTTTTCTCCACATGGACCACCCTCTTTATTTTCACAGAGTGCCTCAACCATATGACTTCTGTAAATAATGAGAAGCACACTATTAATTATTTCTTTATTAATGATTTTATACTTATATTTATTATGATTTATAGGGATAGTGTAGAGTTTCTCCCTCGCCTGAATTGTTTGAAATTGAATATACTGAATGCTCTGCAAGAGGACTTCACCCTTGAAACTATTTAAACAGTAACATTCATACGTAGGGTTTACTAATACTGTTTCCAAGAGAAATATTTTGCAAACACTTAACAACTATGTCACATTTCAGACAGTATTTTGGGGGAAATTTTTCTTTCTTTTTTTTTTTTTTGAAAACTTTCTAATAAATACATTTAAAGCAGGGATGGGATTATTTGTTGTTTGCTTCTATTTATTTATTTAACATCTTTATTGGAGTATAATTGCTTTACAATGGTGTGTTAGTTTCTGTGTTTACTTCTTGTTAAATTTTCATAACATACTAGGATGCTCACATGAGACACTGCTTCTCATTGTGAGTGCAACTCAGCTTAGTTTTCTCTCCTGGTTTTTGTACTGATCTTCAATGACATGATCTTCCCATGTTTTTCCTAAAATGTAGACCCAGAATAATTCCAAAGTATTAGAAGTTACAGAAAAACTATTAGAGTCTAGGTCCATGCCTACAGCTGTGACCATGTCTAGTTTGCTTACCAACATTCTTCCTTTTCCACGTTCCACATCTTGGAAAAATGTCGGTGGGCAAGAAAAACTCATTCTCAAACTGACAAAGTGAAGGAATGTTGTCATCCTTACCTACTGAGGCCAGGTTCCAGAAGATTTCCCGCATCACATCTCTGTAGTTTCTTCTGTGAAGGATCCAGTAAAGCCCACTCTTCCAGGGTGAAGTTCACAGCCACATCCTCAAAAGCTACTGAGTCCTAAAAATATCCCAAATAAGTGTACAGTCAGATGCGTGACACTGACAGCACTAGACATCTATACTCCATTTATAGGAGGGTTATGTATGAGTCTGTCTTCTCCAAACATTTATCTATGACTTTTATCTAACTATGATCATCAAAAGCTTACTCTCTGTCCACACTTACTCCTTCGTAAGTTTTTTGGTTTTTTTTTCCCGCCATGCTCTGTGGCACACAGGATCTTAGTTCCTCGACCAGGGATCAAACCCGGGCCCCCTGCAGTGGAAGCACAGAGTCCTAACCTCTGGACCAACAGGGAAGTCCTACTCCTTTGTTAAGTTTAATGGCATCATGAACACATGCAAGTTATTTACACATTTTTACTGTGATCATATTACATCTCATTTCTAATGGCATGGTGTGCAGCATGTTGGGAAATGCTATAGGAATGAAACAAATATTATCATTTTAAGACCACTAATTCCTTGTGAGAAAGATTCTTTCATCTTCTTCCTTATCACCCCACCATTCACAGCACTCCATGAGGCAAAGGGTCAAATCTGCATGAGGTTTCAATAAATAAAAACACAGTGAAGAACTGGAAGCTTTTTCTAGTCCCATTACCCAACATGAGAGTCCAGGAGGCCTGTAGAAATCAAACTTGTAACAAAGCCCAGCTGGTCACACTGTCCTAAAGTCCTCCAGACCATTAGAAGTAATCAGAGGCAGCTGCCTGAATGTAAATATTCCTGTGGGGAAGTGTTGCTTTTAACTTGTGTAATATTTGTCACAGACACAATTCTTCACTTTTTCCCCTGATTTGATAGGTTAAAACATTATTTGAAACTTAGAGCTCAGACATGAGGAAGAGGCATGACAACTTAGAATGAAAGAATCCCTGAACTCATGTGCCTTGGGGCTGCTTCCAGGCATTTTTTAGAACAGCTAATGAGACGATGTACCAAAAGGTCTCTTTCCAGTCAATACTGAACGGTGCATCCTGGTCCTTGTTGCACTTGAGGAACAGGTTAAGAGCTGCAGATTGCAAGTTCACTGAAGTCCACATGGCTTGATGGTAAATTAGCCCATGATTATAAAATATGTAAAAATGTCAGCAGTGCTTTCTTCCAAAAGAATATAAAATCTCCATTCTCCAATTTCAGGAAAGCTATTCCCAACCAGCCAATGTAGATGGTGTCCTGCTAACTTCCAGTCTGGAATTTAGGGAACTTAGAATATGTCATTCTCGGTCTCACAAGAAGAAAATGAAAAATCTTGAAATGAACAACTCTTCTTAGATCCATGAGTGCACTGAGGTCAAAGGGCAAGCCAGTGTCTCCAAAATTGGGAAAGAGAAAAGGAAGATGGAATTTTGAAACGTGTCCCAAATATTCTGTTCCTAATAAAGCCTATACTGACAAAAAAGTCTATTTATTTATTAGACCAGAATCTAATACAAAGACAAAAAAGAACAAAAAATACAGAATACAACATCCATGAACCCCAGGACAATGTTCTTGAACAGAATGTTTAAAATACACATAATGCTAATACATGAAGGAAAAAACAGAAAGAAACAGAAAAAATAAGTGAATTAATAAACACCAAAATTTTGGACTTCCCTGTTAGTGCAGTGGTTAAGAAACTGCCTGCCAGTGCAGGGGACACGGGTTTGATCCCTGGTCCGGGAAGATCCCACATGCAACGGAGCAACTAAGCCCGTGTGTCACAGCTACTGAGCCTGCGCTCTAGAGCCCGCAAACCACAACTACTGAAGCCCGGGGGCCTAGAGCCCGTGCTCCACAAGAGAAGCCACCGCAATGAGAAGCCCGTGCACTGCAACGAAGAGTAGCCCCCACTCCCCGCAACTAGAGAAAGCTCGCACTCAGCAACAAAGACCCAACACAGCCAAATAAATAAATAAATAAATAAATAAATAAATAAATAAATAAACCCAGGAAAAAAAAACACCACCAAAATTTCTTAAAATTAATGACAGACTGCAAACTGTAGATACAGGAACACTAAATATGAAAACATCAGAAGTGGACACCCAAGTACAGTTGACCTTTGAACAACATGGGTGTGAACTGTATGGGTCCACCTATATGTGTATTTTTTCAATAAATATACAGTCAACCCTCCATACTTATGGATGTGGATCCCAAGAATATGGAAGGCCAACTATGGGACTTGAGCATCCATGGATTTCAGTATCCGTGGCAGATTCTGGAACCAATCCCTCAAGGGCACCAAGGGACGGCTATATATCATATTCAAACTAGTGAAAAATCAAAGACAAAAAGAATATACTGAAAGAAGCCAGAGAGGAAAACACTTCTTAGGTACAGAGAAACAAAAATTTGAATTAATCGGACTTCTTTTCAGACATTGTGCAAACAAGAACAGAATGGCACAAAATATTTAAAGTTTTGAAATTAAAAAAAAACACTCCTAGAATTTTAAAAAATTAATTAATTAATTAATTTATTTTTGGCTGTGTTGGGTCTTCATTGCTATGCGTGGGCTTTCTCTAGTTCTGGCGAGTGGGGGCTACTCTTCGTTGCGGTGTGCGGGCTTCTCATTGTGGTGGCTTCTCTTGTTGTGGAGCACAGGCTCTAGGTGCATGGGCTTCAGTAGTTGTGGCAAGCAGGCTCAGTAGTTGTGGCTCGCAGGCTCTAGAGTGCAGGCTCAGTAGCTGTGGCAAACTGGCTTAGTTGCTCCGTGGCATGTGGGATCTTCCCAGACCAGGGCTCGAACCCGTGTCCTCTGCATTGGCAGGCAGATTCTTAACCACTGCGCCACCAGGGAAGCCCACTCTCCTAGAATTGTGTTAAGCAAAATCATTCTTCAAAAATAAAGAAGAAATAAGGGGGACTTCTCTGGTGGTCCAGTGGCTAAGACTCCATGCTCCCAATGCAGGGGGTCTGGGTTCGATCCCTGGTCAGGGAACTAGATCCCACATGCTGCAACTAAGAGTTTGTATGCCGCAACTAAAGATCCTGCATGCTGCAACTAAAGATCCCGTATGCTGCAATGAAGATCCCATGTGCCGCAACTAAGAACCGACGCAGCCAAGTAAATAAATATTTTTTAAAAAAGAAGAAATAAGGACCTTCTGAGACAAAAATTGGGGGAATTTGTCATTAGTACACCTACTTTGAATGAATATTCAAAAATTCATCAGAAAAAATGTAAATGACAACAGTGGAGGATTATAAAAGGAATAAAGGATGGTAAAATATCTTTGATATTTACTGTCATTAATGTAACAGATGGTACTTTGTTCAAAATAATATTAGCAACAATGTATTTGGTAATAATAAGCTTATAGATAAGTGAAATAAATGACAGCAATGTGACAAGGGATAGGGAAGGGGGAATTGGGAATAGTGTGGTATGAGCTACTTGTACAACCAGTGAAGTGGTATAATAGTACAGACACACCTTGAAGTTATTTTGGGCTTGGTTCCAGACCACCGCGGTAAAGTGAATATTGCAATGAAGCCACTCACATGAATTTTTTGGTTTCCCAGTGCATATGAAAGTTATATAAACACTATACTGTAGGGAATTCCCTGGTGGTCCAGTAGTTAGGACTTGGTGCTTTCACTGCCAAGGGCCCAGGTTTAATCCCTGGTCGGGTAACTAAGATCCCACAAGCTGCGTGGTGCAGCCAAACAACAAGCAAACGAAAAACTATACTTTAATCTGTTAAGTTGCAATAACATTATGCCTAGAAAAAATGAACACACCTTAATTAAAAGATAATGCTGTTAGAAAAATGGTGCCAATAGCTTGCCTGCCATAGGGTTGCTACAAATGCAATATCTGCAAAGTGCAATAAAGCAAAGCATAGTAAAATGAGGTATGCCTATACTTGACAGAGGATGTGGGTTAGTTGTAAATCTACACTGCAAACTCAAAGGCAACCACAAAAAATATTTTTTTAAAATGTGTTATTGATATACTAAGAGCAGATAAAAAAAACGAATCATGTAAATTGCTCAATTAAAGCCAGAGAAGGCAGGAAAAAGGTGGAAGACAGAAACAAAAAACAAGGACAAGGGACTTCCCTGGTGGCACAGTGGTTAAGAATCCACCTGCCAATGCAGGGAACACGGGTTCAAGTCCTGGTCTGGGAAGATCCCACATGCCATGGAGCAACTAAGCCTGTGCTCTAGAGCCCGTGGGCCACAACTACTGAGGCTGTGTGCCACAACTACTGAAGCCCGCATGCCTAGAGCCAGTGCTCCACAACAAGAGAAGCCACCACAATGAGAAGCCTGCGCACCGCAATGAAGAGTAGCCCCCACTAGCCACAGCTAGAGAAAGCCCACGTGCAGAAGACCCAACACAGCCAAAAATAAATAAATAAATAAAAATTAAACAAACAAACAAACAAAAACAAGGGCAAGAAAGAGAAAACAGTAACAGGTGTGGTAAATATTCATCTGACCTGATCAACAACTTTAATCATCAATGTTCTCAATACAGTTGAAAGACAGATACAGTAATATCAGATTTAAAAAATCACAGTTATATGTTGCCTATAAGAAACCCACTTTAGGGATTTCCCTCGTGGTCCAGTGGCTAAGACTCCATGCTCACAATGCAGGGGGCCCGGGTTTGATCCCTGGTCAGGGAGCTAGATCCCACATGCTGCAACTAAGAGTTTGCGGGCCACAACTAAAGATTCCACATGCTGCAACTAAAAGATTTCACATGCCGCAACTAAAAAATCTCACATGCTGCAACTAAAGACCCCACATCCCACAACTAAAGATCACGCATGCTGCAACAAAGATCCCACGTGCTGTAACTAAGACCAGGCGCAGCCAAATAAATAAATAAATATTTTTAAAAAAGAAACCCACTTTATTTTTTTAATTTATTTATTTTTAAAATATTTTATTTTTCATTTATTTTTTATTTTTGGCTGCATTGGGTCTTCGTTGCTGTGCATGGGCTTTCTCTAGCTGTGGCGAGTGGGGGCTGCTCTTCCTTGTGGTGTGTGGGCTCTAGGCACGCAGGCTTCAGTAACTGTGGCACGTGGGCTTAGTAGTTGTGGTTTGCAGGCTCTAGAGCGCAGGCTCAGTAGTTGCGGCACACGGTCTTAGTTGCTCCGCGGCATGTGGGATCTTCCTGGACCAGGGCTCGAACCCGTGTCCCCTGCATTGGCAGGCGGATTCTTAACCACTGCGCCACCAGGGAAGCCCAAGCAACCCACTTCAAATATATAAAGACTCAGATGAAAGGTAAAGGAATGGAGAAAAATGTCCCATGCCAACACTAATGAAGGAAAGCTGGTGTAGGTGTATGAATTTCAGACAATGCAGATTTCTGACCAAGGAAAACTCACAGATGAAGAGGGCATTACATAAAGACAAAGGGGCCCATTCTCCATGAAGGCATAGCAATCCTTCATGTGTACATGCATAACAACAGAGGGGCATTAGAATGCATGGAGAAAGGAGCTGATAGAATGCAAGGAGAAACAGATGAATCCACTACTATAGCGGAAGACTTCAATGCCCCCTTACCATGAATTATAAATTCCAGCAGGAGAAAATCAGGACAGTTAAACTGATCAGCACAATAAAACAACTGGATTTAACTGTGATCTATGGAATACTTAATGCAATAACAGCAGAATATACATTCTTCTTAAGTTCACATGGAACGTTCACCAAGACAGACTACATTTTGTAACACAAAACACACCTTAACAAACTGAAAGGAAAGAAACCATACGAAATATGCTGTCAGTCCACATTGACATATTCTAGAGATAAATAACAGGAAGATAGCTGGAAACCCCTAACATACATGGCAATTCAATAACAGAATTCTAATAATATGTGGGATCACAGAAGAAGTCTTAAGAGAGGCTATTTTGTGACTAAAGGAAATGAAAATACACCTTATTAAAGGTTGTGGGATGCAGCATAACTAACGTAAAGAGGGAAGTTTAGGCTATCAAATAAATACACTAGAAAAACCCAAAGATCTATATTCAATAACGTAAGCATCTAACTGAGGAAGCAATAAAAATAACAGCAAATTAAAATGGGAGTAAGCAGAAGAAAAGAAACATTAAAAGTTAAAAGAGGAATCAATGTAATTATGGGAAAGCAATAGAGAAAATTAACAAAACCAAAAGCTGGTTCTTTGAAAGATTAATTGAATAAAATTGATAAACATCTAGTCAAGATTACCAGGCAAAGAGGGAAGAAATTATTAATATCAAAAATGAAAGGAGAGGGAAATAAAAAATGAAAAAAGATTTGATACAATCGAACATCCACTATGATAATAAACTAATAATAGAAGGGAACTCTCTGTTTTTTAAAAAAAACCTACACAACACTTAATATCGTACTTAATGGTAAGAAACTGGATGCTTCACAGGGAATATAAGAACAGAGCAAGGAAGCATCTATCCAACATTGTACTGGAAGCTCTGGCCAATGCAGTAAGACATGAAAAGAAAATAAAAGGTACATAGACTGGTAAGCAAGAAATAAGACTGTCTTTGTTCTATATGACATGATTTTCTATGTAAAACATCTGATAGCATCCACAACAAACAGACATAACTCTGGGAATTAATAAAAGTGTACAGCAAGGCTGAAGAATATAAATATCAATTGCTTTCCTATAAACACACAAAAAATGTATTCAACTGATCTTTGACAAAGAAGTAAAGGCAATTCAATGGTCAAAAGAAAACTTTAAAAAAAAATAGTGATGGAAATAATGGATAGCCACGTACAAAGCACACACACACTCACATATATACACACAAAAGGAAGGTAAACACAAGCCTTTCACAAAAATTAACTCAAAATAGATCAGAGATCTAAATGTGAAATGCAAAAGTAAAAACTCCTAGATATAACATAAGAGAAAATCTAGGTGACCTTGGCTGTAGTGATGACTTTTCAGATACAACACCAAAAAACCAAAAAATCCACAAAGAAAAAAAAAATGTTTTACTTCTTTAATATGAAAAACTTGTGTCCTGGGAAAGTGTTAAGAAAGGTCACAGACAAGGTGAAAATCTTTGTAAATATCTGATAAATGACTGGTATTCAAAATATACAAAGAACTCTTAAACTCAACAGTAAAAACACCAACAACCCAGTTAAAAATGGGCTAAAGATCAGAACAGACACCTCACTAAAGAAAATATGCAAATGGGAAATAAGCAGTATGAAAACATGCTCAACATATGTTCTTGGAGAATTACCAAAAAAGAGGGAGAAAGAGATGTCCCTACACACTTATACATGGCTAAAATGAAAAGACTCAGAACACCAGATACAGCCAAGATGTGAAGCTGCAGGTAATCCTCACTCACTGCTGGTGGGAACAGAATTTGGTATGCCTACGTTGGAAGATAGGAATTTTATGTCAAAACTAATTATACTAATTATACTCATATAGTAAGATCCAGCAATCACACCTTGGTATTGACCTAAGTGAGCTGAAACCTTATATTTGCAAAAAACCTGCATATGAATGTTTGTATGCACTTTATTCATAATTGCAAGAGTTAGAGGTAAGCAAGATATCCTTCAAGAGTCGAATGGATAAACAATCAGTGGCATATCCATACGATAAAATATTGTTCAGTAAAAAAAAAGAGAAAGAAATGAGGTATCAAGCCATGAAAACACATGGAGGAAACACAAAAGCATATTGCTAAGTGAAAGAAGCCAACTGACAAGGCTATATACTGTATGATTTCAAATGTAAGACATTCTGAAAAAGACAAAATTACAAGCTAGTAAAAAGATCTTTGGTTGATAAGGATTTGGGGGTTGGAGGGAGAAACGGATGAACCAACAGGTGGAGCTTAAGGGATTTGACGGAAATGAAACTACTCTGTATACTACAGAAATGATGGATATATGCCATTAAACGTTTGCAACCCCACAGAGCATATAACACAAATAGTCAAGAATAATGTAAACTGTGGACTTTAACACACGAATATGGGTTCAGTAATTGTAACAAATGTACTGTAGTAATACAAGATGTCAAAAGTAGTGCAAACTGTGTGGATGCAGAGGGGTTATTTTTCTACTAAGGAAAAGAAGAATTACAGGACCACAATATTCAATAGATAAAGGAATCCAAAGGAAAGAAAAGCAAATATTTGAATCAGCTGAGATAAGCACACCGCTTCCCTACAGTTCAAAACGAAAACCCACATTCAGGAAGTTAAACATGTTTTTAAAATTGTGGTCCAGACACTCCTGACTGAGACAGAACCCCTAGAAGTGAGTCTGTCCCTGGTGAAGAAGGGTAGGGACCCAAAAATAAAACTCTGGCAGCTGTACATACTCTTCTCTTGCCTGGCGGTATGCAAGCCCTTCCTCCCCCAGGCTTCCATTCTCACAAGTGAGGAATTTCTCAGCAGTTTCCGACCCAAATGAACTCCCAAATTCCTAAACACTTTGACAAGGAGACAGAACACCAACCTCCACAGACTACCCTGTGCACAAATTACACTGAATGCACCGACATTATGGATACAACACTCAAAAAAGTAATGTCTAAAAATGTCGAGGTCTAAAGGAACCACAACTACAACCCCCTCGCCCCCATGTGCACTTGCTTTCCCAGCTTTCCAGGGCTCTGTAGTTTCACTCCTTCCATGGTGGGTGTGACCAGGTAGGAGGTAGGCTCCCCAAGAAGAACCGACTGGACCTTCAAGTACTTCCCTTTGCAGCCTTAAGGAGGCATTAACTTGGGTCGCTGACCACAGTCCTCTACACCCCACTGGAGTTGTTTGGGACCTACTTTTATATTTTAAATGACACAAGCCCAGTGTTTGAACAATCCAGCAAAATCATTCAAACCCAGTATTTTTGCAGACAGGAAGGAAGAAAATCATAAGGCACTTTTACTAGTTCAACCAGAAAACCCCAAATATCTATTTATTTATAAAAGAAGGCATCAGTTAATTATCATTTTCACGGTAATACATTGTTTTGTAAATAATTAACCACACTTGAACACTTCTGATTTTCAAGTCTAAGCCCTGGAATTCCTATTGAAATCATCCAAAAAGAAAGTACGCACCTCAGAAACTTACCACACATTCTCAGGGGAAGAAAAAAGTGAAACCACAATCCTTTCTTTTTTTGAGAAAAGAAAGCATAAAGCGCTTTTATTGCAATAATAAAACTTGAAACTCAGATGTAGTGTAGGGGGTGGGGATAGGGGTGGAGGAGTAGGCAGCAGTTTCTCTCACCAGATCACTGCACCGGACAGCAAAAGGGTGAGGGGGGGGGGAAGGCGAAGCCAGGAAACTCTGAGATCAGCAGGGGGAGATGAGCATCAAAAAACAAGAGATGCTGAAGCTGTGATGACCAGCATCATTTTCTTAAGACAACACTCAGGGATTTGTCATGATGGCTGGGGATTCATGGGTGTTAAGTGTCTACAAACAGCAACTTCAATTTAACTTTCAATTAAAGTTCTTAAAATTTACAAGTGGAGCTTGGATAGTTATGAGATTACAAAAATCCTGAATATCCATTAGAAAAACCACAGGATGGGAAAAAAAAAAAAAAAAGCCAGGTCATGAAGAAGGCTTCAGAGGTCCCTGCTGGCCCAGGGACAGACACCTGGTAGTGTCCAACATCTCAATGAAAACGATCTGATTTCAAAAGGCAGAGGGTTTAAGGGGAGGGTGAAGGTGGGGCAGTGGAGGCAAAGATTCTCCCCCTTCCCACTTTAGTGAAACCACAATTCTTAACAAATGGAATGTAACCCTGGAATATTTTCTTTTGGCTCAAATTCACCTCTTTCTTGTCTCTTCGGAAATCTCTTATATTGTCTTTCAAGCTCTATAAATTAGATACATTTCACCTCTATTGAAAAAGAGAGACTTAAATAAGTGAATAAATCTTTTCAAGGTGACACACCCAGAGGGGGTAGTTCTTACAGGACAGTTTGCCCAGGGAAGTTCCAAAGAAGAACCTCATCAAAGGATTTCCCATAGGATGTCTGTCCCTAGAAAATAAACTTGGAGGAGAAAAGATTTCATACAACGAATTCCAGGTGGTTATTCTCTGCTTTCCTCTCACGTAAAATACCCACAGACAAAAAAAAAAAAAAAAAAAGCCAACCATGGCTCAGTGTCAAAGGATATACAGTTAAAATACTGGACCTCTTTGAAATGAACCCCGAAAATGGATAGTTGGTAATGCTCTTGTGAATCAGTGTGGGGAAGAGTGTTTTGGGAATGCGGGGAGCGATCTGGAAATTTAGGCATTTGTTGCCAGCTACTCTGGGGGGACAGCGTCGTGGATTTGAAATCTTGCTTCCCAAACAGTTGGAAAATTCAGGAGGAAAGTGGTCCCCCTGTGTCAAAAAGGAGAGGCTGGGAACCCACAGACCACAGATCCTTCCACGCACGAACCCCTGGAGACCTAGTCAGTACTGTCCCCTGATGACCCTCCCCGTGGTCACCGCACAATCTGAGGGATACGCGGGGCTGCGGGCACAGAGCTGCCCAGAGAGGCCCCGGGGTCAGGGCCCCAGTCGCCGCGCGCAGTGACAGGACAGGACGCGCGGAGGCCCCGCTACCGGCCCCGCCCCCACGCTGCGAGCCGGAGGGAATGAGGTCTGAGCGGTGCCCGGGGGTGGACTCGGTCCGCAGACTCGGGAGTTGACCGCGGGGAGGCCCGGTCCCGCCACGGCCGGTTCCAACCAGCCTCTCCTCTCCGTCTCCGCACGCCAGGGGGCAGCACACTCACCATTTCTAGGTGTCCTGGGTCCCTCCTAACGACCAGTGCAGATCACAGCGCGACAGAGACTGTGGCAAAGGAACTAGCAACGGTGAAGGGCACAGAAGAGTCGACCCTGGGGTGGGCCAAAGCGAGTGGATACCACCAAGTCGGGAAGCTGTGTAGCACCACCCACCTGCCCCACCGGCGCCCCTGATTGGACAGACGTATGCCGCGCCCCTTGGTGAAAGCTTTGCTGTGCAGAATCCTCTGTGGCCTGCGGGGAGAGCCTGTCTCCACCTGGCACATTTGATTTTTTTTAATTTTTTTTTAAATTTATTTGGCTGCCTGAGGTCTTAGTGCCGCATGCGGGATCTTCCGTTGTGGCATGTGGGATCTTTCATTGCAGCTGCGTGGGCTCTGTGTTGCGGCGTGCGGGCTTCTCTCTAGTTGTGGTGCGGGGGCTCCAGAGCGTCTGGGCTCTGTAGTTGAAGCACGGGCTCTCTAGCTGTGGCATGCAGGCTCAGTTGCCGCGCAGCATGTGGGATCTTAGTTCCTGGACCAGGGATGGATCCCACGTCCCCTGCATTGGAAGGTGGATTCTTAACCACTGGACCACCAGGGAAGTGCGGGCACATTTGATTTTAAACCGAACTTTTATCTGGTCTGGGCTACTTTTGATTGTGGTAATATATATGCAATAAAAATTTACATTTACATTATTTTTAAAGTATATGGGTAAATATTGTGAAATACATTAACATTGTGAAACCAATCTCCGGAACTATTTTCGTCTTCCAAAACCACAACTCCATACCCGTTAGACAACAACTCCTCATTCTCCCTGTCACCCAGCCCCTGGCCAAAAACCATTCTACTTTTTGTCTTTATGAATTTGACTATGCCAGGTAACTCATACAAGTGGAATCATACTGTGTTTCAACTTTTTTGACAGGCTGATTACACTTAGCATAATGTCCTCAAGGTTCATCCATGTTGTAGCAGGTGTCAGATTTGCTTTCTTTTAAAAGCCTAACAACACTCTGATGTGTGTATGTGCCTCATTTCTTTGATCCATTCAACTGTTGATGGATGCTTGAGTTACCTCCACCTTTTGGTTATTGGGAATAATGCTTAATTGATATACTGTATTCTTGTGTTAATCCAATAAACTCTTTAAATTTTTGCTTAACTTAGTGTGGAGTGCTTATTTGCCAGTGAATCCTATGAACCTGACATGAAAGTAAAACTTTCAGTGAAACATGGTGCTAAACCCCTTTAGATTTTTCTTCTCTACAAAACTTTTGATCTTTCCATGAAATTTAAATGAAAGCCTTACCAGGTAGAGTATTCTTGGTTGTAGATTTTTCTCTTCAGCACCTTAAACATATTGTGGCACTCCCTTCTGTCCTGCAGAGATTCTGCTGAAAAGTCAGCTGATAGCCTTATGGGAGTTGCCTTGTATGCAATTTAGAGCTTTGCCCTTACTGCTTTTAATATTCTTTTTATCTTTAATTTTCCCCATTTTAATTACAATATATCTTGTGATCCTTTTTAGATTAATCCTGTTTGGGACTCCCTGTGCTTCTTGAACCTGTAGGTCTGTTTCCTGTCCCAGTTTATGGATGTTTTCAGCTACTATGTCTTTAAATACATTTCTGCCCCCTTTTCACTCTCTTTTCCTTCTGGGACCCCTATAATGTGAACATTAGTATGCTGTATGTTGTATCTTATACTGTCCTTATTTTAAAAGATTTTTTTTTGTTTGTTTTTCTGTTCAGCTTGAGTAATCTCCACTGCTCTCTCTTCCAGTTTGCTGATCTGTTCCTCTGTATCAACTAAACTACTGTGCCTTCCTTCCAGTGTATTTTTTATTCCAGTTATTGTATTTTCAGCTCTTTTTGATTCTTTATATTTTTTTGCCTTTGTTAGAAAATTCTAACTTCTCACTGTGTTCACCCATTCTTCTCTGGAGTTCTTTGAGCATCATTATGATTATTACCTTGAACTTTTTATCAGGTAGATTGCTTATATGCACTTCACTTAGTTCTACTTCTGGGGTTTTATTTTGCTCCTTCATTTGGAACATTTTCCTCCATTGCCACATTTTGCCTAATTCACTGTTTTTATATCAATGAATTTGGTAGGTTGCTTATGTTTCCCAATCTTGGAGAAGTGGCCTTATGTAGAAGACATCCTGTGTTGCCCAGCAGCACACTCCCCTCTGGTCACTAGAGCTATAGGCTCTAGGTGTGCTATCCATGTGGGCTGCGTGGGTCTTTCTGTTTTAGTTGGATGACTACTATGGGAGCATTGGTAGGTATGGCTGGCCCATGGTCTAGTTGGTTGCCAGGAAAGCTTGTGCAGAGAGGTTGACAGCTACTGACGGTTGAGGTCAGGTCATGGCACATCCAGGGGAGTCTTGCTTCTGGCCCATTGGTGGGCAGGGCCAGGTCATGACAAGGCTGGCTTGGAGCCCATGGGTTCCGGGGGCTAGTGCTGGCCCACTGGTTTGTGGACCCATGTCCTGGGTTGCCTGGCTGCAGGGTCAGTGTTCTTGGAGCTAGTGTCGGCCTGAAGGTGGATGGGGCTATGGCACAGAGGAGGGGTCCTGGGGCTGGTGTCAGCCTGCTAGTGGTTGGTGCTGGTTCCTGAAACAGCTGGCTGCGTGGTCCAGGGAGTCCCAGAGCAGGTCTTGGCCTTCCAGTGAGTGGGGCCATGGCCCAGGGAAACCCAGAGTGGTACTAGCCTGCTGATTGTAGGCCAGGTCTTCACACAGCTGGCTGCAGTGGTCCTGGGGTTTGTGTCTGCCAATTGGTGGGTGTGGCCAGGGCTCAGGTTTTCCCAGTGCTGGTGCCCACCCTCTAGTGTGTGAAGTCAAGTCCTGGGGCTAGTGTCAGCCCACTGGTGGGTGGAGCCAGGTCCAGAAATCTCTGGCTGTGAGCCTGTAGGAATCCTGGTACTATTTCCAGTTCACGGGTGCATGAGACTGGGTCTTGGACCCTCTGGTGGGCAGGGTCAGGTCTCAGGGCAGCTGGAGGCTCAGGGAGTCTTAGAGCACCTGGCCTGCTGGTTGGTGGGGCTGTGTCCCTGCTTGGCTAGCTGCTTGGCCTGGGGTGTGCCAGGACTGGTGCCAACCAGCTGGTATGTGGGGCCAGGTCCTGGCACTAATAAGCTAGAGGGAGGATTCCAAAATGGTGTTCGCCAACACCAGTGTTCTCATGCTAATATGAGCCCACCAAAATGGCTGCTGCCAGCGCCTTGTCCCCAGCATGAGTCCCAATTGCCTCCTGCCTCTCTGGGAGACTCTCCTATGTCAGTAAGTGGGTCTGACCCAGGCTCCTTTCAAATTACTGTGTCTGCCCTGGGTCTTGGAGCATGTAAGATTTTGTGTAAGCCCTTTAAGAGTGGAGTCTCTCTTTCCCACAACCCTCTAGCTCTCCCCAAAGTAAGCCCCAATGACTTTCAAAGACAAATGTTCTGGGGGCTCTTCTTCCTGGTGCAGGTCCCCCGGGCTGGGGAGGCCAATGTGAAGATTGGACCCTTGCTCCTTGGGAAGAACCTCTGCAATTGTAATTATCTTCATGTTTGTGAGTCATCTATCTATGGGCATGGGTCTTGACTATACTGCATCTCTGCTCTTCCTACCCATTGCGTTGTGGTTTCTTCTTTATATCTTTAGTTTGTAGAAGATCTTTTTTGTTAGTCTTCAGGTTGTTCTCATCAATAGTTTCTCTGTAAATGCTTGTAATTTTGGTGTGCCCATGGGAGGAGGTGAATTCAGGGTCTTCCTACTCTGCCATCTTCACCACACCCCAAAAGTCATTGATTTGATGAAGTCCAAACTACCTATTTTTTCCCTCCATTTTTGCTCCAGCACTGCTCCCCTCTGGGGCAAAAGTGCCAATACTGAGAGGGGGGAGAGCACACACTTAGAGGGAATGGAACCAACTTGAACTGGACCCTGAGGGTTTCTGCTCCAGCAACTTTGGACCTGATCCTACCCTGATAGGGCAGTGTTGGCTACTCAGCATAGGAGAAGCCCTTGCTCACACCCAGCTCTGGCTTCAGCCCCTCCATCTCTAGCCCCATTGCCCACCAAGGTGATAGCTGTCAGCACACTGTGAGGATGACATGATGAGATAAAACTAGTGGTCACTTCAGGTCCAGCTCTCAAACCAAAGCCACTGGGCACACAAGAATGTATAGGGACCTTCCCACACAAGACACACATTTAACCTTGGGATAAGTAACTGTTTCACCTAATTTCATAGAGACAGAGAAAGTTAAGCAAAATGAAAAGACAGAGGAATTTGTTTCAAACAAAAGGAAGGATAAAAATCACGTGATCATCTCAATGGAAGCATAAAAAGCATTTAATAAAATTCAACATCCATTCATGATAAAAACTTTCACCAGAGTTGGTATAGAAAGAAATATCTCAACATAATAAAGGCCATTTATGACAAACTCACAGTTAATATCAAACTCAGTGGTGAAAAGCTGAAACCTTTTCCTCTAAGATCAGGAACAAGACAAGGATGCTCACTCTCACTATTTTTATTCAACATAGTACTGGAAGTCCTTGCCACAAAAGTCAGAAAAGAAAAAGAAATAAAAGGCATCCACACTGAAAGGGAAGAAGTAAAACTGCTGCTCTTTGCTGATGATATGATACTTTACCTAGAATACCCTAAAGTCTCCACCAAAAAACTATTAAAACTAAGAAATAAATTTGTAAAGTTCCAGGATTCAAGATTAATATACAGAAATTTGTTGCATTTCCATACACTAATAATGAAATATCAGAAAGAGAATTTAAGAAAACAATACCATTTACAATTGCATCAAAAAGAACAAAATACTTGAGAATAAATTTAACCAAGGAGGTTAAAGACCTAGAGTCTGAAAATGATAAGACACTGATGAAGGAAATTGAAGACAATACAAATAAATGGAAAGATACCATAGGTTCAAGGATTGGAAGAATTAATATAGTTAAAATGTTCATACTATGGCAAGAAATCTACAAATTTAATGCAATCCCTATCAAAATACCCATGACATTTTCCATAGAACTAGAACAAATAATCCTAAAATTCACTAAAATTAATAAACTATTAATAGAATAAACGTCAAAATCTAAATGATCATCTCATTAGATGCAAAAAGCTATTAACAAAGTTCAGTATCCTTTGACAAGGAAAATGCAATATACTATGACTACAGGAGAATTTCCTCAACCTGAAATAAGGCATCATTAAAAAGCTCAGAGGTAACAACATACTTCACAGTGAGCCTGAACACCTTCTCTGTAAGATCAGAAACAAGACAAAGATGTCTGCTCTAACCAGTTCTATTTAACATTGTAAGGGAAGTGCTACCAGGGAAATTAGGCAAGAATATGAAATAAAAGCATTCCAGATTTCATAGGATATATACACGTAACTCCTCAGGCAGACACACAAAATCATACAGATGTTGTCATGGCACATACAGGAGGACACACGCAGACACAGACACAAAATCCTCAGAGTCAATGGCTCAGACACACAGATGCCCCCATAGACACATGGATCCCAAGACCTCTGCACTCCTCCCCAGTTTTCTTTCTCTGTTTAGGACTAATCACAATCAGATATGTTATAATTTTACTTAGATATCTTCTTTCTTCTCTACTAGAATGTCAGCTTTTAAGCACACAGGGATATTTCTTTGGCTTTGTTCACCACACCACCTACTAGTAGGGCACTCACGCTTCTATAATCACTTCCAGAAAAGCACCGGTCACAATGTGACCATTCCTCACTTTGCTTTCCCATTGGAAGCTCAGTGAGGGCGACAAAGGTTTCTGTGTCCTCACTCGGCCTCCATGTCCTCTGGGAGGTCTCCTCCGTACGGTATCCATCACCCCACAGGTCTCACCTGTGGACTGAGGTCGCTCCGGTCAGCCTCACAGGCCGTCCCCACCGAGCCCTTGATCGCTGTCCCCTATTTGAACTTCCACTGATGGGGAGAGAGGCGGCCTCCAGACCTCGGACCCCAGGTTTCCCAGCCACAGAGAGAGCACTTTCTGGGACCCTGGAAAGCACTGAAAGCTGTTGCAAGAGCAGGTGGGGACATGGCTCGGCCCATTTCTGCCTCTCGAGAAACCTGGAGCTTGTCCTCCGATTGAGGAGGAGGCACCACCTCCTGAGCCTGCGCACTTCAGGGATCCCGGGCGTTTCGCGCGTCTTATTTGGAGACGGTGTCGCGTTGCATTCTAGAGTTTTGGGAAGCAAAGGGGCCTCAGCGGCGGAGGGTCTGGCTGAGATCACCATTTCCCACAGGACACGGGTCAGGAGTTCTGCAGAGATTTTCCTGCACCAGGAAAGGGTAGACACCAGCCTCAGCAGCAGAGCGCCAACTCTCGGTGGAGGCAGATACTGAGGCGAGGAAGCCGCGCGTGGTCGGTGCATACGCTGCCAAAAGCACGGGGTAGTATGTGCCAGAGAACAAAGGGAGGGTGGTTTGCTGACAGTGGGGTCTGCCTGAGTGATTACTAGAGTTAGGGCAAGGCAGGGTGTCCCTTTTTGACATTATTGTTTTGAGACTATTGTGGAACTGTGCTTGTTGGTGCAACGCTGTTGTTTATGTGACAACGGGGAATATTGAGTTCGAGGGCGCTGAGCCTCATGACATGGGTTCTGGGTTTTGTCCCTGCTTCACCTCACAGTCACCTGGAGTTACAACAAAGAAAACTGCCAGAGTGAGACAGTGTTGCATTTAAACGTGTTTACTGGTAAGCAGGCACAGGGTACGCTAGAGATGGGAAATATAAGCTGAAAATGGTCTCAATACCGGCTCTAGGAACACATGATGCTGATGCCCAAGGATTAGATTAGGACACACCCAGCCATATTCCACTTGGGGAGGTCTGTTACATGCACCTTTGTGTCAGGCCACAGCATTGCCAAGATATGACCCGAGAAACCTGGAGTCAACTCAGAGGTGGACTCCGAGAGCTCAATTACTTTCTCACCAGTTATGTGAATGACAGCGAGAGCAGATGTAGCCCTGGAGCGTGTTTCCTAAATCAGATTTGGTACCAAGAAAAGTCCTGTTGTGGCCCATGTCCTTTCCTAGTCCTTCCATTCTTCTGAAGAAGGATCCCAGAGGGTAGAAGAAATTGTGGAACATGTAAAAATCAAGGTTTCGGAGAGTTTAACATTCTCCTAGCATGTGAAAACGTTTTTGTTGCTTTCTATTAGTTATTAAGTAGTATATACTGTTGGGGCCAAAATGTGCCTCAATTTTATATTGATTAATTTGGATTTTTTTTTTTTTTTTTTGCCACACCATGTGGCACGCGGATCTTCCCCAGCCAGGGATCGAACCTGTGCCCCTGCATTGGGAGCAGGGAGTCTTAACCACTGGACCACCAGGGAAGTCCTAATGTGAATTAAAGTTACTTAAGAAATGGATAGGGGCTTCCCGGGTGGCACAGTGGTTAAGAATCCACCTGCCAATGCCGGGGACACGGGTTCGAGCCCTGGTCTGGGAAGATCCCGCATGCCGCGGAGCAACTAAGCCCGTGTGCCACAACTACTGAGCCTGCGCTCTAGAGCCCAGAAGCCACAACTACTGAGCCCACGTGCCACAACTACTGAAGCCTGCGGGCCTAGAGCCCGTGCTCCGCAACGAGAAGCCACCACAATGAGAAGCCTGCGCACCACGACGAAGAGTAGCCCCCACTCACGCACAACCGGCCCCCACACACAGCAACAAAGACCCAACGCAGCCAAAAATAAAAAATTAATTAATTAATTTTAAAAAAAGAAAAAAGAAAGAAGAAATGGATAACGTAAGAGGGATACTCTGACTCTTCCTGAAAGCAGGAAAGAAATCTCTTACGTGAAGGGTCTACTGCTTGCATCTGGAGGTAGCAGGATACCCTTATGGCCCAAGATAGAGAATTCTGGTGAACAAGCCTATAGAAATGAACCCTGTTACTTCTTTAATTCACTACCCCAAGCCCAAACTCTGTTTAGATTCTTCACTAATTGGGCACCCAAAACCTAAGTTTCTTTGTCTTGTCAATTCCACACAAGTTTATCATCTCTGTCTAAAAAGTATAAAAGCTGCCTGCTTTGGCCACTTCTTAGGTACCATTTCTATGGGACTTCCATGTGCATGAATTAAAATGTTTTTTCTCATGTTAATCTGTCTGCTATCAATTTTATTATTAGTTTAGCCACAAGAACCCAACACAGGTAGAGGGAGAAATTTCCCCCTCCTAACAATATATATACTATGTTAAGTGTAGTTGTTAGTTTTCACAAATGTATAGTTATATCACCATCAAGATGGAGGACACTATCACTCCAAAAGAACACTCTCCTGTTTGTACTGAACCCTTCCCACCGTTAACCACTGATCTGTTTTAGCTTCCTATACCTTTGCCTTTTCCAGAATGTCATACAAATTGACCAGCATATTGCCTTGAGTACTCATGGAAAATTTGACTCTGTATCTGTAAAACTGCATATTTATACAAACTTTGTGTTCTTCTGAGTTTGCGATTTTTGACATTGCCCAGAAGAGTGGCACACATTATGCTTTGAAAACTGAGAGATTTCACTGTTATCAGCTATATGAATTAAGGTAAGACCTCATGCTTAACTTTCTTCATTTGTATGTGGGAGGAATGATGGGGACAGATCAAATGAGATACTAATAATTGTAAAGTCACATGTCAACACTGCTAAGAAAGCATAAATTAGTACTGAAAAATAAGGGGAGCAAGTCTGAACTTCCACTGCTGTCTAATGAAACCAAACTGTCACCTTTTACCCTACCTTCCATAACATGCGCTGAAAGTGTAAACACGGATATGATCCCTGAAAACAGAAAAAAAATGAGCTTTGAGGGCTTTGTGCATAAACCTCCCAGCTACTCCTCTTATAAGAAGGCATAGAAAATATCCTAGTTTGAGGATGTCAAATATACCTCTTTTCCCACTCCATTCAGATATTACTCAAAATGATACCTCTGATTGCAGCTTACCTCAGTTACTCCTTGGATAATTGCCCTCTAAACAGCCATAGCTATTTTTGGTGTTTCAACCAGGAAATCATATTGGACTTGCACAGATATCACTCTACTCATAGGAAAATGCATGATGAGCTACAGTTGTGCAGATGACCTTTACTCAAACCCAAAGGAACTCGAAAGTTTCATGGGGTACAAATTGTGTCCTTCAGTCTGAATAGCAGCAAAATGATAATGCCAAATCAAAAGGCAATTTCAATTCCCTTCAAGTGCTAATCAGAAACATAAATACTATGAAAACTGATAGCCAAAAGCAATGGGGAAACTCACATCCCAGATACCCATGTCCAAACTCATGATCAAACAGCACATGCACTAAAACTTTTAGCTATGGCTAAAATGAAGATGAACCATGTCTATACCAACCATTGCTGCTAATCCCAAGAATGCAGGACTGAAGTATTGTTTACATCCACATCCAAGCAGTTCCTCAGTATTTTAAGATGTTAGATGGTGGAAAAATGATCAGTGGTGACATCCTCACTCACTGAGGCCACTACCCTCCATAAAAAAGATATACAACATACCCTGCCTTCCCTATCATCTCACCTGTCATCCTTTCCTTTCCTTTCACACACTTACATTCTTTTATAAAAGCAAAGGTTTCTTATTTAACCATCTCTCTTTTCCCACAAAAATATAAGCACCCAGAAGTTCAAGAACTTCTTTTATACTTCCATATCCAGAGCCTAGAGTGCCTGGAAAATTTTTGCTAAACTAGAAATGTTTTTAGTCTACACTGCCTGGCATATGAGGGATGTTGAAAAATTAGCATCAAGAGATTAGTCTCTGAGCAAGAAGGTTTCACTGGACCAGGTATCCTGACTTTTTCCCTTGCTTGGTTTGTGTTCTCTGAAAATTTGTAAGCTTCATTTGACTCATAAAGGAAATAACAAAAGAGAATCTAATTTGCTAAGGAGTTTGTCATTACAAATACATATATTAACTGTGTACTTCTTTTAAAATCATCCAGTACACTGCAGGAAATATTTCAGTATTTAGACAAGAAAGGCAAAACCTGTTCCAGATGACTGGGAGCTGGCCTCACGCTCCCCAAAAGGCCTAGATATATCCTGTTGAAGAGAAAAATGTGACACACATCCAACATCAGACAAAGCTACTCTGTGACCATGATGGATCAAAACGAAAACAAAGATATTCTATAACCGTATCTCTATAAATAATAAAAGAGAACAGATTCTAAAGTTTTTGTTTTGTTTTGTTTTTGTTTTTTCTGGCCACACCAGAAAAACAGGATCTTAGTTGCAGCTTGCAGGATCTTAGTTCCCCAACCAGGGACTGAACTGGGGCCCTCGGCAGTGAAAGTGCGGCGTCATAATCACTGGACTGCCAGGGAATTCCCTAAAGATTCTAAATGACCAAAATTCCCCTCTTCTCACTAATGATCGGTACTTCTTAAAAATTAACTTCAGCATCATGCCATTCTTTCTGCCTTGTTAGATAATAACTATTATGATTACCCATGACAGAATTTAGCTCACTTCCTCACAGCATCCAATGTAGAATAACGTCTTGCTTCCTTGAATAGCAATCAAATCATCTAACACAAGTCAAAATCCAATAGGAAGTCCTCAAGTGCACTGCTACTGTTACACCCCACATTTTGTGGTCATTCCTATTATGAGAACTCATTACACCCCTCCTTCTCCTTGACAACAGACGTGATCATGGTGGTCTTGGCAAAAGGGGACAGAAAACACCATGATTTAAGTGCTTGGTGTTATGAATGAATAAGAAATTTCATGACAGAAATTATAATAAAAGAATAAAAAATAAAAAGTGCCTGAGGTAAAAATACCTGCCCTTGTATGCACAATAATATTGACTCAATGTATAATGATTAGGTGGAGAAAATTACAAGTTGATCTGAAATTCCATAATTACAATGGGATATTCAATATACCCTCTCAGGAAATGTATTTCCTAGCAGATGAGTGCTTGTTAAACAGCTAATAAAATATTTCTAAGAAAAAGCTACAAAAGCACTCATTAGAGAAAATAATGCACATACTTTGAATCTTATACAATCAAAGAGAACTGAAAACATATTCAGGGATTACACTCAGATGTGAGTAAAAGGAAACACTGAGAATCTGCCCGATATGAGGAAGGTGCTGATTCTACATGGAAGGACTGGGTCTGAGCAGTCACTGCACAGTGAAGAACAGGAACAAACTCCCAGGTAGTTCTTTTGGACTACAACACAAAGGGGAATCAGGAGCACAAAGTCAACAGCAGTATTAACAGACCAAGGTGTTATTACAAATTAGAGCTTATATGAATACAGTCTAGAGAACAGTGTTCAGAGGATATTCTCAACCACGACAGTCTAAATTTCTTGCCAGATGGACACAGTGGGCTTGCAGGAAAATCCAAACTGTGCTGAATCTTCCATGTTGAACTTTGGAAAACACTGTGGAAGCCTACAGCTCTGATCAAATGGAAGTCAAACAGTCTGTGGTGGTTTTGAGGATATTCTCTTTTTTTCCAGTTTTATTGAGATATAACTGACATACAGCGGTGTATAAATTTAAAGTGTACAGTATGATTTAACTTATATACATCATGAAAGGATTATCACAATAAGGTTAGTGAACATCCTTCATTTCATATAGATACAAAATTTTAAAGAAATAGAAAAAATTTTTTTCCTTTTGATGAGAACTCTTAGGATTTACTCTCTTTAACAACTTTCTCATGTTGTACATTACATCCCTAGTACTAATTATTTTATAACAGAAAGTTTGTACCTTTTGACTGCCTTCCTTCAATTCCCCCCTCCCCCTCACACCTTGCTTCTGGTAATCACAAATCTGATCTCTTTATGAGTTTGTTTTTGAAATATAAATGACCTATAACACTATGTTAGTTCCTGTTACACAACATGGTGTTTCAATATTCCTATACATTTCAATATGATCACTAATATAAGATTACTTACAATCTCTCACCATACAAAGATATAATTATTGACTACATTTCCCACACCGTACATTTCATACCTGTGACTCATTTTGCAACTCTAAGTTGCACCTCTTAGTCTCCCTCACCTATTTCTTTCCTCCCTTACCTCTTCCCCCTCTGCCAACTACCTGTTTGACACAGTATCTGTAACTCTGTTTCTATTTTGCTATGTTTGTTCATTTGTTTTGTTTTTTAGATTCCAAAAGTAAGTGAGATTATACAGTATTTGTCTTTCTCTGTCAGACTTATTTCACTTAGGATAATACCTTCTAGGCCCATCCACAATGTTGCAAATGGCAAAATTTCATTCTTTTTTATGGTTGAGTAATATTCCATTATATATATTATAATATTATAAATATATATAATAATATATATATATATATGGATTAGATTGGTCCTTTTGGGACTGTAATTACTGAACCTGGATGTCTGTTTCCTTACCAGGTTAGGGAAGTTCTTGGCTATTATGTCTTCAAATATGTTTTCTGCCCATTTTCTCTCCTTTCTTTCTGGGACTCCTATAATGAGAATGTTAGTATGCTTGTTGTTGTCTCAGAAGTCTCTTAAACTGTCATTTAAAAAAAATTCTTTTTCCTTATTTTCTGTTCAGATTGAGTGATTTCCACTACCCTGTCTTCCAGTTTGCTGATTCATTCCTCTGTATCATCTAATCTACTACTGATTCTTTCTAGTGTATTTAAAAATATCACTTACTGTATTCTTCAACTGTTTGGTTCTTTGTATTTTTAAAATTTTTGTTAAAAATGACTAATTTCTCACTCTGTTCACCCATTCTTCTCCCAAGTTCTTTGAGCATCTTTATGATCATTACCTTGAACAAGCAGATTGCTTATTTCTGCTTCCTTAGTTCTACTTCTGGGGTTTTATCTTGTTCCTTGTTTGGAACATATTCCTGTCACCTCACTTTGCCTAATTTGCTTTTTAAATTTCTATGTATTTGGCACATTGCTTGTTTCCAGACCTTGGAGAAGTGGCCTTTTGTAGGAGACGTCCTATGTGTGCAGTGCTCTCTCCTCTGGACACCAGAGCTATATGCTCTAGGTATGCCCCCTATGTGGGTCCTTCTCGTGTAGTGGGCTGACTAGGCGTGGCTGGCCCTTGGTCCAGTTGGTTGCCAGGTCCTGCCTTGTGCAGAGGTTGCTGACTGTTGGTAGGCAGGGTCAGGACATGAGGTGGCTGGCTATAGAGCCCCAGGGGGTCCGAGGGCCAGTGCTAGCCCACTGGTGGGTGGAGCTAGTTTCCAGGGTGGGAGGTCATGGGCCTGGGACCCCCGAATCTAGTGTCAGCCTGGTGGTGACTGGGGCCAAATCCCACAGTGGCTGGCTGAAGGGTCCAAGGTGTCTTAGAGCTGGGGGGTGGGGCTGAGGCTCAGGGGATCCTGGGGTTAATGCCAGCTCACTGATGGGTGGAGCCAGATCCTGAGGTCTTTGGCTGCAGTAAGCTGGGGGTCTCAGAGTTGGTGTCAGACCACTGGTGAGCAGGGCTTATTTCTGTCACAGATGGCTACAAGGTCTGGAGTGTCTCAAAGCTGGTACTGGCCCGCTGGTGAATGGGGCTGTATCCTGGTGTAGGCCCACTCGTATATGGGGTTGGGTCCCAACAGCTGGCTGTGGGGCCTCAGGCGTCCCAGGGCCAGTGCCAGGGCAACTGGGGGCTCAACGTGTCTTAAGGCAGCTGGCCATATGGTGGGTGGGGCTGTGTCCCCACCTGGCTAGCTGCTTGGCCTGAGGTATCCCAATACCGGTGCCAACAGGCTGGTGGATAGTGCAGGTCGCTTGTGCTAATAAGCTAGAAGGACGATTCCAAAACCACACTTGTCAGCACCAGTATCCTTGTGGTAGAATGAGCTCCCCCAAAGGGCTGTCACAGTGTCTATGACCCGAGAGTAAGCATCAGTTGCCTCCTGCTTCTCCAGGAGTCTCTCCAAGATCAGCAGGTGGGTCAAACCTAGGCTCCTTTCAAACTACTGCTTTTGCCCTGGATTTTGGAGCACATGAGATGTTATGTGCGTCCCTGAAGGGTGGAGTCTCTATTTCCTACAGCCCTCTGACTCTCCTGAAAGTAAGCCCCGCTGGTCTGCAATGCCAAATGTTCTGGGGGCTTGTCTTTCCAGTGCAGGGCCCCTAGGCTGGGGAGCAAGATGTGGGGTTTGGACCCCCTTGCTCCTTGGGACAACTTCTGCAATTGTAATCATCCTCCTGTTTGTGGGTAATGGGTCTTGATTGTAACGTTTCTCCACACTTCCTACTGGTCTTGTTGTGGGTCCTTCTTCCTATCTTTACTTGTAGAAGATCTTTTCTGCTACTGTTCAGGTCTTTCTCATCAATAGTTGCTTGGTAAACAGTTGTAATTTTGGTGTGCCCATGGGAGGAGGTGAGCTCAGGGTCTTCTTACTCCACTGTCTTGAACTCTCTTCAGTTTTGAGGATATTCCTGACTGGCAGAGCAAAAAATGAGGAAAATGAGCTGGAAGCAAGTGTCTGCAAAGGCCCTATGCTTCTTGTGTGTCTCTTTCCGTACAGGTGGCTCCAAAATCTACCTAATCCTATTTCACATCTGCATTTCAAATTACCTGTAAATTAGGCGTTGGTGAATTCTAACATGGGACCATAAAAGCAACAGAGTCTAGAAAATGTAGTTCACAACATTACTCACATTGAGATAACAGAGTCAAAAAGGGTCATCACCAACTCTAAATTTTATTGTCCTCTCACAGGTCTCTCTTAATGCAAATTCCATAGCCCAAATCCCAGCCAGAAGGAATGACAAATAACAAATGACAAAAGATGAAAACAATAATTCACATGAGAGTATATGATGAACTTTGCATACTTACAAATATATGCCAACTCATTGTTAGCAAAGAAATGGAATAAAGCTCTTCAGGCCAATGAAAAGTTAGTTTTCTCTTAAGAAATAAAGGTGGAATATGTATATAATGTATAAGGGATGTTGAGTACTTGCCACAGGAGGCCAGTACAATAAACAAACAAGTACCAAAGTGTCATTTTTCAGTGTTCCCTTATTTGCAGAAAAGTATTATATAAAAATTAAACCCACTTACATATTAGAAATATACTTCAATTCACCCATGGATAAAAGAGTCTTCAAAATAAAAACAAAAATTTTACTGAGTAAAGGATAAAATTACCTATTAAACTTAGGAATGACTGCCTAAAGGGTACCTACAGAATTATCTTACCTCAATATTTACTTGCAAAAGTAAGTACTACTCCATACAACAGAAAATAACTTTAAGAATGTGCCACTGAAAAAAAAAAAAAAAAAAAGAGAATGTGCCACTGATAAGGACAATATATGTTTAAAGTTTATAACACTTCTTCCATATTGTAACCTTGAGTATTCTACATGAATTAATTTGTACCAGGCTTACCCATATTACTTATATTAACATGAATTTTTTCCAGTGCAGTTTTCACATGACTACAAAAATATTTGTTTCAACTGAATAGTTTGTTTTACTTTTCAGTTACATGGTATCTATCCAGTGTACATTCTCACATGGTTTTGTAAGGATGTAGGCCAAATGAAGGTTTTCATATATTGTTTACATTTAACAGAATTCTCTCTAGAGTGAGTTCTTTCCCAAGAAAACGGGACTGAAGACTTCCCCAATTCCTCACACTTACATGGTGTGCACCGTCTTGTGTCCTTAAAATGTTGTGTGATAAAGGCTTTCCAATATTCCTTATGTTCAGTTTCTGGTAAGAGTTCTTTCATGTATTTGAACATAATAGGAATTGCTGAGGGCTTTACCATATAGTTTGCATTCACAGGGTTTCTCTCCAGTGTGAATTCTATTTTTTGTATTCAGAATAAACTGGGAAAATTGAAGGTTCTCCTACATTCCTGACATTCATAGGCCTACTTTCCATTATGAGTGTTTTCATGGTTTTGAACAGAACTGGGACAATCGAAGGCTTACCTATAATTTTCACATTCGTGTGGTTTCTCTCCAGTGTGAGTTCTTTCACGATTTCATAATGAACTGAAGAAATCGAAGGCCTTCCCACATTCCTTACATTATTAGGTCCATCTCCAGTGTGCTTCACCATGTCTTGAAAATTTAGTGATAGAACTGAAGGCTTTCCCACTTTCTTACATTCGTAGCACTACTCTCCAACATGAGTTCTTTCATGGTTTCGTAAAGAACGGAGATGACTGAAGGCTTTGCTACAATTCTTACATTCATACTGTTTCTCTCCAGTGTGAGTTCTTTCATGGTTTCGTAATGCACTGGGACAATCGAAGGCTTTCCCACATTTCTTACATGTATAAGGTCCAACTCCAGTGTGCTTTATCATGTGTAAACGAAATTTTGAGAGAAAAATGAATGCTTTCCCACATTCCTTACATTCATAGGGTTTCTCTCCACTATGAGTTCTTTCATGACTTCGAAGGGAACTGAGATAACTGACGGCTTTACCACATTGTTTACATTGGTAGGGTTTCTCCCCAGTATGACTTCTTTCATGTTTTTGAAGGAAACTGGGATAACTGAAGGCTTTACCACATTCCTTACATGCATGAGGTTTCTCTCCAGTATGAGTTCTTTCATGTCTTCGAAGGGACCTAGGAGTACTGAAGGCTTTACAACATTCCTTACATTCATAGGGTTTTTCTACACTATGAATCCTTTCATGACTTCGAAAGTAATTGGGACAATCAAAGACTTTCCCACACTCCTTACATTTATAAGGTCCATCTCCAGTGTGCTTCATCACGTGTCTTTGAAATTTGCTGAGAGAACTGAAGGTTTTCCCACATTCTTTACATTCATAAGGTTTCTCTCCACCATGACTTCTTTCATGTTTTCGACAGGAATTTGGACAACTGAAGGCTTTACCACATTTTTTACATTCATAGGGCTTTTCTCCACTGTGTCTCCTTTCATGGCTTTGAAAGGATCTGGGACAACTGAAGGTTTTACCACATTGCCTACACTCATAGGGTTTCTCTCCACTGTGACTTTTTTCATGTCTGCGAATGGAAGTGGGCCAACTGAAAGTTTTCCCACATTGTTTACATTTATAAGGCTTCTCTCCTGTGTGAGTCCTTACATGTATTTGAAATAAACTGGGAGTAATGAATGCTTTCTCACATTCCTTACATTTATAAGGTCCATCTCCAGTGTGAGTGATCATGTGTGCTCGAAGGCTTGAGAGAAAAATAAAACCTTTTCCACATTCCTTACATTCATAGGGTTTCTCTCCAGTATGAGTTCTTTCATGTTTTCGAAGAGAACTGGAATAACTGAATGCTTTACTACATTTTTTACATTCATAGAATTTCTTTCCATCGTGATTTCTTTCATGGTTTTGTATTCCTATACGGGAAATAAAAGCTTTACCACATTGCTTACATTCATAGGGTTTCTCTCCTGTGTGAGTCCTTTCATGTGTTTGAAAAGTTCGACTATATCTAAAGGTTTTTCCACATTGTTTACATTGATAGGGTTTCTCTCCCATGTGGGTTTTTTCATGTATTTGTAGTGCACTTAAAAAAATAAAGACTTTCCCACATTCCTTACATTTATAAGGAGCATCTCCGGTGTGTGTTATCATGTGTCTCCGAAAGGTTGTGAGCCACTTAAAGGGTTTCCCACATTCCTTACATTTATAAGGAGTATCTCCAGTGTGCGTTATCATGTGTCTTTGAAAGGTTGTGAGCCACGTAAAGGATTTCCCACATTCTTTACATTCATAGGGCTTTTCTCCTGTATGAATCCTTTTATGTGTTTGAAAGGATTTGCGAAAACGAAAAGCTTTCCCACATTCCTTACATTTATAGTTCTCCTGTCCACTGTGTTTTCTTTCATGTTTTTCAAAACACTGAAGATAACTGAAGGCTTTACCACATTCCTTACATTTATATGGCTTCTCTTCATATTTCTGATACTCATACAGTTTGTGTCCACTATGATGGTTGATATGCCTATTAAGGGATGAATGATGCATAAAGACTTTTCCACATGCACTGCATTCATGTAGTTTCACTCTAGTAGTTTTCTTGTTCAGACTGAGTTTTGGAATAAGGCTGAAGTTTCCTGCACATTGACTACCCTCTTTAATTTCACAAAGTCTCTCTACAACATGACTTCTGTAAAAAATGAGAATCACGTTAGTAATGATTTCTTTACCAACAATTTAATATTTATTAGTAGGATATTTGAACTACATTTTTATGATCTATAGCAAAAATGTAGGTTATCTCCCTTGTCTGAATTGTTTTTGATTGAATATAAGAAATGACCTGCAAGAAGACTTCACTCTTGGAATTATCAAAACATTGATATTCACATATAGGGCTTGTTAATACTGTTTCCAAGAGAACTATTTTCCAAACACTAAACATCTATGTCACATATTACAAAGTATTTGGGGGAAAATTTTTCTGAGAATAAATAAATGTGAAGCAGGCATTATGTGTTTAGGTCCCTTCTTTTAAAATTTCATCACATACCAGGACCCTCATATAAGGCACTACTTTCTGTTGTGAGTGTGACTTACCTTAGTTTTCTCCCCTGGTTTTTGTACTGATCTTCAATGTCATGATCCTCCCATTTTTTCCCTAAATTGCAGATGAAGAAAAACGATTCCAAAATATTAGAAATTATAGAACAATTATTAGATTCTATATTCATTGTTGGCTGTGACCAGGCCTAGTTTATATACCAACATCCTTCCTTCCACATAGGACATCTTGGAAGACCATCAATGAACAAGAAACATTTGTTCCCTAATTGACAAAGTAAAGGAAAGCTGTCACCCTTACCTACTGAGGCCAGGTTTCTGAAGGTTTCCCGCATCACATCTCTGTAGAGTTTCTTCTGTGAAGGATTCAGTAAAGCCCACTCCTCCAGGGTGAAATTCACAGCCACATCTTCAAAGGCTACCGAGTCCTAAAATACCCCAAATATGTGTATAGCAGGATGCATGACACTGACAGGACTAGACATCTATACACCATTTTTGTTTTGTTTTGTTTTGTGTTTATTTTTGGCTGTGTTGGGTCTTCGTTGCTGCGTGTGGGCTTTCTCTAGTTGCAGCAAGCAGGGGCTACTCTTCATTGCAGTGTGCAAGCTTCCCATTGTGGTGGCTTCTCTTGTTGCAGAGCACAGGCTCTAGGCGCACAGGCTTCAGTAGTTGTGGCACACGGGCTCTAGAGCGCAGGCTCAGTAGTTGTGGCGCACAGGCTTAGTTGCTCCGTGGCACGTGGGATCTTCCTGGGCCAGGGATCGAACCCGTGTCCCCTGCATTGGCAGGCAGTTTCTTAACCGCTGTGCCACCAGGGAAGCCCTATACACTAGTTATATGAAGGTTATGTATGATTCTGTCATATCCAAACATTTATTCTATGACTTGATTATCAGCAACTTACTCTGTCTATACTTCCTCACAAATTTAGCAGCATAATGAACATGGAAATATTTACTCTGATCACATTACATCTCATTTCTCACTAACAGCAGGGTCCAGAACATGTTGGGAAATGACAGACATGATATACAAATGAAACAAATGTTCCCATTTTAAGACCATCAATACCTTGTGAGGAAAAACTCTTTCATCTCCTTCCTTTTACGTACCATTTATAGCATTTATGAGGCAGAGGGTCAAATCTGCACAAACTTTTATGAATAAGAACATAGTGCTGAACTAGAAGCTTTTTTTTTACTCCCATCACCAAACAAAAGAGTCCAAGAAAACTGTAAAACTTTTAATAGGACCCAGCTGGCCAATTTGGCCGTAAAGTAATCCAGGCCTTTATAAGTAGTCAGATGTAGATGACAGAAAGAAAATACTCTTGTGGGGAAATAGTGCTGTTAACTTGTGTAACATTTACCACAGACTCAGTTTTTCCTTTCTCTTTGTTTGATCTGATGCACTAGAAAGTTAATTGGCACTTACAGTTAAATGGCGCAGACAGTAGGAAGATAGCATGAAAACACAGACCACAAAATTCCTATACTCATGTGCCTAAGGGCTGCTTAGAGGCATACATAGGCACACAGAGTGAGACAATATGCCAGAAGAGCTCTTTATGGCAGATCTAGAACACAGTGTCCTGTGTCTTTCTAACCTTGAGGAACAGATTAAGAGTTGTAGATTGCAAGTGCATTCACTGAAAATCACAAGGGTTTGATGGTGAATCTGCCCATAAGTATGAAATACACAAAGGATTCAACAGTGCTTTCCCCCTAAAGAACATAAAATCTCCATTTTCAAATTGCAGGAGGAAGTTATTTCCTGACCAGCCACTCTAGAGGCTGCCCTGCCAACTTCTCTAATTTCCAAGCTCCCACAAGGTTTACAGGAACATGACAGCTTGACCCCTGGGGATAGGAATCCCTTTGCTGATGACAGCACACATTGCCAATAGTGTATGAAAGGTTTTATTACCTAAATAATTGAGGTATCTGAGGAAAGTAAGGCAGGCCTCTCCAGAGCTTTCAAGAAATGGCTTCACAAGCAAGGAAAGGTAACTGGACTTTTTAAAAACTGAAGTTAGGGGCTGGGTTAGGATGAGGGTTCACACACAAGAGCAGGATCTTAAGAGGATTGAATCTCTTGCCAGTGCCAATGGAAGAAGGACTAAGGCTTTCTGATCACTTTGTATAGATGTGGGTAAAAGGGTAAAGAGAATGAATGAGGTTTTAAAGCAGTCAGCAATCAATCATCAAAAATTGAAGACAGAGACTTACAGGTTCTAATCTGGCATTTAAGGAACTTAGAAGTCATCATTCCTGGCCTCAAAGAAAAAAAATGAAAAAAACTTGAACAAGTCTTCTTAGACCCATCAGACCATTGAGGTCACAGGCAAAACACTCTCTCTAAAACTGGGAAAGAAGAAATAAAGACGGCATGTAAAAATAAGCACCAGGGGCTTCCCTGGTGGTCCAGTGGTTAAGACTTCGCCTTCCAATGCAGGGGGTGTGGGTTTGATCCCTGGTTGGGGAGCTAAGATCCCATATGCCTCGCAGCCAAAAAATCAAAACATAAAAACAGAAATAATATCGTAACAAAATTTAATAAAGACTTTACAAAATGTCCACATCAAAAAAAGTAATAATAATAATAAAAAATACCAAATACTCTGTTCTTAACAAGGCCTGTACTGAAAACAATATATTTCACCAGAGGCTAACACAAAGCCAAAAAAACAAAAACAAAACAAACAAGACAGAACACAATATCCATGAACTGTAGAGCAATGACAGAAGGTTTAAAATACACAAAATGGGAATATCTAAAAAAACAAAAAAAGATACATAGAAAGGAACAGAAAAAATGAGTGAAGTAATAATCATTGAGATTTTCCTAAAATTAATCATAAATGGCATGCTGTAGATCCAAAAAGCTTAAAGAACACTACATGTCAAAAATGCATACCAAGTATATCATATTCTAACTAGAGAAAAATCAAAGAGAAAGAGAATATAGTGAAAAAAAGCCAGAGGGGAAACCCACCTTACTTATAGAGAAAAAAGATTAGAATTAAATCAGACTTCTTTTCAGAAACCATGCAAGCAGGAAGAGAGTAGAGTGAAATATTTAAATTTTTGAAAGAAAAAACCACTCTTCTACTTTTCAAAACCAAAAGCTGGTCCGCAGAAAATATTAATTATAATAAAATTGATTGACATCTAGTCAAGATAACGGAGAAGAGAAGGCAAAACAGAAATAATATCAGAAATGAAAGGAGGGGGGAAATGAACATAAAAAGATTTGATACAATTCAACATCCATTTATGGTTAACAAACTAATAATAGAAGGGAACTCTCTGTTCTTGAGAAAAACATCTACAGGACACCTGCAGCTAACATCATACTTAGATACAACACCAAAAACAAACAAACAAACAAACAAACCAAGAAGGGAAAAAATGATAAGTCTCACTTTATTAAAAGGAAAATTCCTGTGCTGGGAAAGTGTTAAGAGAATGAAAAGACAAGTCACAGACTAGGAGAATGTCTTTGTAACACACATATCTGATAAATGACTGGTATCCAGAATATACATAGAATTCTTGGGGACTTCCCTGGTGGCGCAGTGGATAAGACTCTGTGATCCCAATGCAGAGGGCCCGAGTTCAATCCCTGGTCAGGGCACTAGATCCCAAATGCATGCCACAACTAAGAGTTCGCATGCCACAACTAAGGAGCCCGTGTACCACAACTAAGGGGCTCTGGAGCCACAACTAAGGAGCCCTGGAGCCACAACTAAGAAGCCCATGTGCCACAACTAAGGAGCCCGTGAGCTGCAACTAAGACCCAGTGCAACCAAATAAATAATTCTTAAAAAACCCCAAAACAAAATATATATATAATTCTTAAAACTCAACAGTAAGAAGACAAACAACTCAATTAAAAATGGGAAAAAGAAAAAAAAAAATGGGAAAAAGTTCTGAACAGACAACACACCAAACAAGATATACAGATGGGAAATAAGCAATATGAAAACATGCTCAACAAATGTCTTTGGGAAATTACAAAAAAACCAACAATGATATGTCACTACACACTTATTAAATGGCTAAATTCAAAACACTCAGAACACCAGCTATTAGTGAAGATGTGAAGCTGCTGGTAATCATTCCTTGGTGGTGGGAATGAAATTTGGTATGCCTACATTGGAAGATAAGAATTTTCCATGAATACTTAATATACTCTTATACATATAGTAAGATCCAGCAATCACATTCCTTGGTAGAGACCTAAATTAGTGGAAACCTTAAGTACACACAAAAGCCTAAACATGAATGTTTCTAGGTGTTTTATTCATAATGGGCAAGAGTTAGAGTTAAGCATGATGTCCTTCAAGAGTCGAATGGATAAACAATCAGTGTCATTCCCACTGTAATAAGATGAAATATTGTTCAGTGAAAAAATGAAATGAGGTATCAAGCCATGAAAACACATGAAGGAACCTTAAAAGTACATTGCTAAGTGAAAGAAGCCAATCTGACAAGGCAACTCAAGATTCCAAGTATATGACATTCTGGAAAAGACATTATTATGAGCCAGAAAAAGATCTTTGGTTCTGAAGGATTTGGGGGTTGAAGGGAGAGATGAATGAATAGATGAAGCATAAAGGACTTTGAGGGAAGTGAAACTACTCTATAGGATATAGAAATGATGGATACGTGTCAATAAACATTTACCAAAACCCATAGATCCTATAACACAAAGAGTCATTGATAATAAAAACTGTGGACTTTAATGCATCACTATTGGTTCAGTAATTGTTATAAATGTACTGTGGTAATACAAGATGTATAAAACAGTGCAAACTGTGTGGATGCAGAGGGATTATGTGGGAACTACTAAGGAAAAGAATTACAGGACCACAATATTCAAGAGATAAAGGAATCCAAAGGAAAGAAAAGCAAATTATTTGAATCAGCTGAGATAAGCACACTGCTTCCCTACCGTTCAAAACGAAAATCCACATTCAGAAAGTTAAATACATTCTTAAAGTTGTGGTCCAGACACTCCCAACTGAGATAGAACCCCTAGAAGTGAGTCAGTCCCTGGTGAAGAAGGGTAGGGACCCAAAATTAACTCGGGCAGCTGCACATACTCTTCTTTTGCCTGGCCACGTGCGAGCCCTTCCTCCCCCAGGCTTCCATTCTCACAAGTGAGGAACTTCTCAGCAGGTTCCGACCCAAATGAACTCCCAAATTCATAAACCCTTTGTCAAGGAGACAGAACACCAACCTCCATAGACTTTCCTGTGCGCAAATTACACTGAATGCGCCAACATTATGGATGCAACACTTAGCCATACATCTGCACCTGAAGAAACCACTAGTACAACTGCAGAAAGAAATCACCGAATCTCCTCCACCTCCCCAGGAGCACCTGAACCCCCACCTTTCCAGGGCTCTGTACCTTCTCTCAGCATAAAGACTCCTTCTGTAGTGGGTGTGAGCAGGTGGGAAACCTACAAGGAGAGGTTCCCCAGGAAGAACCAATTGGCCTTCACTTCTACCTCTCTGCGCATGCTCAGAGACGGCCTTGGTTTGGCTCACCCACCACAGGCCATACTCAACACTGGAGTTACTTGGCACCACTATTACATTTTAATGACACAAACACACTGACCAATCCAGCAAATTCACTCAGACTCAGTGTTTATGTGGAAAGGAGGAAAGAAAACTGGAACACACTTTACTAGTTCAACCAGAAAATCCCAAATATATATTCCTTTCAGCAAAGATGTCAGTTAATTATTATTTCATGGCAAGACTTGTTTTGTAATTAATTAATCATACTTGAACACTTCTGGTCTGCAAGTCTAAACCCTGGAATTTCATTTGAAATCATCCAAAAGTAATGAACAGCCCTCTGAAACAACTACAGTCAGGGTAAGAGGGAGTGAAACCAGTATCTTAAGTGAAATGCAATACTGGAACCTTTCTTTTCACCCCTGAAATTCACCTCTTTTTTCGCCTCTTTGGAAATGTTTTATGCTATCTTTCAAGCCTATTGATTAAATTAAAATGTATTTACCCCTACTGAAAACGGACACTTAAACAAAGCAATAAATCTTTTCAGGTCAACAAAAGCAGGGAGGCGCAAGGCTGACAGAACAGATCACCCAGGAAAGTTTCAAAACGGAACCTCCAACCAAAGGATTTTCCGTAGGATGTCTGGGCCCAGGAAAGATCCTGGGACGAGAGGCACAAGGATTTCATACAACATAGTACCAGGCGGTCATTCTCGGCTTTCCTCTCATGTAAAATACACACAAAAAAATAAAGCTTTCAAAAACAGCCCATCCGTGGCTCTACTTAAGAAGGATAAACAATTAAAATACTGAGGCTATTTGAAATGCACCACGGCGGACGAACAGTAGAATATGCTGTGAATCAGAGAGAGGAAGCTGGCGTTTGGGAATGCGAAAGGGATTTGGAAATTTAGGGATTTATCGCCAACCCTAGGAAGAGCTACGCTGGTAAAACGGTTGTGGATTTGAGACCCCGCTCCCCCCAAATATGAAAAACTCAAGAGAAAACATGTCGCGCTGGGGAGAAAGGAGGGAAGGGGGACCTCACACACCACAGCTCTTCCCATGCATAAAGCCCAGACCCCGAGTCTAACGACCCTCCCGCGGTCACCGCACAACCTGGGGGAGACGCGGGGCTGCGGGCGCAGAGCTGCGCAGAGAGGCTCCGGGGTCAGGGCCGACGTCGCCGCGCACCAAGGGACGGGACAGGACGGCCGGGGTCCGGCTGCCGGCCCTGCCTCGCCCCCACGCTGCGAGCCAGAGCGGACTGAGGTCCGAGCGGCGCCCCGGGTGGACTCGGGCCAGCGGACTCCGAAGTTGACCGCGGGGAGGCCCGGGTCCCGCCATGGCCGCTTCCGGCCGGTTCCCACCAGCCCCTCCTCACCGTCTCCACACCCAGGGAAGCACACTCACCATTTCTAGGTTTCCGGGGTCTCCCTGAATCCTTCCTACAACTCCCACGACCCGTGTAGATCACAGCACAACAGAGCCTGCGGCAGAAAAAAAAGACCACTACGGGATGATGAGCACCCACGAGCAAAGCCAGAGCGATTAGTTACGGCCCTTCCGTTGAGGGGCGTCACCCCACCCACCGGCCCCAGCGACCTCCGTGATTGGACAGTTCCCAAGGCCGCGCCCCCTCGTGGCTGAGTGACAGCGAGGCGGGAGGGCGCTTGGCTCAGGCGAAGCGGCTTCAGCCGTTGGAGGTAACCTGTCTCCGCGGGAATATTTGAATTTAAACAGAGCTTATTCCTGTCCTAAGGCTGACTCTGTAGTCTTCCCGCAGCTTGGTCGGAACACGAGGTCACAGGTGTGCACAGGGAATTCCTCATTCAGTTTGAAGATGAAGCAAGTATAGACAAGAGGGCGCCCAGACCAGGACAAACTGCAGCAAGAGGGCTTGGTGTAACTGGAACTGTGACCCTTGTTTAGAAACGTAGCCACTTCAGTGTGACATCACTATCTGTAATAAAGAGTCAGGCTCCATTTTAATCTTTGTAATTTGACAGCCTTAAGCCTTCTACCCATCTCTTCCCCACCCCCACTCATTTGAGAAGAATCCCAGAGCGCTTGGCTCTCTCTGGTGGGGAGTTTGAACCCCGCAGTCCTAGCTGGGGGAAGGGACTCTTCTCTAAGCAGAGGGTGTGAGATGTGTCATTAAACTATCAGGTTTCATTAAATTCACATTTTACACTGGAAGGAAATTTATTTTAGATCAATGTTAGCTTGTGTCCCTAGAGAATTTTGAAATGTAAAAAGCTATAAGATCCTTAAGGCAACTGAATTCCTATTTTCACTAAAATAACAAAAACAACAATAACAAACTGTAATGTAAATGTGAGATGCACCTGGAAACTCTTTTACCCCTCCAAGCTCTACTTTGAGGTATAATTGACTAATACAGTGGTCTAATTTGAGGATGTCAATACGATGATTTGAGATACTTATACTGTATTGTATAAATGAAATTTGCTAAGAGAGTGGATCTTAAGAGTTCTCAACACACACACACACACACACACACACACATACACGATAACAATTTGAGGTGATGGATGTGTTAAATAACCTGGAAACTCTTAGATGTCTAAGAGCCTGAATTGCTTGCATTGCAAAACTCTTAATGCATTTATCCACTTATTTGAACGCTTTATTGAGATACAACACACATACTATACAATGGACCCTTTAATGTCTATAACTCACTGGTTTTCAGTGAAACCAAATTCCCCTAAAACAAAGTTCCCTTACTGGGTTTATGATTAATCTCTTTATCCAAAACTTTATTCCCTTTCTCGTCCCCTCTGACCTAATCAACTAGAGTCAAATTGCTGTTGTAGATAACATCGTTAATGTACTAAAATTGCTATTACAGATATCATCATTAACGTACAAACAGAGGTTGTTTCTCCAGGGCAATATAAGCTAACAGACCTCCAAGCCATGGACCACCTGGGCTGGGAATCATAAACGAGAGACATCCTGACTCCTGAAACTATCATTAAGAAATGTCACAGAAGTGTCACAAGATGATGATTAATCCCAGCCTCTTTGTTCTTCCCCTTAAAAAAACCCTTAACTCAAAGACCAAGCTGGAGTGGATCTGAGACTTGTCTCCCACTCCCTTGCTTGGCACCCTGCAAATAAACCCTTACTTTGCTGCAAACACCCACTGTCAGAGCTTTCTGTGCTGTGGGCACATAAGGCCTTGTTCATAGCATCAGTATATTCACAGGTGGATGCAATAATCACCACTACAGCCAATTTCTGAACATTTTCCTCACCTTAAAAAGGAACTCCTCTGCTCTCTTCTATTCCCTAGTGGGAACAAATTAAGCAGCTATCTATCCAGTGATTTATATACAGGAAGGGTCTCTGGGGAAAAAAGAATGCAGGTGACCAAGTGTAATCTCCTTGTAAATATACTGAAAACTGAGCTCTTGGTAAATAGACTAATAAACTTTGATAGAGAAGAGTCCTCACCAAAAGAATACTTTTATTAGGTCATTTCTGGTTTAGTATTTTTATGGTAAATAAATCATAATCACAGATTTATAGAAGAGCATGACTACTTAGAAAATGCCACATAAACTACTCAACTGAGTGTAAAATGGAAATTTATAGTAACCTGAGTTAAATCAATCACATTTTCACTCTGGAAACTGGGCTCAAGGAACACACAAAAAAAGTTGACAATGAGATATAATTTCCCTGATCACGTGACTTAAAATTGCAACTCACTGCCAAATCCATTTCTGATTCACCCTAGTCTTCTCTAGTATTTTTCATAATGCTCACGATTTCCTTATGTAGTATGTAATTTATTCTTCATTGTTTATTGTTTATTGCCTGTCTCTCTTCATTGGAATATAAGCTGCATGAATAAAGGAATCTATTCTTGCTTCATTGATTTATACTAAACCCTTCAATAGTGACAAGTGTGCAAAAAAGTGTTAACTGAATGCAGACTGGCGCTACTATGGACCATGTGCAAAATGAAGCTATGGGAATTCAGATTGGGGTTAAGAGATTGCGTTTGTATGAATTATAGAAGTTAAGAAGGAGAGAGAGGGCTTCCCTGGTGGCGCAGTGGTTAAGAATCCATCTGCCAATGCAGGGGACACGGGTTCGAGCCCTGGTCCAGGAAGATCCCACATGCTGTGGAGCAACTAAGCCCGTGCACCACAACTACTGAGCCTGTGCTCTAGAGCCCGCGAGTCACAACTACTGAAGCCCGCATGCCTACAGCCTGTGCTTCCCAACAAGAGAAGCCACCGCAATGAGAAGCCTGCGCACCGCAACGAAGAGTAGCCCCCACTCACCACAACTAGAGAAAGCCCGTGCACAGCAATGAAGACCCAACACAGCCAAAAATAAATAAATAAAATAAATAAATTAAAAAAACCCCCCAAACCTCTATGAAGAAGGAGGCGGGAGGAAGACAAGAAAAGAGATAAGAGAATATGAAAGAAAAGGAAAAAGGAATTGATGGGAATGAGGAAAAGGAGAGGAAAGAGTAAAGAAGAGTATAGGATTAACTCATCTCTAGAGATCTTTTAGTTCTTGTCCTTATAATCATTGGTTGTTTATCTTCTTGGATCTCTAAGGAATTCTCTAAGAGACCCCTATACGTAACTACACTAAACCACATATTTCCCAAACATTTAAAAAGTGGATTTCCAGTTCCTGACACACAAAAAACTCTCATGAGAAAGAATGAGTTCCCTGAAACCTACTACAAAATATTTTAATCTAATTCAATAGTAACATGAACAATAATCACAGTAAAATCATTTTGATGACAAACAAAAGTTTTCTTATTTTTCTTTAAAATGAATGAAACCTTTTCTTTAAAATGAATGAATCTTTCTTTAAAGGTTGCATTCAAATTTTTATAAATCTGATACTTTTGGAGATATGTGTATTTTTAAAATTTCCAATAAAACTATGAAAATATAATTGAGAACACTAGTTCCTTGGTAACACATTACTTCTAGTCCACAATAGCTATAATTAGAGTTGACTGTTCTCCTTTTGACCTTGCAGAAACAATAAATGTTAATGAGGCACTCATTTTTTTTGCGGAGTTGTTCAGCAAACAAACAAACAAACAAAACAAAAAAAAAAACCATTAAAAATTCACCTGCTAACATCTGTGGTACCCACAGACTTTACACAGAGAGCTGAATGCTTTACTCTCAATGATGCACAAAATATTCCTATGTTGACAAAATATAATCTTGTAGCTCCAACACCTTGTTATTAAAAACAAGATAATAAAAACATTAAAAAAAAAACTCCTCTGCTCTTTAGCTATCACTCCCAATGTTGCCAATTTCTTCCTCCAGTTCCCATGCCTAGACAACCACTAATCTTTGTATCTATATAGATTTCCCTACTCAAGGCTTTCAAATGAATGGAATTATATAATATATGGTCTTTGCGATTGACTTCACTCACTTAGCATGATTTTTTCAAGGTACTCCCATGTCGTAGCATGTATCAACACTTCATTTGTGTTTACGGCCAAATAATATTCCACTGGATGAATAAAACCCCTTGCATTTATCTATTCATCCATTAATGTACATTTGGAATTTTTCTATCTTTGGCTACTATGAATAATGCTGCTATACAATTCATGTACAGGGACTTCCCTGGTGGTGCAGTGGTTAAGAATCCGCCTGCCAATGCAGGGGACACGGGTTCCAGCCCTGGTCCAGGAAGATCCCACATGCCACAGAGCAACTAAGCCCGTGCGCCACAACTACTGAGCCTGCACTCTAGAGCCCACGAGCCACAACTACTGAAGCCCGTGTGCCTACAGCCCATGCTATGCAACAAGAGAAGCCACTGCAATGAGAAGCCTGTGCACCGCAAAGAAGAGTAGCCTCCCGCTCGCCACAACTAGAGAAAGCCCGTGCACAACAATGAAGACCCAACACAGCCAAAAATAAATAAATAAATAAATTTATTAAAAAAATAAAAATAAATAAAATTCATGGGAGACGCAAGAGGGAGGGGATATGGGGATATATGTATACGTATAGCTGATTCACTTTGTTATACAGCAGAAAGTAACACAACATTGTAAAGCAATTATACTCCAATAAAGATGTTAAAAAAATTTTCATGTACAAGTTTTTGTTTGAACATGTGTTGTTATTTCACTTGGGCATATAGGTAGAGAGAAATTGATGGATTATATGGTAATTCTAGGTTTAATATTTGAGAAACTGCCAGACTGTTTTCCAAAGTGACTGCACCATTTTTTATTTGCACCACCCAGTTATGAGGGTTCCAGTTTCTCCATATATCCTCAACAACATTTGTTATGATTCCAGCTTTTTGATTCTAGCCATCCTAGTGGCTATGAAGTGATATTTCATTAGTGTCTTTTTTTTTTTTTCCTTTTTTTTTTGGCCATACCACGCAGCATGCGGGATCTTAGTTCCCCATCCAGGGATTAAACATGCTCCCTATAGTGGAAGTGCAGAGTCTTAACTGCTGGACCGCCAGGGAAGTCCCTCATTAGTGTTTTGATTTGCAATTCCTTGATGACTAATGATATGCAGCATTTTTTCACAGCTCCTGGTCATTTGTATATCTTTTTTGGACAAATATGTATGCAGATCCTTTGCCATTTTTAAACTGAGTTATTTGAATTTTATTATTAAGTAATAATAGTTCTTTATATTTTTCTATATAAGTCCCCTATCATATATATGATATGCAAAGTTTTCTTCCATACTGTGTGTTGTGCTTTCACTCTCTTGCCTTAAAAACTTTACATTTAATTGTGGTAATATACACATATTATAAAATTCACTTTTTTTTTTTTTTTTTTACCATTTTAAAGTGTACAGTTCAGTAGTGTGAAGTACATTGACATTGTGTAGCCAATTTCCAGAACTATTTTCATCTTGCAAAACTGAAACTCTAACCCATTAGACAAAAACCTCCTCTTTCTCCCACTACCCCAGTCCCTGGCCGCAACCATTCCACTTTTCATCTTTATGCATTTGACTACTCTAGATACCTCACACAAGTGGAATCATACATTGTTTGACCTTTTTTGACAGGCTGATTTCACTTCAAATATGTCCTTAAGGTTCATTCATGTTGTAGCATGTGTCAAATTTGCTTTCTTATATAGCTGAATAATACTCTGCTGTATGTACGTACCTACTTTTTTCATCCGTTCATCTATTGACGGACACTTGGGGTTACTTCCGCCTTCTGGCTATTGTGAATAATGCTAATAATGAACACAAGTGTACATATACCTATTTGAGTCCCTGCTTTCAATTCTTTTAGGTATTTACCCAGAGATGGCAACTAAGTTTGTAATTTTTTGAGGAACTATCATATTGTTTTTCATTCCATCAGCACAATTTTATATTCCCAGCAATACTGTGCAAGGGTTCCAAAGGGTGTTTTCACTTCCTTGGTGGTACCCTTTGAAGCACGAAAATAATTAATCTGTGGAAGTCCAAATTACCTTTTTCCCCTTTTTGTTCTTGGTGTCATATCTAACAATTTGTTGTCAAATCTAAGATCAAGAACTTTTTCCTATGTTTAACTAACTGTGATAGATTTACTCCTATGTTTAGGTCTTTATCTTTTTTGGTAAATTGTTGTATGTGGCGTGATAGAAGGGTAAAGCCTCTTTCTTTTGCATAAGGCTATCCAGTTGGCTCAGCACCATTTTATGAAAAGATTATTCTATCCCTATTCTTGGATCCTTTTTCAAAAATCAGTTGACCACAGATGTAGGGGTCTGTGGTCAACAGACCACAGATGTAGGGGTTTATTTCTAAAATGTCATCTATTCCATAGATCTGTATGTTTATCCTGGTGTCAGTACCACAGTATCTTGATTACCATTGCATACTACAAAGTTTTGAAATTGAGAAATGTTTGTCCTACCACTTTGTTTTTCTTTTTCAAGATTGCATTGGCTATTCTGGCTTCCTTGCAATTCCATACAATTTTATGAAACAGCTTGCCAGTTTGTATAAAGGAATAAGCTGAGATAGTGATAGGTATTGTGCTGACTCTTTGGATCATTTGGGGAATAGTGCCATTTTAACAATGTTAAGCCTTTTGATCCATGAATTGGGATGTTTTCCCATTTACTTGTACATTATTTTATTCCGACCATGTTTTGTAGTTTTCTGAGTATTAATTTTGTAAATCTTTTACTAAATTCATTCTTAAGTATTATGTAAGTATTCATTCTAAAGTATTTTATTTTATTCCTTTGATTATTAATTTTTCTTCTTGCATTTCTTAATTTCCTTATCATATTGTTACTTGCAAGTATATAGAAATACAATTGATTTTTCTATTTTGATCTTCTCTCTTACCACTTTGCTGAGCTCAACGGTAAGTTTATACAGTTTTTTTTAGTGGATTCCTTAGAGTTTTCTAAAAACAAGATACCTCATCTGAAAGTAGAGATAGTTTTACATTTTCCTAACCAGTCTTCAAGCATTTTATTTCCTTTTCTTGCATAATAGTTCTAGCTAAAATCTCCAGTACATTGTTGAATAGAAGGGGCAAGAGCAGACATCCTTGTCTTGTTCCTTATCTTCAGGGGAGAGCATCCAGTCTTTCATCATTAAAGATAATATTAGCTATGGGTTTCCATAGATGCTCATTATGAGGTTAGGAAGAGATTAGAAATTTCCTTCTAATCCTGGTAATCTGAGTGCTTTTATCATGAAAGCATATTGGATTTTGTTAGTTATTTCCCTGAGGCTATTGAGATGATCTTGCTACTTATACTTTTTACTCTATTGATATCCTTTATTACATTAATGGGTTTTGAGATTAACCCAACATTTCATCCCTGAGATAAATCTCACTGGTCATGGTATATAATTCTTTTATAAACTGCAGTATTTAAATACTAAAATAGAATAGTATTTGTTGTATGGGCCTCATAAAATGAGTGTGAAGTGCCCTATTTTCAGAAAAGTTTGTCAATAATTGATATTAAATTTTCTTTGAATGTTCTGGAGAATTCTGTGTTGAAGCCATCTGGGCTCAGGCTTTTTTTTTTTTTTTTTTTTTGGCCGCACCACACGGTTTGCAGGATCTTACTTCTCCCACCAGGGATCGAACCCTGGTCCTGGCAGTGAAAGCGAGTCCTAACTGCTGGACCACAAGGGAATTACTCTGGCCTCAGGCTTACATTGTGGGTAGTTTTTTGTTTACTAATTCAACCCCTTCACTTGTTATAGTTCTTTAACATTTTCCACTTATTCTTGATTTAGTTTCAGTAGTTTGTGTCTTTTGAGGAATTTGTCCATTTCATCCGAGTTATCTACTTTGTTCAATTGAATTGAATTGTTCATTGAATGCTTTTATAATACTTTTTACTTCTGTAATGTCAGTAGTAATATTCCTCTTTCTTCCTGACTGTATGAATGTGAATCTTCTTTTTCTCTAAATCAATCTATGTAAAGATTTGTCAATTTTGTTAATTTTTCCATAGAACCCACTTCTGGTTTCATTGATTTTCTTTATGGTTTTTCTATTCCTTGTTTCATTAATTTCTGCTCTAATTTTTATTATTTCGTTTTCTCCTTGCTTTGGGTTTGATACCTCATTTTTCAAGTGTGTTAACATGAAAGGTTAGGTTATTGATTTCTTTCTTCTTTGTTAGTATAGGCATTGATGGCTATAAATTTATTTCTTTGTATTGTTTTAGATTCAAGCCATAAGCTTTGACCCTTTTATCATGATATAATGTCCCCCAAGATTTATAGCAATATTTTTTTTGTTTTAAAGTCTACTTGCCAGGGGCTTCCCTGGTGGTGCAGTGGTTAAGAATCTGCCTGCCAATGCAGGGGACATGGCTTCGAGCCCTGGTCTGGGAAGATCCCACATGCCGCAGAGCAACTAAGCCCGTGAGCCACAACTACTGAGCCTGCGCGTCTGGAGCCTGTGCTCCCCAACGGGAGAGGCCGCGACAGTGAGAGGCCCGCGCACCGCGACGAAGAGTGGCCCCCACTCGCCGCAACTGGAGAAAGCCCTCGCACAGAAACAAAGACCCAACACAGCCAAAATAAATAAATAAATAAATAAATTTATATTAAAAAAAAAAGTCTACTTGCCAGATATTTATATAATCTCTCCAGCTTTTACACGTGTCCTATTTACAGATGCACCTGCTCTTCCTAAAACAAAGCCCTCAGACTAGACGGGGAGAGAGAACCTTGTATTCTGGTTCTGGGTGCCATACTATAAAATGGAGTAGTGTTCACTCACTGAGCTGAGATAGGGTAGCAAGGGAGGGGTCATGGTTCAAATATTCTCACAGAATTTCCAGTGATTTAATTGAATGGATGTCTTCCTTTGCTGTTTGCCTTTAGGACAATTTCCAGAGGCTTTAAATGATTGGTTTAAAAATAATTTTCACCAGTTTCACTGGGGTGTGGGTCAGTGGAGCTCCTCATATTATCATACCACCATATGCATTTAATATGCTGCCCATATTAGAAAATGATCTCCAGATTGATATACAATGGAACTACAGGCTGTGATGGCACTTGTCATTTTACAGAAAAACAAATTTGAGAACATTTTGTATGGTTTGTAAAATTGTATTGCACACTTGAAAATAATATTGTTTAGAGGATTAACACATAGAGATGCAGCTTCTCATTAAAAATAAATTAGTCAGGACTTCCCTGGTGGGCCAATGGGTAAGACTCCGCGCTCCCAGTGCAGGGGGCTGGGGTTTGATCCCTGGTCGGGGAACTATATCCTGCATGCATGCCGCAACTAAGTCCGCATGCCGCAACTAAGTCTGCATGCCACAACTAAGTCTGCATGCCGCAACTAAGTCCACATGTCACAACTAAGTCCGCATGCTGCAACAGAGTCCTTGTGCTGCAACTAAGACCCCGCACAGACAAAATAAATAAATTAAAAATATACATATATATTTTAATCTGCAAAATAAATAAATAAAGTTAAAAAATTAAGAAAATAAATTAGTCATTTGTCATAGAAAACAAACCTATGGTTACCAAAGGGGAAGGGGGGAAGGGATAAATTAGGAGTTTGGGATTAGCAGATATAAACTACTATATGTAAAATTGATAAACAAGAAGGTCCCACTGTATAGTACAGGGAACTATGTTCAATATCTTGTAATAAGCCAGAATGGAAAAGAATCTGAAAAAGTAAAATAAAAGCATGGGGAAAATCTATAAGCACTGATCTATATGTGCTGCAGAATGATGCAGCTAAGTTAAAAATTTCCAATTTGCTGGGAATTCCTGGTGGTCCAGTGTTTAGGACTCCACGCTTTCACTGCCAAGGTCCTGCGTTCCATCACTGGTCAGGGAAAAGAAAATTTCCAATTTGCAGTTATATATATATATATATATGTTTCCATCATGGTTACCTCTACTGAGTAGGACTGAGCGTGCTAAAGAATGGTTAAATTTCTCCACACTTTGAAATGTTTATTATGTATGACTTTTTACACGTAATTTTTATTATTTTTTTAATTTTAATTTTTTAGTTTATTTATCTTTTGGCTGCATTTGGTCTTCATTGCTGCACACGGGCTTTCTCTCTAGTTGCAGCGAGCGGGGGCTACTCTTCGTTGTGGTGCGTGGGTTTCTCATTGTGGTGGCTTCTCTTGTTGCGGAGCATGGGCTCTAGGTGCACGGGCTTCAGTAGTCATGGCGCGCGGGCTTCAGTAGTTGCGGCGCGTGGGCTTAGTTGCTCCGAGGCATGTGGGGTCTTCCCGGACCAGGGATCAAATCTGTGTCCCCTGCATTGGCAGGCGGATTCTTAACCACTGTGCCACCAGGGAAGTCCCTACACTTAGTTTTTAAATGTTTAATTAAGCAGGTAATTCATGACTACCAAAAATAAAAATAAAATAATAAATTAGTCATTTGATTATAAACTATCAAAAATAAAATATGGGTACTTTTTTTCGTTTAGCATGAGTTGTTTATTTTGTATATCAACTTTCAAAACCTCAGCCTGAGACATAGAGGTGTGCCTGAAGACTCACTCCTGGCATGTCTTCTACCATTGGCGACTAAATTCCCCATGCTCCTGTAGATAATGATGTGATTTGTTGCTTATAAGTCTTTTCAGCACTTATGTAAAAAGAAGCTTAAATTGCTTCTTTTAAATTATTTAAATTATATATATTTTTGTTTCTTCCTCTTGAAATGCAAAGGTAATGTGGTTTACATTTTGAAATATGCTTTGCTTTCTTGTTCATTTAAAATAAATCCTGGGAATTCCCTGGTGGTCCAGTAGTTAGGACTCTGTGCTTTCACTGTCAAGAGCCCGGGTTCAATCCCTGGTCAGGGAACTAAGATCCCTCAAGCCAAGCAGCTCGGCAAGCAAGCAAGCAAGAAATAAATAAATAAATGGATAGATAGATAGATAAATAAAATCCTAAATAAATAGATAAATAAAATAAATCCTGTACCTGTTTTCCTATCAATGGTGGTGTGCTACCAGCACACGTGAGCAAGAACACTGGAGAGCTGCTGCTACTATCCCTAACCAGGCCACTCCTAGTCTGCAACGGCACCCAATGGGCAGCAGGATTAGTTAATCTCCAGGCAATCATGCTAGAGGATGCCCTGGGCAACAGTTGACCTCATCTGCACATTTTTACAGACTTTTAGGCCATTATCACGGTGTAGGTACTTGGTACCAAGAACAATGTTAACCAAAATTTTGAAGTGGAGATCTGACTGAAATTAAAAACTGGTTTTTTTGGGTTTGTTAGGACTGCAGCCCGGGAGACACGGATTCAAGAAGTGCTTGAATTGTGTTCTGCTAGACTACAGAATAGGGGCGATTTATAAAGGCAAAAAGCTGCAAGGCCACGGTCAGTTACATAAATTGTTTGTCAAGAATTATAATTGGAGCTGACAGAAAGTGAGGGTGCTTGTTATGCAAGGATTGGTTTGGGATATGAAATGGTTGCACAGTTACCAGGGGAGACCTTGAGACAATAAGGTTGTAGCTGGCAGGTGTTGTTCTGAATATGGCTGGTGGTCCCTGGGTCTGGTTCAGTTCAAAGAAAGTTCAAGTTCTCAGTGGTAAAGAGACGTCTGAGATTAAATCCTCAATGGCCGTCTGACTCTGTTTTCGTATGCCTGAATTGTGATTACTCCATTATAATTTCAATTTGTCATCAACAACAACTCCTTATCCAAGGGCATCTCTTCGGGATAAAGCACTCTGGGATGATCTTGCCTCATAATCACACAAACACAAAGGTCACGTATCTCTGCACTTACTAAAAATCAAACTTCAGTGCTTCATTGCAATCCTCAGGCTGGTAAATTAGTTCAAATTTCTGAAACACATACTGACACCTCAGTTGCACTCAGGAACCCAGAGAACAACCTGGGTGAGGGAGGCAGACTGCAGTGTCAAGAGGGTGAGGTGCCCTGTGTTCCCACGGGAGGATGTGAGTGACTTATTTGATTGATTTTGTGAACAGACATGGAAATGATACTATACTACAGACTGATAAGACTGTAATACAATCATCCCTAGGTAACCAGGGGGGATTGGTTCCAGGAGACACTGACTATACCACAATCCACCGTTGCTCAAGTCCCATAGTAGGCCCTCTATATCCCTAGGTTCTGCATCCACAGATTCATCCAATGTCCAATGGAAATTTCAGTCTGAGTTTGGCTGAATGCTCCAATGCTAAACACGGGACTAGAGAGGACCGACTGTTTATATGTTGAAAAAATCATGTAAGTGGACCCTCGCAGTTCAAACTCATGTTTTGTGAGGGTCAACTGTACTATTCTGTAAAAGTACAATACTATGCACTATAAAGTAATTATATATATGCTAATTATATATAATATAATCTACTTACATATAGTATAAGCTAATTACATATAATGCTATACTACATACTACCTATGCTATGTACAGGTAATATACTACATACGCTTTACTTTTTTTAGCTTTTTAAAAAATTTTTTAATTTTTATTTATTTAATTTTGGCTGTGTTGGGTCTTCATTGCTGAGCGCGGGCTTTCTCTAGTTGCGGAGAGCAGGCGTTACTCTTTGTTGCGGTGCGTGGGCTTCTCATTGCAGTGGCTTCTCTTGCTGCAGAGCACGAGCTCTAGGCACGCGGGCTTCAGTAGTTGTGGCTCGCGGGCTCTAGAGCGCAGGCTCAGTAGTCGTGGTGCACAGGCTTAGTTGCTCTGCGGCATGTGGGATCTTCCCAGACCAGGGCTTGAACCCGTGTCCCCTGCATTGGCAGGTGGATTCTTAACCACTGCACCACCAGGGAAGCTCCAACATACACTTTATATATATAGTATATTCTCTCTATATATATATGCAGACACACACTCTATGCAATATTAGTCAATTTGATAGTATATACTATGTAATAGAGTACATGAAAACCTATTTTTATATACAAGCAAAAAAGCCTCAACAAAACACCAGCAAACTGAATTCAGCCATACACAAAATGACCTATATACACCATGACCAAGTGGGATTTAACTCAGGACAACATGTTGGTTTTACATCTGAAAATGATTCAGCATAATGAACCATTAGTAGAATAAACATCAAAGTCTAAAAGATCATCTCAATAGATACAAAAAAACTATTGACAAAGTGCAACACCCCTTGACAAGGAAAACTCTCAATAAACAGCAACTAGAAGGGAATTTCCTCAACCTGAAATAAGGCATCAGTAAAAAGCCCAGAGCTAACAATATACTTGATGGAGTCTGAAGGCTTTCTCTCTAAGATCAGAAACAAGACAAAGATATCTGCTCTAACCAGTTCTATTTAACATTGTAAAGGAGGTGCTACCAGGGAAATTAGGCAGACACGTGAAATAAAAGCATTCCAGGATATATACATACAACTCCTCAGGCAGACACACAAAATCACACAGATGTTGTCATGGCACATATAGAAGGACACACGCAGATACAGACACATAAACCTCAGAGTCAATGGCTCAGACACACAGATGCTCCCATAGACACATGGATCCCAAGACCTCTGCACTCCTCCCCAGTTTTCTTTCTCTGTTTAGGACTAATCACAATCAGATATGTTATAATTTTACTTAGATATCTTCTTTCTTCTCTACTAGAATGTCAGCTTTTAAGCACACAGGGATATTTCTTTGGCTTTGTTCACCACAGCACCTACTAGAAAGCCTGTCACACCAAAGGAGCTTGATACTAATTGAATATCAGGGCTCACAGAGAGACAAACAGACACACACACTCACACAGAGGTTTTACAGAAATTTCATCATAGGCCCAGATCTTCACAGAGTGAATTGTTCTTACTCCTATCCCATGTGGTAGAGGGGTGTCTCCTGGCTCCCAACCTAATCCCCGAAGAAGGTGTTAGAGCTCCTAATGGGGAAGGGATTTCACCCTTCCTGACACCTTATAGTACAAAAAGCACACCTCTACAAAAATAACACAAAATGGGAGACTATGGATGGCAGAGTCACTGCCAGAAATGACACACACACACATAAACACAAACACCACGGCTTTACACAAACCTCATCACAGGCCCACATCCACTTGATATTAACAGAGTGAACTGTTTTGAGTCCTACCCCGTGTGACAGATGAGAGTCACAAGGCCCCAAAACCAATTCTCCAAGGAGGGTCCATCTGGCCCTCCTAATGGCGAAGGGACATCACGTGTCCTGGGCCGGACCAATATATTAAGCCATTTAAAAAAATTAATTAATTAGTTTTTGGCTGTGCTGGGTCTTTGCTGCTGCGCGCAGGCTTTCTCTAGTTGTGGCGAGCGGGGGCTACTCTTCGTTGTAGTGCGCGGGCTTCTCACTGCAGTGGCTTCTCTTGTTGCGGATCACGGGCTCTAGGCGCATGGGATCAGTAGTTGTGGCGCAGGGGCTTACTTGCTCTGTGGCATGTCCCAGACCAGGGCTTGAACCCGTGTCCCCTGCATTGGCAGGTGGATTCTTAACCACTGCGCCACCAGGGAAGTCCTACGCCATTTTATATAAGAAAAACTTCTCAGGAGCCTGAAGAGGTGAGGGTCAGGGTCTGCAATGCCAGGAGTTACCCTGTTCCAACCACTCACGCTGCTATAATCACTTTCAGAAAAGCACCCCTCACGATGTGACCCTTCCTCACTTTATTTTCCCATTGGAAGCTCAGTGAGGGCGACAAAGGTTTCTGTGTCCTCACTCGGCCTCCATGTCCTCTGGGAGGTCTCCTCCGTACGGTATCCATCACCCCACAGGTCTCACCTGCGCACTGAGGTCGCTCCGGTCAGCCTCACAGGCCGTCCCCACCGAGCCCTTGATCGCTGTCCCCTATTTGAACTTCCACTGATGGGGAGAGAGGCGGCCTCCAGACCTCGGACCCCAGGTTTCCCAGCCACAGAGAGAGCACTTTCTGGGACCCTGGAAAGCACTGAAAGCTGTTGCAAGAGCAGGTGGGGACATGGCTCGGCCCATTTCTGCCTCTCGAGAAACCTGGAGCTTGTCCTCCGATTGAGGAGGAGGCACCACCTCCTGAGCCTGCGCACTTCAGGGATCCCGGGCGTTTCGCGCGTCTTATTTGGAGACGGTGTCGCGTTGCATTCTAGAGTTTTGGGAAGCAAAGGGGCCCCAGCGGCGGAGGGTCTGGCTGAGATCACCATTTCCCACAGGCCACAGGGCAGGAGATCTGCAGAGATTTTCCTGCACCAGGAAAGAGTTATCACCAGCCTCGGTAGGGGAGCCAAACTCTGGAAGCGGATGCCGAGGTGAGGGCCCCCCCCCCCCGGTAGTCGGCACATGTACCACCGAAATCACAGCGTGCAGGGTTTTAGAACAAAGGGAGGATGATTTGGTAACAGTGGGGTCTGTCAGAGGGACTCTATAGCTAGGACAAGGCAGGGTGTCTCTTTTCGACATTATTGGTGGTTTTGAAAGTATTGTGAAACTGTGCTTGTTGGTACACAGCTGATCTTTATGAGACAGTGGGTAATACTGTGTCTGAGGGGCCTGAGCCTCGCACTCATGACATGGGTTCTGGGTTCCATCACTGCTTCACCTCACAGTCACCTGAGGTCACAACAGAAAATTTCCAGAGTGGGATAGTGTTTGATTTAAACATGTTTCCTAACAAGCGGTCACAGAGTACACTAGAGATGGGAAATTTATAAGCTGGAAATGGTCTCAAGACCTTCTCTGGGAACACGTGATGTTGATGCACAAGGATTAGATTAGGACACACGCAGCTGTATCCCATTGGGGAGGTCTGTGACATGCACCTTTGTGTCAGATCACAGCATTGCCAAGATATGACCCAAAAAACTGTAGTCAACACAAAAGTGGACTCCAAGAGCCCTATCACTTTCTCACCAGTTATGTGAATGGCAACGAGAGCAGGTGTAGCCCTAGAAGGTGTTTCTTTCCTAAGTCAGACTTGGTACCAAGAAAGTCCTGTTGTGACCCATGACCTTCCTCCATTCTAGTCCTTCCATTTCTTCTTATGAAGGATCACAGAAGGTGGAAAGAAGTTTTACACGTGTAAAAATCAAGGTTTGGGAAAGTTTAACATTCTCCTAGCATGTGAAAGCATCTTTGTTGCTTTGTATTACTTTTTAGTATATACACATACTATTTGGAGTGTAGTTGTGAAATATTACAAATGTATAGTTATACTACCATTAAGATAGAGGACACTTCATCACCTCAAAGGAACACTGTAGTGGTGCCTGGTTGTAGTGAACCCTCCCTACCCTTAATCACTGATCTGTTTTAGTTTCTTATACCTTTGCCTCTTCCACAATGTCATATACATGGAACACCATGTTGTCTTATGATCCCTGCTGGAAACTCTGATTCTGCATTTGTAAAAGTGTGTAATTATACAAACCTTATAGTGTTCCTCTGAGTTTGCAATTTTTGACATTGCCCAGAAGAGTGGCACACATTATGCCTTCAGAACTGAGAGATTCCACTGTTATCAGCTATGGGAATTGAGGTAAGACCCAATGCTTAACTTTCTTCATTTGTATGTGGGAGGAATGATGGGGGCAGGAGATCAAATGAGATACTAATAATTGTAAAGTCACATGTCAACACTGCTAAGAAAGCATAAATTAGTACTGAAAAAAAAGGGGGGAGCAAGTTTGGACTTATTTTGCTGTTTAATGAAACCAAAACTGTCACCTTTTACCCCATCTTCCCTAACATCTGCTGAAAGTGTAAACATGGAAATGATCCCTGAAAACAGAAAAAATGAGCTTTGAGGGCTTTGTGCATAAACCTCCCAGCTGCTCCTCTTGTAAGAAGGCATAGGGACTTCCCTGATGGTGCAGTGGTTAAGAATCCGCCTGCCAATGCAGGGGACATGGGTTCGAGCTCTGGTCCAGGAAGATCCTACATGCCGCGGAGCAACTAAGCCCGTGTGCCACAACTACCGAGCCTGCGCTCTAGAGCCCACGAGCCACAGCTACTGAAGCCCTCGTGCCTAGAGCCTGTGCTCCGCAACAACAGACGCCACTGCACTGAGAAGCCCGCGCACCACAACAAAGAGTAGCCCCCGCTCGCCACAACTAGAGAAAGCCTGCGCACAGCAACAAAGACCCAACACAGCCATAAATAAATAAATAAATAAATAAATGTATAGAATAAAGTTTAAAAAAAAAAAAAGAAGGCATAGAATATTTCCTGCTCTGAGAAAATATACCTCCTTTGCCATCACATTCAGATATTACTCAAAATGATACCCTCTGTCTGCAGCTCACCTCAATTATTCCTTGGATAATTGCCCTCTAAACATCCATAGTTATTTTTGGTGTTTCAACCAGGAAATCATATTGGACTTGCACAGATATCACTCTACTCATAGGAAAATGCATGATGAGCTACAGTTGTGCAGATGACCTTTACTCAAATCCAAAGGAATACCTTTAAAAGATTTATTCATTTGATGTTAGTCTGTGTTCAATTAATACATTTTGTTTAATCAATAAAACTTGAAACACAGTATGAAATTATATCTAAGAGACAATAAAGAGATAAATATCAGAAAGAAATAAAAATATTCCAATATAATACAGCATGTATTAAAAATTGTTTCCCTTTTTTCATTTCCAGATCGTGTGCAGTAATAGTCATGAGGTGTGTTCTTTTACTTTAGGTGAGTTCAAATCGATTTCCAGAGCTTAGACTTGCACTCCTGAAGTGTTCAAGTATGATTATCTTCAAAACAATTCTTTTGCCATGGAAATAATAATTAACAACTTTTTTCTTTTTATGGAATGTAATATTCAACAGATACTTGTGGGTTTTCTTGTTGAGCCAACAAAATTCCTATAATTTTCTTTTCTCTTTTACACATAAACACTGGGTTTGAGTGAATTTGCTGGATTGTTCACTTGGTTTGTGTATTTAAAATATCAGTGGTGGTCCTAGCAACTCCAGTGGGAGTAGAGGGCCTGAGGCCAGTGACTCTAAGCTAAGTCCCCCTTGAGCCTGCGAAGGGAACTGCTTGAAGGCCTAGTTGGTTCTTCCCAGGGAGCCTCTCCCTGCAGGTGTCCTACCTGCTCACACCCACCCTGGAAGGAGCCTTTAGGCTGAGAGAAGCTACAGAGCCCTGGAAACTGGGGATGCACATGCACTTGTGGGGATGGGGGCTAGGGGGCGAGAGAGGAGTGGATAGGGAGGTGATGCCCTTTCTGAGGTTTTAGCTGTAGTTCCCTTGGGCCTTCTTGTAGAAAAAGGATGGAGTTTTGCATCCAGTGTAGCTGCACTCAGAGTGTAACTTGTATACGTTAAGAAAGTCACGGGGGCTTCCCTGGTGGCACAGTGGTTGAGAGTCCACCTGCCAATGCAGGGGACACGGGTTCAAGCCCTGGTCCGGGAAGATCCCACATGCCGCGGAGCAACTAAGCCTGTGCGCCACAACTACTGAGCCTGTGCTCTAGAGCCCGCATGCCACAACTACTGAAGCCCGTGTGCCACAACTACTGAAGCCCATGCACCTAGAGCCCGTGCTCCGCAACAAGAAAAGCCACCGCAATAAGAAGCCTGCACACCACAACAGAGAGTAGCCCCCCTCGCCGCAACTAGAGAAAGCCTGTGCGCAGCCACGAAGACCCAACGCAGCCAAATTAAAAACAAAACAAACAAAAACCTTAAAAAAAAGATTAGTAAATAGTAAAATATAGTCTATATAAATTTCTCTGTTCTACACAGAGAGTTTAAATAAATCTGTAAGATAGGAAGGTCTAACTTAAGAAGACTCACTACCCACATATCCTGGTCCCCTCCAGTGCTGTTCCTCCTGCCACCCCGAAATACAGTTTTGAAAATTTCTTGAGCATTCTGTGTTTCTTTTAAACCAAGATATTGTGAATGCATATTTATCTTACCCAGGTTTGTCCCTGCAGTTGAGCAGTCAGACCACATTTTTAGATGTTTGACTGCTCACCCCTTAAGCCTCACCCCACCCTCTTCCCCTTGTGCCCCTACTTGGACAAGCTAAAGAGGAAGCCTGGGTGGTCTCTCCTCTAGAGCGGGCAAGAGATTCCAACCATAAGCCCTGCCAGTGCGCAGGGACTCTTGCCCGGGCCCCATGCCGAACAACAATGAACACCCAGGCCAGGCTCCTCGCCTTGCTTTCTGAAGCCATTTCAGAGCTGCTTGAGAGGCCAGCCCTCCCTCCTCCCCCAAGACCTGAGTCATAAGCTTTTTCCTACCTTCTTGGTGTGTGTGTGTTGGGGGGGCACTTTGGCATCAGCCTCAACAAGGAAACCACACCTCTGCAGGTGACAATAATAACTGTCACCATGAGCAGCATATCCATACATGACCGCCACCTGTGGCTCTGTCTTCTCTTGCTCACCTGCTCTGCTGCCTGATGGTTGCCAGCGCTGTGGGCTGCTGGGCGCTGGAGAGCTTGTGCCGTGAGCTGTGCTGCCCTTGCACTGTTGACCCCACCAGGCCTCAGTTCTATGGTTGGCTGACCAGAATTGAAAATTTCAAGAATTTCTAAGCCTTTCAGAGCAGGGGTGTGGGATTGGGGCTCTGATTAAAGTAGTCCTGGGTTGATGTCTGTGCCAGGAATTATCAGTGTGTTACAGAGAAACTGTGACAGAGGCTGGGTTGACCCCAAAATGCCATGGGGATGGGGTTGGGAGAAAGGGACTACACCCTGTGAAAGAGGTAGCCTCATTGAGTGAGGGGGTAGTCCTGAAAAAGCAGTCATTTAAGAAGAAAAGGAGGGCTTCCCTGGTGGCGCAGTGGTTAAGAATCCGCCTGACAACGCAGGGGACATGGGTTCGAGCCTTGGTCCGGGAAGATCCCACGTGCGACGGAGCAACTAAGCCCGTGTGACAGAACTATTGAGCCTGCTTCCTAGAGCCTGCGAGCCACAACTGCTGAGCCTGTGTGCCACAAGTACTGAAGCCCACGCACCTAGAGCCCGTGCTCCGCAACAAGAAAAGCCACTGCAATGAGAAGCCCGTGCACTGCAAGGAAGAGTAGCCCCCCCTCACCACAACTGGAGAAAGCCCATGCACAGCAACGAAGACCCAATGCAGCCACACAAAAAAAAAAAAAAAAAAAGAAGAAGAAAAGAAAAGAGGAGAGGGGGAAAGGCAGCCACTAGGTTGCAGGCTGAGCCCACATTCCTAATACCAGAAGGCTCACCGGACCCTTAAAGACTTCTGCTGCTGCACACCCATGGCATCCTTGTGGCACAGCCAAGGGATTGGTTCAAACCTGACTTAAGCCTGGGTTCCTTAAACCCTATAATGCAACCAATTGTCATGGGGAAGACTCCTAACCTTGATGGCACTGTTTTGAGGCTCTCGAGAGGAAAAAAAATTATAAATACCAGGGTAGAGAGACACCCCTTCCCCGAAGTATATCCAGTGAAGAAGAAAACAAAACAGAGTAGATCAGGAGGAAGGAAATAATAGATACAATACTAAAACAAAGGTCCACAATTTGACCCAATTGGAAATCCAAAATATACTAAAATAATTTACACAACAAAACAGATGAAAGTACACTGCTTGGCTTTTGGGCCTCTACAACATAGGTTCAGAATTAATTTTGCTATCTGATATAAAGTACTAATTCAGATACCTTCAAGCAGTTAATAAATACTAGGTCTCAAAGTACAGATCTACCTGAGATCCCACTAAATTTAAGCAAGATACCTCTGATAATCTTAGGAGCACTAATGAATATAGAGGACAAATAGGACAATGTTTCTTCTTAACCATCAGAACCATGGTTGTGCCTAAATTCTCCATGGTCACAACACCCATTGTCCTAAAATATCCCATAACGAGCTGGGAAGCTCTGAACCAATGATTCATAGATTAAAGTTTTTGCCACTTAAAAATTGCCTTGGATTTCCCTGGTGCTCCAGTGGTTAAGACTCTGTGCTTCCAGTGCATGAGTTGGATCCCTGGGTGGGGAAGTTCTGCATGCCGCGTGGCACGGCCAAAAAAAAAAAAAAAAAGAAGAAAAACTGGACCTCACAGACCTTACTCCCCAAATAAGTTAGTTAATATGGCCCAACATAAATTACACAGGGCCTTGATGGACTGAAAACTGTATACAAAACCTAGTTAGTGAAGGGTTAATTATTCTCCGTCCTCCTTCTAACAGCCCAGTTTATCCAATTAAACCAGGAAAGAATGACACCTTACAGTGAATTAAGGCAACCTCAAGGCTGTGGTCGTACCAAACAGAACCCTATTCCTAGTCCCCAACATTATAGAAATTACCGACTCCATCTAATAAGCAATTGATAAATATTCTGATATCACAGATTTGGCTAAGTCTGTTGTGTTCAGTGCCTAGTTCAACAGCCTCTCAGCTGCACTTGGCCTTCACCGCTGAAGGGATGTGATACACCTTTACTGGGTTATCCTCCCGGATCATTAACAGCTTTGCCTTCCCACACAGTCATTGCAGGCAAGATCTGAACAGCATGCTGGTTTCTCCAAGAACACAGGCAGAACATTATATTAATGACATCTCCTCTAAGGACATTAAGGACAAACAAATATTGAAAAGAGAAGCTCACAAAAAGTAGATGGGACAAGGCCATGCATATAATGTGAGTCCCTGATAACTCTGTTAAATTTCTGGAAATTATTTGATAAGCTGAGGCCAGCTCCCTCCCTGACACCATGAAGAAACGGCTATTGTTTCCCATAGCACCTACAACATCTACATGGTTCTTCTGATGTTCTGGAGGCAACATATTCCGTGTTTACAAATTTTACTTGAGCCCATTTTTGTTGTTATTTGCAAATTTGCCACCTTGTATGGGTACCCTACCACAAAAGGCTAAAGACTCTCTTCAATTACAAGTGGCACTCCAGTTAGTGCCCTTAGAGAATCCTTCACTAGAGGCAGTATGTGGATGATTTGCCTCTTTGCTCTCCTCCTCAAGCCTCCTCACAGGAAGATAGCAGCCACCTCCTAAAGCTTTTAGCCTTAAAGGAACATAAGGTCGCCAAAGAAAAATTGCAGTTTGCCCGAACCCAGGTTCAATATTTAGGGCATCTGATATCAGAACATGGGTGACACATAGATCCAGATAGACTTCATAGTTTCCTAAGTTTCATGGTATCCAAAGTAAGCACCAATGGTGAGGTTTTCTCAGGCTAGTGGGTCACTGCCAAAAATGGATTCCAAATTTCTCTCTTATGGCTAAATCTCTGTATGTTTTACTCAAGAGTAACAACCCTGACCCAATTTTATGGAAAGAACCGGACAACAAAGACTTCAAGGCCTTAAAGAAGGGTTTGATGGGGACTTCCCTGGCGGTCCAGTGGTTAAGACTCTGTGCTTCCAATGCAGGGGGCAGAGGTTCAATCCCTGGTTGGGAAACTAAGATCCCACATGCCACGCGGTGCAGCTAAAAAGAACAAAAAAGAAAGGAATTGCAAAGAAAAGAAGTGTTTAATGAACCCACCTACCCTTGGCATTCCAATTATCAGATTCCCTTCATCCTCTTGGTATATGAAAAGGAATGGAATGCCCTTGGGGAACTCACCCCAAAAAATGTACCACCATCCACCCATAGCATAGGGTTTTATAGCCAGCCAACTGGACCCTGTGGTATGGGGACACGCCCCTGCCTCAGCTTAGAGCCATCATGGCTACTGCCCTTTTGGTTATGGCCATGGATAAAATCATTGTGGGATCCCCTTTAGCCATTTTTGTACCTCATGCATTAGAAGCTCTCCTGAATTTTCATCACACTCAACATTTCTCAGGCAGCCGCCTCACCTCCTATGAAGTCCCTTGTTAACTGCCCCTCACCTAACTCTTTTACACTGTAATAACTTTAACTCTGCTACTCTTCTCCCTTCTATCACTGATGAAGTACTCACAACTGTTTTAATGCTGACGGACCACCTCCTGACTTGTAATGATGTGCAGGAAATTCCATTGGGTAATGTTGACTTCTCATGGTTCATTGATGGTTCTTATTTAAAAGGTGACAATGACAAATATTGTGCTGGGTATGCTATTACAACTCCTTTTGATGTTGTTGAGGCAGCATCTTTACCTATGGCTTTGACCCAACAGGCTGAATTACATACTCTTACACAGGCCTGTACATTAGCCAAGGACAAAACTGCCAGTGTTTGTACTGATAATAGATAACGCTTTCACAGTAGCTCGTGATTTTGCAATGTTGTGGAAGCAACGTGGCTTCCTTACTTCTGATGGAAATAAAGTTAAAAATGGCCTCTATGTTCAGGAATTACTGAATGCAATAATCCCCCTTCCGCATTAGCTATTAAGATTCTGAGGCTTCTTTTTTTTTTTTTTGGCTGCGCTACACGGCTTGTGGGATCTTAGTTCCCGGACCAGGGATCGAACCCATGCCCCCCAGCAGTGGAAGCGTCGAGTCCTAACCACCGCCAGGGAATTCCCCAAAGGCATTTTAAATTTGACTCTCTGAAGCTAGGGAAAATCACCTTGCTGATATTTCTGCAAGGAATGCTGCCCTTAAAGGGAGCTAGAGCAGCCACATGTCTGTCATAGACCACAGGGATATTTGCCCAAATAATTTAGAAAAACTGGCTAGAGAGGCCCAACAATTGGCCTCAGAAAAGGGAAAAAAAAGATTGGAAATTCAACAATTTTTCGTTTGATAAAAAGAGAAAGCTCTTGTTTCGACAAAATACCAACCCAGTCCTACCAGAGATTCTAAAATTCCCACTCCTTACCACTATCCATGCATTAAACCATTGGTCACCTGACAAAATTATATCCTTCATCACTCAGTATTGGTGGAGAAACATTAACAAGTCCACAAAAAGTGCCTACCTCACTTGTCCCACTTGTCCAAAGCATAGCCCAGTGAAGCCTGTCTGTTTTGCTCCTAAACATTTAAAACTGTGTAATGGGGATTTCCCTGGTGGCGCAGTGGTTAAGAATCCGCCTGCCAATGCAGGGGACATGGGTTCAAGCCCTGGTCTGAGAAGATCCCACATGCTGCGGAGCAACTAAGCCCATGCGCCGCAACTACTGAGCCGGCACTCTAGAGCCCACGAGCCACAAGTACTGAGCCCGAGTGCCACAACTACTGAAGCCCACGTGCCTAGAGCCCGTGCTCTGCAACAAGAGAAGCCACTGCAATGAGAAGCCCACGCACTGCAACAAAGAGTAGCCCCTGCTCGCTGCAACTAGAGAAAGCCCACGTGCAGCAATGAAGACCCAATGCAGCCAAAAATAAATAAATAAATAAATCAAACTGCCTAATGAACCATTTGAGGCCAGCAAATGGATTTCATGCAACTTCCTCTGTCTAATGGATATAAATAAGTTTAAGACATGGTCTGTTATGTTTTCACACTAGACTGAAGCCTTCCCTTACAGACATGCTACTGCCTCTACTGTGGCTAAAATCCTTTTGGAAAAGATTATCCCTACCAGGGGAACTCCTCTCAAATTTCATAGTGATTGAAGAACCCACTTTACTGGTTAGGTGCTTTGACAAGTCTCTGCTGTTTGACGGGCAACATTATCACTGTGCTTACCACCCTCAATCTTCTGGTTTAGTCAAACACACTAATGGTATTAAGACTCAATTGGCAGCATTTGTTGAGGCCCTACAAATACCTTGACCAAACTCACTGCCGTTAGTTCTTCTAAATCTCAGACCCACCCCTTTTGGAACTCATGAACTCTCACCCTTTGAGACAGTCACAGGACACCCAACGCACTTGACCTACTGCTTCTTTTGACCCACAACTGATAAAAGGGGAGATGCTCCAACATTGCAAAGGCCTAATCGTTTCTATGAAAAATAATTATGTTTTGGTAGAAGAGTCTTTTCACAGTGTACCCTTGGGAAACAAAGACCTTTAAGTATCACATCTTGCAACCTGGAGATTTCATTTATTCAAAAATACACCTCCAGAAGAACTCTCTTCAACCTCATTGGAAACACCCCTATCAAGTACTGCTAACCAACCCTTGTGCCATCAAATTCCAAGGAATGGACTCTTGGATTCACGTGACACACCTAAAGAAAACATCAAACCCTGACTGGACCTGTACATCATCTGGTGACCTGAAAGTAAAGATTTCTCAGAATTGAAGCAGACAAGATTTGATGAGACAGCTTTCCCAAGATATCAGGACCAGGTCTGCTGGAAGTTTGTTGCCAAACCCTTGATGATGACATAACTCTTCAGATGATAGCCAATGCTTATTATCTTAATAACATATGGACTAGATAAAAAGTGCTTGAAGGTTCTCTCTCTTACCTCTTCTTGTTACTCAAATGTGACCTTAGTAGGTTTCTTATCTGGGCACTTTCCCTTTGACATGAGATACTAAACCCAGGAAACCCTGACATCGAGGGAAAAAAGCTGCTGAAACTATATAGAAAACCTGACTCTTGATCAGCGATGCTTTCAGAGAAAGATCTTCATCAAAAGGGGAAAATGTAAAAAATGAATAAACAAAAACCTCAAATAGAGTGGGCAGACCAGAAGGGGAAGCTCTCACATCCTGCAATGATAGTAGAGCCCAACAGGAAAGAAGAAAGATACCTCTTCTTTCCTGGCAAGGACTCAGCCAATGAAAAGTCACTGACGCTCTGTTTACTACAGCCCTTCCAACTTCCTTTCCTGCTCTATAAAAGTGTTCACCTTCCCTTGCTGTGCGGGGACTTGCAATGTGACTTGCCATGTCGCAGACCACGAGTTGCAGTTCTCCGCTGATCCTGAATAAACTCACCTTTGCTAGAGAAGTATCTTGTAGTCTATTTGTTTCAGGTCAAGAAGGTAAAAGGTTAGGTTATTGATTTGCGATCTCTTGTTAACATAGGCATTAATTGCTAATAGAAACATTTCTATGTACTATTTTAGATGCAAACTATAAACTTTGACTCCTTAGGCATGATATAATGTTCCTCATTATCTCTAATTATAGTTTTTTGTTTTAAAGTCTATTTTGGGGGCTTCCCTGGTGGTGCAGTGGTTAAGAATCCGCCTGCCAATGCAGGGGACACGGGTTCAAGCCCTGGTCTGAGAAGATCCCACATGCTGTGGAGCAACTAAGCCCATGTGCCACAACTACTGAGCCTGCGCTCTAGAGCCCGTGAGCCACAACTACTGAACCCACGTGCCACAACTACTGAAGCCCACGTGCCTAGAGCCGTGCTCCACAACAAGAGAAGCCACCGCAATGAGAAGCCTGTGCACCTCAACCAAGAGTAGCCCCGCTTGCTGCCACTAGGGAAAGCCCGTGTGCAGCAACCATGATCCAACACAGCCAAAAGTAAATAAATTAAATAAATAAATAAAAAATAAAGTCTATTTTGCTAGATATTTTTATAATCTCTCCAGTTGTGGAATCATACTCCCCTAGACCTCATTGATTCCTCCCATGGTGGCTCCACCTTCTTAACTGAACCCTTTCTCCTTGACATCAGTATCTAATTTGTACCCATGAGATATTTTTTTTTTTTTTAACTTTTGAGTTTATTTATTTATTTATTTATGGCTGTGTTGGGTCTTCGTTTCTGTGCGAGGGCTTTCTCTAGTTGTGGCAAGTGGGGGCCACTCTTCATCGCCGTGTGCGGGCCTCTCATTATCGTGGCCTCTCCTGTTGCGGAGCACAGGCTCCAGACGCGCAGGCTCAGCAACTGTGGCTCACGGGCCCAGTTGCTCCGCGTCACGTGGGATCTTCCCAGACCAGGGCTCGAACCCACGTCCCCTGCATTGGCAGGCAGACTCTCAACCACTGCACCACCAGGGAAGCCCCCATGAGATTTTAATTTGTGGAGATGACTGGCAACACTGCTGGTGGGTGGGCTGAGTCATGACATGAAAATGTACACACTTTAAATACAATGAAACATGACTGAAGACATATTAGGGATTACACTCAGCTATGAATAACAGGAAACACACAGAACCTGCCTGATGTGAGGAAGGTGCTGATGCTACACGGAAGGACTGCATCAGAGCAGTCACTGCACAGTGCAGTAGAGGAACAAACTCTCATGTAGTTATTTTGGACTGTACCACTGTAACTGTCATAGTGGAATGGGGAGCACATAGTCAGGAGCAGTATAAACAGAACAAGGTGTTTACAAATTAGACCTTATACAAATAAGATCTAGAGAACAGGGCGCTCAGTGCTTCAGAGAATATTCTTAACCATGACAGTCTAAATTTCTTACAAGGTGGACACATGAGAGCTTGCAGGAAAATCCAAACTGTACTGGATCTTTAATGTTGAGTTTGGGGACAACTGTAGAAGCCTACAGCTCAGATCAAGTGGAAGTCAAGCAGTCTATGGTGGTTTTGAGGATATACTTGACTGATAGGGAAAATAATGTGGAAAATGGGCTGGAAGCAAGTGTCTACAAAGGCCCTATGCTTCTGTTTCCTTCTATACAGGTGACTTCAAAACCTGATTAAATCATACTTCATTTCTGCATTCCAAGTTTCATGTAAGTTAGGCTTTGGTGACTTCTCACATGGGATCATAAGGCAACACATTCTAGAAAATGTAGTTCACATTACTCACATTAATAAAACAGGATCAAGAAGGGACATTGCCAAATCTAAATTTTATTGTCCTTTCACACATCTCTCTTCTTAATGTAAATTCCATAGTCCAAATCCCAGCCAAAAGAAATGACAAAGTATAAAGGACAAAAGATGAAGATAATTCACAAGAGACTGCACTATGATAAACTTTGCATACTTACAAGTATATAGCAATTATATATTCCACGGAAAATAGAATAAGGATCTTTAGGCAATAAAAAGATAGTTTTCTGCTAAATAAGGTGGAATATATATATATATAAAATGAATAAGGCATATCCAGTACTTGCCATAGGAAGCCAGTGGGAAAAAAAAACCAAACTGGCATTTTTCAATGTCCCTTTCTTTACACATAACTTACAAAATTAGGTAAAAATTAAACCTACTTGCATACTAGAAATAAGCTTCAATTCATGGTTCCAATAGACTTCAACACAGACACACAAAACATTACTAAATGACTAAAAGAAAAAACTACCTATTAATTTTTTAGGAACTCGTTTAATGAGTACCTACAAAATTTTCTCACTTCAATGTGTACTTTGAAAATTAATTAGAAATCCATACTATAGAGAATCACTTTAAGAATGAATCAACTACAAAGAAAATTTATAACATTTCTTTCATGTTGTGAATTTTCAGACAGTATACACATAGTACTTACATGGAGATAATTTCTTTCCAGTGAAGTTTTCATATGACTTTGAAAATATTTGCTAAAATTGAAGTTTCCCTTATTTTTCAGTTATAAGGTTTCTATCGCATGCACATTTTCACATGGTTTTGTAAGGATGTGGGGCAAGTGAAGGTTTTCCTACATAGTTTACATTCAACACAATTCTCTCAACTGCAAGTTCTTCCGTGGCTTTCCAAGGAAATGGGACTGAAGGCTTTCCCACATTCCTTACATATATACTGTTTCTCTCCAGTGTGCACTCTCATGTGTCCTTGGAAACGTTGTGTGATATATGAAGGCTTTCCCACCTTCCTTACATTCAGTTTCTGTCTAGTATGAGTTCTTTCATGTATCTGAATATAACAGAGTGCTGAAAGCTTTGCCATACTGTTTGCAAAAATAGGGTTTCTCTCCAGTGTGAGCTCTTTTATGTATGTGTAATGAACTGGGACAAATAAAGGCTTTCACACATTCCTTACATTCACAGCGCTATTCTCCATTATGAGTTTTTTCATGGTTTTGAAAAGAACTGGGGCAACTGAAGGCTTTCCTACAAGTTCTACATTGATAGGGTTTCTTTCCAGTGTGAGTGTTTTTATGTGCTTGTAAAGAACTGGGACAATCAAAGACTTTCCCACAATCCTTACATTTGCAAGGTCCATCACCAGTATGCATTATCATGTGTCTTTGAACATTTGAGGGATAAATAAAGGCCTTTCCACATTCCTCACATTCATAGAGTTTCTCTCCAGTATGAGTTCTTTCATGTTTTCGAATGCAACTGAGATAAGTGAAGGCTTTACCACATTGCTTACATTCATAGGGCCTCTCCCCAGTATGACTTTTTTCATGTATTTGACGACAACATAGAAAACTGAAGGCCTTACCACATTCCTTACACTTATACAGCTTTTCTCCACTGTGAGTCCTTTCATGACAATGAAAGTAATTGGGACAATCAAAGACTTTTCCACAGTCTTTACATTTATAAGGTCCATCTCCAGTATGCTTCATCCTGTGTCTTTGAAATTTGGTAAGAGAACTGAAGGCTTTCCCACATTCTTTACATACATAGGGTTTCTGTCCAGAATGAGTCCTCTCATGTTTTCGACAGGAATTTGGACAACTGAAAGCTTTACCACAATTTTTACACTTATAGGGCTTTTCTCCACTGTGTCTCCTTTCATGACTTCGAAAGGATCTGGAATAACTGAAGGCTTTACCACATTGCTTACATTCATAGGGTTTCTCTCCAGTATGAGTTCTCTCATGTTTTCGAAAGGAACTTGAACAACTAAAGGTTTTACCACATTTTTTACATTCATAGGGCTTTTCTCCAGTATGTGTCCTTTCATGTCTTCGAATGTAACTGGCACAACTGAAGGCTTTACCACACTGCTTGCATTCATATGGTTTCAATCCACTATGAGTTCTCTCATGTTTTATAAAGTAACTGGGACAATTGAAAGCTTTACCACATTGCCTACATTTATAAGGTTTCTCTCCAGTGTGCATTATTTCATGAATTCGACAGTATCTGAGAGAACTGAGGGCTTTACCACAGTGCTTACATCTGTAGGGTTTCTCTCCAGTATGAGTTCGTTCATGTTTTTGAAAGTTGTGGTGATATCTGAAGGCTTTTCCACATCTTTTACACTCATAGGGTTTCTCTCCAGTGTGAATCCTTTCATGCCTTCGAATAGACTGGCGAAGCTTGAAGGCCTTCCCACATTTCTTACAGTCATAGGGTTTCTCCCCATTGTGAATCTTCTCATGGGTATGTCTGGATTGACGATGCTTGAAGGCTTTCCCACATTCCTTGCATTTATATGGCTTCTCCTCATATTCCTGATACTCACGTGGTTTGGGTATAGTGCGAGATGTCATGTGCCTATTAAAGGATGAATGACGCATGAAGACTCGTCCACATACACTGAATTCACAGTTTTCTTTTTCTGATTATGATTTGAAATTTGGCTAAGTGTTTCCCCATACTGACTACCTTCTTTATTTTTACAGAGTCTCTCTACCATATGACTGCTGTAAAAAATAAGAAGCATATTATTAATGAATTGTTTATTAATTATATTTAGTAATAGTTATGACAATGAAAATTTTACCATTTTAAAGGAAAGTGCACATTTTCTGCACATTCTGATTGAAAGTGAATTTACTAAAGCTCTGCAAGATAATCATAGCAATTATCAAAACAGTAATATTCATAAATGGTGATTCTGAATACTGATTCCAAGTGTACTATTTTTCAAACACTCAACATTTAGTACACATTTGAGAAAAAAGGTTTGATGCAAAAATTCTAAGGTTCATTAATTTTAAGGCTGGGCTGATTTGTTTTATTTCTTTGTTTTACAATGTCATGGCATAACCAATCCTGAGAACAAAGAAAGAAGCTAGAGGAATCAGGCTCCCTGACTTCAGACTATACTACAAAGCCACAGTAATCAAAACAGTATGGTACTGGCACAAAAACAGACCATAGATCAATGGAAAAGGATAGAAAGCCCAGAAATAAACTCATGCACTTATGGTCAATTAATCTATGACAAAAAAGGCAAGAATATACAATAGAGAAAAGACAGTCTCTTCAACAAGTGGTGCTGGGAAAACTGGACAGCCACATGTAAAAGAATGAAATTAGAATATTCTCTAACACCATATACAAAAATAAACTCAAAATGGATTAAAGACCTAAATGTAAGACTGGATACTATAAAACTCCTAGAGGAAAACATAGGCAGAACACTCTTTGACATAAATTGCAGTAATATTTTTTTTGGATCTGTCTCTTAGAGTAATGGAAACAAAAGCAAAAATAAACAAATGGAACCTAATGAAACTTAAAAGCTTTTGCACAGCAAAGGAAACCATAAACAAAATGAAAAGACAACCTACTGAATAGGAGAGAGTATCTGCAAATGATGCAACTGACAAAGGATTAATTTTCAAAATATACAAATAGCTCATACAGCTCAGTATCAAAAAACCAAAGGACCCAATCAGAAAATGGGCAGAAGACTGAAACAGACATTTCTCCAAAGAAGACACACAGATGGCCAACAGGCACATGAAAAGATGCTCCACACCACTAATTATCAGAGAAATGCAAATCAAAACTACGAGGTATCACCTCACACCGGCTAGAATGGCCATCATCAAAAAGTCTACAAACAATAAATGCTGGAGGGGGTGTGGAGAAAAGGGAACCCTCCTACACTGTTGGTAGGAATGTTAATTGGTACAGCCACTCTGGAGAACAGTATGGAGGTTCCATAAAAAAGTAAAAATAGAATTACCATATGATCCAGCAATCCCACTCCTGGGCATATATCTGGAAAAGACAAAAACTCTAATTCGAAAAGAAACATGCACCCCAATATTCATAGAAGCACTATTTACAACACCCAAAACATGGAAGTAACCTAAATGTCCATTGACAGATGAATGGATAAAGAAAATGTGGTATCACTTACACGTGGAATCCAAAAAAATGATACAAATGAACTTATTTATAAAACAGAAACAGACTCACAGACATAGAAAACAAATTTATGGTTACCAAAGGGGAAAGGGTGGGGGAGGGATAAATTGGGAATTTGGGATTAACAGATACACACTACTCTATATAAAACAGATAAACAACAAAGACCTGCTGTATAGCACAGGGAACTATATTCAATACCTTGGAATACCCTATAATGGAAAAGAATTGGAAAAAGAATGGATATATATATATACGTATAACTGAATCACTTTGCTGTACACCTGAAACTAACACAACATTGTAAATCAACTGTACTTGAATAAAAAAAAAAAATGTCATGGCATACTAACATTCTGTCACGAGACATTACTTTCTCATGTGAGTATAACTCACCTTAGATTTGTCCCATGATTTTCATACTGATCTTCAGTAACAGGGTCTTCCCATTTTTCTCCTAAAATGCAGACCAACAACAAAAAAAATCATTGTAAGTTGTAAAATATCAGAGAAAAGTTGTTACATGACAGGTCCATGATGAACTATGACCATGCCTGGTTTATTTACTAATGTAGTCCCTTTCCACATTTCACCTCTTGAAAGTGCTGATGAGCAAGCAACACTGGTTCTCTAATTGACTAAGTAATTAAGTAAGAATGTCATCATCCCTACCTATTGAGGTCAAGTTCTTAAAGGTTTCCTCCATCACATCTCTGTAGAGTTTCTTCTGGGATAGATCCAGCAGAGCCCACTCCTCTGTGGTGAACTTCACACTCACATCCTCAAAGGTCACTGAATCCTAAAACATCCCAAATACGTATGTGAGAGAATGGATAGAATGAAGAGCACCAGCAATCTATACTCAATTCATAGGAAGTTCACATATGACTCTGCGGTCTCCTAACATTTGTTCTATAACTTTGTCATTAGAACTCTCACTCTATGGTGACACTCCCTCATGAATTCAAGAGCATCATGAACACAAGGAATTTACTGCTACATTTGTATTGTGATCACTTCAAGTCTTTATTCCTCTCTTTGTCAAGACATAGAGCACCTTGGAGAAATAAGAGAAACTTGCTATACAGATGAAAGAAATAATCCATTTTAAGCACACCGGTTCATTCTGATAAAAACTTTCTCAGTCCCTCTTTAGTACCCACAATATCGTGCAGCACTATACAAGCACAGGTTCACACCTGCATGAGGTTTTAACAAATACCAACACAGTGAAGAACTGGAAGGTTTTCTTTCTATTCCCATCATCAAACACGAGGCCAAAAGTCCTGTGGAAATCCAACCTGTAACAAGATCCAGATAGTCATATTGTCCTGAAGTATTCCAGGCTAATAGAAGTAGTCAGATCCAGGTGGCTGAATGAAAATATTCTTGTGGAGGAGTATAAATTAAAATTTATATAATATTGATCACATACTCAGTTTTGCTTTCCTTTCTCTATCTCATTTCATGGGGCTAGGAAGTTATTCAGAGTTAGAGCCGAGGCATGAGGAGGAAAACAGGACAACTCACACCTCCACAAAATCCCTACATTCATGTGCCTCAGGATGGCTTCTGAACAATTTTTAGAACACCCATACTGAGATGATAAGATCACAGAAGACCTTTTTTTGGCAGAATCATACAACTATAATCTGGGCCTTGATGACCTTGAGGAACAGGTTAAGACTTAAAGTTTGCAAGGGCTTCATTAAAATCTTCAATGGTTTCATGGTGAATTTGCACAAATTATAAAAATACATAAAGAGTTCAACAATGTTTTCCTCAAAAAAACACACACACAAAAAAAACCCCTTTTCTCTAATATCAGCAAGTGATACCTGACCAGCCACTCTAGAGGCTGTCCTCCCACCTTCTCTCATTTCTGAGCTACCAGGTGGGGCACAGCAGCATGACAGCCCATCCTAGGTATAGGAATTCCCCAGTGGCATAATTTCCTAAATGCTGGTCCCTGAAAGAGACCAATTACCCATTGATGTCCATGTGGAGGGAACAGAAAAAAGGCTCCCATCCATCAATTCTGATGCTAGAATTAGCTTGTTTGGTAGAGCAACATCAACGAAGGAACACCTCTCTTGTTGTGGGTCCAGGGAGTAAGAGGAGCCGCCTAGGGCAGCCCTAATTACTCTTTCTTCACTGGAACAACAGCACTTGCTCATAACAAAGTGCAACCACTTAGTGTGCAAAAGACAGTGAACATTAGCAGGCCCAAGACTGCTTAGCCTTAGAAATGCTTGCTCACAAATTTCATCTTTCACTAGTATCTAGAATCTGTAATTTTGGGAGTAAGCCGACCAACCTTACAGATAAAAGTGCCTCAGTGCTCCTAAAGTGTATATGGTAAACTCCTGTTTTCCTTTGGAGAGTCTGTAATTTTGTTTCATGTTCAGCAGAAGGTGCCTACCTGATCAGCACCCACTTCCCTAAACAACTATGGGCACTGAGTCTCTAATTTGTTACTTGGAGAACTCAGCCCATCCTACGTGGTAACACCAAGAGACAACATTTGAGAGCTTGCTTCTGGTTTCCTCCACACCAAATTTAATTCAATACTAAACAAGACTAATACAAAATATTTAATGATCCTCATGTAAAAAAATTTTTTTTAATTATTGGGTAATGTCAAAGTAGACTGAAGTAAGTAAAACGATGGCATGTGTTCTTGGAAAGAATTCAGCGTCGCCCAGATGTCATCTCTCCCAAATGATATATTTATTAAATTTCACAAATACCTAAAACAGTTTTTAGGACTCGATAAAAACTACTCCTCCAAACCTAATACTAAGAAGGAATGTCCAAAAATGGACAAAGTCTTCCATGGAAAAACATGACAGTCTACCTAACACACTTCTATGGTAATTCAGACAATACAAGTATTAGCAGAAAGGAAAACAAACAGAACAAAGGAAAGGAAAAGTGTCTTCCACAGACCAGCATTTAATATGGAAAGTTGTTCAAGGACAGAACAGGAGAGTAGTGGCAAATATCATGAACTCTTGACTACATAAGGGACAAACTACTATCCACTTGGAAAAATGCAGTGTATTTCCCTCCATTCCATAGACAATCGCCTACTCATTGTAGATTTAAATGTGAAAGATAAAACTAGGCCACTTTTAGAAGTCACAGGTAAATGTTTTATTGATAGAAGAATAGAAAGAGTATCTCATATAAGTAAAAGAATGATCTATAAAGCCAGAGACAAATTCAAATATATTAAAATTAAGGTAGTTAAAAGATACATAAAAAGGAAAATATCTGCAACGTGCACAGATATAAAAATAGAAAAGGGCTACTTTGTAGAGTTAAAATGAACAGACATAATTTTAAAATGGAAAAAGAAGCAAAACATATTTAACAGATATGAAAAGGATAATATATGAAAAAATGTCCATCACCTTGGCAACTGGGTAATAGGACACTAAGATGTCCAGTAAATCCCATTTCACAGTGATTAGAACAAAACTTAGTCAATTTAATAATCCCAAGCGTTGGGACTTCCCTGGTGGTGCAGTGGTTAAGAATCTGCCTGCCAGTGTAGGGGAACGGGTTCAATCCCTGGTCTGGGAAGATCCCACATGCCACGGAGCAACTAAGCCTGTGCGCCACAACTACTGAGCCTGCATGCCACAACTACTGAAGCCTGCGCACCCTAGAGCCCATGCTTTGCAACAAGAGAAGCCACCACAATGAGAAGCCTGCACACTGCAATGAAGAGTAGCCCCCGCTTGCCACAACTAGAGAAAGCCCGCGCACAGCAACGAAGATCCAACGCAGCCAAAAAAAAAAAAAAAAAAAAAAGAAGAAAAAGAAAAAAAACCCCCAAGTGTTGAAGACCACTGGGGAAAAAAAATCATTAAATTATGCACAGATGGAGGAATGGTCAAGTGATATACTCCATTGCTCTTTCCTGTGAATATGAACTTGATCACTATTTACAGCCCAGCAATTTCCAACAACGTCCACAGAATTTATTGCATAGTTGCACTTGGAGAGATATACAAGGATGACATACACTAATATCAACAGATCTGAAGGTTTTATCAATAAAACAGTAAAGCAAAGAGTACTGCAAAAAATGCAGCATGTTACCTATTCTATAACTGTTATGGTCTCCTGCACAGACAGATGAAGCCTCGCCCGAGATTTAGTTCAGATGTCTGCACTGATGATAACATATACACACCTAAAGAGCATGAAAGGGGTTTCTTAACTTCTATAATGGAAGTGTTTGGGAAAAGGAAAGGAAGCCTCTCAAGAAGGTGAAAAATGCCTTGAGACATCAAGGAAAGAAGGAAAGGAGCCTGGCCTGGGTTTTTTATTGAGCTTAGGGGATGGGCTAGGGTGAGAATTCAAGTACACGAGCAAGGCCTTCTGTGGATTCAATCACTTGCCAGAACCAAAGGAAGGGACACTGAGGCTTTCTTATCACCATGTACAGATGTGGGCACAAGTAGATGAAAGAAAGAGGAAGTAAGGTTTAAAGTTGTTAGCAGTCAAACATCAAAAAAAGGAGTGAGAGACTTCTTATCTATGGTCTGGTATCTAAGGAGCTTGGAAGTCAGCTTCTGGTACCTTCTAGTCCTCAGAAGAAAAAAAGCCAAGAAACTTAAAAGCAACAACTCTTCCATCAGAGAGCTGAGGTCACAGGGTAAATTGCTGTCTCCAAATTAGAAACAGAAACAAAAAAGTATACCCAGACACCTGAAACTAAAACAACATTGTAAATCAACTGTACTCCAATAAAAATTTTAAAATAAAATTGGAACAATACAGAGAAGATCAGCAGGATGACATGCAAATTCATGAGGCGTTCCATATTTTTATAAAAATACTGAATGCTGTACACCTGAAACTAATATAATACTGTAAATCAACTGTAAAAATAAACAAATAAAAATAAATAAATAAATAAATATATACCCAGAATAGTCTCTTCTTTCTAACAAGGCCTGTCCTGAAAACAATCTATTTCACAAGCGCACAACTAATTGGGATTTTGCTAGAGCCTAACTGACCTGGGGGTGTAGGGAAATAGCCAATGTGAGTCTCTTTTAGCATTTTCTGCTCTCAAAGGTGGGGGCACCTCTGAGGATAATAGTGGTTTTTTCCCCTCCTAACAACAAATATGCGGTGTCCCAATGCCACTTCTCCAACTCTCTGTCACCAAATAGATGTCCAACGGTTCAATTCAATTCAAACACTAACTCACATATGTTACACTCTCTAGATTTAAGCGCTCAGTCCTAGACAATGTCTCTACTTCAGATGCCAGACACAAATGGCGTGCCTTGGTTACCAACATTTCTACTCAGCTGTCTACAAATCACAGATTTCCTTGACACACCATCAGGTTTCGTAATTTACTTAAAACAAAAGACACTCCATCACCCTTATTACTCAAGTCATTCCAAGGACTTCAAAAGGTTTTTGCTAGGAACGCAGGACAAAGACCAAACATCTTTCTCATTATATCACAGAAAGTCAAACCCAGAGATACAGGATCACTAAAAGATTGAGATCAAATCAGTGTTCTAGAGAATGCTTCCCCTCTGCCCACATCTACTTCTACATCAACTGGCCTCTTGTTTAATATAAATTGACTATACAGAAAAACCTAGATGCTTTCCGGTAACATCAAGAAGAAGACAAGGATGTCCCCTCTCACCATTCCTTTATCAATCTTATACTGGAATTTTTAGCTAATGCAATCAGACAGGAAAAGTAAATAAAAAGGACAAAAAATGAGAAGAAATAAAACTGCCTTGGCTGGCATACGACAAGACTATCTTTGGAGAAAAGCTCAAAGAATTCCAATAGCAAAAAAAAAAAACAAAAAACAAAGGACCTTGAACTACTAAGAAAGTAGAGGAAGGTTGAAGATTAAAATGTTAACATGCAAAAGTCAACTGCTTTCCTATAGATCCACACATAATAGTGAACTCAACTTTGACGAAGGACCAAAGGCAATTAAATAGAAAGAATTTAGTCTTTTCAACAAATAATGCTGGAAAAATTGGATATCCAAATGCAGAACGAAGAAATGAATCTAGACAGAGATTTAAAACCTTTCATAAAAATTAACCCAAAATGGATCAGAGTACTTAGTGTAAAATGTAAAACTACAACACTCCAAAAAGATAACATATGAGAAAATCTAGGTGACCTTGGTTTTGGTGATTAATTTTTAGATACAAAAGCAAATGCAAGATCCAAAAGATAAAAATAACTTTGACTTCATTAAAACGAAAAACTCCTGCTCAGTGAAACACAGTGCTAAGAGAATGAAAACACAAGCCACAGACCGGCAGAAAATCCTTGGAAATCATTTAAATGATAAAGCACTGGTATCCAAAACATCCAAAGGACTCTTAAAACTGAACAAAAAGAAGACAACTTAATTAAAAATGAGCAAAAGATCTGCACACACATTTTATTGACGATATACAGATGGTAAATAAGCACGTGAAAAAATTCTTATTACCAGGAAACTGAAAATAAAAGAATGAGATATCACCCAACACTTCCTACAATGGCTAAAATTACAAACCTTCAGAACACCAAATAATGGCAAAGATGAAGAGCTGGTGGTAATGGAAAATGGAAAGCTGGTGGATTTTTGATGTGGATCTGTGAAGCCATCAGTGGAAAACTAAATCTCTCAGAAAATAGAAATTAAACAGTTGGTGGTGCTTTTGAGGATAAGCTTGATTGGAAGATCAAAGAATGTGGAAATATTTAAAGGAGCAAATAATCTGAAATTACTTAAAATATATTGGGAAAAAACACTCTTCTGTTTTCAACACCAAAAGCTGTCCTTTGATGAGATCAATTTAGTAAAAGTGATAAGTATCTAGTCAACATAACAGAGAAAAGAGGGAAGACAGAAATTACTCATATCAGAAATGAAAGAAGGGGGAAATGAACATGAAAAAGGACTTGATACCATCCAATATCCATTTATGATGACAAACTAATAATAGAGGGGAACTCTCTCTTTTTGAGAAAGAACATTTACGTGACACCTGTAGCTAACATCATACTTAGTAGTGGGAAACTAGATGCTTTACTGGTAAGACAGGAATGGAACAGAGCAAGAAGATTCCTCTCACCTCTCCTATTCAACACTATACGACAAACACACACACACAAAGAAAAAAATAAAAACAAAACACATTGTACTAGAAGCCCTAGTCAATGCAGTAAGAAAAGAAAAGGAAATAAAAGATATACAGATTGGGAAGCAAGAAATAAAACTGTCTTTGTTCTATATGACATGATTGTCTATGTAAAATATCTGAAAGAATCTACAACAGAGATTACTCTTGGAATTAATAAGAGCAGAGTAAGGTTGAAGGATACCAAAGGAAATAAGGTATCAAGCCATGAAAACACATGGAGGAACCCAAAAGGGACTTCCCTGGTGGTCCAGTGGTTAAGACACCGTGCTCCCAATGCAGGGTTTGATCCCTAGTCGGGAAACTATGATTCCCCATGCCATGTGGCCAAATTAAAAAAAAAAAAAGTATACTGCTAAGTGAAAGAAGCCAATCTCACAAAGCTACACACTGTATGATTCCAAGTATGTGACAATCTGGAAAAAACAAAACTATGAGCCAAGAAAAAAATCTCTGATTGTGAAGGATTTGAGGGTTCAAGGGAAGAATGAATGAATAGGTTGGGCATATAGGATTTTTAGGGAAATGAAACTATGCTATAGGATACAGAAATGAAATGAAGGATTTATGTCATTAAACATTTGCCAGGATCTACAGATCTTTTAACACAGGAGTCAATGCTACTGTAAACTGTATACTTTAATGTATCAACATTCACTGAACAATTTTAACAAATGTTCCACACACAAGATTTAAAATTAGTGTAAACTGTGTGGATGCACAGCGGTTATGTGGGAACTCCCTGTACTCTCTATTTTTCTTTTTTTGTAAACCTAAAATTGCTCTAAAAAAAACACTGAAGTAAATTAGAAAAAAAAAAAAAAGTTGAAGACAGACTCATTGCAATTCACCCCTGATGACTGATGACCAAAACGGGACACCTTTCATACAACTGATCTGAACCTATTTCAATAAGCCAGTATGGTGCTCCATGAGCCTGAGACCTGTTACGGAAGTGAAACTTCAACTGAATGTCATGTTGGAGAGCAGCACTGTATATTCTGAGAAGTGCCACGGTTATTACCAGTCATGTTTGGGACTCCAACATGGATAAGAGTGTCCTGGTGAGTCCCTATATTGTGGACCTAGTATATGTACAGATGAGAATAACCTTGATTTCTATTTTGGATATCTCTAAATCAAGAGATCCCAACATTTCTTTTAATATAAAGGGGCAATTCTTAGACATCGTCCAAAAGGCTGTGAATACATGTAGATGGGGCCAATTTTTGGCCAGTATCAAGATGACTCTCTGATGTTTGGTTAGCTGTGTGGTTTGGTCATTTATCAGGGATATCACAAGGGATGAGAGCAGCAACTCTCCACTGAGCTCATCATGCACGAATGCATATTGTCATCCTTAAAGTCTATGCACACCCCAGAGCTATGCATTCAGTTAATCCCAAGAAACTCCCGAGGCAAGTCTCCATCTGGGGGAGTGGTGACCTCTTCCAAGACCACAGCATCCTTTAATGGACTGAAGAGAGAACAGGCCACCCTCCTGCTGGAGGCATAAACCAGGACAGGTTTTGCTCCATAATGTCACGCGGTGGTGCTGGTAGGCATGCCAACCCGATGGGGTGCTAGTTCTAGGGTCAAAGGCACAATGGGCAGCTTAGCAGAGGGTCACAAGCTCAGTGCTTATGAGACCCTTTCTTTTCTTTTTTTTTTCTTTTTGGCTGCGTTGGGTCTTCGTTGCTGTGCGCGGGCTTTCTCTGGTTATGGCGAGCGGGGGCTACTCTTCATTGTGGTGCACGGGCTTCTCATTGCGGTGGCTTCTCTTGTTGCGGAGCACGGGCTCTAGGCGCGCGGGCTTCAGTAGTTGTGGCTCGCGGGCTCTAGAGCGCAGGCTCAGTAGTTGTGGCACACGGGCTTAGTTACTCCACGGCATGTGGAATCTTCCCAGGCCAGGGCTCGAACCTGTGTCCCTTGCATTGGCAGGCGGATTCTTAACCACTGCGCCACCAGGGAAGCCCCGAGACCTTTTATTTTCAAGAAAGCTCAGTGTGTGACAGTCACTGCAGCTCTAATGGCAAACAGTGTGAGGCACAGGGCAGTTTCTTGCATCAGAAGTCTATGGACAATTTAAGGCCACAATTTAAGGTAACTCCAGGAGGTATGAAAGGTCACTGAAAACTCTACAGTGAAGGAGGCTAAGAGGATTCTAACACGAGTTAGTGTTATGTATGGCTGTTGTACGGCAATTTAAACACAGTCTAGAGCCTTCTGTGGTAGGGGTGACCTCAAGGTGGGCAAATTTCCAAGCAATAGCAAATATGGGCTCAAGTAAAATTAGTAAACAAGGAAAACGTTGCCTCCCAACACCAAAAGGACCCAGCAGATCTTGTGGGTACTGAAAAAGACTATGTAACTATTTCTTCACAGTGTCAGAGAGGGAGCAGCCATCTGATTATAAAAGAATTTTCAGGAACTTGACCAAGGCATGAGGGTCTTATCTTATGCGTGGGTCAACGGCCCATTCACCTCGTATGAGCTCCCATTCCAATACTAGTTCTGAATGAGTGTGAAATGAATATCCTCAGAGGAGGACGTCGTTAGTGTGATGTCATACCTGTGCTCCTGGAGCAAAGTGCATGCAGTGCAGATCCTACCTGCAGAGACTGTGAAATGGCAAGGCTGCTGAGGTTCCCTGAGGATAACCAGGTAAAGATGTATCATGTCTCTTCCTCCATGACATATAATTTAAGTAACCCAAGCTTAAATCAGTTAAAACTAATTCCTTTGCTGTGTTACAGTGAGGTTATTGTGTCGTCCCTAATAACTCAGAGGGTCAGGATCTTTGTTGCAGTAGAGGGAGAAGCAGCTGCAGCAGAGGTGCTGCTGATGAGCCCTCTGGTATTTGGAGAGTATACTCAGTCCACCATCTACTGGCTCCCTTCCCTCTCTTTTTTTTCTTTCTCTTTTAAATAACTGCTCTTTAAGAAGTAACCCCTAGGCTCACCTCATTCACGGGGTATAATCGTATTCATACACCCTAATGTAACGGGGCTATTTGCTCTCTTGCCTTGTTACGAAAGTCCTTTTACACACACATATGTGTGTGTGTGTGTGTGTGTATATGTGTGTGTGTGTGTGTGTATATATATATATATAGATAGATAGATTTTTTTCCCCCCTCTTTGCCAAGCCACTCAGCTTGCGGTATCTTAGCTTCCCAACCAGGGACTGAACCTGGGCCACAGCGGTGAAAGCACCGAGTCCTAACCACTGGACCACCAGAGAATTCCCAGGCCTTCTATATTTTATTAACTGACCTGATTAAGCTGTACTAACTTCACAGAATGCATTAAAGTATTTTACTTTGTCCTCCTAAACTTCATCCCCCCCAGCAGGATAATCATTAACCAAACCCTAATTCCTAAGAATAACAGCGCTTTCGACTAGCTGTTTTCCAAGGCTAGATGGTATCTACAGATAAGGGTGACTTAGGAGCTGGGACCTCCTGCCTTCTGGGAAAATGCCACAAAAAGATGAAAAACTGCCCTCTCACTTCTCCTCCTAGCATAAAAGAAACCTAAATTCTTTTCTGAATTAAGATGGTTCTTTAGGAACCTAGTTAGTCCACCTTCTCGGTTTGCTGACTTTCAGAATAAAGTCGCTACTTCTTGCCCCAACACCTCACCTCTCATTTTATTGGCCTGTCATGCAGCTGTAAGCAGATAAGTTAGGGGAACCCCAGTGAAAGAGAACCCTGGCTTTCTTGACATAAGAGAAGCCATTTCTGGCCTAAGCCATTTTGTGATCTAAGCCTGGCCACAATGCTTGCCCTTGAACAGGTCTCAGTAATCAATGACCTTAAGGAAAAAAGGAATGAAAGAACAGAGAAAAAGTAGTCAAACGATAGTGCAGTGATACAGCAGAGTCCTAGTTCCTCCTCAAGGGATATAGATATATATACAAAATAATATATCTTTGAGTTCTGCAGGAACTAAGGCCCCCACCCAGGTGGAGGACGGAATGATGATGTTGACCCTCCTGACTTCATAAACCAAAGCTTGGACTCTGTCGACCTTTGCCCCAATTTTATGCTGAATTCTCCTCTGCTCAATCCCCTTCATGAATATGCATGTACCCTTAGCTTAAAACTTCCCCAATTTTGTTGTTCAGGGTGACAATGCTTTGGGAAAGATCCCCAGTGTTCTCCTTACTTGCTGCAAGTAACAATAAATCCTTCCTTCTCCCGATCTTTGGCTTGGTTGTGTCTATTGGCTCAACACCCACCAAAAGGTGAACCCAGTTTTTGGGTACCACAGTGAGCAGTATGAGCTTGAACTTGGTAACACTAAGACCTCTCCTAAAGTTGGGAGACACCAGCCTCAGACACATCTTCACTCCAAACACATAGATGGGTTACACCCAAGACATCCACCTAGAAACACTGTAAGGAGGGCCCCATTCCCATACTCCTGCTCCCAAAGGACAAAGAATTACAGAAACTGCCAATTCAGAATCCTCTGTATATAGAACCCAGGGTTGTTGGGATCAACAATGCCACATAGGGCAGGAGAGCGCACAGGAGGAGACCCCGACAAACAGCAGCTCACGGAGCAGGAGCTTCCAGGCTTTCTTATCAGCCTGTCCAGGTAAGAAGCGCTAGGGGAAAAGGGAGGGGTGAGGCTTAAGTTTTCAGTAGTTAAACATCAAATATGTGGATCCCCACCAACCCACCCCAGAACAAACAGAAGAAAAATGTGCATTCACCATGACTTGGTTTTATATAAAGAAACACTAGCAGGATGATGGAAGTAATCAAAACTGGTTCTTTGAAGACGGCTGCAGTAAGGGCACAGAAGGGGAGTGGGATATGTGGGCAGGGAGTTGTCTTAAGTCAGTTTCCTATCTTAGGGATTTTTTTAACCTTCCCATGAATTATTTATTTAAAAGAAGGAGAAAAAATTTTATATGCCATATTTTGCTATGCTTAATAATTATTTTAAATTAACTTTTACATTTAAATATTAATTTAATTTTAACTTTTCTACATAGGAAACCACACCAAGACTTAATCCTTTAAACAGTAAGGTGTATAAGACTGCAGACTGTAAATAATTTACAAGTCCCTTTCTAACGAAAAGGACTAGGGGCATTACAGTTTGCCCTTCCACTATATTTCACACTGGTGATGTTTTCAGGAACGAATGGCATACTCTAATACACTAGGACTTGCAAAGTAAGAGCTGAAGTAAACTAAGAATTTCAAATATTTACAGAGGCTTTGAGGATTTTCCTCTTACAGATGAAAATAGAAATTGAATTGTTTTTTTCCTCACATCCATTAAAATAGGAACTCATTTACCTTAGGAATAGTATAATAGCCTTTTAAATGTCAAATTTCTCTAGGGACAGGCACGTACACTGACCTAAAAATGGAAAAAGCACCTGAGAACTTAAATACACCCATCTCACATCTTGAGATTCTCTTGCCTAAATGGAATAAAAATTCTATTTGATTCCAGTTTTCTTGCCTTACATCGTATCTCTCGATCAACTTACATTTTAAAATCCCAAGTGCTAGTGCAAACTAGAGTTAAAGGGCTGCAATATTTAGGATAAAAGAATCCAAATACTGAAATCAAAACAGATAAGCAGGCTGCTTCCCTCAAATTCAGAAGAAAACCCCATTTTCAGAAAGTTGAACATATTCCAGACTTGGTATCTAACACTCCAGGTTGAGATGGAACCCCTAGAGTGGGTCAGTCCCTGGTGAAGGAGGGTAGGGACAGGTTAGCAGCCACACGAATGATCTCTGGGAGCTCTACACGCCCTTCCCTCTCCTGTAAGCATGGAAGCACTCCCTTCCCCAGGCTTCTCTTGTCACAAGTCAGGAAACTGTCAGCCTGATTCAGTTTAGGGCTCTGACCCAAAGGAACTCCCCAATTCATAAACCTTCTGTCCATGAGACAGAACACCTGATCTTCACAGACTCTCAGTGTGTACAAATTACACTAACTGCACGTACACTGTGGATGCAAAACTCAAACACTCTGTCTGAAAGTGTCTAGGCCTACGGAACTACAACTACAACCTAAAAAAGGCATCATCCCCACCCCCACGTGCAGGTGCACCGCCAGCTTTCCAAAGCTCTGCATCTTCTCTCACTATAAAGTTTTCTTCTGTGGTGGATGCGAACAGGTAGGACACCTGCAAGGGTAAGGCTTCCCAGGAAGAACGAACTAGGTTTCGGAGTACTTCCCTTTCCAGCCTCAAGGGGGTCTTAGTGAGGCTCACTGACCACAGGCCTCTACTCTCCCTGGACTTGCTTTGGATCCCTGAAATTTTAAATGACACAAAGCCAGTTTTTGAACAATACAGCAGAATAACTTAAATCCAGTGTTTACGTGGGAAGGAGGAAAGAAAATGGTAAGGCACTTTAGTAGTTCAAGCAGAAAACCCCAAATATCTATTCCACCCAGAATAAAAGATGTCAGTTAATTATTATTTCCATGGCAAGAAATCCATTTGTAAATAATTAACTATACTTGAACACTTTTGGTCTAAGCCCTGCAATTTCATTTAAAAATATCCAAAAGTAAGCACAGACCTCAGAAACTTACTACACACGTTCAGGGAAAGAAAGAGTGGGACCAAAATTCTTAACAAATGTAATGTAATACAAGAATATTTTATCTTCCCTCAGAGTCACCTCTTTCTTGCCTGTTTGGAACTATTTTATACTGTCCTTATAGCTCTATTGATTAAATACGTTTTTCCTTTATTGAAAACTGCAGACTAAGTCGGTAAATCTCTTTAAAGTTACAAACCCAGGGATAGGCAGTCCTGACAGTTTCCACAAAAATAAACTCCATCCAAAGGACTTCCCATAGGATGTATGTGTCCTGTAAAGATTCTGGGGGAGAGGCACAAGGTTTTCATACAATGTACATGGTTCCGTGTGGTTATTCGGCTTTCTTCTCATGTAAAACATCCACAGATAAAAAAAAAAAAAATAAATCTTTAAGAGCCATCCATGGCTCTGTGGGAAAAGGATAAACAGTTAAAATATTGGGTCCCTTTGAAATGCACCACAGAGGACAAACAGTTGATAGTGATGCTGTGATTCGGAAAGGCGAAGATGGCTTTGGGAATGAGAGGAGGGATCTGGAAATTTAGGTATTTATTGCCAGAGCTAGGCTGGGGAAACAGAGCTGTGAATTTGAAACCCTGCTCTAAAAACCGGAACACTCGTAACACTCAGAAGAAAACGAGTCCCGCTGACGTGAAAGGAGAGACTGTGGACTCCACAGAGCACAGTTCCTCCAACGCAGGATCCCCGGAGACCCAGTCACGACTGTTCCCTGATGACCCCCCCTGTGGTCACCGCACAGTCTGGGGGAGACGACAGACTGTGGGCGCAGAGGTGCCCAGAGAGGCTCCGGGGTGAGGGCCCAAGTCGCCGCGCGCAGTGACGGGACAGGACGCCCGGGGTTCCGGCTGCCGGCCCCGCCCCCACGCTGCCAGACCGAGGGGACTGAGGTCCGAGCGGAGACACACGCGGCTCGGGTCCGCATACCCCGGAGTTGACCGCGGTCAGACCCGGGTCCTGCCAGGGCCGGTTCCGACCAGACACTCCACCGCGTCTCCACATCGCTGGGCAGCGCACTTACCATTTCTAGGTTTCCCTGAGTCCCTCCTATGACTCCCACGACCGCTGCAAACCACAGCGCAAGGGACACTACGGCAAAGCCACAGAGAAGATTAAGGACGAGTAGGGATGTTTGCGCCAATGGAGTGCGTCTCCCCACCCACTTTCCCCAGCGGGGTTCTTGATTGGACAGTTTGAGAGGCCTCGCCCCCCACGCTTGACTGACAGCGGGGCAGGAGGATGAATGTCTGCGTAACCAGATTCTGCGGGTGGGCGGCGACCTGACCCGGCAAAGGATGTTTGCATTTAAGCGGAACTTCTTTCCGGCTTGGGGCGGCCTGTGTTGTTTTCGCCCAGTTCTTTATGAACGCGGAGGTACAGGGAAATGCCGATTGAATTCCCAAATGAATAAAGTAAGTACAGCACTCGAAGATGGCCCAGATCAGGCGACACTGAAACAATAGGGTCTTACGTCCTATATGGGTCAGGGTCTTGGCTTAAGTCTGTCAGACCATTCTAAATAGTGACCCTTGTTTAGAAACAAAGACACTTAAGGTGACCCTGCCATCTGTAATAAAGAGTCTGGCTCCATTTTAATATTTGTACTTTGACAGGATTGAGCCTTCCATCCATCCCTGCCTCTTCCCCACTCATATAAAATTATGCAACAACTTGCCAATTTCTTACAAAGATTATAGCTGGCATTATAATAAGTATTACATTGAATCTTCAGATCATTTTATGAAGTAGTGCCAGTTCAGCAATGTTAACTCTTCTGAACCATGAAATTGGGATGTTTTCTATTTACACTTGTCTTAATTTCTTTTCACCATGTTCTGTAGTTTGAAAAGTATTCACTTTATACTTTAGGTTTAGCTTGTTCTTTTTCTCGTTCTTTGATGTGTAAATTTAGGTTGTTAATTGATATCTTTCTTTCTTAATATAGGTGTTTATAAGTTTCCCTTTTACTATACTTACGCTGTATATAAGTCTCCTTGTATTTATCTCCCCTGCTGTGTTTGGGTATCCCTAGAAACTCAATGTTAAATAGTCTGTGTCTTAAAACTCTGTTTTAATCCACTCTTTTTATACTGAGCCCTGTTGGTACGGTAGGAAGGTACTGGTGTGGAAAAATGTTCTCTTATGATTAAACCTGTAATGTTTTGGCAGGACAGAATCCCTGGACTATGAACCTCAGAACAGGTTCTTAGTATTCATTCCTTCCCTTTTGACACAGAAAACCTGAAGGGTCAGGGAGTTGTCTGACTGCTCTGCCCCATTTCAGATAAGGTTTTGGCAAGTTAATTTTCTTTGAGAGCCTGAGTTACAGGGAACAGAAGGCTTTGTGTGCTTATCAGAATGGTTTTCCTGATTCCTGCATGAAGCATGAGGCAGTGTTTTTCGATCATTCATGAGGAGAACCTTGTTGGGCTCCTGAAGGAAAAATTCATAAATTTGGGGGGTTCCCTGAGACTGGACTCCCTAAATGTTTTAAATCTCAAGCTAGTCCAATCTGTGTCTCCAGCAAATTCAAGTTACCAGTTTAAATGTTCCTAGAGGTTACTGGCTCCAGTTGCTTCACCTCCAGGTAACTGACAGTTCTATTTGTCTGTCTCTGATTTGGGGAGCACTGATTGCCAAGTAGTCAAATCTTTCATGAATCTAAGAACAGGTGTTGCCTTTCAGGTTGTTTAGTTTTTCTTTCTTGTTGTGAAGATAACAATGATCTCTCAGAGCTCTTTACACATCCGAGCAGAAACCATCCATTCTGTTGTGCTGCTCTGTATTTTTCCTTTATAAGACTGTTTATCATTTTCACTTATTCATTCCTCTGCTAGTGACCATGTAGGTGGTTTCAAAGTTTTTCTTCTGTGATCATATGTGGATCTCTGTATTTGAATTTCTTTCCTTATGTTCTAAAATATCTTACCCTGAATACATGTTTGTCACCCTAAAGACATTTTCCATGCGTTACCTTCTGTTTTATCATTGCCCTTTTGGGGGCAGGATTAACACCTTACCCAAAATGGGATCAGATGTCAACACTGATGTTCTCAAGTGCATCAAAAGAAAGATGTTGGATTTCCCTGGTGGTGCAGTGGTTAAGAATCCACCTGCCAATGCAGGGGCACGGGTTCAAGCCCTGGTCCAGGAAGATCCCACATGCCACGGAGCAACTAAGCCCATGTGCTACAACTACTGAGACTGCGCTCTAGAGCCTGCCAGCCACAACTACTGAGCCCGCGTGCCACAGCTACTGAAGCCCGTGCGCCTAGAGCCCATGCTCTGCAACAAGAGAAGCCACCGCAATGAGAAGCTCGCGCACCGCAACAAAGAGTAGCCCCCACTTGCAGCAACTAGAGAAAGCCCGCAAGCAGAAACGAAGACCCAACGCAGCCAAAAATAAATAAATAAATAAATTTATAAAAAATATTAGCTTTAGGTTTCCCATAGATGTTCACTATGAGGCTAAGAAATTGCTAACTATTCCTGTTACTCTGAGTGTTTTAATCACGGTGTATATCATAAGTGTATATCACTATAAACTTCCCTTTTACTACTCCTTATGCTGCATACAACTGTCCTTGTATATTTCTCCCCTGGTTTTTACCTAACACTAAAAAACATGGAAAAGATTTTATTTCCTCTGCTCTTTACTAAAAATTGAAGTTGTTACTTTTATTTTCCAGTCTTGCAGAAAATGTGCTGGAAGTATAAGCATATGGAAATGAAACCTGTGAAGAGCAAAATGCACTGTGGGCTTTGTGGATCATGGAAACAAAAGGCTTCCAGCTCCTGCTAAAAAAAAACATTAAAAATTTCCCATCTCTCCTTTTATACTCAATAATGATATTACTCAAAATGATATCCCCTTTCTACAGGTCATCTCAATTATTCTTTGGATTATTACCTTTAAATATCCATACATCTTTTTGGACTTTCCAATGGGAAATCAAAGTAGTCTTGCATAGATATCACCCTACTCACGAATTCGGGATGAGTTAGAACAGTGCAGATAAACCCAACTCTTTCCAATTGGGAGGAATTCATGGCTTAATGGGGTATACATTGTATCACTCAATATGAACAGTAGCAAAATGAAAATGCTCAATAATATAATATTTTAAATTTTTAAAGAAAATGAATATCCTCTCAAATGATGTTAAACACAAAAAAACAACACAAGTATTTGTTGGCCAAATAAGTTGGAAGTCTCAAGTCTCAGATAACAATGTCCAAACTCAAGACCACATATCATATATATATATATATATATATATATATATATATATATATATATATATATATAGTTTGTAATAATTATAAAATTGCACATGAACCATATCCATATTTTATCTTTATGGTGAATCTTTACTGTTAATCAAAGAAAGCAGGACTTTCTATATTGCTGCCCTCTATTTACTTACACAAGACAGCAGATCCTGAAACAGTGTTTAAAGTGTATTATGTGGTGGAAATACAAGTGATCAATAATGATATCTTCACTTACTGAGGCACACACCCTCAAATAAAAGACATATACATACCTCGGCCTCTGTATTACCTCACATGACATTTTTTACTTTTGTTCAATGCCCTTATTTGCATTTCATAAACCAGAGCTTTACCATTTGTTAACCATCTCACTTTTCCTACTAAATATAAGCACCAGGACTGCAAGAACCTGTCTCCTGCCCAAATACACAAATCCTTGATTTGTGCCTTGATTATCAGTGCTGAATGGGATATGTTGACCCTAAAGTGCATGCCAATGAGAGTTGTGAAACCTTAGCATCAAGAGTATAGTCTCATCATGAAGGAGATATTACAAATATTACATAGTATGCTAAGAATTAAATTTATATATTTTCACTGAGGTACTTCATGGTAAAGGGTGTCTAATATACCATAGGAAATGCATCGGTGTTTGGATAACAAGTAGGAAGCACCAAAGCTTTCCCAGAGGCCCGAGAGTTGGCCTGCATTCATTGCAAGGCCAAGTCTTTTCCTGCTGAAGAGAAAAATGTCACACACGTCCTTCATCAAAGGTACTCAGTGGGGGCTTCCCTGGTGGCGCAGTGGTTGAGAATCTGCCTGCCAATGCAGGGGACACGGGTTCGAGCCCTGGTCTGGGAGGATCCCACATGCCGCGGAGCAACTGGGCCCGTGAGCCACAACTGCTGAGTCTGCGCGTCTGGAGCGTGTGCCCCGCAGCGGGAGGGGCCGCGATAGCGAGAGGCCCGCGCACCGTGATGAGGAGTGGCCCCCGCTTGCCGCAACTAGAGAAAGCCCTCGCACGAAACAAAGACCCAACACAACTAACTAAATAAATAAATAAATAAAGTAGCTATTAAAAAAAAAAAAAAAAAAAAAGGTACTCAGTGACCATAATGGGCCAAGGCATTCATAAGGATATTTTGTAGTGCTATCTCTGAAAATGGTAAAAAAGTTCCAAATCATAAAAATGACTCATATTTTCCTTTTCTTAATAATATGACTGACTGGAGCTTCTTATGAAGGAGGAATAAAGTTTACCTCTTCACAGCACTCAATAAAGAAAAATGTCTTGCCTCCTTGAATAGCAATCAAATCCTCTGTCACAAGCCAAAATCGTGGAAGAAGTCCATTTCAGCATCCTGTTACTCTTCTACCTCCTAGTCCCTTTATGATTTGTAATCATGCTTATTAGAATTCATTACACCCCTCTTCTAGACCACTGGCATGATCCTGAGGGTCACTGGCAAGAAGGCACTGAAGAAAAACATGAATTACGTTTTTGTTATTAAGGATAAATTAGAAATTAGTTTCACGACTAAAATTATAACAATAAAGAATAAAAAAGGAAAATTTCCTGATGAAAAAAAGGCTCAACTTGTAGTACATGACAATATTGCCTCATAATGTAGAATGATTAAATGAAGAAAACTGCAAAATTTATCTAAAAATTCATAACTATAATGGGGCATTTTCATTTATCCTCTCTGGTGATAAAAACACAGTATTTGTTAGAATACAATGGCTTGGAAAAGTTAATAAAATTTTTCTATGAAACAGCTACAGACGTGTTCATTTAACAAAAAAATGCACATGCTTTTAATCACACACAATCAACAATAATTGAAAACAGATTGAGGGATTACATTCGGCTACAAGGAACAGGACACACCCACAGTCTTTTTTGACTTGAGGAAGGTGCTTATTCTCATATGGAAGGACCAGGTAAATGAGCCAGTGTTCAACGCAGTAGAGAAACTTCCACGTTGTCGTTTTTGAATGCACCCTTAGAGATGTTATGGTGAATCAGGAAAACATGCTCGGGCTTCCCTGGTGGCACAATGGTTAAGAATCCGTCTGACAGTGCAGGGCACATGGGTTCGAGCCCTGGTCCAGGAAGATCCCACATGCCGTGAAGCAACTAAGCCCATGTGCCACAACTACTGAGCCTGTGCTCTAGAGCCCATGTGCCACAACTACTGAAGCCCGCGCGCCTAGCAACAAGAGAAGCCACAGCAACAAGAAGCCCGCAACCAAGGGTAGTCCCCGCTCACCGCAACTAGAGAAAGCCCGTGCACATCAACGAAGACCCAATGCAGCCAAAAATAAATAAATTAAATAAATAAATTAAAAAAAAAAAGCTCATTAGCACTATTGACAGAATAAGGTGTTTCCTATGCAATTAAGACTTATGTGAATATAAAGTAGAAGAGAATCAGAGAATATTCCCAAGCAGTAAAGTCTGAATAGTTTCCTATTGGACACAAAAGGCCTTACAGAAAAATCTGAACCCCAATGGATTGTTCATATGGATCTTATAAAGACATCAGTGGAAAGCTACACCTCTATGAAAATGGCAGTCAAATAAATCATTGGTGGGTTTGAGAATACTCTTAATTAGGAAAGCAAAGAATCTGAAAAATGAGCTGGAAGATGGTGTCCTTGACTCCTATGTATCTGTCTCTATCTGTATGATGGCTCAAAAATCTGACTAATGCCTTCTTCACATGAGCTTTCCAAATCTCATGCAAGAGAGGCTATTGGTGAATTCTACCATGGAACCATAAAGGGGATGAATTCTGGAATATCTAGTTCCTGATTTAACCTTCAGGGAGGATATCTCCAACTCTACATTTTATGGTCCTATCACATCTCTCTTCTTACATCAAAGTCTGCCTCAGTAAATGAAGATGTCACTATTGATCACTTGTATTTCCACCACATAATACACCTTAAACACTGTTTCAGAATCTGCTTTCTTGTGTAAGTAAATAGAGAGTAGCAATATAGAAAGTCCTGCTTTCCTTGATTAACAGTAAAGACTCACCATAAAGATAAAATATGGATATGGGGCTTCCCTGGTGGCGCAGTGGTTGAGAATCTGCCTGCTAGTGCAGGGGACACGGGTTCGAGCCCTGGTCTGGGAAGATCCCACATGCCACGGAGCAACTAGGCCAGTGAGCCACAACTACTGAGCCTGCGCATCTGGAGCCTGTGCTCCGCAACGGGAGAGGTCACGATAGTGAGAGGCCCGTGCACCGCGATGAAGAGTGGCCCCCGCTTGCCACAACTAGAGAAAGCCCTGGCACAGAAACGAAGACCCAACATAGCAATCAATCAATCAATCAATCAATCAATTAAAAAAAAAAAAAAGACTCCTCATTTCCTCCTCTTAAAAAAAAAAACGGATATGGTTCATTTTCAGTTTTGTAACCATTACATTATATATATATATATATATATATATATATATATATATATATATATATATATATATATATATATATATATATATATATATATATGATGTGGGCTTGAGTATTGACATCGTTAACTGAGATTGAGACTTCCAACCGATTTGGCCTACAAATATTTGTGATGCTGTTTTTTTGTGTGTTTAATGTCATTTAAGAGGATATTCATTTTCTTAAATAAATTAAAATCTTATATCTGGCTCCACCGCGGGTGTCAGTGGCTGCCTCACTGTCCTTGAGTTCTCAATGTTAGGAGGTGGCCGGTGGAGAGAAGCATCATGTTTGAGGCAGAGACCCTGAGGCAGCCCCACAAGTGGCCTCCTTCACTGCTCTTGACAATGCCATCACCCTGTGGCAGTTCCTCCTTCAGCTCCTAAAGGAGCCTCAGAACGATCACATGATCTGCTGGACCTCTAATGACGGGGAGTTCAAGCATTTGCAGGCAGAAGAGGTGGCTCGTCTCTGAGGGATTCAAAAGAACAAGCCTAATATGAATTATGCCAAACACAGCCGATCCCTCAGATACTATTATATGAAGAATATCATTGAAAACATGAGGGGTCAGAAATTTGTGTACAAGTTTGTCTCGCACCCAGAGATTCTGAATACGGTTCCTATGCCAGTGCGCAGGCTTGAGGGAGACTGAAGCTTTACGCATCAGTGAAGTCAGCAGTGACAGATCCATAAATGAGGAGAATGGAGGGAAAAAGAAGCCACCGCAGCCTGGTGCCAAGACCCCTAGCTGCAGTGACTACAGATACTCTGGCTTATATTCTTCATTTACCCTCAAATCTTTGAACTCCTCCAGTAGGAAGCTTTTCAGATCTCTAGGGTTGAGAATCCAGCTGAGAAATTTGCAGAGAAAAAAATCCCCTCTGTTATCAAATTTGTAACACCTTCCAAAAAGCCACCAGCAGAAACTCTTGCTGCTGCCAATTCAACTGACCCAAGTATTTCTCCATCTTCCAAGGAAACTATCCAAGCGTTGGATAGTTTATATTCCCCCAAACTGCCTTCCCTAGAAACACCAGCTTCTGCATCCAGTGCAACTGCCGCTTTTACCACCACACCTCCTATTTCATCCATTTGCCCTTTTCAGGAACCTCCTAGAACACCTTCACTACCGCTGAGTTCCAACCCAGACATGGACCCAGACATGGACGCAGACATGGAATTAGTGGCTTCTCAGCCAATGGAACTTCCAGAGAACTTGTCACTGGAGCCTAAAGACCAGGATTCAGCTTTGCCAGAAAAGGACAAAATAATTCATCAAGGTCCAAGAAACCCAAAGGGTTACAGCTGGCACCAACCCTCATGATCACAGGTAGTGATCCAAGCCCACTGATAATACTAAGCCCATCTCTCCCTAGAGCTTCTCTTATGCCAGCACTATTTTCACAGACACCCATCTTACTGTCTTGGAGTCCCTTCCTCTCCAGTATCTACTTTTGGAGTATTCTCAGCCCTGTTGCTCCCCTAAGTCCAGCCAGACTTCAAGGTGCTAAAACACTTTTCCAGTTTCCTTCTGTGCTGAACAGTCATGGGCTGTTCACTGTCTAGCCTGGATGGACCTTCCACCCCTGGCCCATTTTCCCCAGATCTACAGAAAAAATAACCTATGCGCTTGTGGAATGAGAGAACCAAGGAATAATGAAACAGACAGACATCGAACAAGAACACTTTTGAAGTGCGCAATTGATACTCCCACAATGATAATAGTCTATTGTGATTTTTGCCATTCCCCATTAAAATTCTTATTTAGGAGTCCCTCAAAAAAATAAAAAGATTCACTCTCTTCCTAAATTTCTCATTATGCTATACAGTATAAGTGTATCAGATCATCATGTTGTCATCTTTAAATGCAGTTTTATTAGTCAGTTATCCCTCAGTAGAGCTGGGGGTGGGGGGCAGGAAGAGTTTCCAGGTGCACTCCAATGTTAAGTACAACTTACTGTTTTTCTTCTATCAGTGAAAATGGGAATACAATTGCCTCATATATATTATAGCTGTTGACATTTCAAAGTTTTCTAGGCACACAGGGAACACTAATCTAAAATAAATTTCCTTCTAGTGTAAAATGTACAGCTGAGAAGTTAATGCACGCAACTCACAGCTTGTGGTTTGACTGAGATTTGTTCTGGCACCCAGCTAGGGCTGAGTGATTCAGACCTCCTACCAGAGCCAAGTGCTCTGGGATTCTTTAGCTTAAGTACCTAATGAGTGGGGATGGGGGAAGGGATGGGTGGAAGGCTCAGCGCTGTCAAGGCGCAAAGAAGAAACTGGAGCCAGCCTCTTTATTACAAACGGTGAGTTCCCATCTAAGTGTCTGCCTTTCTTAACAAGAAGCACAGTTCCATACCAGGCAAGCCCAGGCCATGGAAAAGTTCTGTTACAAACCTAAAGCACCAGGCGGGGACAGATTCAATCCCAGCGGCGCTAAGTGATTCTGCTGAGTCAGGCTTCCTCTCGCAGGTTGTCACTCAGGCACGAGGGGGCGGGGTATTGGAAATCTGTCCAACCGGGAGGCCGCTGAGGCAGGTGGGTGGGGCGATGCTCTGCACCGGCGTGGACGTCCTTTCTTTCTCCAATTGCGCCTAGAGCCACTCGCTGTGTGCGGTTCACTGCCTGTGGAGACCCGTCAGTCTCACGTATCTGCACGGGTCGTTGGAGTTGTTAGGAAGGACTCAGGAAACCTCGAAATGGTGAGTGTGGTGCCCCAGGCTGGGGCCGCCGCGGAGGGAGTGGTCGAAACCGGCCGAAGCCGGCCATCTTTTTGACACGGCCTCCAAACCCCGGAGTCTACGGATACGCCGGGTCTGAGGCGCCGCTCGGACCTCTGTCCCCTCCGGCTCGCAGCGTGGGGATTGGCCCGGCAGGCGGGACCCTAGGCGTCCTGTTCCGTCACGTCGCGCAGGAACTTCCGCCCCGGCGCCTCTCCGCGCGGGTCTGCGCCCGCAGCCCCTCTTCTCTCCCGGATTGTGCGGTGAACTCGGGCGCCGTCTTCAGGTGACAATCGTGACTCGTTCTCCAGGATTCGGTCCTGGGATTACCTGTTCCCTGACGAGTCCCAGACCCTCCTTGCTGCCCAGGGGGCACCCGTTTTCCTCTGAGTTTTCCAAATGTTTGGGAAGCAAAGTCTCAAATCAAAGACCCCGGCCCAGCAGGTAGCTCTTTGTAGGGCTTGTAGTAAATCATTACATTTCCATGTTATTCCCCGTCTTCCCAACCTCAGTTTCCCCTCTCCGATTCACATCGTCTATCAACTGTTCATCTTCCATGGTCCATTTCATACAAACCCAATATTTTAATTGTTTTTCCTATTTGGGCAGAGTCGTGGATTACATTGGGGAGGGGGGCGGTCTGTGTATATTTTGCAGGAGCGGAAAGCCAAGAATAACTACTTGGAAGTAGGTGTATGAAATTCTTTCTCCTCCCCGTTTTTTTTCTGGGAAGAGACATCCTATGGGAAGTCCTTTTTTCGAGGTTTTTTATGAAACTTTTCTGGACGATCTGTGCTGTGACCACTGCCCGTCCCTGGGTTAGTCCCCTTCAAAAGATTTATTCACTTATTTAAGTTTTTCTTTTCAATAGTGTAAAATGTATTTAATTAATAGAGCTTGAAAGACCATGTAAAATATTTCCGAAGAGGTAAGAGAGTTGAATTTCAGGGGGAAAAATTTTTCAGTATTACATTCCAGTTGTTAAGAATTTTTGTTTCACTTTTTTAATTCCCTGAGTAAGGTGAGTTCTTTTGGACTCTCCTTTACTGTTGGTTGATTTCAAATGAAATGCCAGGATTTAGACTTGGAGACAATAAGTATTCAAGTGTGATTACTTATGTACTAATTAAACTTGCCTTGGAAATAATAAATGATTGACATATTTTCCTGAAAGGAATAGATACTTGGGGTTTTCTGGGTGAATTAATAAAAGTGGCTGAGAATTTTCTTCTCTCATTTCCACATACACACTGGGTTTGAGTGATTTTGCTGAATTGTCCAAACAGGGTTTGTGTATTTAAATGATCACTGGTGCTTACCGTATTTAGACTTGTTCTACTATCACCACACTAGTTTTAAGACATTTCCATCACTCCCAAAATGAACCTCATGTCCATTAGCAGTAACTCTCCCTTCTCATCCCGAGGCCTAGGAAATCACTAATCTATTTTCTGATTCTATATATTTGCCTTTCTGGGTATCTCACATAAAATATCAGTGGTGGTTGAGAGCGCCTGTAGTGGGGAGCAGAGCCTGAAGTCAGTATCTTCAAACTGAGGCCCCCTTTGAGCCTGCAGAGGGAAGTGGATCTTCCTGGACATCTTCCCCCTGCCCAGTCCTACCTGCTCACACCCACCAATGGTAGTCCTTATACTGTGAGAAGCTGCAGAGCCCTGAAATCTGGGGGTGTGAGTTCACAAGGGTGTAGGCATGTTGCCCTTTCAGGGTGGTACTTGTGATATCCTTTAGCCTAGGCATTTTAAATGTTATATTTGAGTGGTCCCTCCATGATATAGGTGCACTCAGAGTGTAATTTGTGCCCATTGAGAAGTCTGTGAGGATGAGGTGTTCTGTCCTGTGGACAAAGGGTTTATGAATATAGGAGTCCATTTGGATCAGAACCTTACCCTGAATCAGGCTTAGAGTTTCCTGACTTGTGATAATGGAAGCCTGGGGTAGGGAGAGCTTCCCTGCTTACAGGACTGGGGAGGGTTTGTGGAGCTCCCAGAGTTTATTCCTGTGGCTGCCCAGGTGTCCCTGCCCTCATTGAGGGACTGACCGTTTACAAGAGTTTTATCTCAACCGGGCGTATCTAGACTCTCAAGTCTGTAAAGATGTTCAACTTTCTGAATATGGGCTTTTCTTCCGAATTGTATGGACACAGTCTGCTTATATGTTTTGATTCCAATATTTGTGTTTCTTTTCTTGGATTCCTTTATCCGTTCAAGATTACAGCCCTTTGGGCTTCCCTGGTAGCGCAGTGGCTGAGAATCTGCCTGCCAATGCAGGGGACACGGGTTCGAGCCCTGGCTGGGAAGGTCCCACATGCCACAGAGCAACTGGGCCCGTGAGCCACAACTACTGAGCCTGCGCGTCTGGAGTCTGTGCTCTGCAACAAGAGAGGCCGCGATAGTGAGAGGCCCGCGCACCGCGATGAAGAGTGGCCCCCGCTCGCCGCAACTAGAGAAAGCCCTCGCACAGAAACAAAGACCCAACACAGCCAAAAATAAATAAATAAAAAAAAAAAAAAAAAAAAAAAAAAAAACTGGTATCAAAAATAGTTCCAAGTTAATAATAAAAAATAAGTCCTTAAATTTGTGTATAGAGCCTTACCATTCACAAAACACACTTATGTACATTAAAAAAAAAAAAAAGATTACAGCCCTTTGATTCTAGTTTCCAGTAACACTTGGGCTTTTAAAATCTATGTTGATTAACAGGTACCATCTAAGGCAAGAAAATTGGGAAGTCAAGTAGAATTTTTGTTTCATTTAGACAAGAGAACCTCAAGACGTGAAATGGGTGCATTTAAGTTCTCAGGTGCTTTTCCATTTTTAGGTCAGTGTTTGTAAGTGCCTGTCCCTAGAGAACTTTAACAAAAGTCCTCTAGTATTCCTAAAGCAAATGAATTTCTATTTTAATGGATGTGGGGGGAAAGAAGAAACAAATTCTATTTCAATTGATATGAGAAAAACACCTCAAAGTTTATGTCAATCTTTCAAATTCCTAGTCCATTTAAGGCTTAATTGCAAACCTAAAATACAGTGTAATATGCCACTTATTTCTGAAAATATCTCCATTTACTATAATGGAGAGAAAACCTATAATATCCTGTGTGCCTTTAGTTAGAAAGGGAGTTTTCATTTTTTTGTGGTTTACACTTTTATATCCATTACTGTTTAAAGGATCAAATCTTGCAGTGGTTTTCTATATAGAATGGTTAAAATTAAATTCCTAAGGGAAGAAATTAAGAAGACTCCCTGCCCACATATGTTGCCCCACTCCTCTGCTCTTAACGCCAGCCACCCTCAGATAACCAGTTTTGATTAAGCCTTCATCATCTTTTTAGTGTTGCTTTATATAAAACAACCCAGTGCGAATGCCTATTTTTCTTAAAGTTTTTATTCTAGTAATGATTATTTGGGACCCACATATTTGTTGTTTCACTACTGAAAGTTAAGCCTCACCCCCTCCCTTTCCCCTAGTGCCTCTTACTTGGACAGGCTGATAAGAAAATGTGGAGGCTCCTGCTGTGTGAGCTGCTGTTTGCTGGGGAGATTTTCCTGTGCCCTGTGCTGCCCTGTGTTGCACTGCTGACCCCACCAAGCCTGGGTTATATACAGGGAGGATACTGAGTTGAAAGTTTCTGTCAATTTTTTGTACTTTGGGAGCAGGAGTATGAGAATGGGGCCCTCCTTCCAGTGGTCCTGGGTTGATGTCTGAGCTGGTACCTATCTGTGTTTAGAGTGAAGGTGTGACTGAGGCTGGGTTTGCCCAGACATTAGTGTTGAGGGGAGGACTGGGGGAGTAGGAGGATGATTATACCCTGTGCATGAGGTGAGCCCAAAAGACAGTCACTACTTTCAAAAGAGCAGTTATTTCAGCGAAAGTGAAAGAGAAGAGGCAGGGAAAGGCAGCCTGTAAGTGGTGAGATTCCAGAAGGCTCACCAAAACTTTTAAGTAACTCTGAGGCTGTTGCCCCTGCATCTGTTGCAACAAAGATCCTTACCCTCTCGGTTATGGTCAACGACACTCACCGTCTCAGCTTGGCACAGCAAAGGGATTTGTTCAAACTCAACTTGAACTCGGATTTCTTAAGCTCTATAAGGCAATCAGTGTCATAAGGAGGCCTCTAGCCCTGCGAGCAGTGATGGGAGGCTCTCTGAGGAGTGCCTTAAGTTGGCCATAGGCTTCTGATGCAAGGCACTGTCCTAGGTCTCACATTAATATGCCATTAAAGCTGCAATTATCCCCCATACTGGGATCTCTTAAAAACAGAGGACTCCACTTAGTTGCCTATTATGGCTTTGGTACTGGAAACAGCACCCCAGGAGCTCAGCTCGGCCACTGACACCTACTTGTGATATGATGGAGCCAAACCTTGGCAGTTGGGCTTATGCTTCCTTGGAGAGATGACATTTCTTTCTTCAGTCCTTTGAAAGATGCTGTGGTGCTGTTGGAGCCACCCTCTCCAACACCTTGGTTCCCTGGGTAGCTGCTTGGGATTCACTGAATGCACAGCTCTGGGGAGTGAATAGACTAGAGATGACAGTACACCCTGGAACATGGTGGAGCTCAGTGGAGAGTTGCTGCCCTTCATCCCTTAACTGAGATAGCCTTGATGAAGAACCAAAACCAACTGTCGCCACACCTAACCAAACATCAGGCGGTCATCAGGATGAGTTGTAATGAGTCAGTGCTCTTTTTTTTTAAATAGACTGCAGCTTTTTTTAGGTTTACTAGGAAGCTGATCAGAAATTACAGAGAGTTCCCAAATAACGCCTCGGCATCCACACAGTAGTCATTATTCTTTAAATCTTGTATGACTGGTCCATTTGTTACAATTGCTGAACCAATACTGATGCATTAAAGTGGGCAGGTGACATTAGCATTGACTTTTTGTGTTGCATAATGTATGGATTTTGCAAATGTATAATAACATGTGTTAATCATTTCTGCACATATAGTGTAATTTTACTTTCCTAAACTTCCTCTGTGCTCCACAGATTGATTCATCTCTTCCTCTAATCCCGAAATCCTCCAGAACCAAAGATCATTTTCCTGTCTCGTGCTTTTGTCTTTTCCAGAACGTCATATACTTGGAATCATATAGTATATAGCTTTGTCAGATTGGGTTCTTTCACTTAGCAATATACTTTTATGCTTCCTCCATGTGTTTTCATAGCTCTACCTCATTTCTTTTTATCAGTGAACAATATTTCATCGTATGGCTATACCACTCATTATTTATTTGACTCTTGAAGGATATCTTGCTTACCTCTAACTTATGCCAGTTATGAATAAAGCCCCTACAGGTATTTATGTATGGGTTTTGTGTGAACATAAGAACTATAAGAGTTGAAGTCATTTGGGCAGATAGCAAGGAGTGTGATTGCTGGATCTTAGTATGTAGTGTTTTTTTTTTTTAATTTTTAATTTTATTTATTTATTTATTTATTTATTTATTTATTTATTTATTTATGGCTGTGTTGGGTCTTCGTTTCTGTGCGAGGGCTTTCTCTAATTGCGGCTAGTGGGGGCCACTCTTCATCGCGGTGCGCGGGCCCTCTCACCATCGCGGCCTCTCCTGTTGCAGAGCACAGGCTCCAAACGCGCAGGCTCAGTAATTGTGGCTCACGGGCCTAGTTGCTCCGCGGCATGTGGGATCTTCCCAGACCAGGGCTCAAACCCGTGTCCCCTGCATTGGCAGGCAGATTCTCAACCACTGCGCCACCAGGGAAGCCCAGTATGTAGTGTTTTGAAAGAAAGCTCCTGTCTTCCATTGTAGGGCTACCAAATTCCATTTCCCCCAGCAATGAATGAGGATTTTCTTCACCTTTTCACCAATATTTGTTGTTCTGAGTGTTTTGCATTTTAGCCATTAAATAAGTGTGTAGTGATAGCTCATTGTTTCATTTGCAATTTCCCATTGACAGTTGACGTTGAGCACGTTTTCATATTTCCTGTTTCCCTTCTGTATGTCGTCTTTGGGAAGCTGTTTGTTAGATATTCGCCCAATTTTTCACTGGTGGTTTGTCTTCTTACTTTGACAATAATACTTCTTTAGATATTTTGAATACCAGTCATTTATCATATATGTGTTTTGTAAGGATTTTCTCCTATTCTGTGATTTTCATTCGCTTTACACTCTTTCTTGAAAGAGGCATTTTTCATTTTAATGAAATGAAATTAAAAATTATAAAGGCATTTTCATTTTAATGAAGTGAAATTATACTTTTTTTTTCTTTTATAAATCTTGTGATTGTTGTTATATTTGATAATTTGTTACCAAACCGAAGGTGACCTAGATTTCGTTCTGATACTTCCCAAGAGTTTATTACTTTTGCATTTTACATTTTTCTCTCTAGCTTCTTATAATGTATTCTCTTCGTTTTTTCTCTAGTTTGAATATGATATACTTTGATCTCCATTTCTGTGTTTTCATATTTTCTGTTCACTGAGCTTCATGAACCTACAGGTATTGTCTATCATTAATTTTAGAAAACTCTTAGTTGTTATTTACATGTTCTATTTCTTTCTTTCTTTTCCTTTAGTTAATTTCATTATATGTATCTTGAGTCTTGTGTTAAAGAAGGTCATGCCAGGCTTCATAAATATTGTGTTGTATCTTTTAGTTCTTTTTGGTCTTTTTGTTAGACTCTGGTGAAAAAGACTCTTTTGGGTTTAGGCGTTAAGAACTGAATATTTGGGTCATATTTAAAAAACGTCTTTCTCTTCTTTTTTCCAGTTTTAGGACATCGGTTTGCCCTTTGAAGTCAGTGCTCTTATGGCTCTGGGAGGACTTGTTTATTTCAAGCTTTTTCATTCTCTTCTTGTGAGATTAAGAATCACAGCTTCTAAATTCATAAATCCCAGAACTAGATTTTCACCTGGCAGTAGCCAGTGTGGCTGCATGCCCAACACTTGTAGCTGAAATTGCAGAATGGAGACTTTATGTTGTGTTGGAGAAAACCACTATACATATTTTCTAGTCATGGGAAAATTCACCATCACACTATTATGGACCTCAGTGAACTCCCTTGCAAACTGTAGCTCTTAAACTGTTCCTTAAGGACAGTAAGGCCCAGGGTATACTGTTAGGGTGTGATGAGAAGAGTTTTTCTGGCATGTAATTGCACTGTGTGTTCTAAAATTTGGCTGGAAGCAGCCCCGAGGCACATGAGTATAGGGATTTTTTGGTCTAATACAATATTGCTTCTTCCTTGTGAGTGAGCTCTAAGTTTCAAATTTTCTAGCTGCATCAAATTATATATAGAGAGAAAGGAAAAATAGAGTCTTTGATAATTGTTACACAAGTAGAAGGCAATGGTTCCTCAGAAGAATATATTCAGGCATCTGCATCTGATTTCTTTAAAGGCCTGGAGGACTTTGGGAGAATGTGGCCAGCTGGGATTTGTTAAAAGTTTGATTTCTCCAGGCCACCTGGACTCTGATGTTAGATGATGGGACTAGGAAAAAGCTTCCAGTTCTTGACAGTGTTTCTATTCATTGAAACCTCATGAGTCTTGATCCTCTACCTTATGAAGTGCTGTAAATGGAGCATCATAGGAAGAAGATGAAAGAATTTTTTTCACAAGAAATTGATGTTCTTAAAATGATATTTGTTTTATTTGTACAGTATTTCTGTCATTTCCCTGCATTCTCTGGGCTCTGCCATTGTGATATAAGTGATGATGTGTAAATAATTTTCATTTCTTCATGATGCTGCTAAATTATTGAGGAAGTGTGGAGAGTAAGTTTCTTATGATCAAGTCATAGAATAACTTTGTAAATAACAGAATCATACGTAAACTTCCTATAAATGAAGTGTGGATGTCTAGTTCTGTCAATCTCATGCATCTCGGTGTACACATATTTTCGGTATTTTAGGATTCAGTGACCATTGAGGATGTGGCTGTGGACTTCACACTGGAGGAGTGGGCTTTATTGGATCCTTCACAGAGGAAACTCTACAGAGATGTGATGCAGGAAACCTTAAGGAATCTGGCTGCAGTCGGTAAGAATGAAGAAATTCCCTAACTTTGTCAATTAGAGAAGTATTTCTTACCTGTCAATATTGTTCCAAGATGTGGAACGTGGAAAGGGAAGACATTGGTAAAGAAACTAGAAATGGTCAGAGCTCATTCTGGACCTAGAATCTAATAATTTTTCTATAATTTATAGTACTTTGGGATCATTTTTCTGGGTCTGCATTTCAGGAGCAAAACGGGAATATCATGACATTGAAGATCAGCACAAAAACCAGGGGAGAAAATTAAGGTGAGTCACACTTAAAATACAAAACATTGTCTCGTGAGAATTGTGGTAATATTATGAAAAATTTAAAAGAAGCAACATAATAAATAACCCCGCCTTCAAATTCTTTTTTTTTAATTTATTTTTGGCTGTGTTGGATCTTCATTGCTATGTGCAGTCTTTCTCTAGTTGCAGCGAGCGAGGGCTGCTCTTGGTTGCGCTGTGCAGGCTTCTCACTGTGGTGGCTTCTCTTGTTGCAGAGCACGGGCTCTAGGTGCGCGGGCTTCAGTAGTTGTGGCACATGAGCTTAGTTGCTCCACGGCGTGTGGGATCTTCCCAGGCCAGGGCTTGAACCTGTGTCCCCTGCATTGGGAGGTGGATTGTTAACCACTGCGCCACCAGGGAAGCCCCAAGTTGAGTTATTCTTAGAAAATGTTTCCCAAAAATATTTTCTTAAATGGGATATAAATATTTAGTGTTTGCAAAATAGTTCACTTGCAGTCATTAGTAATAAAACTTATACTTGAATATCACTTTTTTTTTTTTAAAGATTGATTGATTGATTGATTGATTACTATGTTGGGTCTTCATTTCTGTGCTAGGGCTTTCTCTAGTTGCGGCAAGCAGGGGCCACTTTTCATCGCGGTGTGCGGGCCTCTCACTATCGTGGCCTCTCTTGTTGCGGAGCACAGGCTCCAGACGCGCAGCCTCAGCAGTTGTGGCTCACGGGCCTAGTTGCTCCGCGGCATGTGGGATCTTCCCAGACCAGGGCTCGAACCCGTGTCCCCTGCATTAGCAGGCAGATTCTCAACCACTGCGCCACCAGGGAAGCCCTGAATATCACTTTTTAATAGAAAGTGTGAAGTCCCATTGAGAACATTCAGTATACTCAATTTCTAACAGTTCACACATGATAGAAAACCAGTTCCTATAATTCATAATAAATATAATAAATGTAAAATGATTAATAAAGAAGTCATTAGTAATATTCTCATTTATTACAGAACTTTTATGGTAGAGAGATTCTGTAAAAGTAAAGGCATTAGTTTATGTGGAGAAAATTTCAACCTTATTCCAACTCTCAATCTGAACAAGAAAACTCCTGGATTAAAACCATGTGAATACAGTGCATGTGGAACAGTCTTCACGGATCATTCATCCCTTAATAGACACATGAGATGTCACATTGAACACAAAACACGAGAGTATCAAAAATATGGTGTAAAGCCATATAAATGTAAAGAATGTGGGAAAGCATTCATTTATCCTGGTTCTCTTCGAACACATGAAAGGAGTCACACTGGAGAGAAACCCTATGAATGTAAACAATGTGGAAAAGCATTTCCATATCAGAAATCCTTCCGAACACATAAAAGAATTCACAGTGGAGAGAAACCCTATGAATGTAAGCAATGTGGTAAAAGATTCAGTGCTCAAAAACGTTTCCAAATACATGAAAGTAATCACACTGGGAAAAAACCCTATGAATGTAAGGAATGTGGGAAGGCCTTCACGTGGGAAACAAGCTTTCGACAACACATGGTAACACACACTGGAGATGGATTTTATAAATGTAAGAAATGTGAGAAAGCATTCATTTATCCCAGTTGTCTTCGAATGCATGAAAGGAGTCACAACGGAGAGAAACCCTATCAATGTAAACAATGTGGAAAAGCCTTTAAAAGTCCTGAAACTATTCAAATACATGAAAGAATTCACAGAGGAGAGAAACCCTATGAATGTAAGCAGTGTGGTAAAGCCTTTAATTATTTCAGTTCCTTCCAAATACACAAAAGAAATCACACAGGAGACACACTGTATGTATGTAAAACATGTTCTAAAGTACTGAGTACTGCCAGTTCTCTTCGAAATCATGAAAGAATCCACACTGGAGAAAAGCCCTATAAGTGTAAAGAATGTGGGAAAGCCTTCACATGGCAAAAAACCTTTCGAAAACATATGATAACACACACTAGAGATGGACCTTATAAATGTAAAAAATGTGAGAGAGTATTCATTAATCCCAGTTCTCTTAAAATACATGAAAGGATTCACACTGGAGAGAAACCGTATCAATGTAAACAATGTGGCAAAGCCTTTAGTTACTACTGTTCCTTACGAGTACACAGAAGAACTCACACTGGAGAGAAACCCTATGTATGTAAACAATGTGGAAAAGCCTTTAGTTGTCATGAAAGCCTTCAAACACATGAAAGAATTCACACAGGAGAGAAACCGTATCAATGTAAACACTGTGAGAAAGCCTACAGATACCACAGTTCTCTTCGAACCCATGAAAGGAGTCACACTGGAGAGAAACCTTATCAATGTAAACAATGTGGTAAATGTTTTAGTTCTCAAAAAGGATTCAAAGTTCATGAAGGAACCCATACTGGAGAAAAACTCTATGAATGTAAAATATGTGGGAAAACCTTCCGTTCCATTTACGTTCAACTGCATGAAAGAATTCACACTGGATAGAAACCCTATCAGTGTCGGGAATGTGGGAAAGCCTTTATCTCTCAATCATTTGAAGACACATGAGACTGCACACTGCATAGAAAACATAAAATATGGAGAATGGGAAAGGGTTCTCTGATCTCAGTAGTTTAAAAGGATGAAAGGATTCCCTAGATAAAACCGCATTTGTAAACAGCCTGGGCAACAACTTCAGTTGGCCAACATCATGTATGAAAATTCCCATGAAGAAGAAGTATAAATGTAAATAACATGAGATAACTTAATGGAAAGTACTCCGTGCCTAATGTTCCAGAAAACCTTCAATATGAAAGAGTTGTTTTAAAAGTTTTATAAATATGTTGTGTTTAGTAAGGATCTTTCTTCAAGTGTATCCTTGAACAGTGGATTTCTCCTAATTTTAGAAATGAATATTAATGTGAGGTAATTGTGTATGTTGTCTTTCAACAATAGTACATAAGATTTAAAGGTAGTGATTTTTCCTTTAATCAGATAGTGATTATTTTTCTTTCCATTTTAACCCTGTTGGATCCATGGGTGAATTTAAGTGTATTTCTTTTTTTTTCCTTTTCTTTTTTTTGGCTGTGCCATGCGGCATGTGGGATCTTAGTCCCCTCACCAGTGATCAAACCCGCACCCCCTGCAGTGGGAGCACAGAGCCTTAACCACTGGACTGCCAGGGAAGTCCCCAAGTACATTTCTAATATGCAGTTGGTCTTAAATTTTTATAATGTTCTATTCATTCTCAGTTAATGAGCCATTGCAAAATGGCAGTTTGCTATTTGTTGGGATATGCCTAGTAGCTTTGTGTGGCAGTTCCTGTATATTCATAATCTACTATATATAGTACCCTTTCCACTGAGAAAGATACTTTTTGGTGGTGGTGAGTATAGGAGCCTTTTTCCATTTTCCATTCTATTAAACACTTGGAATAAATTTTATGTATGGGAAGGATGTCAAAAAGTATAGTTTCATGTAAATTATGCTTTGTATTTCCTTCTGACTGGTATTTGGTGAATAAACTATGAGACTTGTGATAATACAAAAAATCTAGAGTTGGAGATATCTTGCCTGTGAGTAATATTAAGACCTAGACTTTCCATAATCCATCCTCTTTTTGGTTCCATATCAGCATTCACCAGTAGCTCACCTGTGTGTGATTTAAAAGCAGGTACAAAAAAGATATTCTTCACATACTGGAATACCCACACTGGGAGAGAGGCAGATACATAGGAGCTTCAATGACACCATCTTCCAGCTTATTTTCCAGACTCTGTCCTTATAGTCAAGAGTATCATTAACACCACCAACAAATGTTTGATTTCCATTTTTATGGATGTGTAGTTTCCCCTGCTGTCTTCATACCTTCCAAATCAAAGATGCATCAGAGTTTGAATTTTTTTCTGTAAGGCCTCTTGTGTCCACTGTCAAAGTATTCCAGTGTTTTATGTTTGGGAATATTCTCTGATTCTACTCTTCTCTGGATTATATCTTCATAATTTCTAACTTGTGTAGGAAACACTTTATGCTGTTAATAGTGCTAGTGAGTATGTGTTCCTGACTCACTACGGCATTCACGACGGTGCCACCAAAAAGAATGACATGGGAGTTTGTTTCTCTGCTGCATTGTACAGTGGCTTCCTTGACCCATTGTTTACATGTGAGAATAAGCACCTTCCATCAGGAAGACGGTGGGTTTTTCCTGTTAATTGTAGCTGAATATAACCCCTCAATATGTTTTTTATTTTATTTTATTTTATATAATTTAAACTGAATTTTTTTGTAAAACGGTAGTTTTTGTAGTCGTTTCAAATATTTTACCAACTCTTTGATGCTTTCATTAGCTAACACATGTTGTTTTTCATTTCCTCAAAGAATATATTGAAGTACCCATTTTATAAATATTCAGAAAAACTTGCAGTTTTGTTCATTTAATCATTATACAATATGAGTCTGTTTTATCCTGTGACTAGAAAGTCAACTACTTTATCCTCAGGCCATTTTCTTATTTTTAGTTACAGTTTTGTCATGGATCTAATTTCTTACTTATCTGCAAAAGTTTAATCTTGGGTTTTTTTCAGTGCCGTCTTGCCAGTGACCACAAGATCATACCTCTAGTCAAATACTGGGGCAAAATGAATTCAATTAAGAATTATTACAGGTGGGCTTCCCTGGTGGGGCAGTGGTTAAGAATCCGCCTGCCAATTCAGGGGACATGGGTTCGAGCCCTGGTCTGGGAAGATCCCACATCCTGTGGAGCAACTAAGCCTGTGCACCACAACTACTGGGCCTGTGCTCTAGAGCCCATGAGCCACAACTACTGAGCCTGCGCACCTAGAGCCCTGCTCCACAACAAGAGAAGCCCACACACCGCAACGCAGAGTAGCCCCGCTTGCCGCAACTAGAGAAAGCCTGCACGCAGCAAGGAAGACCCAACGCAGCCAAAAATAAATTAAAAAAAAAAAAAGAATATGTACATGTACAACTGAATCACTTTGCTGTACAGCAGAAATTAACACAATATTGTAAATCAACTATACAATAAAAATTATAAAAATGAATGATTACAAATCCTGTAAGACTGTGGTGTGTAACAGTAACAGGGTGTTCAAAAGGACTTCTTATAGGAATTTTACTTGTGTTAGAGGATTTGATTGCTGTTCAAGGTAGCAAGAAGTATTGAATGATTTTAGGTGGTTAACTTTATTTTATCATTGGTGATCATAAATCATTTTCTTGAAAGCAAGAACATTCTCGTGGAGTTCAACTTAATTGCTAAGAAGCTTTATTCAATTATGTTAGTAAGAAGAGGGGGCTGTTGGTCATTTTTATGATTTTTTATTTTATCTTTTATCACTATTAGAGACAGGTTATAAAATACATAGATTCACTTCTTAGTATGCTAGGTAATATTTTTATAATCTCCTTTGTGACATAACCAAGGCCTATAAACTTAGGCAAATTGTGAGACAATAAAAAGCTAGCAAGAGAGAAAGATAGGACTATGCCGATGAACCCTTCCTGAAGGACTATACTCTTTTTTTTTAAAATTAATTTTATTGAACTACAGTTGATTTACAATGTTGTATTAACTTCTGCTGTACAGCAAAGTGATTCAGTTATATATACATTCTTTTTTATATTTTTTTCAGTTTATTACAGTTTATAATAGGATGTTGAATACAGTACCCTGTGCTATAAAGTAGGATCTTGTTGTTTATCTGTTCTATGTATAATACTTTGCATCTGCTAATTCCAAACTCCCAATTCATCCCTCCCCCATTTCTTCTCCCCCTTGGCAACCATAAGTCTATTCTCTGTGTCTGTGAGTCTGTTTCTGTTCCATAGATAAGTTCATTTGTGTCATATTTTAGATTCCACATGTAAGTGATAGCATTTGGTATTTGTCTTTCTCTCCCTGACTTCACTTAGTGTGATAATCTCTAGGTTCATCCATGTTGTGCAAATGGCATTATTCTTTTTTATGGCCGAGTAGTATTCCATTGTATATATGTACCACATCTTCTTTATCCATTCACCTGTCGATGGACATTTAAGCTGTTTCCATCTCTTGGCTATTGTGAATAGTGCTGCTGTGAGCATAGGGATGGACATATCTTTTAAATTTATTTATTTATCTATTTATTTTTGGCTGCATTGGGTCTTCGTTGCTGCGTGCGGGCTTTCTCTAGTTGTGGCAAGTGGGGGCTACTCTTCGTGGCGATGCACAGGCTTCTCATCACAGTGGCTTCTCTTGTTGCGGAGCACAGGCTCTAGGTGCGCAGGCTTCAGTAGTTGTGGCACGTGGGCTCAGTAGTTGTGGCTCACGAGCTTAGTTGCTCCGCAGCATGTGGGATCTTCCCAGACCAGGGCTTGAACCCATGTCCCCTGCATTGGCAGGCGGATTCTTAACCACTGTGCCACGAGGGAAGTCCCAGATGTATCTTTTAGAATTGTAGTTTTCTCCAGATACTAGCCTAGGAGTGGGATTGCAGGATCATATAATCTGCATGTTCTTTTTTTAAAAAATATTTATTTATTTATTTATTTATTTGGTTGTGCCAGGTCTTAGTTGCGGCAGGCATGCTCCTTAGTTGTGGCTCACAGACTCCTTAGTTGTGGCATGCATGTGGGATATAGTTCCCTGACCAGGGATCGAACCTGGGCCTGCTGCATTGGGAGCATGGAGTCTTTATCCACTGCACCACCAGGGAAGTCCCTCATCTACATATTCTTAATTCAATACACCAGCTCTGGCTTCTCAATATAGGGGGGAACAGGTTTTATTAAACTGATGCAAGCACTTGAGATTTCCCTGGTGGTGCAATGATTGGGACTCTGCTCTCCCAGTGCAAGGGGCCTGAGTCCAATCCCTGGTCAGGGAACTAGGTCCCACGTGCATGCCGCAACTAAGAGTTCGCATGCCACGACTAAGGAGCCCGTGAGCTGCAACTAAGGAGCCCACCTGCTGCAACTAAGAGCCAGCACAACCAATAAATAAATATTAAAAAAAACTAATAAAATAATGCAGGCACTCACTGAACAAATGAATAAGCACATAACAATAAAAATCCCCAGAAGGAATGGGTCCAGTTCCCAGAGTTGCTACATTATATTTCCTAAACTGTCTAGTTTATATCAAAAATATGAGACATGCAAACAAACAGGAAGGTAGGAACCATACAGTGAGAATAAAGAGCAGTTGATAAGTGACCCAACTCTTACAAGGAAACCACAGTAAAATTGCCAGGTGATGTCTCAGCAGAAAACAGAAGCCAGAAGGCAGAGGGAAACATTCAAAGTGCACTAGGAAAAAAGGCTGTCAACCAACAATCCAATATTCAAAACTACCTTCTGAGAAAAGATGGCAAAATAAGGACTCTCTCAGATCAACAAAAAGTGAAAGAATATATTGATAGCCAATTGTCTCACAGGAATTACTGGAGTTCTTCAGGCTGATAGCAAGGCACTCCAGAATATAATTCATATCAACATAAAGAAACAAAAACACCTGTACAGGTAATTCTGTAACTAGAAAAGGCAGAATCAATACATATTTTCTCTTTTAGCGGATGTCAAAGGTACTGTGTATAATCCTATGTATGTAAGGTGTTACTAGGCCATTATATATAGCAGTGTAATATCTGTGTAGTATGTTTGCCATTAAAAAGCACAGAGGTGGGAGTAACTGTACTGGGCTAAGGAGATGACCACAGATTGTACATTAGTGTGAGAAAATATTTCCGGGTTATATCATAAGTTGATATAATCTGCATAACAATAATAACAAAAATGGCAAAAGGGAATAGAGCTTTATATGAGTAATGTTTCCATATATCACTGGAATTATGCTAGCATAAATCTGAGTCTCATTTTTTAAATTAATACATATATGTTAAATGAGCAAACTAAAAAATTTTAAATGTATAATGGAGATGTCATTTAAAAATGAAAGTGAAAACTTGAAAATATTCACTTAATGTAAAAGAAAGTTATAAAGGAGGCCTTAAGAACTAAAAACAACATGAGAATTGTAGAATACAAAAAGTAAAATGGCAGGTATAATTGCCACTATGTATTAATACTAAATGTGAGTGGTTTACATAGCCTAAACAGGAGGAAGAGATTGTCATCCCAGATTAAACAAAGAAGCCATGATCTAAATATGTGCTATGTAGAAAAAGCACACTTTAGATTCAAAGACACCAACAGACTGAAAATAAAAGCCTGTGATAGATATATCTGTGAACAACACCAACATGAAGACTGGAGAGATTATACAAATATTAGGCAAAATTGACTTGAATATAAGAGATATCAGTAGACATATTGAGGGACATTACATCATTCCAACAGGGTCGAACTTTATGGCTTGTATCTAAAAGAACCTTGAAAAAATTATTATAGCCATTAATACCTCTACTAGCAAAGAAGGAAGACCTCAAATCAGTACCCTGTATGTACTTCAAGAGACTGTAAAGATGAGGTCCTAAACACAAGGAGAAAAGGAATGAATACAAATTAAAGTAGAAATGAGTGAAACAGGGAATAGTAAAACTGTAGAGAAAACCAATGAAACCAAAAGTGAGTTTGTTACCCAAAAGCTGGGTTTGCCTCTTGGTGGGTGTTCAGCAAAAGACACATCCAAGCCAAAGGTGTGGAGAGGAAAGGATTTATTTGCAGCAAGTAAGGAGAACACAGGGATCTTTCCCAAAGCAGTGTCACTCAGAACAGCAAAACTGGGGAACTTTTAAGCTAAGGGTACATGCATATTCTGAAGGGGCTTGAGAAGAGAATTCAGCCAGGAATTTGGGCAAAGGTTCACAGAGTCCAAGCTTTAGTTGACTGAAGTCAGGAGGGTCAACATCATCATTCCATCCTCCACTTGGGGGCCTTAGGTCCTGCAGAACTCAAAGACATGTATCAGATTTTTATGTGTACCCTTGAGGAGGAACTAGGACTCTGTTTTATCCCTGACCTATGGTTACTTGATCCTTTTCTTTTGTTCTTACATTCCCTTATTTTGGTTAATTACTGAGATCTATTCAAGGGCAAGCATTCCGGCCAAGCTTAGATCACAAAATGGCTTAGGCCAGAAATGGCTTCTTGTCTGTCAAGAAAGCCATGCCTGGTTCTCTTTCTCTAGGGACCCCTTACCCTGTCTTCTTACAAGTTCTTACAAATTGACAAATCTTTAGCTAGATAGATCTAGAGAGAAAGAGGGTATATTAACATTCATAGAATCACAAAGAATGAGGGATATGACTATGGACATTACAGAAATAAAAAGGATTATACAGGAATTCAATGAGCAATTGTATGCCAAAATATAAGATAACTTAGAAGAAATGCATAAATTCCTCAGGAGAAACAAGCAACTGAGACTAACTCAAGACAAAAAGCAAAATCAGAATAGAACTATAAAGTGAAGTGGTTGAGTTGGTAAACAAAAAACACCCATAAAATAAATCTAGACTCTACCTTTGTGTAAATGGCTTCTACACGAAGTTCTCCAAAAATTTTAAAGAAGATTTGTTACTGCATTGGACTGGAGACTCCCCTCCTGGGCCCCTAGCTGAACCAACACCCCCCTGCCCCCGAACCCTCACTGGGTCAGGGAGTTCTTTCCCACTCAGGTTTGAGCTGCCAATAAGGAAACTGAGTTTGTTGCAAGCAAGACAGGCTTTTATTCAATGGCCAGAGAAAGAGAAGGGGAGCTAATGCTCTAAAGACACCTTCTCTCTGACTACAAGTGAGGACAAGCTTTTTATAGAAGTGGGTGGTGACTTCCCTGGCAGCCCAGTGGTTAAGACTTCACCTTCCAAGGTAGGGGATGTGGGTTCAGTCCCTGGTCCAGGAGCTGAGATCCCACATGCCTCACAGCCAAAAAACCAAAACATAAAACAGAAGCAATACTGTAACAAATTCAATAAAGACTGTAAAAAATGGTCCACATCAAAAAAAAAAAAAAAAAAAGGAAATGGGTGAAGGTGCTTATATGAGGCAGGAGTCTTTTGCCTTCCTGATTCATGGAAATGGATGGAGATTTCCCAGAATGCAATTCACGCCTCTATTCTGACGGTCTATGGTGCAGGGGGAGGGTGATATTATTATTACAATGATATGGTAAAGAGCTGTAAAGTGACATTTGTCCCAATTTTGAAGTTCAGTCAGATTATCCTGGATTCTTATCGTTAAGGTTTCCTGGGTCTGAGTCCCTACTAACGACTCCATGACCAACGCAGATCACAGGGCGACAGATGATATGTGACAGTCTCCAGAGCAAGTGAACCATACACAGCGTGCGACCTCTGCCAGGCCTTGGGAGAAAAAAAGGACATTCACGCGGGTGCGGAGCAACGCCCCACACACCTGCCTCAGGAGCCTCCAGGTTGGACAGATGGCAATACCCCACCCCCTCGTCCTGACAACCTGCGAGAGGAAGCCCGACTCATCAAAACCACGCTTAGGCGCTGGGATTGAACCTGCACTTGCCTGGCACAATGTGGGGAAGAAGAGGGGCTCCGGGGCGGAAATTCCTGTGTGAAGCAACAGGACAGGACGCCCGGGGTCCGGGCTGCGGGGGCCAACCCCCCTCCCCCAGCCGGAGGGGACTGAGGTCCGAGCGGTATCTCAAACCCACGAGTATCCGCTGATTCCAACGGTGACCGAGAAGAGGCCAGTTCAAAAGATGTCCGGTTCCGACCAGCCCCTCTATGCGTCTCGGCACCCCAGGGCACCACACTCACCATTTCGAGGTTTCCTGAGTCAGAGTCCCTCCTAACGACTCCAACGACTAGTGCATATACGTGAGGGTCTCCAGGGCCTGGGAAGGTTACACAGCTTGCTACCTTACGTGCGGTGGGAGAAAGGACTTCTAAGCTGGTCTGGAGGGTCGCCCCACCCACCTGCCCGAGTGGCCTCCTGGTTGGACAGATTCCAATACTGAATTAAGGATATGCAGATTACGACCTGCTGAATAAGGCGGCACACCCCGTTATTGACCTTAAAAATAAAATGGTCATTTATTTTACCAGTAAAAATGGGTTTATGGGGAAATAGCAAAGGACTGCAGCTCCTGAGTTGCAAGCAAGCTACAACAGAAGCCATAGTCAAGACCAACAAACAAAGCAGAGGAACATTATTTCATTGAGAAAAAGAAGGAAGTTGGGAAGGGTTATTTTAATGGAAACTCCATTGGAGAAAAACAAGAGTTCAGGGTGATGACAGTTTCTCACTGGGTGAGTAGTTGAAGGGGTCGATCTATTGTAGGAGATATAATGTACTTTCTTTTTCTATGTGGCCTATAATGGGTCATTCTTTTGTGATGCAGATTCTATTGCTGGGGTGTGTAATTAAACTGACAATTCCTCCTGTAACTGACGTGGAGAGGATCTGGGTTAGAGCTCCCCTGATTAACAGATTGAAGAATAAAAACCACATGATCATCTCAATAGATGTAGGAAAAGATTTTGAAAACATTCAACATCCATCTATGATAAAAAGTTTTCAAAATGAGTGTGCACAGGGAACGTACATCAACATAATAGAGACCATACATGACAAACTCACAGCTAATATACTCAATGGTGAAAAGCTGAAAGCATATCCTCTAAGACCAGGAAAAATACAAGAATGCCCACTCTCATCACATTTATTCAAAATAGCATTGGGAGTCATAGCCACAGCAATCAGACACAAAAAAAGAAATAAAAAGAATCCAAACAGAAAAGGGAGAAGTAAAAATGTTGCTTCTTTCAGATGACATGATACTACACATACCAAATCTAAAGATGCCACCTAAACACTACCAGAGCTCAACAATGAATTCAGTAAAGTTGCAGTATATAAAATTAATATACAGAAATCTGTTGCGTTTCTATACAGTAAAAACAAACTATGAGAAAGAGAAATGTAGGAAACAATCCAATTTACCATCCCATGAAAAAGAATAAAATACCTAGAAATAAACCTATGTTGTAGGTAAAAAGACCTGTACTTGGAAAACTGTAAGACACTGATGAAAGAAACTGAAGACAACACAAACAGATATTCAGATATATTGTGTTCATGGACTGGAAGAATTAATACTGTTAAAATGACCATAACACACAAGGCAATCTACAGATTCAATGCCATTCCTTTCAAAATATCAATGACATTTATCACAGAACAGGAACAAATAATTCTAAAATTTGTTTGGAAACCCTGAATAGCCAAAACAATCTTGAGAAAGAAGAACAGAGCTGGAGGAATCATGCTCCACGACTTCAGACCAAACTACAAATGTACCGTAATGAAACATTATAGCACTGGCACCAAAACATCCACAAAGATCAATAGAAGAGAATAAGAGTCCAGAAAAAAATCCACCCACTTATGGTCAGTTAATCTACAAAAAGGAACAAGAATATACTATGGAGAAAGGAAACTCACTTCAATAAGTGGTGCTGGGAAAACTGGACAGCTACATGTAAAACAATGAAATTAGAACATTCTCTAACACCATATACAAAAATAAACTCAAACTGGATTAAAGATCTAAATATAGTGCTTCCCTGGTGGTTCAGTTGTTAAGAATCTGCCTGCCAATGCAGGGGACATGGGTTTGAGCCCTGGTCCGGGAAGATCCCACATGCCGTGGAGCAACTAAGCCCGTGCACCACAACTACTGAGCCTGAGTTCTAGAGCCCGTGAGCCACAACTACTGAAGCCTGCACGCCTAGAGCCCATGCTCCACAACAAGAGAAGCCACTGCAATGAGAAGCCTGCGCACCGCAATGAAGAGTAGCCTCTGCTCGCCGCAGGTAGAGAAAGCCCCTGCGCAGCAATAAAGACCCAACTCAGCCAAACATAAATTTTTAAAAAAATCTAAATATAAGACAAGGGACTTCCCTGGTGGCACAGTGGTTAAGAATCTGCCCGCCAATGCAGGGGACACGGGATCAAGCCCTAGTCTGGGAAGATCCCACATGCCACGGAGCAACTAAGCCCATGCGCCACAACTACTGAGCCTGCACTCTAGAGCCCGCCAGTCACAACTACTGAGCCCACGTGCCACAACTACTGAAGCCTGCATGCCTAGAGCCCATGCTCCACAAGAGAAGCCACCGCAATGAAAAGCCTGTGCACTGCAATGAAGAGTAGCCCCCGCTTACCGCAACTAGAGAAAGCTGGCACACAGCAACAAAGACCCAAAAGCAGCCAAAAATAAAATTAATTAATTAACTAATTTAAAAAATAAATAAATATAAGACCAGAAATCTTCTAGAGGAAAAGACAGGCAGAACACACTTGCACCTATATCATAGCAATATTTTTTTGGATATGTCTTTGAAAGCAAAGGAAATAAAAGCAAAAATAAACAAATTGAACCAAATTAAACTTAAAAGCTGTTACACAGCAAAGGAAACCATGGACAAAACACAAAGAACACCTGCTGAATGGGAGAAAATATTTCCAAATCATGTGACTGATAAGGGGTTAATAATGTCCAAAAAACGTAAAAAGTTCACACGACTGGACAATCGATTTAGAACTAGACAGAAGACCCCAATAGACATTTTTCCAAAGAGGGCATTCAGATGGCCAACAGGCACATGAGAAGTTGCTCAATGTCATTAATCATCAGAGAAATGCAAATTAAAACCACAATTAGATGTCACCTCACACCTGTCAGGATGGTTATCACCAAAAAGAAAACAAATAACAAGTGTTGGTGAGGAAGTGGAGAAAAGTGAACCCTCCTACACTGTTGGTGGAAATGTAAAGTGTTGCAGGCACTCTGAAAAACAGTATGGAGAGTTCTCAGAAAACTAAGAATAGAACTGCCATATGACCCAGCAATTCCACTCCTGGGTATGTATATCCAGAAAAAACTGGAAACACTAATTCAAAAACATACATGCACCCCAATGTTCACAGCAGCATTATTTACAACTGCCAAGATATGGAAGCAACCTAAGTGTCCATTAACAGGAGAATGGACAAAGAAGATGGGGTATATATATGCAATGAAATACTACTCAGCCATAAAAAAGAATGTATTTTGCGGTTTGAAACAACATAGATGGACTTAGAGGGCATTAAGCTAAGTGAAATAAGTCACACAGAGAAAGACAAATACTGTATGATATCACTTATATGTGGAATCTAAAAAATAAAAAAAACAAGAGGATATAACAAAAAAGACAAAGACTCATAGATACAGAAAACAAACTAGTGCATACTTGTAGGGACAGGGTAAGGGGGAGAGGCAAGACAGGGGTAGGGAATTAAGAGGTACAAACTATTATGTACAAAATAAATAAGCGACAAGCATATATTGTCCAACATAGGGAATATATTCAGTATTTTATGACTGTAAAATTGTGAATCACTATGTTGTACACCTGTAACTTACATAATACTATATATCAACTATACTTCAGTAAAATAAACTTCAAGTAAATAAATAAAAATAATGTCAAACACCACCCAGTTCTACAAAAAGTAAGCCATTAGTTGATACAGTTGCTGACTTCCAACACACTATGAAAGGAATTCAGGGATGAGATCAGGAAGGAGGCACCCTGTGCTCTGGGAAAAGTAGAAAAACAGGACTTTAGATAGTTAGACATTGTCAGTAAAAACTTTATGAACCCCAATTTTGCATTTTCCTATACTTAGAAAAGCACTAAAATCATCAATGAAGATATCCCTTCCTCAAGACTAAAAGTAATCTTCTATTACAAAAATGTGTGCTTGAGTGCACATACCCCTTCTCTAAATCACTGGTATACGGAACTTCAAACTTACTGTTTGGAGCAGTTCCTCAAAGCTACCTGAGAGGCTCTCTCCTGGGCTACAGTCCTCAGTAAGTCCATAAATAAAAAAAAGTCACAGATCTCACATCATGTGTTTTTCTTTCAGTTAACACATGTAATCTCCAATCTCTCATGGATCTAAGAAAAGATATTGCTCTTCTGGTTGTTCAGTTTTTTCCAATTGTGAGGATGAGAATAATCACTCAGAGCCCTTTACTTACTGGAAGAGAAACCATCCATTCGTTTTTGTTGCTATTTTTCCTTTCTAAGACTATACCACTTTCAATGATTGATTCTACTGCTAGTGCCCATGGAGTTGGTTTCAGAGTTTTTCTTTTGTACCAATGTGCTTAAATACATCATACTGGGATTTCTACTTTTGAATTTCTTATCCTCATCGCCTAAAAATTTCCTATGTTGAATACCTGTCCGATACCCAAAAGGCATTTTCCATGGGTTATCTTCCATTTCATCACTGCCCTTTGAAGACAGGATTAACACCCAACCTAAAATAAATATGATCAGATGTCAAGACTGTTGTTGACACATGCATTAAGTTAATAGAAGTAGTATTATTCCACAAAAATACTTTTGAAGGAGAGTAGGGCAAGGTTAAGTGGGTTAAGCTGGCTTGTCAAAAGTTAATGTGCTGCCCCTTTAAGGTGTATAGGGGTAGAGACTACAGGTTTTAAAGGTTTGACACTCTTACACACTGGCACAGAAAAAGGAACATGAGTAAACCTTCCTAACTTGTTTATCCATTGTGGGCCAGGAAGGGTGACTAGGTATGTAAAGCCAATTAAAAGTCAAATATCAAACTCCCATGTAATTCTTTTTGGCTGCACCATTGGGAATATCATGGTGAATCAGGAAAACATATTCACCAGCACTGTGAACAGCATCAAGTGTTTCCCACACAAATTAGACATTATAAAGGTGTAATCTAGAGAAGAGTGGAATCAGAAAATACTCCCAATCGTAAAACTCTGAAATACTTTCTTGGTGGAGACACGAAGCCTTTCAGAAAAAATTCAGACTCTCATGGATCTTCATGTGGGACATCAAAGGAAAATCACTTCTATGAAAATGAAAATCAAAAAGTTGATGGCGGTTTGGGGGATGCTCTTGACTACAAGGGCACTGAATCTGGAAAATAAGCTGGAAGGTGGTGTTCTTGAAGCTTCTATGTATCTGTCTCTCTCCCAGTGTGGTGGCTCCAAAATCGGAAGAATGCCTTCCCTGCATCTGCTTTAAAATCGCACACAGATGAGCTGTTGGTAAATTCTAACATGGAGCCACAAAGATCAATCCTGGAAAATCTAGGCCCTAACATTACTCACAGGCAAGGTATCTCCAACTCTAGACTTTTTTTGTCCTATCGCAAGTCTCTCTTCTTAATTCAAATTCTATTCAACAAACACCAGTCAGAAGGAAAGACAAAAAGCAAACAGGAAAATCATAATTTAGATAAAAGTGTAGTCTTTGACAACCTTGCCATGCATTAAAATTTATTCCAAGTGTTTAATAGAATGGAAAACTGAAAAAAGCTCCTGTATCCACAAGCTCCCCAAAAGGACATTTCTCAGTAAAAAAGGTACAATATATATAATATATTAGGGACATCCAGGAACTGCCACCCAAGGTCACTAGGAAAATCCCAACAAATACCAAGCTGCTATTTTCAATGGTCATTTAACAGAGAATGAATAAAATATAAAAATTTAAGCCTAACTGCATATTACAAATACACTTTAACTCACACATGGATCCAACAGACTTCAAAATGGAAGCAAAAAATCATTATTTGATTAAATGAAAAATCACTACCTTTATAACGTATGTACTACTGTTTAAAGATAACTTCCAGAATTAACTCACATTAATATTTATTTCTCAAATTAGCAGAAATCCACTGTCCAAGAATACACTTTAAGAAAGATCCCTAGTAAACACAACATATTTATGAACTTTTAAAACAACTTTTTCATACTGAATGTTTTCTGGAACATTAGGCTTGGATTACTTTCCATCAAGTTATCTAATGTTACTTACGTTTATATTTTTTCTCCATGGGAGTTTTCACATCTAAGGATGTGGGCCAATTGAAGTCTTTCTGAGACTGTTTACAAACAAGATGTTTTATCTAGTGAATCCTTTCATCCTTTCCCAAAGTCCAGAGATCAGAGAAGCCTTCCCCACATTCTTCCTGTTATATGGTTTCTATGCAGTGTGCAGTCTCATGTGTCTTTGAATACTTGAGAGACAAATGAAGGATCTCCCATATTCCTGACATTGATAGGGTTTCTATGCAATGTGAATTCTTTTTTTTTTTAAGAGTTACTTATTATTTTATTTATTTATTTATTTTATTTATTTTTGGCTGCATGGGATCTTCGTTGAGGCATGCAGGATCTTTCATTGTGGCACGCAGGCTTCTCTCTAGTTGTGGCATGTGAATTTTTCTCTTCTCTCATTGTGGCACGCAGGCTCCAGGGTGCGTGGGCTATGTAGTTGTGGCACATGGGTTCCAGAGCGCATGGGCTGTGTAGTTTGTGGCACGCAGGCTCTCTAGTTTGAGGCACATGAGCTCAGTAGTTGTGGCACGCAGGCTTAGTTGCCCTGCGGCATGTGAGATCTCAGTTCCCTGACCAGGGATCGAACCTGTGTCCCCTGCATTATAAGGCAATTCTTTACTACTGGACCACCAGGGAAGTCCCCAGTGTGAATTCTTTTATGCACTTGAACCTAAGGGGAAGTGAAGGTTTTCCCACATATTTTACATTCATAGGGTTTTTCTCCAGTATGGGTTCTTTCATGCATTTGGAAACCTTTTTGAGAACTAAAACTTTTACCACATTTTTTACATTGATATGGTTTCTCTCCAGTGTGAGTCCTTTCATGTATTTTAAGAGAATTGGGATTAATGAATACTTTCTCACATTCTTTACATATACAAATTCCATCTCTAGTGTGTGTTATCATGTGTTTTTGAAAGGTTTTATGCCATGTGAAGGCTTTCCCACATTCCTTACACTCATAGGGTTTTTCTCCAGTGTGGATTCTTTCATGATTTTGAAGAGAACTGGGAGTACACAATACTTTAGAACATATTTTACATTCATAGGGTTTCTCTCCTCTAAGAATTCTTTCATATATTTGAATAGTTTCAGGACATTTAAAGGCTTTTCCACCTTCTTTACATTGATAGGGTTTCTCTCCACTGTGGCTCCTTCCATGTATTCAAAGAGAATTGGGATAAATGAATGCTTTCCCACATTCTTTACATTCATAGGGTTTTTCTCCAGTGTGACTTCTTTCATGTATTTGCAAACCTATTTGAGAACCACATCTCTTACCACATTCTTTGCATTTATAGGGTTTCTCTCCTGTGTGACTTCTTTTGTGTGTTTGGAAGGTTTTTTGATATAGAAAGGTTTTTCCACGCTGTTTACATTCATAGGGTTTCTCTCCAGTGTGAGTCCTTTCATGTGTTGGAAGAGAACTGGGATAAATGAATGCTTTCCCACATTTTTTACATTTATATGGCTTTTCACTGTATTTTTGATACTCTCGTGTTTTGTGTTCAATGTGACATCTCATGTGTCTATTAAGGGATGAATGATCCATGAAGACTGTTCCACATGCACTGCATTCACATGGTTTTAATCCAGTAGTTTTCTTTTCCAGATTGAGAGTTTGAATAAGGTTGAAGGGTTCTCCACAGGAACTAGTGTCTTTACTTTTAGAGAATCTCTCTACCATAAAATTTCTGTAAATAATGAGAACATTATTAATGATTTCTTTATTAATCATTTTACATTTATTGTATTTACCATGAATTATAAGAATAGTGTGGTTTTCTATTTTGTGTGAACTGTTAGAAATGGAATATACTGAATGCTCTGGAATGTGACTTCACCCTTTCTATTAAAAAGTGATAGTCAGGGACTTCCTTGGTGGCGCAATGGTGAAGAATCCACCTGCCAGTGCAGGGGACTCGGATTTGAGCCCTGGTCCAGGAAGATCCCACATGCCGCAGGGCAACTAAGCCTGTGTGCCACAACTACTGAGCCCGTGCTCTAGAGCCCACGAGCTACAACTACTGAGCCTGCGCTCTAGAGCCCACGAACCACAACTACTGAAGCCTGTGCACCTAGAGCCCGTGCTCTGCAGCAAGAGAAGCCACCACAATGAGAAGCCAGAGCACCTCAACAAAGAATAGCCCCCGCTCCCCGCAACTAGAGAAAGCCCATGCACCAACAAAGACCCAACACAGCCAAGAAAAAGAAAAAAAAAGTTATAGTCAAATATAGGGTTTATTAATACTGACTGCAAGTGAACTACTTTTCAAACACTGAACATTTATATCCCATTTAAAAAAGTATTTTTGGTAGAAATTTTCTAAGATTAACTAAATTTGAAGATGGGGCTATTTGTTTTGTTTGCTTCTTTTAAAATTTTCATAATATCCCATGATTCTCATATGAGACAGTGCTTGCTATTATGACTGTGACTTACCTTAATTCTCTCCCCTGATTTTTGTACTGATCTTCAATGTCATGATCTTTTTGTTTTGTTCCTGAAATGAAGACCCAGAAAAATGATCCCAAAGTATCAGAAATTATATAAAAATTATTATATTCTAGGTCCATGATGAGCTCTGACCATGCCTAGTTTCTTTACCAATGTCTTCCAATCCACATTCCAGATTTTGGAACAATATTGATGGGTGAGAAACACTTGTTTTCCAGTTGACAAAGTGAGGGAATTTCCTCATTCTTACCTACTGAGGCCAGGTTCCTCAAGGTTTCCTGCATCACATCCCTGTAGAGTTTCCTCTGTGAAGGATCCAGTAAAGCCCACTCCTCCAGAATGAAGTTCACAGCCACATCCTCAATGGCCACTGAGTCCTAAAAGACCCAAAATATGTGCACAGTAAGATGCATGAGACTGACAGAGTTAGACATCTATACTCCATTTACAGGAAGGATAGTTATGATTCTGTTATTTCCAAAGAGTTATTCTATGACTTGATCATGAGAAACTTACTCTCCATACTTCCTCAGTAATTTAACAGCATCATGAAGAAATGAAAATTATTTGCACATTATTTCTGTGATCACATAATAGTTTATACCTCTTTAATGGCAAAGCCCAGAGAGTGTTTGGAAATGACGGAAATTTTATACAAGTGAAACAAATATCATTTTAAGAAATCAATTCCTTGTGAAAAAATCCTTTCAGAGACTTCCCTTGTAGTCCAGTGGCTAAGACTCCATGCTCCCAATGCAGGGGACCCGGGTTCGATCCTTAGTCAGGGAACTAGATCCCACATGCTGCACCTAAAGATCCTGCATGCTGCAACTAAAAGATCCAACTGCCTCAACTAAAGATTCCACGTGCCACAACTAAGACCTGGCACAGCCAAAATAAATAAATATTAGAAAAAAAAATCCTTTCTCTCATTAGGGCAGACCTTTCCCAGTTTTGAGCACCTGAGCTTCATGATGTAGTGAGCTCCCTGTCCTTGGAGTTATTACAACAGAGACTGATGGAGACAGAATTGATGCATCAGATGGGGGTGTGTAGTTGCTAGATGATTTCGGCAATCCCTTTGAGCCTGGAGGCCTGTAACTGATATGGGACAAGTGGGAGTGTTTGCATGATATAGGCCTTAACAGCATCTTCTCCCCCTGCTCTCCAAATGCACCACTGAAGGTAAATCAAAAGGCAACTGATTTAAATCCCTTCTCTGGCAGACGGCACTTGATCCTCATATTGATGCAGAGCCACCATAAAGCATTCTCAGCACACATCAGTTGAGGAGATTAGGTCATCAGAGGTCAGAATTTGTATTTGCATCCTTGCAAATACTTGCTCATAAATTTCATGCCTGATGCTTCTGATGGAGGAAGACTTGATGCTTGAAGGTAGAGGAAAAAACCTATTCCCCACTGCCTGGTGTCCAAATCAGGATCCCACGCAGGACCTTGGGTCAACTCAAATGTCTGCAGATTTGTCATCCCAGAGCAGCTGGAAGGGGGGGTGAGGCCCACAGCTAGCCCTTGATGGGATGAGAGTCCCTGCGCCTCATGGTGTGGGTGATACTATTGTTCCTCTAAAGTACCACAGTACGGAAGAATCTGTATTTCTTGGAGTACTTGTCCGCTTAAGAAGAAAATAATGTTTTGCAAAGTAAAGAAGTGTAGTGATTCACTGATAAAGAAAAAAAAAATCCTTTCATCTTCCTCCTTAAGATCCACAATTTACAGCACTCCATGAAGCAGAGGATCAAGTCTGCATGAGGTTTCAATGACTGAAAACACAGTGAAGAACTGGAAGCTTTTTTCTAGTCATATCACCTAATGTCAGAGTCCAGGTGACCTGTAGAAATCAAACTTTTAACAAAGGTCAGGACCTCCCTCGTGGTCCAGTGGTTAAGACTCTGTGCTTCCAATGCAAGGGGCAGGGGTTCAACCCCTGGTCGGGGTACAAAGATCCCACATGCCATGTGGCATAGCCAAGAAAATAACAAAATAAAATAAAATGCTAAGAAGAGCTGTTAAAAACAAAACAAAACAAAAAACAAAGCCCAGCTGACCACATTGTCCCAAAGGCTTCCAGGCCTTTAAAGAAATCAGATGCAGCTGCCTGAGTATATAAATATTCTTCTGGGGAACCATTGCCTTCTACTTGTGTAATAATTATCAAAGACTCTGTTTTTCCTTTCTCTATATATAATTTGATGTAGCTAGAAAATTTGAAACTTAGAGCTCACTCATGAGGAAGAAGCAACAGTATGTTAGACCACAAAATCCCTATAGTCATGTGTCTCAGGGATGCTTTCAGGCAAATTTTAGAACACACAGTACAATAACATGCCAGAAGAACTCTTTCTCATCAAACCCTAACAGTACACCCTGGGCCTTACTACCCTCAAGGAACAGGTTAATAAAAACTACAGTTTACAAGGGAGTTCACCAAAGTCCATAATGGTTTGATGGTGAATTTTCCCATGATTATAAAATATGTAAATGTTTCATCAGTGGTTTCCTCCAAAACAACAGAAAGTCTCCATTCTGCAATTTCAGAAACAAGTGTTTCCCAAGCAGCTACTCTAGCTGCTGCCAGGCCAAAATCTAGTCTGGGATTCATGAATTTAGAAGCTGCGACATTCAATCTCACAAGAAGAGAATGAAAAAACCTGAAATAAACAAGTCTTCCCAGAGCCATGAGAACACTGACTTCAAGAGGCAAACCAATGTCTCCAAAATTGGGAAAGAAAAAGAAAAAAAAGACGTTTTTAAAATATGCCCCAAATTACCTGTTCTTAAATCTGTACTCAATAAAATTTGTTTCAGCAGAATCTAACGCAAAGACAAAAAAGAAGAAAAATGATACAACTCAATATCCATGAACCATAGCATGACACTCTTTAACATAAGATTAAAATACATATGATTGGACTTCCCTGGTAGTGCAGTGGTTAAGAATCAACCTGCCAATGCAGGGGACACGGGTTCCATCCCTGGTCTGGGAAGATCCCACATGCCATGGAGCAGCTAAGCCCCCGTGCTCCACAACTACTGAGCCTGCGCTCTAGAGCCTGTGTGCCACAACTACTGAAGCCTGCGCACCTAGAGCCCTGCTCTGCAACAAGAGAAGCCACCACAATGAGAAGCCCGTGCACCACAACGAAGAGTAGGCCCTGCTCGCCGCAACTAGAGAGAGCCCATGCGCAGCATTGAAGACCCAATGCAGCCAAAAAAATAAAGTAAAATAAATAGAAGATATAAGTAACAATCACTGAGTTTTCCCCCAAATTAATGATAGAGAACAAGTGTAGGTCCATGAAGCTCAGTGAACACTAAACGTGAAACCACCTAAAATGGAGACCAAAGGATATCATATTCAAGCTAGAGAAAAAAGCCAAAGGCAAAGAGAATATATTGGAAGAAGCCAGAGGGTAAGACATACTTTAGGTATAGAGAAAAAAAGATTAGAAACAAATTGGACTTCTTTTCAGGAAAAAAACCCAAAACAACAACAACAAAAAACCCCAGAGTAGATTGAAATATCTAAAGTTTTAAAATTAAAAAACCACTCTCCTAGAATTGTTATGAACAGCAATTATTTTTAAAAATTAAGAAGAAATGAGAATATTCTGAGGCAAAAATTGAGGGAATTTGTCATTAGTGTGCCTACTTTGAAAAGAAACATTTAAAAATTCATCAGAAAAAAATGGAAATGATGAAGGGGGAATCAAAAAGGAATAAAGGCAAACATCTTTTTTTTTTTTTAAATTTATTAACTACTGTATTGAAAGCAAAAAACAGAATGGTTGCAAGTGTATCGACTGTTTACCATGTGACCTCCTGGCTGACTGGGTTGGTGCCCAGGCTCATGGATTGTACTGCACATCATTAGCCAGGGAAAATATCAAAATTCAAAGTACGGTTTCTGCTGAATGTATATTGCTCTTGCACCATCATTAAGTAGAAATATCGTTGAGTCGAACCACAGTAAATCAGGGACCACCTGTAGTTTACTTGTGGTTTAAGAATCCCACAAGGAATTCTATAATTTGTTGCTCGCATGAATGCAAGTTCATCTGAACATGCAGTATCACAGCATTGTCTACAGACTGTTGTTCCCTTAGAACATGTACATAGTTTTTTGTTTGTTTGTTTTGTTTTTTAGCCATGCCAGGCAGCATACGGGATCTTAGTTCCCCCACCAGGGATCAAACCCGCGCCCCCTGCGGTGGAAGCGTGGAGTCTTAACCACCGGACTGCCAGGGAAGTCCCACAGTTTTTCAAGCAATTGCTGTTTTTAAGAAAAGTATGATCAACGAAGTACCTTTTGTTATTAATTTTGCAATCTACCACATCTGCTTTCTTCTTCAAACATCTTTTATATTTCTTATAAAACAGATGACACTTGTGTAAAATAATATTAGCAACAATGACACTGGTAATGATAACCTTGTGAATAAATGAAATAAATGACAGCCATGTCAAAAGGGACAGAGGAGGGGAATTGAGAATAGTGTGGTATGATGTACCTGCACAACCATTGAAGAGGTATAGTGTTAAGTTGCAGAAGACATGGGTTAGTTCTAAATGTATACTGAAAACTCAAGGGCAATGACTAAAAAAGGTTTTTAAAAAGGTATAGGTTAAGAGAGGAAAAAAGGAAGAATCAGGTAAAATGCTCAATTAAATCCAGAGAAGGTAGAAAATAGAGAGAAAACAAACGAAAGAATAAGGGCAACAATTAGAAGCAGTAAAAGGTGTGGTAGATATTAATCCAACTATATTAATCACTTCAATCATCAATGGTCTGCATACAAATGAAAGGGAAATACAGTAACAGCAGATTTTAAAATTGCAATTATATGTTTTCTCTAAAAGCTGGTTTTAAATATAAACATGCATGTCAATGAAAAGTAAAGGGATGGAGAAAAATGCACCATGCCAAAACTAATCAAAAGAAAGCTGGCATTGGTATATGAATTTCAGACAAGGCAGATTTCAGACTAAGGAAAACACAGAGATAAAAAGGGACTTTACAGAATAACAAAAAGGTCCATTCTCCAAGAAGTCATAATAATCCTTCATCTGTACATACATGGCAATAAAGGGGCAAAATACATAAGGCAAGACCTGAAGAATGCCAGGAGAAATACATGAATCCATTATTATGGTAATACATCAACACCCCCTTATCAAAAGCTGTAAATTCCAGCAGGCCAAAAATCAGGGAAGACAGAGTTGAATTGAAAAGCACTGTGAAACAAATCAATTTAATTGTAATCTATGGAATACAACAAGAGCAGAATACACATTCTTCTCAAATTCACATAGAACATTCAACAGGACAGAACACTTTCTCAGACATAAAACATACCTTAACAAATTGGAAAGAACAAAAATCATACAAACTATGCTCTTAGATCTCAAAAACATTACTCTAGCAATCAATAACAGCAAGAGAGTTGGAAAACGCCCTACTATGTAGAGATTCCACAACACATGTCTAAATAATACATAGAATTAAAGAAGAAGACTCGAGAAATTAAATTTATTTTGAGCTAAATTATGAGATGTAGCAAAAGCAGTGCCTACCGTGAAATTTATGCCATCAACCAAATACACTGGTAAAAAAATAGATGGGTAAACAATAATGCAAGCATCTACCTTAGGAAAAAAGAAGAAGAAGAGGATATAACCACAAAGTAAGCAGAATAAAATTATAAAAATCAGAAACAAAATTAATGTAATTGTGAAGAATTGAAGGAGAAAAAAAATTTTAAGCTAGTTCTATGAGATTTTTTTTTTTTTTTTTTTTTTTTTTTTTTGGCTGCGTTGGGTCTTTGTTGCTGCACATGGGCTTTCTCTAGTTACAGCGAGCGGAGGCTACTCTTCGTTGTGGTGCACGGGCTTCTCACTGTGGTGGCTTCTCTTGTTGCAGAGCACCGGCTCTAGGTGCGTGGGCTTCAGTAGTTGTGGTGCATGGGCTTAGTTGCTCCGCGGCACGTGGGATCTTCCCGGACCAGGGCTTGAACCTGTGTCCCCTGCATTGGCAGGCAGATTCTTAACCACTGCGCCACCAGGGAAGCCCTGAGAAGATTATTAACATTGATTAACATCTAGTCAAGATTACTAGGAGAAAATACAGAAATTACTAATATCAGAAAGGAACAGTGGGGGATATGAAAATAAAAAAGGATTTGATAAAATCCAACACCCGTTTATGATCACAAACAAGTACAGAGGGAACTTCTACTTCCTGAGCAAGAACACATTCATGAATCCTGTAGGTAAATTCAAACATTTGTTCTCTAGGACATAGTTATCTCTGTGAAACATCTGAAAGATTCTCCAACAACAGATAACCCTTGGAGTTAAGAAGACATATCCCAAGATTGAAAGATAATTAATTGTTTTCCTATAGACCAAAACTGAACTTGGACAAAGAAGGAAAAGCAATTCAAATGAAAAGAAAATCTTTTAAACAAATAGTGCTGGAAATTACGGATATTCATATACAAACACACACACACACAAAAATGTAGACACAGGACTTACACATTTCACCATAAGAACCTCAAAACACATCACAGATCTAAGTGTAAAATGCAAAAGTAATAAACTCCTGGAAAATATCATAGAAGGATATATAGGTCCTCTTGGGCTGGGTGATGAATTTTCAAATATAACAACAAACACAAGGTTTGTAAAAGAAAAAAAGTATAATTTCACTTCATTAAAATGAAAAACATCTCTTCTGAGAAAGACAGTGTTAAGAGAATGAAAAGACAAGTCACAGAACAGCAGAAAATCCTTGCAAAACACCTACGTGATAAATGACTGGTATTCAAAATATCTAAAGAACTATTAAAACTCAACAGTAAGAAGAGGGATTTCCAGGAAGGGATTTCCACTGGTTAAGTCTCCACACTTCCACTGCTGGGAGCACTGGTTAGATCCCTGGTCGGGGAACGAAGATCCCACATGCTGTGAGGCCAAAAAAACCCCCCCAAAACAAAAAACAAAAACAGTAAGAAGACAAACAACCCAATTAAAAATGGGGAAAAGATCTAAACAAACAGCTCTCCAAAAAAAATAAAATACAGAAAGGAAATAAGAAATATGAAAACATGCTCAACCTCAAATATCTATGGGAAATTGCAAATAAAACAACAAGATATCACTACACACTTATTTAATGCATAAAACACAAAACACTCAGAACACCAAATATTAGTGAAGATGTGAAGATAATCCACATTCACTGCTGGGGGGAATGGAATTTGGTACTTCTACAATGAAAGACAGGAGCTTTCTTTCAAAACAAAATATACTCTTACTATGTATAGTAAGATCCAGCAATCACACTCCTCGTTATTTGTCCAAATGAGTTAGACTCTTATGTTCACACAAAACCCATACACAAATACCTGTAGGGGCTTTATTCATAACAGGCATGAGTTAGAGGTAAGCAAGATATCTTTCAAGAGTCAAATAAATAATCAGTGGTATATCCTTAGGATGAAGTACTGTTCACTGATGAAAAGAAATGAGGTATCAAGCTATGAAAACACATAGAGGAAGAGTAAAAGTATATTGCTAAGTGAAAGAAGCCAATCTGACAAAGCTATATACTGTTTGATTCCAAGTATATGACGTTCTGGAAAAGACAAAATCACGAGACAGTAAAATGATCTTTGCTTCTGAAGGATTTAGGGATTAGAGGTAGAGATGAATCAATAAGTGTGGCAGAGAGGAAGTGCAGAAATGAATACGTGTTATTAAACATTTGCCAAATCCACACATCGTGTAACACAAAAACTCCATGCTAATGTAATCTTTGCTCCTTAATGCATCAGTATGGGTTCAGCAACTGTAACAAATGGACCAGTCATACAAGATTTAAAACTCAAAACTGCTCCAAAAGAGATGAAGTTTATTTAAAAAAAAAAAGAGGACTGACGCATTACAACTCATCCTGATGACTGCCTGATGTTTGGTTAGATGTAGGGACCACTGTGTTTGGTTCTCCATCAAGGATGTCCCAATTAAGGGATGAAGGGCACCAGTTCTCCACTGAGCTCCATTATGTACCAGGGTGTATTGTCATTCTTAGTCTATGCAATCCCCAGATCTGTGCATTCAGTTAATCCCAAGAAACTATCCAGGCAACCAAGGTGTTGGAGAAGGGTGGCTTCTCCAGCACCACAGCATCTTTCAAAGGACTGAAGAAAGAAATGTCATCTCTCCAACGGAAGGCATAATCCAGCCGAGGTTTGGCTACATCATATCACAAACAGTTGTCAGTAGCCGAGCTGACATGCTGGGGTGCTCTTTCCAGTACCAAAGCCATAACAGGCATCTCAGTGGCAGCCTCTAGTTTTAAGAGATCCCAGTACCAGGGGGATAATTGCAGATTTACTGGCATATTAATGTAGGACCTTGGGCAGTGCCTTGCATCAGAAGCCTATGGCCAACTTAAATCCCTCCTCAGAGAGCCTCCAATCACTGCCCAGAAGGTTAGAGGCCCCCTCCACGGCCCTGATAGCTTTACACAACTTAAGAAACCCGAGTTTAAGTTGGGTTTGAACTAACCCCTTTGCTGTGCCAAACTGAGACAGTGGGTGTTGTCCAGCATAACCCAGAGGGTACGGATCCTTGTTGCAATAGATGAAGGGGCAAGCGCCTCAGAGTTACTTAAAAGTTTTGGTGAGCCTACTTTTTTTTTTTCCAGCTTACCCCCCTCCTCCCCCGCCCTTGGTGAGCCTTCTGGAAGCTCACCACCTACTGGCTGCCTTTCCCTGTCTCTTCTCTTTCACTTTCTCTGAAGTAACTGCTCTTTTTATAGTAGTGACTATCTTTTGGGCTCATCTTAGTCACAGGGTATATCATCCTCCTAGCCCCCAGTCCTCCCACACCCAACAATGTCTGGGCAAACCCAGCCTCAGTCACACCTTTAATCTAAACACAGATAGGTTCCAGCTCAGACATCAACCCAGGACCACTGGAAGGAGGGCCCCATTCTCATACTCCTGCTCCCAAAGTACAAGGAACTAACAGAAACTGCCAACTTGGAGTCCTCCTTATATACAACCCAGGCTTGGTGGGGTCAGCAATGCAACACAGGGCAGAACAGGGCACAGCAAAATCTCCCCAGCAAACAGCAGCTCAAAGAGCAGGAGCCTTCAGGCTTTCTAATCAACCTGTCCAGGTAACAAGCACTAGGTAATCGTGAGGCTTAACTCTCAGTACTCAAACATCAAATAAGTGGATCCCAAATAATCATTACGAGAATAAAAACTGTAAGAGAAACAGGCATTCGCACTGGATTGTTTGTATATTAAGAAACACTAAAAGGATGATGAAGGCTTAATCAAAACTGGTTATGTGGGGGTAAATGGAGTTCAGAGCAGAGGAGTGCAGCAACAACTGTGGGCAGGGAGTCTTCTTAAGTTAATTTCTTCCCTCAGGAATTTAATTTTAAATATTCTACATAGAAAACCACTGCAAGATTTGATCCTTTAAACAGTTATGGATATAAAACTGCAAACCAAAAAAATAAAAACTCCCTTCCTAACTAAAAGGACAAGGGACATTATTGCTTTTCTCTCCCTCCTTTATAGTAACATTGGAAATATTTTCAGAAATAAGGAGCATATTACACTACATTAGAGGTTTGCAATTTAACCTTTAAATGGACTAGGAATTTGAAAGATTTACATAAACTTGGAGGTGATTTCCTATCAATTAAAATAGAATTAAATTGTATTTTTCCCCACATCCATTAAAATAGAAATTCATTTCCTTTAGGAAGAGTAGGGGCCTTTTAATTGTCAAAATTATCTAGGCAACAGGCACTTACAAACGCTGACCTAAAAATGGGAAAGCACCTGAGACTTAAGTACACCCATCTCATGTCTTGAGGTCCCCTTGTCTAAATGAAACAAAAATTCTACTTGACTGCACATTTTTCTTGCCTTAGATGGTATCTGTCAATCAACATAAATTTTAAAAGCCCAAGTGTTAATGGAAATTAGAATCAAAGGGCTGTAATCCTCAATGGATAAAGGAATCTAAGAAAAGAAACACAAGTATTAGAATCAAAACAGGTAAGCAGCCTGTGTTCCCTACAGTTTGGAAGAAAAGCCCACATTCAGAAAGTTGACTATCTTTCCAGACTTGAGAGTCTAGATAAGTCCCGTTGAGATAAAAGTCCTGTAGAGGGTCAGTCCCTCAGTGAGGGCAGGGATACCTGAGCACCCACAAAAATAAACTCTGGGAGCTCCACAAACCCTCCCCAGTCCTGTGGGCAGGGAAGCTCTCCCTACCCCAGGCTTCCATGATCACAAGTCAGGAAACTCCAAGCCTGATTCAGGGTAAGGTTCTGATCCAAATGGACTCCCATATTCATAAACCCTTTGTCCACAGGACAGAATACTCATCCTCACAGACTTCTCAATGGGCACAAATTACACTCTGAGTGCACCTATATCATGGGGCAACGCTCAAATACAACATTTAAAATGTCTAGGCTAAAGGAAATCACAAGTACCACCCTGAAAGGGCATCATCCCCACACCCTGGTGCACTTGCATCCCCAGATTTCAGGGCTCTGCAGCTTCTCACAGTATAAGGACTACCATTGGTGGGTGTGAGCAGGTAGGACTGGGCAGGGGGAGGATGTCCAGGAAGATCCACTTCCCTGTGCAGGCTCAAAGGGGGCCTTAGTTTGAGGATACAAACTTCAGGCTCTGCTCTCAAGAGCACTACAGCCGCTCTTGACCACCACTGATATTTTATGTGAGATACCCAGAAAGGCAAATATATAAAATCAGAAAATTGATTAGTGATTTCCTAGGCCTCGGGATGAGAAGGGAGAGTTACTGCTAATGGACATGAGGTTCATTTTGGGAGTGATGGAAATGTCTTAAAATTAGTGTGGTGATAGTAGAACAAGTCTTTACGGTAAGCGCCAGTGATCATTTAAATACACAAACCCTGTTTGGACAGTTCAGCAAAATCACTCAAACCCCATGTGTACGTGGAAATGAAAGAAGAAAATTCTCAGCCACTTTTACTAGTTCACCCAGAATACCCCAAGTATCTATTCCTTTCAGAAAAAAATAAGTCAGTCAATTAATTCCAAGGCAAGTTTAATTAGTACATAAGTAATCACACTTGAATACTTTTTGTCTCCAAGTCTAAATCCTGGCATTTCATTTGAAATCAACCAAAAGTAAAGGAGAGTCCAAAAGAACTTACCATACTCACTAGGGAATGAAAAAAAGTGAAATAAAAATTCTTTTTTTAAATAAATTTATTTATTTTATTATTTTATTTATTTATTTATTTAGGCTGCGTTGGGTCTTCGTGGCTGGGCACGGGCTTTAGTTGCGGCGAGCGGGGGCTACTCCTCGTTGCAGTGCGCAGGCTTCTTATTGCGGTGGCTTCTCTTGCTGCGGAGCATGGGCTCTAGGGCGCGCAGGCTTCAGTAGTTGTGGCACGTGGGCTCAGTAGTTGTGCTCGTGGGCTCTAGAGCACAGGCTCAGTAGTTGTGGCACACGGGCTTAGTTGCCCCGCGGCATGTGGGATTTTCCTGGACCAGGGCTTGAACCCATGTCCCCTGCATTGGCAGATGGATTCTTAACCACTGCGCCACCAGGGAAGCCTGTGAAATAAAAATTCTTAACAACTGTAATGTAACACTGGATTTTTTTTTCCCCTGAAATTTACCCTTCTTGCCTCTTTGGAAATATTTTATACGGTCTTTCAAGCTCTATTAATTAAGTACATTTTACACTATTGAAAAAAGAAATTTAAATAAGTGAGTAAACCTTTTGAAGGGGACTAACCCAGAGATGGGCAGTGGTCACAGATTAGCTCGTCCAGAAAAGTTTAAAAAAAAAAAACAACCCTCCACAAAAGGACTTCCCATAGGATGTCTCTTTCAAGAAAAAAAAATTGGGAGGAGAAGGGATTTCATACACCTACTTGCAAGTGGTTATTCTCGGCTTTCCGCTCGTGTAAAACATCCACAGACCGCCCCCCTCCCCAATGCAATCCACGACTCTGCGCAAACAGGATAAACAATTAAAATACCGGGTGTGTTTAAAATACACCACGGGAGACGAATAGTTGATAAATGATGTGAATCGGAGAAGGGAAACTGACTTTGGGAAGGCGGGGAGCGCCCTGGAAATTTCATGAATTCTTGCCAGCCCTGCTAAGAGCTATTCTGCGGGTCAGTTCCATGCCTGGCCACACAACCTTCCACCAAGCCCTTGATCCCTGGAGGACATAAGACCCTCTTCTTCCAGGCAGGACTGGCCTAGGCCATCCTCTTATCACAGGCAATCCCAGGCCAGGGAAAAGTTCTGTCTAGGCGCAATTGGAGAAAAAAAGGACATCCACGCCTGTGCGGAGCATCGCCCCACCCACCTGCCTCAGCGGCCTCCCGCTTGGACAGATTCCCAATACCCCGCCCCCTCGTACCTGAGTGACAACCTGCGAGAGGAAGCCTGACTCAGCAGAATCACTTAGCGCCGCTGGGATTGAATCCGTCCCCGCCTGGCACTTAAGGTTTGTAACAGAACTTTTCCCTGGCCTGGGATTGCCTGGCATGGAACTGTGCTTCTTGTTAAGAAAGGCAGACACTTAGATGTGAACTCACCGTTTGTAATAAAGAGGCTGGCTCCAGTTTCATCTTTGCGCCTTGACAGCGCTGAACCTTCCACCCATCCCTCCCCATCCCCACTCATTAGGTACTTAAGCTAAAGAATCCCAGAGCACTTGGCTCTGGTAGGAGGTCTGAATCACTCAGCCCTAGCTGGGTGCCAGAACAAATCTCAGTCAAACCACAAGCTGTGAGGTGTGTGCATTAACTTTTGAGCTGTACATTTTACACTGGAAGGAAATTTATTTTAGATCAGTGTTCCCGGTGTGCCTAGAAAACCTTGAAATGTCAGCATTCAAGGCAATTGTATTCCTATTTCCACTGATAGAAGAAAAACAATAAGTTGTACTGAAAATTGGAAAATACCTTACAAGTCTTCCTGCCTCCTCTCAGGTTTATTGAAGTATAACTAACTAATAAAACTGCATTTAAAGATTAAAACATGATGATCTGATACACTTATACTGTATTGTATAATTGCAATTTACGAAGAGAGTGGATCTTTTTTTTTTAAGGGAACCCTAAAAAAAGCATTTTAATGGGGAATGGCAGAAATCACAATAGACCATTATCATCATTGTGGAAGTATCAATTGCACACTTTAAATATATTCATGTTCAATGTCTCTCTGTTTGTTCCTTGTTTCTCCCATTCCACAAGTGCATAGGTTGTTTTCTGTAGATCTGTGGAAAATGGGCCAGGGGTGGAAGGTCCATACAGGCTAGACAGAGTGAACAGCCCATGACTGTTCAGCACAGAAGGAAACTGGAAACGTGTGTTAGTACCTTGCAGTCTGGCTGGACTTAGGGGAGCAACAAGGCTGAGAGTACTCCAAAAGTGGATACTGGAGACCAAGGGACACAGAGTCAAGAAGGGTGTATGTGAAAATAGTGCTAGCGTAATAATCAGTGGACTTGGATCGCTGCCTGTGATCATGATGGTCGGTGCTAGCTCTAACCCTTTGGGTTTCTTGGACCTTGATGAATTATTTGTGTTGTTGTTTTCTGGCAAAGCTGAATCCTGGTCTTTAGGCTCCATGTCTGCGTCCATGTCTGGGTCCATGTCTGGGCTGGAACTCAGTGGGAGTGAAGGTGTTCTAGGAGGTTCCTGAAAAGGGCAAATGGACGAAATAGGAGGTGTGGTGGTAAAAGCGGCAGTTGCACTGGATGCAGAAGTTGATGCTTCTAGCGAAGGCAGTTTGGGAGAAGGCAAAGTCTCCAGCGCTTGGGTAGTTTCTTTGGAAGATGGAGAAATACTTGAGTCAGTTGAACTGGTGGCAGCAAGAAGTTCAACTGGTGGCTTTTTGGAAGATGTTACAAATTTGGTAACAGATGGTGTTGGCTCCTGAGGGGATTTTTTTCTCTGCCAATTTCTCAGCTGGATTCTCAACCTTTATAGATTTGAAAAGCTTCCTATTGGAGGAATTCAAAGATCTGAGGGTAAATGAAGAATATAAGCCAGAGCATCTGTAGTCACTGCAGCTAGGGGTCTTGGCACCAGGCTGCGGTGGCTTCTTTTTCCCTCCATTCTCCTCATCTGTGGATCTCTCGCTGCTGACTTCACTGATGCGTAAAGCTTCAGTCTCCCTCAAGCCTGCCCGCTGGCATAGGAACCGTGTTGAAAATCTCTGGGTGCGAGACAAACTTGTAGACAAACTTCTGATCCCTCACGTTTTCAATGATATTCTTCATATAATAGTATCTGAGGGATCGGCTGTGTTTGTCATAATTCATATTAGGCTTGTTCTTTTGAATCCTTCAGAGACGAGCCACCTCTTCTGCCCGCAAATGCTTGAACTCCCCGTCATTAGAGGTCCAGCAGATCATGTGATCGTTCTGAGGCTCCTTTAGGAGCTGAAGGAGGAACTGCCACAGGGTGATGGCACTGTCCAGGGCAGTGAAGGAGGCCACGTGTGGGGCTGCCTCAGGGTCTCTGCCTCAAACATGAGGCCTCTCTCCACCGGCCACCTCCTCACGCTGGAAACTCGAGGCCAGCACCGCGGCCACTGCGACCCTGTGGCGGAGCCGGAGAAGGCGGCGGCAGCCAAGCCATTAGTTGCCACAGCCGGGCCTGCCAGTCGCCATGCCTGCTAAGAGAGTGGATCTTAAGCATACCGACCACACAAACAAAAATAAAGATAATTGGGACTTCCCTGGTGGTCCAGTGGTAAAACTCCGCACTCCCAAAGCAGGGGCCCGGCTTTCATCCCTGGTCAGGGAACTAGATACCACATGCTGCAACTAAGAGTTTGCGTGCCGGAACTAAAAGAGCCCGCATGCTGCAAGGAAGATGGACGATCCCCCATGCTGCAACTAAGACCCAGCACAGCGAAATAAATAAATTAAAAAAAAAAAAAAAGAAGATAACTAAGTGAAGTGATGGATATTAATTAACCTGGAAATTCTTATACTCCCAGGAGGCTGCATTGCAAAACTCTTCCATTGCAAAACACTTCATGCATTGATTTATTTGAACAACTTTATTGAAATGTATGGCACATACTGTGGAAGGCACCCATTAAGTATACATTTTCATGCTTTTAGTATATTTGTAGATACATGCATTCATCACCACAGTCAATTTTTGAAGATTTTCTCTCTTCAAAAAGAAACTCTTCTACTCTATAGCTGTCACCGCTAATCTTCCCATCTTCCTCCTCCAATCCCCGGCCTTAGAAAACCACTAATCTGCTTTCTTTTTCTCCATCCTGGTCTTTCATATGAAAAGAATTCTATAGTATATGGTCTTTTGATTGACTCAGCATGATTTTTTCAAGGGAAAATTATAAATCAATATTTCCTTCATTTTACATCAGAATAACATTTTATTGATTGGGTAAAACACATTGTTTACCTATTCATCTGTTAGTGGAACTTTAGATGTTTCTACCTTTTGGCTACTATGAATCACATTACTCTAAAATTCATGTATAAATTTTGGCCAAATATGTATTTTCATATTCTTGGGCATATACCTAGGAGTGGGATTGATGGGTCATATGATAACTCTAGGTTTAATATTGGAGGAACTCCCAGAACTTCTTCCAGAGAGGCTTCGCTATTTTGTCTTCATTCCAACCTGTATGAGAGTTCAAATTTCTCCATCTATCCTGGATAAAATTATTACCTCACTTTTTGATTTTAGCCATCCTAGTTTTTGTGACATGGAATCTCATTGTGGTTTTGATTTGCATCTCCTTGATGATTAATAATGGCCAGAATCTTTTCATATGCCCTTGATCATTTGTATATTTTACTTGGAAAAATGTGACTTCAGATGCTTGTCACATTTAATATTGAGTTAATTGAATTTTTATAACTAACTTATAAGAAGTCTCTAGATATTTTCAATATGTTCTTTTTTAAATATATGATTTGCAAAATTTTCTTCCATTCTAAGGGTTGTGTTCACTGTCTTGCCTTAAAAGTTTACTTTTAATTTTGATAATATACACATACCATAAAATTTACATTTTCACCATTTTAAGTGTGTAGTTCAGTAGTATGAAATACATTGACATTGGGAAACCAATCTGCAGAACTATTTTCACCTTTCAAAACCAAACTCTATACCCATGTTGACATAAACAAATAGGATGCCAATTATTTCTCCAGAAAAATATGTGTTTATCCAAGATTAGCAAAGAATTGTAATTTGCGGTCAGCAACCTTGGCATGCAAGTTCCCCTGCAGCAAGGAGAGGAGCATTCTTTTAAAGAAGGGAAAAGGAAGTTGGGAGGGCTATAGTAAGCCAAGAGTTTTGCACAGCAAAGAAACCATAAACAAAACAAAAAGACAATCCACAGAATGGGAAAAATATTTGCAAATAATGTGACCGAAAAGGAATTAATCTCCAGAATCTACAAACAGCTCATGCAGCTCAATATTAAAAAAACAAACAACCCAATCAAAAAATGGGCAGAAGACCTAAATAGACAATTCTCCAAAGAAGACATACAGATGGCCAAGAGACACGTGAAAAAATGCTTAACATCGCTAATTATTAGAGAAATGCAAATCAAAACTACAGTGAGATATCACCTCACACCAGTCAGAATGGCCACCATCAGAAAGTCTACAAACAATAAATGATGGATGACAGATGAATGGATAAAAAGAAGTGGTACATATATACAATGGAATATTACTCAGCCATTAAAAAGAATGAAATAATGCCATTTGTAGCAACATGGATGGGCCTAGATATCATACTGAGTGAAGTCAGAGAAAGACAAATATCGTATGATATCACTTATATGTGGAATCAAAAAAAAAAAAGATACAAATGAACTTATTTACAAAACAGAAACAGAATCACAAACTTAGAGAACAAACTTATGGTTACCAGAGGGGAGAGGGGGAGGGATACCTAGGGAGTTTGGGATTTACATGTACACACTACTATATTTTAAATGGATAACCAGGGCCTTCCCTGGTGGTCCAGTGGCTAAGACTCCACACTCCCAGTGCAAGAAGCCTGGGTTCGATCCCTGGTCAGGGAACTAGATCCCACATGCCGCAACTAAGAGTTCACACGCCGCACCTAAAAATTCTGCATGCCAGAACTGAAGATCCCGCATGCTGCAACTAAGACCAGGCACGGACAAATAAATAAATAAATAAATATTTGAAAAATAAATAAATAAAATGGATGACCAACAAGGACCTACTGTATAGCACAGGGAACTCTGCTCAATATTATGTAACAACCTAAATGGGAAAAGAATTTGAAAAAAATAAAATAAAATAAATAATTCACAAGGTGCTTTAAGCTCTCCCTTTTGAGAGTATTCCATCATTAGAGAAAAAAAACAAACAAAAACAAAAAAACAATAAATGATGGAGAGGGTGGGGAGAAAAGGGGTTGTTGGTGGGAATGTAAATTGCTGTACCCGTTATGGAAAACAGTATGTATGGAGGTTCCTTAAAAAACTAAAAACATAGCTACGATATGGTCCAGCAATTGCACTCCTGGGCATATATCCAGAGAAAACCATGGTTTGAAAGGATACATGCACCCCAATGGTCACTGCAGTGCTGTTTACAATAGCCATGACATGGAAGCAACCTAAAAGTCCATCGACAGGTGAATGGATACAGAAGATGTGGTACATATATACAATGGAGAAAACCATTCCACTTTTTGTCTCTAGGAATTTAGCTACTGTAGGTACCTCATACCAATGGAATCATACAGTGTTTGACCTTTTTTGTCAGACTAATTTCAGCTAGCATAATGTCCTAAGGTTCATCTATGTTGTAGCAAGAGTCAAATTTGCTTTCTTTTTAAAGCTAAATAATACTCTGATGTATGTATGCACCGTATTTTTTTTGTCTATTCAACTGTTGATGGACACTTGAGTTGCTTCCACCTATGGCTACTATGAATAATGTGAAATGAACATATATATCTGTTTTGGCATACCTGTTTGAGTCACTGCTTTCAATTCTACTTCAATTGACAGAAGTAGGATTGCTAGATCAGATAGTGACTCAGTTTGCAATTTTTTGAGGAATTGCCATTTTTTTTTATACCATCAATACAATTTTATATTCCAAGCAATATCACACAAGGATTCCAAAGGATATTTCCACTTTCTTGATAGTTTCCTTTGAAGCACAAAATTATTAATTGTCCAAATTATCTATAAGAATGAAATTAGAACACTCCCTAGCACCATACATAAAAATAAACTCAAAATGGATTAAAAACCTAAAGGTAAGGCCGGATACTATAAAACTCATAGGCAGAACACTTTTTGACATAAATCCCAGCAAGATCTCTTTTGATCCACCTCCTAGAGTAATGAAAATAAAAACAAAAATAAACAAATGGGATCTAGTTAAACTTAAAGTTTTGCACAGCAAAGGAAACCATAAACAAACACAAAATATAACCCTCAGAATGGGAGAAAAGATTTGCAAATGAAGCAACCGACAAGGGATTAATCTCCCAAATATACAAACAGCACATACAGCTCAATATCAAAAAAACAAACAACTCAATCAAAAAATGGGAGGAAGATCTAAATAGACATTTCTCCAAAGAAGACATAGAGTTGGCCAAAAAGCACATGAAAAGATGCTCAACATCACTAATTATTAGAGAAATGCAAATTAAAACTACGAGGAGGTATCACCTCACATGGGTCAGAATGCCCATCATCAAAAAATCTACAAACAGTAAATGCTGGAGAGGGTGTGGAGAAAAGGGAACACCCCCTACACTGTTGGTGAGAATGTAAATTGATACAGCCACTATGGAGAACAGTATGGAAGTTCCTTAAATATCTAAAAATAGAACTACCATATGACCCAGCAATTCCACTCCTAGGCATATATCCAGAGAAAACCATAATTCGAAAAGATATATGCACCCCAATGTTCATTGCAACATTATTTACATTTACAATAGCCAGGACTTGGAAGAAACCTAAATGTCCATCAACAGAGGAATGGATAAAGAAGATATGGTACATAAATACAGTGGAATATTACTCAGCCATACAAAAGAACAAAATAATGTCATTTGCAGTGACATGGATGGACTTGGAGATTGTTGTGCTGAGTGCTGTGGATCAGACAGAGAAGGTTGGATGTCATGTGATGTTGTTTATATACGGAGTCTAGAAAAGGGGTGCAAATGAACTTGTTTGCAGGACAGAGGTAGAGTCGAGGATGTAGAAAGCAAACTTATGGTTACCAGGAGATAAATAGGGAGGGATAAATTGGGAGGTTGGGATTGACGTGTACACACTACTATATGTAGAATGGATAACTGATGGGGACCTGCTGTGTAGCACAGGGAACTGTACTCAATACTCTGTCATGGCCTACATAGGAGGGGAATCTAAGAAAAAAGTTGGTGTATGTATATGTGTGGCTGATTCACCTTGCTGTGCACCTGAGGCTACTACAGCATTGTGGATCAGCTAGAGTCCAATAAAAATTAGTAATTAATTAATTTATTTATAAAATTTCCTACCAGTGTAAAATGTACACCTGAGAAGTTAATGAACACACATCATAGCCTGTGGTTTAACTGAGATTTGTCCTGGCACCCAGCTAGGCTGACTGATTCAAATTTCCTACCAGAGCCAAGTGCTCTGGGATTCTTTAGCTTAAGTACCTAATAAGTGGGAATGGGGCAGGGATTGGTGGAAGGCCCAGCGCTGTCAAGGACGAAAGATGAAAATGGAGTCAGCCCCTTTATTACAGACGGTGAAATCACATTTAAGTGTCTGCGTTTCTTAACAAGAAACACAGTTCCGTGCCTGGCCACACAGCCTTACACCAAGCCCTTGACCCCTGGAGGACATAAGACCCTCTTGTTCCAGGCAGGACTGGCCTGGGCCATCCTCTTATCTGTACTTGCTGCATCTTGAAATAGAATCATGAATCCCAGTGCAGGAGGAGCTGCGGAAGACATCTGAGACAATCCCAGGCCAGGAAATGTTCTTTTACCAAGCAAACGTGCCAGGCGGGGACAGGTCCCATCCCACCTCCCACAGGTTGTCACTCAGGCACTAGGGGGCGGGGTATTGAGATCTGTCCAACCAGGCGGCCGCTGAGGCAGGTGGGCGGGGCGGTGCCCCGCTCAGGCGTGGACTTCCTTACCCTCTCCTACAGCGGAGGGGGTCGCGTGTCTTTCCCGGGTCACTAACCTGTTAACTCTCACGTACCTTCTGTTGCCCTGTGTTCTGCACTAGTCCTTGGAGTCGTTAGGAGGGACTCAGACAGACCCAGGAAACCTCGAAATGGTGAGTGTGCTGAGCCGGGCTGTGGACGCTGCGAAGGGACTGGTCGCAACCGGCCGAAACCGGCCATCTTTTGACCCGGTCACCTCTCAGTCAACTCCGGAGTCTGCGGATACGCGGGGGTCTGGGGCGCTGCTCGGACCTCAGTCCCCTCCGGGCCTCAGCGGCGGGGTTGGCCCGGCAGCTCGGACCCCGGGTGTCCTGTCCGGTCACTTCGCTGCAGGAACTTTGGCCCCGGAGCCTCACCCGGCTGCTCTGCGTCCGCAGCCCCTCTTCTCCCCCCAGATTGTGTGGTGACCTCAGGCACGGTCTTCAGGTGACAATCGGGACTCGTTCTCCAGGGTTCGGTCGTGGGATTAGCTGTGGTCTGAGGGGTCTCAGCCTTTCCTTTCTGCCCCGGGGGGCACCCGTTTTGATAGGGATAGAATAGGATAGTTACACTGGTAGTTGTAGAAGTCCCAGTAGGGGATTGTAAATAGAAAGGGAAATCTAGGGAACTTTGGGAGACCACTGTAACTTATTGATCGCTCAAGAAAGCTGTCGCAATGTCGTGGAACCAAGCAGGCTTCCTTAAGTATAAAGCCATAAATAAAAGCATGAGAGATGACCCAGGTCGTTAAGTGAAAGAAAAAATGAGGCCTGCATTCTGCTGGTCGAGTTCAGCAAGATAATGATCCTTAACACCAAGGACAGGAATTTAAGGGAAAGGTGACATTCCAAAGTAGGAGACCCTTATTATATGGAGACCTGAGATGATTCAGCATACTTTAGTGTATGTTACCACCCTTCTCCTGATTTGAACAAGCTCTATGACAGTCCTAGTTTGACCTCATAGGGTCAGACACTCTCCTGTGCCATACGAAGGAGGAGCTAGTGACCTAAGCCTGACGTCTACTCGAAGAATGAGGAAGAAGGCAGTCTTTTTCCCCTTCCCCACTTTCCTTTGACTATAAAAATATAGCCCACTTAATCCTCAGGGCAGAACCCCCCTGCCTGCTTGCGTCTCTTGCAAGCGTCCTATATTAATAAATCTACAACTTGCCTATCTCTTTGCCTCATGCTGAATTCCTACTGTGCTGTGACACAAAGAACCCGAGCCTCAGTAAGTCCAGACACCAGGTGAGTGATTCTAATTAAAAGACCATAGGTTCAAGTCCCAATCTGGGTTTACGCGGGGTTCAAGTCCCATCTGACTTACACGGTTTCATTTTTTTCTCTGAGTTTTCCAAATGTTTGGGAAGCAGAATCTCAAAGACCTTAGCCCCCCAGAGGAGCTCTTTGTAGGGCTGGCAATAAATCATTAAATTTCCAGATCGCTCCTCTCATTCCCAAAGTCAATTTCGCCTCTCCAATTCAAATCATCTATCATCTATTCGTCTCCGCAGTGCATTTCAAACAAATATTTTAATTCTTTATCCTATTTATGTAGCGACGTGGATGGTATTTTTTTGGGGGGGCGGGGGGTGGTCTGTGGATATTTTACATGAGCAGAAGCCGACAATGACCACTTGGAAGTAGGTTGTTTGAAGTCCTTTCTTTTCCCGATGTTTTACTGGGAACAGATATCCTATAGGAAGTCCTTTCGTGGAGGTTTTTTTTGAACTTTTATGGACGATCTACCCTGCCCATCCCTAGGTTAGTCCCCTTCAAAAGATTTACTAACTTATTTAAGTTTCTTTCTTCAATAGTGTAAAATAGAGCTTCAAAGGCCATATAAAATATTTCCAAAGAGGTAAGAGAGGTGAATTTCAGGGGAAAAAAAATTCCAGTATTACATTCCATTTGTTAAGAATTTTTTGCTTTTTTTTCAATCCCTGAGGGAGTGTGGTTAAGTTTTTGTGGCCTCTCCTTTACTTTTGGTGGATTTCAAATGAAGTTTCAAGATTTAGACTTGTAGAGGAGAAGTATTCAAGCATGATTAATTATGTAGTAAATGAAATTGCCTTGGAAGTAATTGACATTTTTTTCTGAAAAGGAATAGATATTTGGGGTTTCCTGGTGAACTAGTAGAAGTGGCTTATAATCTCTCATTTCCACCTAAACACTGGATTTGAGTGATTTTGCTGAATTGTGCAAACAGGGTGTGTGTATTTAAAGTATCAGTGGTGGTGGAGAGCACCTGTAGTTGGAAGCAGAGCCTGAGGTCAGGCTAAGGCCCCCATTGAGCCTGCAAGGGGAAGTACTTGAAGGACCTCCTATACTTGGAATCATACAGTATATAGCTTTGCCAGATTGGCTTCTTTCCGGTAGCAATATACTTTTGAGCTTTCCTTCATGTGTTTTCATAGCTTAATACTTTATTCCTTTTTATTAGTGAACACTGTTTCATCATACGGATAGACCACTGATTATTTGACTCTTGCAAGATATCTTGCTTACCTGTTGACTCATGCCAGTTATGAATAAAACCCCTACAGGTATTTGTGTATGAGTTTTGTGTGACTGTAAGAGTTGATCTCATTTGGACAAATAACAAGGAGTGTGATTGCTGGGTCTTAATATACATACTAAGAGTATATTTTGTTTTGAAAGAAAGCTCCTGTCTTCCTTTGTAAGGGTACCAAGTTCCATTCCCCCCAGCAATGAATGAGGATTATCTTCACATCCATTTGGTGTTTTGCATTTTAGTCATTAAATAAGTGTGTAGTGATAGCTCGTTTTATTTGCAATTTCCCACTGACCTTTGACATTGAGCATGTTTTCATATTTCCTATTTCCCTTCTATGTACCTTTTTTGGGGAGCTGTTTGTTCAGATCTTTTGCCCATTTTCAGTTGGATTATTTGTCTTCTTACTGTTGAGTTTTAATAGTTCCTGGATATTTTGAATACCAGTTATTTATCACATAAGTGTTTTGCAAATATTAATATTTTTTCATATCCTGTGACTTGACTTTTCATTCCCTTAACACTGTCTTTCTGAGATGAGACGTTTTTTATTTTAATGAAGTGAAATTATCCTTTTTTTCTTTTACAGACCTTGTGTTTGTTGTTATATTTGAAAATTCATCACCAAACCCAAAGTGACCTAGATTTCCTTCTATGATATTTTCGAGGAGTTTATTACTTTTGCATTTTACATTTAGATCTGTGATGTGTTTTGAGGTTTTCTTTGTAAAACGTGTTAAGTCCTATGTTTACATTTGCTTTGTTTGTGTGTGTGTTTGTGAATATCCATTATTTACAGCACTATTTGTTTAAAAGATTTTCTTTTCATTTGAATTGCCTTTCCTTCTTTGTCCAAGTTCAGTGTGGGTCTACAGGAAAACTATTGATTATCTTTCAATCTTGAGATGTGTCTTCTTTTAAAAAAAAAATAAATTTATTTATTTTATTTATTTATTTGGCTGCTTTGGGTTTTCGTTGCTGTGCGTGGGCTTCTCCCTAGTTGTGGTGAGCGGGGGCTACTCTTCGTTGCGGTGTGTGGTCTTCTCATTGCGGTGACTTCTCTTGTTGTGGAGCACGGGCTCTAGATGTACAGGTTTCAGTAGTTGTGGCACGCTGGCTCAGTAGTTGTGGCTCGTGGGCTCTAGAGCACAGGCTCAGTAGTTGTGGCACACGGGCTTAGCTGCTCCACGACATGTGGGATCTTCCCAGACCAGGGCTCAAACCTGTGTCCCCTGCATTGGCAGGTAGCTTCTTAACCACTGTGCCACCAGGGAAGCCCAGGATATGTCTTCTTAATTCCAAGAGTTATCTGTTGTTGGAGAATCTTTAAGATGTTTCACAGAGATAATTATGTCCTAGGGACCAAATATTTGAATTTACCTACAGGATACATGAATATGTTCTTTTTCAGGAAGTAGAAGTTCCCTCTATTACTTGTTTGTGATTAAAAATGGATGCTGGATTTTACCAAATCCTTTGAAATTTTCATTTCCCCCTTTGTTCTTTTCTCATGTTTCCTTTTACCCTCTGTCTTCCCTTGTAGGCATATTGACTAGATGTTTATCAGTGTTATTAATTTTGTCAAAGAACTAGCTTAAAAGTTTTTTTCTCCTTCAATTACCCACAATTACATTAATTTCCTTTCTGATTTTTATAATTTTATTTTGCTTATTTTGTGATTATATGGTCTTCTCTTTATTGTTTCTTAAGGTAGATGCTTGCATTGTTGTTTACAGACCTTTGTTTTTTCCCAGTTGATGATGGCATAAATTTCTCTGTAGGCACTGCTTTTGCTGCATGCCACAATTTAGCTCAAAATAAATCTTAATTTCTCTTGAGATTTCTTCTTTGATCCCATGTATTATTTAGAAATATGTTGTTGAATCTCTGTGTGTTAGGGGTTTTTCCAAATCTCTTGCTTGTATTGATTGCTAGATGAATTCCTTTGAGTTCTAGGAGCATAGTTTGTATGATTTTTCTTCTTTCAGATTTGTTAAGGTATGCTTTATGTCCCAGAAAGTGTTCTGTCTGGTTAAATGTTTCATATGAATTTGAGAAGAATGTGTATTCTGCTCCTGTTGCATGAATTGTTCTTTAGATTACAATTACATTTAGTTATTTCATAGTACTCTTCAAAGCAAGTCTATCCTTCCTGATTTTCTGCCTGCTGTTATATACAGCTTATGATAAGGGGGTGTTGATGTATGACTATAATAATGGATTTATGTATTCCTCCCTGCATTCTTCATGTCTTGCCTTATGTATTTTGCTGCTTGGTTGCTATGTATGTACACTGAAGGATTGTTATGCCTTCTTGCAGAATGGACCTTTTTGTCATTATGTAAAGTCCTTTCCACCCCTGAGTTTTCCTTGGTCTGAAATCTGCATTGTCTAAAATTCATATACGAGTGCCAGCATTCTTTTGGTTAGTTTTGGCATGGTGTATTTATCTCCATTGCTTTATTTCTCATCTACCAGTGTCTTCATATTTAAAATGAGTTTTTGGCAGACAACATATAATTGTAATTTTAAAAATCACATATTATGATATCAGAAAGGGAAAGTAAAAAACAGTATGCACCGAAAAAAATAAAATACTTTGGAATAAACCTGACCAAGGAGGTGAAAGAGATATGTTGAGCACCATAAAACAATAAAGGAAATTGAACTGAATCAAAAAATGGAAAGCTGGGCTTCCCTGGTGGTGCAATGGTTAAGAATCCACCTGCCAATGCAGGGGACATGGGTTCGAGCCCTGGTCCAGGAAGATCCCACATGCCATGGAACAACTTATCCAGTGCACCACGACTACTGAGCCTGCACTCTAGAGCCCGCGCGCCTAGAGCCTGTGCTCCGCAACAAGAGAAGCAGCCACAATGAGAAGCCTGCACACTGCAACAAAGAGTAGCCCCCACTCGACACAACTAAAGAAAGCCCACGTGCAGCAACGAAGACCCAATGCAGCCAAAAATAAATAAATAAATAAATAAATAAATAAATAAATAAATTTATTTTTTTAAAAAAATGGAAAGCTAACCCATACTCTTGAGTTGGAGGAATTATTTTTGTTAAAATGGCCATAGTACCCAAAGCAATCTACAGATTTAATGTGATCCCTATCAAATTACTCATGACATTTTTCACAGAACTAGAACAAATAATCCAAAAAGGTATATGGAACTATAAAAGACCCAGAATTGCCAAAGCAATTCTGAGGAAAAAGAAAAAAGCTAAAGGCATAACCCTCCCAGATTTCAGACAATAATACAAAGTTACAGTTGTCAAAACAGTGTGATACTGCCACAAAAACAGAAATATAGAATCAATGGAACAGAATAGAGAGGCCAGAAATAGACCCACACACCAGTGGTCAATTAATCTTTGACAGAGGAGACAAGAATATACAATGGGGAAAGACAGTCTCTTCAGCAAGTGGTGTTGGGAAAGTTGGACTGCCTCATGTAAATCAATGAAGTTAGAACACACCCTCACACCATATACAAAAATATACTCGAAATGGCTTAAAGACTTAAATGTAAGACATGACATCATAAAACTCATAGAAGAGAACATAGACAAAATATTCTCTGATATAAATTATACCAATTTTTTCTCAGGTCAGTCTCCCAAGGCAAGGCAATAGAAATAAAAGTAAAAATAAACAAACAGGTCCTAATCAACATATAAGCTTTTGCACAGCAAAGGAAACCATAAACAAAATGAAAAGACAACCTACGTACTAGGAGAAAATATTTGTCAATGATGCGACCAACAGGGGCTTAATTTCTAAAATATACAAACAGCGCATACTATCCAATAACAGAAAACAGACAACCCAATAAAAAATGGGCAGAAGACCTAAATAGACATATCTCCAAAGAAGACATACATATGGCCAATAGGCACATGAAAAGATGTTCAACATTGCTAATTATTAGAGAAATGCAAATCAAAACTGCAGTGAGGTACCCACCTCACATTGGTCAGAATGGCCATCATTAAAAGTCTGCAAATAACAAATGCTGGAGAGGGTGTGGAGAAAATGGAACCCTTTTATACTGTTGGAAGGAATGTAGATTGGTGCATCTACTTTGGAAAACAGTATTGAGGTTCCCCAAAACACTAGAGTTGCCATATCATCCAGCAATCCCAGTCCTGGGTATATATCCAGAGAAAACTCTAATTCAAAATGATACAGACACCCAAGTGTTCATAGCAGCACTATTTACAGCAGCCAAGACATGGAAACAACCTACATGTCCATCAACAGATGAATGGATAAAAAAGATGTGGTATATATATTCAGTGGAATACTACTCAGCCATTAAAGGTGAAATAATGCCATTTGCAGCAACATGGATAGACATACAGATTATCATACTATGTGAAGTAAGTCAGATGGAGAAAGAGAAATACCATATATCACTTATATGTGTTATCTAAAATATGTCACAAATGAACTTATTTTCAAAACAAAAACAGACTCACAGACATCAAAATGAAGGTTATGGTTACCAAAGGGGAAAGGGGATGGGAGGGAGATAAATTAAGAGTTTGGAATTAGCAGAAACAAGCTATTATATATAAAATAGATAAACAACAAGGTCCTATTGTATAGCACAGGGTACTGTAAAGTCCTGTAGAAAACCTTAATGGAAAAGAATATGAAAAAGAATATATATGAATGTGTGTGTGTGTGTGTGTGTGTGTGTGTGTGTGTGTGTGTGTATATATATATATATATATATATATATCTGAATCACTTTTCTGTACACCAGAACCTAACACAACTTTGTAAATCATCTATACTTCAATAAAAATGAATAAGTAAATCTGATATTACTGTAATTTTCTTTCATTTGTATTGAGACCATTGTTGATTGAGATGGTGACTAATACGGTTGGATTAATATCTAACACTTTTTAAAAAAAATTTATTTATTTATGGCTGTGTTGGGTCTTCGTTTCCACGCAAGGGCTTTCTCTAGTTGTGGCAAGCGGGGGCCACTCTTCATTGCGGTGCGTGGGCCTCTCACTATCGCGGCCTCTCTTGTTGCGGAGCACAGGCTCCAGATGCGCAGGCTCAGTAATTATGGCTCACGGGCCCAGCTGCTCTGTGGCATGTGGGATCTTCCCAGACCAGGGCTCGAACCCGTGTCCCCTGCATTAGCAGGCAGATTCTCAACCACTGCGCCACCAGGGAAGCCCCTATCTAACACTTTTTACTCTTTCTATTTGTTGCCCTTATTTTTTCATTTGTCTTTTCTCTTTTTTCTACCTTCTCTGGATTTAATTGAGCATTTTGTCTGATTCTTCCTTTTTTCCATTCTTAGCCTATACCTTTGTAAAGAACTTTTTTAGTGGTTGCCCTTGAGTTTTCAGTATACATTTAGAACTAACCCATATCAGTCTGCAACTTAACACAGTACCCCTTCAGTGGTTGTTCAGGTACCTCATACCATACTATTCCCATTTCCCCTCCTCTGTTCCTATTGATATGGCTGTCGTTTATTTCACTTATCCACAAGGTTATCATTATCAATGTCATTCTTGCTAATATGATTTTAGACAAAGTGTCATCTATTATAAAAGAAATATAAAAGATGTTTACCTTTATTTATTCCTCTTTTAATTCCCCTACATAATTTACATTCTTTCTGATGAATTTTAATGTCTTTCAAAGTTGGCATACTAATGACAAGTTCCATCAATTTTTGTCTCAAAATGGCCTTATTTTTTCTTATTTTTCAAGGATAATTGTGCTTCCTAACAGAATTCTAGGACACTGGTTTTTTTTTTTAATTTCAAAACTTTAAATATTTCAATCCACTTAGTTCTTTCATATATACATATATATATATAATAATAATTTTTTTTTTCCTGAAAAGAAGTCCAGTTTGATTCTAATCTTTATTTCTTTATACCTAAAGTATACCTCTGGCTTCTTACAATATATTTTCTTTACCTTTGTTTTTCTCTCTACTTTAAATATAATATACTTTGGTCTCCATTTTAGGTGTTTTCATTTTTATTGCTCACTGAGCCTCATGGATCTATGGGTGTTGTCTATCATTAATATTAGGAACATCTCAGTGGTTGTTAATTATATGTCTCTCTTTTCCTTCTGTTATTTTCATTATATGTATCTTAAATCTTCTGTTAAAGAAGGTTATGCCAGGGTTCATGGATACTGTGTTCTATCTTTTTTGATCCTTTTTGTCTTTGTGTTAGACTACATTGAAACAGTTTTTTTGGGTACAGGCCTTAAGAACAGAATATTTGGGGCATATTTAAAAAATGTCTTTCTTTTCTCTTTCCCAGTTTTAGGACACCAGTTTACCCTTTGAAGTCAGTACTCTCATGGCTCTGGGAGGACTTGTTTATTTCAAGCTTTTTCATTCTCTTCTTGTGAGATGGAGAATCACAACTTCTAATTTCATAAATCCCAGGCTAGATTTTCACTTAGCAGTAGCAATAGTGGCTGCTTGGAAAACTCCTGTTCCTGAAGTTCCAGGATGGAGACTTTATGTTCTTTTGGAGGAAGCCAATGATGAAACCCTTACATATTTTATAATCATGGGAAAATTCACCATCAAAGTGTTATGGACTTTGGTGAGCTCCCTTGTAAACTGTAGCTCTTAACCTGTTCCTTGAGGTCAGTAAGACCCAGAGTATACTGTTACGGTGTGAAGAGAAAGAGTTTTTTGGGCATATAATTGCACTGTGTGTTCTAAAATTTGGCTGGAAGCGCCTTGAGGCACTTGAGTATAGGGATTTTGTGTTCTAACATATTAATGCTTCTTCCCCATGTCTGAGCTCTAAGTTTGAAGTAACTTTCTACCTGCATCAAATTATATGTAGAGAGGAAGGAAAAACAGAGTCTGTGCTAATCATTATACAACTTAAAGGCAGTGCATCTGCAGAAGAATATCTATATTCAGGCAACTGTGTGTGATTGTGATTTATTCTAAAGTCCTGGAGGACTTTGGGACAGTGTGGCCAGCTGGGCTTTGTTAAAAGTTTGATTTCTGCAGGTCACCTGGCCTCTGATGTTAGGTGGTAGGACTAGAAAAAAGCTTCCAGTTCTTCACTGTGTGTCTATTTATTAAAACCTCATGCAATCTTGATCCTCTACCTCATGGGGTACTGTAACTTGTGGATCATAAGAAGAAGATGAAAGAATTTTTTCAGCAGAAATCGTTGTTCTTAAAATGATGTTTCTTTCATTTATAAAGCATTTCTCATTCTCTGGGCTCTGCCATTATTGTGATATAAGCGATACTGTGACTACAGAAGTTATGTGTAAATAATTTCCATTTGTTCATGATGCTGTTAAATTATTGAGGAAGTGTGGAGAATAAGTTTCTCATGATCAAGTCATAGAATAACTCTTTGTAAACAACAGAATTGTACATAACCTTCCTATAAATTGAGTGTGGGTGTCTAGTTCTGTCAGTCTCATGCATCTCAGTGTGCCCCTATTTTGGGTGTTTTAGGACTCATTGGCCTTTGAGGATGTGGCTGTGAACTTCACCCTGGAGGAGTGGGTTTTACTGGATTCCTCACAGAGGAAACTCTACAGAGATGTGATGCGGGAAAACTTCCAGAACCTGGTCTCAGTAGGTAAGAATGAAAAATTTCCTCCCTTTGTCAATTAGAGAACAAGTGTTTCTTACCTGTCAATATTGTTCAAAGATGTGGAATGTGGAAAGGGAAAACTTTGGTAAAGAAACTAGCGGGTGTGGGGATCAAAGGGAAATCCCTGGCGGTGCAGTGGTTAGGACTCAGCGCTTTCACCACTGCTGTGGCCCCAGTTCAGTCCCTAGTCGGGAAACTAAGATCCTGCAAGCCGTACTGCACAGCACCCGCCCCCACCAAAAAAAGAGAAGAAGAAAGAAAGGAAACTAGACATGGTCAGAGCTCATCATGGGCCTAAAATCCAATAATTTTTCTATCATTTCTAATACTTTGGGATCATTTATCTGGGTCTGTATTTCAGAAACAAAACAGGAAGATCATGACATTGAAGATCAGTACAAAAACCAGGGGAGAAAATTAAGGTAAGTCACACCCACAATTCAAAGCATTGTCTTGTGAGAATCATGGTATATTCTGAAAATTTTAAAGAAGCAAACAAAAACAAATAGCCCGGTCTTCAAATTTAGTTATTCTCAGAAAATGTCTCCCAAAAATATTTTCTTAAATGTGATATAAATGTTCTGTGTTTCCAATATAGTTCATGTGCAGTCAATAAACCCTATATTTGAATATCACTTTTTAATAGAAAAGGTGAAGTCCTGTTGCAGAGCATTCAGTTTATTCAACTTCTAACAATTCACACAAGATAGAAAACCTCACTGTTCCTATAAATCATAATAAATACAATAAATAAATGATTTCTTAATAAAGAAATCGTTAATAATCTTCTTCTCATCGTTTACAGAAGTCCTATGGTAGAGAGACTCTCTGGAAGTAAAGGCAATAGTTTCTGTGGAGAAAACTTCACCCTTATTCCAACTCTCAATCTGAAGAAGAAAATTCCTGGTTTAAAACCATGGGAATGCAGTGCATGTGCAAAGGTCTTCATGCATCATTCATCCTTTAATAGACATATGAAATGTCACATTGAAGACAAACCAAGAGAGTATCAAAAGTACCATGAGAAGGCGTATAAATGTAAAGAATGTGGGAAAGCATTCATTTCTCCTAGTTCTCTTAGAACACATGAAAGGAGTCACACTGGAGTGAAGCCCTATGCATGTGGACAATGTGGAAAAGTCTTTCGATATCAAAAATCCTTCCGACTACACAAAAGAACTCACACAGGGGAGAAACCCTATGAATGTAAGGAATGTGGGAAAGCCTTCATGTGGGAAACAACTTTTCGAAAACACATGGTAACTCACACTGGAGATTTACCTTATAAATGTCAGAAATGTGAGAAAGCATTCATTTATCCCAGTTGTCTTCGAATGCATGAAAGCAGTCACAATGGAGAGAAACCCTATCAATGTAAACAATGTGGAAAAGCCTTTAAAAGTCCTGAAACTATTCAAATACATGAAAGAATTCACAGAGGAGAGAAACTCTATGAATGTAAGCAGTGTGGTAAAGCCTTCAATCATTTCAGTTCCTTACAGCTACACAAAAGACATCACACAGGAGAGACACCGTATGTGTGTAAAACATGTTCTAAAGTATTGAATACTGCCCGGTCTCTTCGAAATCATGAAAGGATCCACACTGGAGAAAAACCCTATGAATGTAAGGAATGTGGGAAAGCCTTCACATGGAAAATAACCCTTCAGAAACACATGATAACACACTGGAGATGGACCTTATAAATGTAAAGAATGTGAGAGAATATTCATTAATCCCAGTTCTCTTAAAACACATGAAAGGAGTCACACTGGAGAGAAACCATATCAATGTGAACAATGTGGTAAAAGTTATAGGTATCCAGCGGTTTTGAAAATACATCGAAGGACCCATACTTGAGAAAAACCCTATGAATGTAAAAATGAAGGGAAAACCTTCACTTCCGTATATTTTCAAGTGCATGAAAGAATTCACACTGGACAGAAACCCTATCAATGACAGGAATGTGGGAAATCTTCATTTGCCTCTCAGTCGTTCAAAGACCTGAGACTGCACACTGGACAGAAATCATATAAAATGTGACGAATGTGGGAATGGCTTTTCTGATCTTAGTAGTTTATGAAACCATAAAAGGATTTACTAGATAAAGCCTTGTTTGTAAACAGCCTGGGAAACACTTCAATTGGTCGATATCATTACACATAAAAACTCCCATAGAAAAGAAGTATAAATGTAAGTAACATGAGATAACTTGATGGAAAGTAATCTATGCCTAATGTTCCAGAAAACCTTCAGTATGAAAGAGTTTTTTAAATTTTTGTTTATTATTATTTATTTTTTGCCAGGCTGTGCAGCATGTGGGGGATCTTAGTTCCCCAACCAGGGATCAAACCTGTGCCCCGTACAGTGGAAATGCAGAGTCTTAACCACTGGACTGCCAGTGAAGTCCAGAAAGAGTTGTTTTAAAAGTTTATGGGACTTCCCTGGTGGTGCAGTGGTTAAGAATCCGCCTGCCAATACAGGGTACATGGGTTCAAGCCCTAGTCCTGGAAGATCCCACATGCCGCAGAGCAACTAAGCCTGTGTGCCACAACTACTGAGCCTGCGCTCTAGAGCCCGTGAGCCACAACTACTGAGCCCATGTGCCACAACTACTGAAGCCTACGCGCCTAGAGCCCATGCTCCGCAACAAGGGAAGCTGCCACAATGAGAAGCCTGCACACTGCAACGAAAAGTAGCCCCCGCTCACCACAACTAGAGAAAGCCCGTGTACAGCAGCGAAGACCCAATGCAGCCAAAAAAAAAAAAGTATAAATATGTTGTGTTTACTCAGGATCCTTCTTCAAGTGTATCCTTCAATGGTGGATTTCTACTAATTTCACAAACGAATATTAATGTGAATTCATTCTGTAATTCGTCTTTCAACAATAGTACATAACGTTTAAAGGTAGTGATTTTTCCTTTAATCGGATAGTTATTTTGTTCTATTTACTTCTGAAGCCTGTTGGATTCATGGATGCATTTAAGTGTATTTCTAGTATGCAGGGAGGCTTAAATTTTTATAATGTTCTATTCATTCTCTGTTAATGGGCCATTGAAAAATGGCAGTTTGGTATTTGTTGGGATTTCCTAGTAGTTTTGTGTGGCAGTTCCTAGGTCTATAATCTATTGTATATATTGTACCCTTTTTACTGAGAAAGATCCTTTTTGGTGGTGGTGCCTATAGGAGCCTTTTCCCATTTTCCATTCTATTAAACACTTGGAATAAATTTTATGTATGACTAGGATGTCAAAGAGTATACTGTTATGTAAATTATGATTTTTCCTATTTGCTTTTTGTGTTTCCTTCTGAGTGGTATTTGTTGAATAGACTGTGAGACTTGTGATAATACAAAAAATCTGGAGTTGGAGATATCTTGCCTGTGCATGATATTAGAACCTAGACTTTCCAGAATCTATCCCCTTTGTGGTTCCATGTTAGCATTCACCAACAGCTCACCTGTGTGTGATTTTAAAGCAGATGCAGAGAAGACATTCTTCAGATAGTGGAGTCCCCACACTGGGAGAGAGGCAGATACGTAGGAGCTTCAAGGACACCATCTCCCAGCTTATTTTCAAGATTCTGTGTCCTTGTAGTCAAGAGTGTCCTCAACACCCCCAACAAATGTTTGATTTCCAATAAACATGTAGTTTCCCCTGATATCTTCACAGCTTCCACATCAAAGATCCATCAGAGTTTGACTTTTTTCTGTAAGCCCTCTTGTGTCCACTTCGAAAGTTATTTCAGTATTTTATGGTTGGTAATAGTCTCTGATTCCACTCCTCTCTGGATTATATCTTTATAGTGTCTAATATGTGTAGGAAACACTTTATGTTGTTAATAATACTAGTAAGTATGTGTTCCTGACTCACCACGACATTCACAATGGTGCTGCCAAAAAGAATGACATGGGAGTTTGTTTCTCTGCTGCATTGTGCAGGGGCATCGGTGACCCATTGTTTCCATGTGAGAATAAGCACCTCCTTCTGTCAAGATGGCTATGGGTGTTTCCTGTTACTTGTTGCTGAATATAGTCCCCTAACATGTTTTTTATTGTATTTTATTTTACATGATTGAAGCTGTTTGAATTTTTTGTGAAACAGTAGTTTTTGTAGTCTTTTCAAATATTTTACCAACTCTTTTTGAAGCTTTCATTAGCTAACAAATGTTACTTTTCATTTCCTCAAAGAATATGTTAAAGTACCCATTTTATGTATGAATATTTAGAAAAACCTTGCCGCTTTCTTCATTTAATCATTATGCAATATGAGTAAGTTTTTAAAAAATATTTATTTATTAGGTTGGCCAAAAGGTTTGTTCATTTTTTTCCCTAAGATGGTCTAGTAGGGCTTCCCTGGTGGCACGGTGGATAAGAATCTGCCTGCCAATGCAGGGGACATGGGTTCGATCCCTGGTCTGGGAAGATCTCACATGCCGTGGAGCAACTAAGCCCATGTGCCACAACTACTGAGCCTGTGCTCTAGAGCCCGCAAGCCACAACTACTGAGCCCACATGCCTAGAGCTTGTGCTCTGCAACAAGAGAAGCCACTGCAATGAGAAGGCTGCGCACCACAACGAAGAGTAGCCCCTGCTCGCCGCAACTAGAGAAAGCCTGCGTGCAGCAACAAATATCTAACACAGCCAAAAATAAATAAATTTTTTTAAAAAATAAAAAAAAGTGATGGTCTAGTAGCACTAAGTTGTCTTTAACTTCATTCAAAACAATTTTGTTAGATTGTATTGTGGCAGTTCTCATATCAATAAGCATTTTTAAAAAATCAAAATTGGTGAATTTTTGTGTAGCCATTTTAATATTGGTGATGTAAGAAAAAAAGTAACATATTCGGCATATTATGCTTTATTATTTCAAGAAAGGCAAAAACGCAACTGAAACGCAAAAAAAAATCTGTGCAGTGTATGGAGAAGGTGCTGTGACTGATCAAACCTGTCAAAATTCGTTTACCAAGTTTCATGCTAGAGATTTCTCTCTGGACGATGCTCCACATTGGGGTAGACCAGTTGAAGTTGATAGCGATCAAATGGAGACATTAATTGAGAGCAATCGACGTTATACCACGTGGGAGATAGCCTACATACTCAAAATATCCAAATCAAGTGTTGAAAATCATTTGCACCAGCTTGGTTATGTTAATCGCTTTGATGTTTGAGTTCCACATAAGTTAAGTGAAAAAAACCTTGATCGTACTTCTGCGTGTGATTCTCTACTGAGATGTAATGAAAACGTTCCATTTTTAAAACAAATTGTGACGGGTGATGAAAAATGGATACTGTACAATAATGTGGAACGGAAAAGATCGTGGGGCAGGTGAAACAAGCCACCACCAACCACACCAAAGGCTGGTCTTCATCCAAAAAAGGTGATGTTGTGTATATGGTGGGATTGGAAGGGAGTCCTCTGTTATGAGCTCCTTCTGGAAAACCAAACGATCAATTCCAACAAGTACTGCTCGCAGTTAGACCAACTGAATGCAGCACTCAACATAAAGCATCCGGAATTAGTCAACAGAAAACGCATAATCTTCCATCAGGATAACGCAAGACCGCATATTTCTTTGATGACCAGGCAAAAACTGTTACAGCTTGGCTGGGAAGTTCTGATTCATCTGCTGTATTCACCAGACATTGCACCTTCGGATTTCCATTTATTTTGGTCTTTACAAAATTCTCTTAATGGAAAAAATTTCAATTCCCTGGAAGGCTGTATGAAAGGCACCTTGAACAGTTCTTTACTCAAAAAGATAAAAAGTTTTGGAAAGATGGAATTATGAAGTTGCCAGAAAAATGGCAGAAGGTAGTGGAACAAAATGGTGAATATGCTGTTCAATAAAGTTTTTGGTGAAAATGAAAAATGTGTCTTTCATTTTTACTTAAAAACCAAAGGAACTTTTTGGCCAACCCAATATTTATTTATATATTTTGCTGTGCTGGGTCTTAGTTGAGGCACGCAGGATCTTTGATCTTCGTTGCGGCATGCTGGATCTTTGGTTGCAGTATGCGAACTAGTAGTTGCCATATCTCGTAGTTCCCTGACCAGGAATCGAACCTGGGCCTCTTGCATTGAGAGCGTGGAGTCTTAGCCACTGTACCACCAGGAAGTCCCAGTATGAGTCAGTTTTATCCTGTGAATGGAAGGTCAGCTACTTTATCCTCAGGCCATTTTCTTATTTTGTTACAGTTTTTGTCATGAAACTCATTTGTTACTCATTCTTATCTGCGAAGTTAAATCATGGTTTTTTTCAGTGCCGTCTTGTCAGGGACCCATAAGGTCACAGCTCTAGTAACATACTGGGGTGAAATAAATTCTATTAAGAAGGATTGCAGATAAACAAAGGCCTCCTGTATAGCATAGGGAACTATTCAATATCCTGTAATAAACTGTAATGGAAAAAATATTAAAAAGTATGTATGTATAACTTAATCACTTTGCTGTACAGGAGAAATTAACACAATATTATACATCAACTATATTTCAATAAAAATTTTAAAAAAGGATGATTGCAAACCCTATAAGACTGGTGTGTAACAGTAACAGGGTGCTCAAAAGGACTTCTTACAGAAATTTCACTTGTGTTAGAGTATTTGATTGCTATTCAAGGCAGCAAGATGTTTTTCTTTATTGAATGCTTTCAGGAGGTTTAATTTATTTTATTATTGGTGATTGTAAACATTTTCTTGAAGGCAAAAACATCATGGAGCTAAACTTAATTAGTAAGAAGCATCATTCAGTTATATTAGTAAGAAGAGGAGACTATTAGTCATTTTTAAATAAATTTATTTATTATTTTATTTATTTATTTGTGGCCACGTTGGGTCTTTGTTGCTGCGCGAGAGCTTTCTCTAGTTGCTGCGAGTGGGGGCTACTCTTTGTTGTGGTGCACAGGCTTCTCATTGTGGTGACTTCTCTTGTTGCGGAGCACGGGCTCTAGGCGCGTGGGCTTCAGTAGTTGTGGCTCGAGAGCTCTAGAGTGCAGGCTCAGTAGTTGTGGTGCACGGGCTTAGTTGCTCCACGGCATGTGGGATCTTCCCAGACCAGGGCTTGAACCCGTGTCCCCTGCATTGGCAGCTGGATTCTTAACCACAGTGCCACCAATGAAGTCCCTATTGGTCATTTTTATGATTTTGTATTTTATCTTTTATCACTGTTAGAGACAGGGTTATAAAATACATAAATTCACTTCTTAGTATCCCAGGTAGTATTTTTATAATCTCCTTTATGACATAACCAAGGCCTATAAATTTACATAAATTGTGAGACGATAGAAAGCTAGGAAGAGAAAGATATGACAAATATGTCAGAGAACCTGTTGTGAAAGACTGTACTCTTTTCTTTAAAATTAATTTTATTGAAAAATAGTTTTCAAGATTTGCAATGTTGTATTAACTTCTGCTGTACAGCAAAGTGATTCAGTTAAATACATATATTCTTTTTCATATTCTTTTCCATTATAGTTTATCATAGGATATTGAATACAGTACCTTGTGCTATACAGTAGGATGTTGTTTATCTATTCTATGTTTAATAGTTTGCATCGGCCATTTCTAAACTCCCAATTCATCCATCCCCATTCCCCTCTCCCCCTTGGCAACCACAGGTGTGTTCTCTATGTCTGTGAGTCTGTTTCTGTTTCATAGATAAGTTCATTTGTGACATATTTTAGATTCCACATATAAGTGATATCATCTGGTATTTGTCTGTCTCTTGCTCACTTACTTCACTTAGTATGATAATCTCTAGATTCATCCATGTTGTGCAAATGGCATTATTTCATTCTTTTTTATGGCTGAGTTGTATTCCATTGTATATATGTACCACATCTTCTTTATCCATTTATCTGTTGATGGACGTTTCGGCTGTTTCCGTGTCTTGGCTATTGTGAATAATGCTGCTGTAACATACGGATGGATGTATCTTTTTGTATTATAGTTTTGTCCAGATATTAGCCCAGGAGTGGGACTGCAGGATCATATAATCTACATATTCTTAATTCACTATACCAGCTCTGGCTTCTCAATACAGTGGGAACAGGCTTCATTAAAATAGTGCAGGCACTCACTGAACAAATAAATAAGCACATAACAGTAAAAATCCCCAGAAGGAATAGGTCCAGTACACAGAGTTGCTACATTATGTTTCCTAAAATGTCTACTTTATAACAAAAATACGAGACATGCGAATAAACAGGTAGATAGGTGTTGTTCACAGGTAGGCCCCAGGCTTTGGAGGATCTGGCAGAGATGCCATTTCCCACAAGCCAAAGGGCTGGAGATCTTTAGGGAGATTCTTGTACCAGAAAACAGCAGGGACATGCCTCCGTAGCTAGGGGCCAAACTCCCTCTGGAGGTAGATACTGGGGAGAGGGAGCCTGGAGTGGTCAGCGCTTGTGCTGCTTTAACCTCAGGGTAGAATGTGCCACAGACCTCGGGGAATGTGATTTAAGGGCAGCCAGGCGCCTGAAGGACTCCTAGCGCTAGGACGAGGCAAGGTGTCTCTTTTTTACATTATTGGTGGTTTTGAGACTATTATGAAACTGTGCTTGTTGGTGCAGAACTGACGTTTATGTGACAACGGGTAATATTGTGTCTGAGTGACCTGCGCCCTATTACTTTGTTTTTGGGTTTTGTCACTGTTTCACCTCACCATCACCTGGAGTTACACAGAGAAATTTTCCAGAGTGGGACAGTGTTGCATTTAAACATGTTTCCCCAAAAAACCAAAACCAAAACCAAAAATCCCCATGTCTCCCAGCAAGCAGGCATAGAGTAGTCTTGACCTAGGAAACTTAAGAGCAGGAAATGGCTTCAAGACCCGCCCTGGGTAGACATAAAGTGCATGCCCAAGGATTAGATAAGGATACGTGTAGGCAGATCTGATTTGGGAAGATCTGTTAGTTGTACCTTTATGTTTCAGACCACAGCATTCCCAGGATACAATTCAAGAAAGTCTAATCAGAGGCAGATGACCACTGGGAAGCCCTATCACATTTTCAACAGTTATGTGAATGACATGAGGGCAGGTGTAGCCCTAGAGGGTGTTTTCTAACTTCAGAGTGGGTTCCAAGAAAGGCTCGTTGTACCGGGTGTCCTTCCCCGTCCTTCCAGTTCTTCCTAAGAAGGATCCCAAGTTGGTGGAAGGAAGGGTTGCACACATAGTAATTATAGTTCCGGAGAGCTTAACATTCTCCTAGCATGTGAGAGCATTTTTGTTATTTTCTTTCTTTTTTTCTTCTTCTTTTTTTTTTTAATTTTTAAAATTTCCTATCTGTGGCAAAGCCACCATACTTTGAATTCTCAATTTCTCAGATCTCTCTTTGTTTACTATAGCCCTCCCAACATCCTTTTCCCTTCTTTAAAATAATCCTCCTCTCACAACAAGGTCCTACTATGTAGCACAGGGAACTCTATTCAATATCCTGTGATAAACGATAATGGAAAAGAATATTAAAAAAAAGAATGTCTATATGTGTATAACTGAGTCACTTTGCTGTACAGCAGAAATTAACACAACATTGTAAATCCACTACACTTAAGTAAAATTTAAAAAAAAAAATCCTCCTCTCCTTCCTGCATGAGAACATGCATTGGCTTGCCAAGGTTGCAGACCCTAATTTGCAATTCTTTGCTCATCCTGGATAAACCCATAATTTGCTGGAGAAATAACTGGCAGTCTATTTCTTTAGGTCAACATGGGTATAGAATTTTGGATTTGGAAGATGAAAATAGTTCTGCGGATTGGTTTCCCGGTGTCAATATATTTCATACTGTCAATATATTTCACACTTAAAAATGGTGAAAATGTAAATTTTATGGTATGTGCATATTACCACAATTAAAGGTAAAATTTTAAGGCAAGAGAGTGAAAACATAACCCTTAGAATGGAAGAAAATTTTGCAAATCATATATCTGAAAGGGAACTTGTGTTGAAAACATGTAAAGATCTCTTCTAAATTAATTATAAAAAGTCAAATAACACAATTTAAATATGACAGAAGATCTGAATTCACATTTTTCCAAGTAAAATAGACAAATGGTCTAAAGAACATATGAGAAAGTTCTGGACATCATTAGCCATCAAGGAGATGCAAATCAAAACCACAATGGGATACCACCCTTGACAGCAGCTAGGATGGCTAGAATCAAAATGTGTCAAGGATACCGGGAGAAATTTGGATTCTCATACATGGGTGGAATGAAGATAAAATGGAGTAGGCACTCTAGGAAAGGGTCTGGAAGATCCTCAAATATTAAACCTAGAATTATAATATGACCCATCAATCCCACTTCTAGATATATGATCAAGAAAAAGGAAATCATGCTTGACCACACTTACACATAAATATTATAGCAATATGATTCATAGTAGCCAAAAAGTAGCAACAATCCAAATGTCTATTAAGGGATGAATAGATAAATTGTGTTTAATAATAATAATATCAAATCAATGGAATATTATTATGACATAAAACAATGGAAATATTGATACATAGTTCTCCCTTGAAAAAATTATGCTGAGTGACTGAAGTCATTCAAAAGACCATGTATTATATAATTCTTTTCACATGAAAGATCATAATAGGGAACTGGAAAGTAGATTAGTGATTTTCTAAGGCTAGGGATTGGAGGAGGAGGATGGGAAGGTGAGCAGTGATAGCTAAAGAGCAGAGGAGTTATTTTTTAAATTGACAAAAATCTTCAAAAATTGACGGTGGTGACGATTGCACGTATCTACAAATATACTGAAATCTTTAAAATGTAGACTCCTATTTATTTATTTATTTTTGCCACGCGGCATGGGGGATCTTAGTTCCCTGACCAGGGATGGAACCCGTGCCCCCTGCAGTGGAAGGGCAGAGTCCCAACTACTGGACCGCCAGGGAAGTCCCAAAGTGTACACTTAATGGGTGCCTTCTATTATACAATAAGTGTAATACATCTCAATAAAGCTGTTCAAATAAATCAATGCATGAAATGTTTTGTAATGGAAAAGAGTTTTGCAATGCAGTCTCCGGGGAATGTAAGAGTTTACAGGTTACTTAATACATCCATCTCTTCAGTTAGTTACCTTTATTTTTGTTTGTGTGGTCAGAATGCTTAAGATCCACTCTCTTAGGAAGTTTCAATTATACAATACAACATAAGTGTATCAGATCATCATGTTCCAATCCTTAAATGTAATTTTATTAGTCAGTTATACTTCAAAAAAAATGGGGGTGGGCAGGAAGAGTTTCCAGGCATATTCCAATTTTACGTATAACTTATTGTTTTTCTTCTATCAGTGGAAATATGCGTATAATTGCCTCATATATATTACAGCTGTTGACATTTCAAAGTTTTCTAGGCACAGAGGGAACACTGATCTAAAAAAAATGTCTTTTCCAGTGTGGAATGTACACCTGAGAAGTTAATGCACACACTTCATAGCTTGTGGTTTGACAGAGATTTGTCCAGCCACCCAGCTAGCGCTGAGTGATTCAGACCTCCTACCAGAGCCGAGTGCTCTGGGATTCTTTAGCTTAAGTACCTAATGAGCAGGGATGGGGCAGGGACGGGTGGAAGCCTCAGCGCTGTCAAGGACGAAAGATGAAAATGGAGTCAGCCCCTTTATTACAGATGGTGAGTTCACATTTAAGTGTCTGCGTTTCTTAACAACAAGCACAGTTCCATGCCTGGCCACACAGCCTTACACCAAGCCCTTGAGCCCTGGAGGACGTAAAACCTTCTTTTTCCAGGCAGGTCTGGCCTGGGCCATCTTCTTATCTGTACTGGCTCCTTCTTCAAACTGAATCAGGAATTCCAGTGCAGGAGGAGCTGCGGAAGACATCAGAGGCAATCCCAGGCCAGGAAAAAGTTCTCTTACAAAACAAAAGTGCCAAGTGGGGACAGGTCCCATCCCACCTCCCCCAGCTTGTCACTCAGGCACGAGGGGCGGGATATTGGAATCTGTCCAACCAGGAGGCCGGTGAGGCAGGTGGGCGGGGCGATGTCCCGCTCTGCGTGGTCTTCCTTTTTTTATCTTCCACCGCGCAAATGGTCTCGGTTCTTGACCGGTTCACTGGCTTGGTGACTCTCACGTACCTTCTGTCGCCCTGTGAACTGCACTGGTCCTTGGAGTCGTTGGGTGGGACTTAGACCCAGAAAACCTCGAAATGGTGAGTGTGCTGAGCCGGGCTACGGACACCGCGGAGGGACTGGTCGGAAACGGCCGAAACCGGCCATCTTTCGACTCCGGCGGAGTCGGCGCATACGCGGTCACTGGGGCGCCGCTCGGACCTCAGTCCCTTCTGAGTCGCAACATGGGGGTTGGCCCGGTAGCCGGGACCCCGGGTGTCCTGTCCGGTCACTTCGCTGCAGGAACTTTGGCCCCGGAGCCTCTCCAGGTGGCTCTGAGCCCGCAGCCCCTCTTCTCCCCCGGATTCTGCGGTGACCACGGGCACGGGCTTCAGGTGACAAACGTGACTCGTTCTCCAGGGTTCGGTGGTGGGATTAGCTGCAGTTTGAGGGGTCCCAGCCCCTCCTTTCTGCCCAAGGGGCACCCGTTTTCCTCTGTGTTTTACAAATATTTGGGAAGCGGAATCTCAAATTGAAAACTTTAGCCCATCAGAGTAGCTCTTTCTAGGGCTGGCAATAAATCGTTAAATTTCCAGATTGCTCCCCTCATTCCCAAAGTCAATTTCGCTTCTCCGATTCAAATCAACTATTCGTCTCCGCAGTGCATTTGAAACAAACCCAGTATTTTAATTCTTTATCCTATTTGCGCGGAGTCCTGGATGGCATTTTGGCGGGGGGAGGGGGGCGGTCTGTGGATATTTTACATGAGCGGAAAGCCGACAGTAACCACTTGGAAGTAGGTTGTATGAAATCCTTTCTCCTTCCGATATTTTACTGGGAACAGATACCCTATAGGAAATCCTTTCGTGGAGGTTTTTTTGGAAACTTTTATGGACGATCTACCCTGCCCGTCCCTAGATAAGTTCCCTTCAAAAGATCTACTCACTTATTTAAAGTTCTTTTTTCAATAGTGGAAAATGTATCTAATTAATAGAGCTTGAAAGACCGTATAAAATATTTCCGAAGTGATAAGAGAGGTGAATTTCAGGGGGAAAAAATTCCGGTATTGCATTCTAGTTGTGAAGAATTTTTGTTTCACTTTTTTTTCATTTCCTGAGTATGGTGAATTCTTTTGGACTCTTCTTTACTTTTGGTTGATTTCAAATGACATTCCAGGATTTAGACCTACAGACAAAAAGTATTCAAGTATGATTAATTTTGTAGTAAATAAACTTGCCTTGGAAATAATAATTGACTGACATTTTCCTGAAAGGAATAAATAGATGTTTGGGGTTTTCTGGGTGAACTAGTAAAAGTGGTTGAGAATTTTCTTCTCTCATTTCACATAAACACTGGATTTGAGTGATTTTGCTGAATTGTTCTGGAACACCAGAACAGGCAGGGGCCCGAAGAGAGTGATGAGTTTCAGAGCTGAACTGTCCACCTGGTCAGATCCCTGAACCCGGAAGTCAAAATTCTCATGGTTGGAAGTTCTCACAGCTCGCGAACCCTCTGCGGTCTGTGGGCAGGGGGGTGGGGGCTCCATCCTCACGGAGGAGGGCAGGTGGTGGCCCTGCTGCTCTTGGGGTGTGGGCACAGGCAGGGCTCAGAGCCCCCCGGGCTGGCTGCTGCTGGCTGTCAGTAGGGCAGGACATCTCAACAGCCTGCCTTCAGGCCAGCATTCGCGGGAGAGGAAAGCCGATGTCGTTGGAGGGGCCGGCGGCAGGGAGGAGGGCAGGTCTGAAGGCTGCTGGCTACACAGGCCAAGGAGGAGAGGTGAGTGGTCCAGTGGGACTAGCGGGGCGCCAGCTCTCCGGAGAGTTGGGCAGGGTTTCTGCAGCCCAGGCCTACAGCAGCAGCCCTTAGCCCTTCTTGTCGGACTTTGCTGGAGCCCTGGGGAAAAGCAGCCACTCTGATGACAGAGCTGATGAGGCCAGGGGCCCTCCCAGCTGCTTGTAATTGGGAAAGGGAAAAGTGAGGTGTGGCTGTCCCATAGTTCGGTCCACTAACTAGAAGTGGGAGTTCTGAGAGGCCCCAGGGAGTGCAGTAGCACCTGCCAACAGGCCAGTGTCCGCAGGCTTCCCCAGGGAGCCGGGAGCTAGCCTAACAGGCCACCCCTTGGTGCTGCACACGGGCACCAAGCCAGGTTGGGCTCCAGAGGCCACAGGCTCAGCCTCAGGCCCCGGCACTGCTTGTGACAGAGGGGTCTCAGTACCCCAGGTTTGGCTAGGCCCAAGCCTTGTTACCCAGACAGTGAGAAGCCCCAGGAAGGCAGGAAGTAGGGAGCAAGGCAGAGAGGAAGGAAAATGAAAACGGGACTCACATTTTTAGAAGCAAGTCAGGGTTCGTGTAACTGAATGTCTTTGAAGGTAGCCCAGGGCTGTAGCACAGGCTTCAGATGATTTTGTGTCTGCAATCATGAGTCACGCTACATGCCCCACGAAGGTAGGCATTGGTGAAGTCCAAGTTGTGCTGGAGTAGTAAAAGCTTACACTTCAAAAAAAAAAAAAAAAGAAATCAAGGTACAGTTATATAAGTTTCTTGAGGTAGAATGCTGTACATCAAATGACATATTATTGACAGTTTACATAATCCAGATCTAAGCAGAATCGTGGTGGGTCATGTGATCCCTTACAAGATCAAGAAGAAATGTTTTAAGGAGCTGTCTTGTTGATGCTAGGAAAATGTTTCTCTTTATGGTTCAGCAGACATTCCTGCTGATGGGGGAGGTCTAGTTGATGCATAATGCAGATACACAATGCACAGTGGGAGGAGAGAGGAAGCCAAAGGGCAGAGAAGAATTTATGTTTAAATTTTTCTTGACTTGCCATAAAATATGCATTTTATTTCTCTCCCTCTCTAGCTCCTCTCAGCTTAGGTTGCTGAAGATTCCACTTTAGACTACTGTGACCTAGAAAACATGGCACACTGTTACCCCAGCTCCCACTCAAGAGGACTGTTTTCCTAGAAAGAACAGACTTCAACTTTTCAAACCGGCCCCCACTGCCTGTTGCTGGAGGTTAATACTTGCTGGGTGACTCTTCTTACAAACTTGGAACACGATTCTTTTATTCCCCACACATGGAACAGAGGTGATGCCTTTGTGTGCACGGACAATACAGGGTGTTGATTCCCCTTTTCCCAGCAGATGAGGTGGCTGTATCGTAAGTCATTCCTGAGGTGCCTGAAGATACAATCAAGAGGACCACTGGCTGCTGTCTCCCCTCCATTGAGCACTCAGCTCTTAGGATGGGATTGTCATTCAGAGAGGCTTCCTATTACCCCCAAACAGCTCCAGGATTGGCACAGAGGTTTTTTCCTGAGTACGGGGTGGTGGGGTGTAGGTGGGTGGGTGGGAAGCGAGCTCTGACTACCTTTCCAAAGAATTAAAGTGCCTGGCAAAAGATTATGAAAAGTGGAAGTCAAAGGACACTAGCAAAAAAGTGAAAAATGAGGTGAAAATCAGTTAGGAGTAGATTCTGTATTTAATGAAAGTAGCCTAACCTGTACACTGCCTAGTTTTCTGGGTAGAATTGGGAACTTAGAGTGCTGAGAGGAGGATTCCAAGGGTTAAACAAATATCACATACTGATTTTGGGAAATATTTCTACAAAGGAACCAGAATTGCATTGAATAAATTGGAGAGTAAGTTATGCCCTTTCCTGCTCTCCTCCCCCTCCCTGCCACGTGTCGGTGAAAACAGTCGAGCCATCAGCCACAGATTGATTTAATTTCACCACTGGGTGAGGTCCGTGAAAGAGCAAGAGAGCCTCACCAATGGTCCTGTCATCCCAGGATACAGCGGGTTTACCCAAAGCTGTGCCCAACCTGAGGACCTGTGTTAGAGGTTTCACTCTGTCTGGGGTGTGGTGAGAAAAACCACTTTTCGAAAAACTGCTTTTGTCTTTCCTAGTCACTGCCTAGGCATTTTACAGTATGATAACCCTGCTGACACCCAGAATCTGGACATTTAGATAAAGACTTGAGTTTAGGATTCCACTCTTGGTTCCTGCTAAGGTTTTCTCAGGACATTTATTAAAATAACCACTTAGAGGGACTTCCCTGGCGGTCCAGTGGCTGAGACTCTGCGCTTCCAATGCAGGGGGCGCAGGTTCCATCCCTGGTTGTGAAACTAAGATCCCACCTGCTGCCAGGTGTGGCCCCAAACAAACAAACAACAACAAAAACAAACAAACAATAAAACCACTTAGAGTTATGCTTGTGAAAAGTTAGTGACCTCTGCACTGTGGATGAAGACTGTTATCTGCCATATCAGTAAACAAAGGATGTTGGGGCCATCTAGCCAGCAAGCGCTGCTGCCACCCCCAAGGGTGCTCCCTGAGGGGATTCAGGATGGAGAAGAGCAGGATACTGGTCCTAGATAGTAAGGACCAGCAAGGATAGTAAGTTAAGGTGCATATCAAAGGAACGATTTCAATGAGCCCAGACTATTGCATCTTCCTGTACATGGAAAAGTGCTAAATTCATTAACCTGAGATATCTGGTTTTCTTTAATTAACCAGACTACCTGATTTTCATGTTCCAACTACCTGGTTTTTATTGTAAAAATTCCTATGTATTCTGTCTCCTCCCTGACCTCTTCAGAGCAGTCCCTCAGAGTTATCTGAGAGACTGTCTCCAGGGCTTGAGTCCTCAGAAGTTCTGCCAAATAAAACATATTTCTCAGGCTTCCCTGGTGGCGCAGTGGTTAAGAATCTGCCTGCCAATGCAGGGGACACGGGTTCGAGCCCTGGTCCGGGAAGATCCCACATGCCGCAGAGCAACTAAACCTGTGCGCCACAACTACCGAGCCCGCGTGCCACAACTACTGAAGCCTGCGCGCCTAGAGCCCATGCTCCTCAACAAGACAAGCCACCGCAATGAGAAGCCCGTGTGCAGCAGCAAAGACCCAACGCATCCAAAAATAAAATAAAATAATTAATTAATTAAAAAAATATTTGTCAACTTTCAGGTTGTGCACTTTTTTTTACTCGACAGCGCCATCCGTCTTATAATTGATAGGTGCCTACTCTCTCTCCTGCTTGCTCCTGACCTGGGACTGAGGACTGCCCTTTTCCCGGGGTCATTGTAACCCCCCCTCAGCCCCCAACTTCTGGGATGTGTAAGTAATAGATCTTCTGGCTGTACTTGCTTTCTCTGGGTTTATTGAAACTGCACCTTCAATCAAAACAACCCCATGGGTTTCACTTACCCAAAGTGGGAACTCATTTGCTGAGGGAGATACCTGCCCACCCCATGTGGATGGTTATGAGAATTTATAAAAGGGAACCTCACTAAAATGGAGTTGGGAGCCTATGATGGGAACCTGTAGCCCAGGACCTCTCCACATCAGTTGTAGGAGGAATTGTCATTTACACACCTCAACAGTAGAATCTTCATCAGGAAAGGATCATCCTTTATAGGTCACAAAGAGAAGATTGTACATTGCATTTCCTACAAAAAATTGAGTTGCCCAGCAGCTCAGCCAATGAGAAACTGTCATCACCCTGAACTCTCACTTTTCTCCAGTGGACTTTCCATCAAAGCAACTTCTCCCGACTTCCCTGGTGGTCCAGTGGTTAAGACTCTGTGCTTCCAATGCAGGGGGTGCAGGTTTGATCCCTGGTCAGGGAACTGGGATCCGCATACTGAGCGGCATGGCCAAAAAAAAAAAAAAAAAGCTCCGCCCAACTTCCTCATTTATGTCAATAAAGCAACATTCCTCTCCTTTCTTTGTTGGTCTTGACTATGGCTTTTGTTATAGCTTGCTTGTCCAGAGTTGCAATCCTTTGCTGTTTCTGCGTAAACTCATTTTTACTGGTAAAATAACTTTTATTTTTAAGGTCAAGAACAGGCGGTGCCCGTTATCCAGCAGGTCATAATCTGCATATTCTTAATTCAATACACCAGCTCTGACTTCTCAGTGCAGTGGGAACGGGCTTCATTAAAATAATCCAGGCAGTCACTGAACAAATAAATAAGCACATAACCATAATAATCCCCAGAAGGAATGGGTCCAGAACCCAGAGTTGCTGCAATATATTACCTAAAATGTCTAGTTTACAACAAAATATGAGACATGCAAAGAAATAGGAAGGTAGGAACCAGATGGTGGGAATAAAGAGCAATTGAAAAATGACCCAACTCTTACAAGGAGACCCCAGTAAAACCAGGTGATGTCTCAGCAAAAAACAGGGAGGCCAGAAGGCAGAGGGAAACATTCAAAGCGCACTAGGAAGAAAACCTGTCAACCAACAATCCTATATTCACCAAAACTGCCTTCTGAAAAAAATGAAGGCTGCCCTTCATTTCTCAGATCAACAAAAGCTAAAAGAATATATTGACAGTCAATTGCCCCACAGGAATTACTGGAGGAGTTCTTCAGGCTGTAAGCAAGGGACTCCAGAAGGTAATTCATATCAACATAAAGAAACAAAAACACTCATACAGGTAATTCTGTAAGTAGAAAAGACAGAATCAATACATATTTTCTCTTTTCTTCTTTTAACTGATGTCAAAGGAACTGTATAAATCCTATGTATGTAATGTGTTACTAGACTGTGTATAGTAACACACAGTCTAGTAACTGTAACAGTAACAGTCTAATGCGTAACATAGAGCAAATATCTGTGTAGTGCATTTGCCATTAAAGAGCACAAAGGTGGGAGTAAAGCTGTACTGGGCTAAAGAGATGACCACAGATGGTAAATAAGTGTAAGAAAATACTTTGGGGGTTATTTCATAAGTTGAAATAATCTGCATAACAATAATAACACAAAAATGGCAAAAGGGAACAGAGCTTTATATGAGTAATGTTTCCATGTATCACTGGAATTAAGCTAGTATAAATCTGAGTCTCATTTTAGTAATTTAGTACATCTATGTTAAAAGGGCAACCTCTGAAATTTTTTAAAATATATAATGGAGAAGTCATTTGAAAATGAAAGTGTTACGTGTGAAAATATTCACTTAATGCAAAAGAAAATTGTAAAGGAGAACTAAGAACTAAAAACAACATGAGAATTGTAGAAAACAAAAAGTAAAATGGCAGGTATAATTGCAACTATGTCAAAAATACTAAATGTGAATGGATTACATGATCCAAACAGGAGGAAGAGATTGTCACCCCAGATTAAACAAACAAACAAACTATGATCTAAATTTACATTCTATGTAGAGGTGATCTCAGAGAGACAATAGCAAGCAGTCTTGAAGCTGGGTTTTAGTTCCCTGCCCAGGAATTGAACCTGGGTAGCCTGGATGAAAAACCAGGAATCCTAGCTGCTAGACCACCAGGCTAGAAGCAAAGTTCCCCTGGCTCTTGCCCCATTTGAAAAATGGATTTCTCAAAGAGGCAAAAACTGTAAAGACAGGTACAAAGTTTATTATCAGAGACACAGCATAACATGTGGGAGAGCACACAGAGAAACAGTTTGTTTAAGACAGAAGCAAGGCAGAAATACACACCCGGAGAGAAGGGATGTGGGGTCCTCCCTAATGAGCACAGTAAAGAGGCGGTTAAATTATTTATATAGGGCAGTTCTTCTGGATCTTTGTTTACGTTTGGCCAGTTATCTCATTTGTTTTCCACACTTGACCTGTCCTAGAGCTCTCCCCACTATGTGTGCACAACTTTTTGCCAAAATGGATTCCAACACAGAGGACTGCAGGAGTATGTCCACAGTTCTTATGGGGTGGTGTCCCCCTCCCTTTTTGACCTCCAAGGAGCCTTCCTGCACATGTGCAGATAGGGAGGTTTCCTTGACCTCAGGATTGATAGATGTGGTCCTCTTATCTCAATACTCCAGCAGAGCTCAGCTCCTGCCATTAACTTTGTCCTTGGCGTGTCTAAGGAAAACAAAGCTCCAATCTACTCTGCTTGACAAACTCCCAGCTGCTCAGCCCAGGGACCCATCTACCTTCTACCTGAGAGGAAGCACACGTTAGATGCAAAGATACCAACAGATTGAAAGTAAAAGCGTATGATAGGTACATCTGTGAACAGCACCAACATGAAAACTGGAGAGATTATATAAATAACAGGCAAAATAGACTAGAAAACAAAACATATTAGTAGAGAATTAGCAGATGCAAACTATTATATATAGAATGGATAAACAATAAGGTCCTACTGTATAGCACAGGGAACTAGATTCAATATCGTGTAATAAATCATAAAGGAAAAGAATATAAAAAATGTATATGTATAACTGAATCAGTTTGCTGTACAGCAGAAACTAACACAACAGTGTAAATCAGCTATATTTCAATAATAAGTTTAAAAAATACATATTAGTAAAAAGAAAAAAATAATGGAAAAAGAAAAAAACCCAGAAAATCAGAATAGAACTATAAAAGGTGAAGTGGTTGAGTTAGTAAACAAAATCCACCCATAAAATAAACCTAGACTCTACCTTTGCGTAGATCGCTTCTACACAAAGTTCTCCAAAAATTTTAAAGATTTGTTACTGAATTAGACTGGAGACTCCCCTCCCGGGGCCCTAGCTGAAGCAAAGACCCCCTGGCTGGGTCAGGGAGTTCTTTCCCGCTCAGGTTTGAGCTGCCAATAAAGAAACTGAATTTGGTGCAAGGACGACAGGCTTTTCTTCAATGGCCAGAGAAAGAGAAGGGGAGCTAATGCTCTAAAGACACCTTCTCTCTGATTACAAGCAGGGATAAGCTTTTTATAGAAAATGGTGAAGGAGGTTACAGGGGACGAGTGTCTTTTGTCATCCTGACTCATGGAAATGGATGGAGGTTTCCTGGAATGCAATTCAGTTCTCTTTTCTGCTCCTGTGTGGTGACCCTTCTGGGTCTGGGTCAGAAGCAGGTAGAATCAATGTGGCAGGGGGGTGAGGGGTGGAGATTTTATTATTACGATGAGATGGTAATCAGCTGTAGAGTGACATTTGTCCCAATTTTGAAGTTCAGTCAGATTATCCTGGATTCTTATGGTTAAGCCCTCTTTTTGCTGTCATGTAAACACAACTAGTAGATACAGTTAGTTCTGGTTTTCTGCAAGTTTGCCAGGAGGGAGGTTTTTATTAGAATGGGGGGTTGGGGCTGTTGGCTTCCTTGCCTCCTTGCCTAAGACAGGTGTACTTGTTAATAGAGACAATTTAGGCATGGTGGGTTAGGGACCGTCTGGTTGCTCCCCTGGGTGACAGGTTTATTACTGATTTTCACAAAGTCTTGTAAATAATAGAATGAAGACAATACTTCACACTCATTTTGTGAGGCCAGAACTACTCATACCAAAGCCAACACGTGAAGTACCAAAAAAAAAAAAAAAAAAAAAGACACACCTATTTCTTTTGTGAATATGGATGCAAAAAACCCCAACAAATACTAGCAAACCCAATACAGCCACAGATAAAAAGAATTATACATCATGACCAAGTGGGATTTGTTCCTGGGATGAAAGTTTGGATTAACATCTCAAAATCATTAATGTAATGAATGAGGTCAATAGAGTAAAAAGCAAAAATGCAAGGTCTTCTAAATAGACTCAAAGAAATAATTGACAGAAGAAATAATACCCCTTCATGATTAAAACACTCACCAAAAATAGGAGGGCTTCCCTGGTGGCGCAGTGGTTAAGAATCTGCCTGCCAACGCAGGGACACAGGTTTGAGCCCTGGTCCTGGAAAATCCCACATGCTGTGGAGCAACTAAGCCCGTGTGCCACAACTACTGAGCCTGTGCTCTAGAGCCTGCGAGCCACAACTACTGAGCCCACATACGACAACTACTGAAGCCCGGGTACCTAGAGCCCGTGCTCCACAACAAGAGAAGCCACGGCAATGAGAAGCCCGCGCACCGCAACAAAGAGTAGCCCTCGCTCACGGCAACTAGAGAAAGCCCTCGCACAGCAACGAAGACCCAACGCGGCCAAAAATAAAAAAATAAAATAGAAGGAAATGTCCTAACTTCATATTGAGCATCTATGGAAAACCCACAGCTAATATTATATTTAATGGTGAAAGAGTGAATGCTTACCCCCAGCCATAACTAACAAAAGAGGTCTACTCTTGTCACTTCTGTTTGACAGTTTATTGGAGATTTTAGCCAAGAACCATTAAGCAAGAAAAGGATTAAAATGCGTGCATATTGGTTAGGAAGATGTAAAACTGTCTCTGCTTCCAGTCAGGTATCTTATATATAATAAACTCTAGGGTCTGCTAAAAAAACTATAGGAACTAGTCATTGAATTTAACAAGGTTGTATGACACAAGATCAAAATAAAAACAACTGTATTTTTATACACTTGAATGAACATTCTGATAATGAAATTCAGAAATGTATTTACAATAGAATCAAAGGCAATAAAACAGGAATAAATATAAGAAAAGAAGTATAAAACAAATACTCTGAAAACTACAAACACGTTTGAAAGAAATTAATTAATGTATAAACAAATGGGAAAACATCCCAGTTTCACGGATCAGAAGACTTAACGTTGTTGAAATGGCACTTCTCTGCAAAATGATCTAAGATTCAATAATCATAATCCGAACAGTAATTTGATTGGCAATCTGTTTCATAAATTTATAGGGAATTGTAAGGAAACCAGAATAGCCACACCATTCCTGAAAAAGAAAAAAAAATTGTAGGATTAACATTTCTTGATTTCAAAACTTTGTACTAAACAAAGGTAATCAAGATATTGTGGTAGTAACAGAAGGATAGACAATTTTGTTAGTCAATGATACCTCAAGAAAGCTGTGGGGGAAGAGTTTCCAGATGAATCCCAAGTTTACAGGATGATTTATTGTTTTTCTTGTAACAGAGATAATAGGAATCAATTGCCTTAGGAATGTCATAGTCATTTATATTTCAAAGTTCAGTAGGGTTTGAAGCAAAAACTGATGTAAAATAAATTTCCTTTCAGCGTAAATGTAGACATGAGAACTTAATGAACACATCTCACACCCTGTGGTTAGACTGAACAGAGTACTTGCGCCCAGCTAGGACTGCGGGCTTCAAATTTCTCACCAGGGCCAAGTGTTCTGGGATTCTTTACTTTAAGTAACAAAAGAGTGGGGGTGGGAAAGGGATGAGGGAAATCTCAGTGCTCGCTAAGATCAAAGACTAAAATGGACCAGACTCTGTTACAGACGGTGAGGTCACACTTAAGTGTGTTTCTTGTGAAAAGAACTGTGTCAGGAATGAGTGAGATGTGACCAAAGGACCCCCATCTTTGCTTCTAGTGTTGGAATTTTGCTGAGCTCTCTAAATAAAATGGCTGAATAGTTGCTGAGTTGCCAAATAATGATGATGATGATGATAAATGGACTTATTCTGGACTAAAGAAAACATACCTTTCCCTAGTAACGGATGAGATGTGTTCTGTAACCCAATGGTATGTATAGACGAATTTTACCCTCCAATCCAAATTCTTGGTAAAGAAGTTTTGTAAGCCTGAATGAACAACCTCCTTTTTCCTAAGAAAACTTTTACCCATTTTCCTCGGGTGGGACACCATTCTGGGTCTCTCCAGAATCTGTTACCCATGAATTGCAATTCTAAGATCCCCCAATAGACTACCATTTTGCCTCTATATAATTGGTGGTCCTTATGGTTGACATTCTAAACAAGGGTCATAGTTCCATGAGTGGTTCGCCGCAGCCTTACGCCAAGCTCTTGACCTGCAGAGGACAGATGGCCCATTTGTTACAAGCAGACCTGGCCTGGGCCATCCTCTTGCTCTATATTTCTCCAACCTGAGACTGAATCGGGAATTCCCGGCGCACACCTGAGCCCACACTTTCACAAAAAGCTGGGTGAAAACACCATAAGCAGCCTCAAGCCAGGAAAACTTTCTGTTTAAATGCAAATGGAGCTGCCTGGTCAGGTTACCACCTAGAGGCGAAGATGTTTGGGCGGAGCCCAGCCCTCCTGCTCTGCAGTCACTCAGGCACGAAGTGGAGGGACTTGCGAACTGTCCAATCAGGGGCGCCGCTGGTGGAGGTGGGCGGGGCGACGCACAGCACCAGCAAGAAAGTCGCCACGGACTCCGACGTCCCACGGAGGATATCAGGCGTTCCCGGCCCTTTACGGTCCCAGTCGTTTCTGCACTGGTCGTGGGAGGCGTAGGAGGGACTCGGGGAGACCCAGAAAAGCTGGATATGGTGAGTGTGCCTCCCCGGCGTGTGGAGACGGAGCGGAGAAATTGGTAGGAACCCGCGGGAACAGGCCGAGGCGGGACCCAGGCCTCCCCGCGTTAAACTCCGGAGTCTGCGGACCTGTGTCCACTTGGACAGCCACTGGGACCTCATTCCCTCCGGCTCGCAGCGTGGGGGAGGGGCCTGCAGTCGGGACCCCGGGCGTCCTGTCCCGTCACTGCGCGCCACGACTTCGGCCCCGGCCCCTAGCCTCTCTGGGCAGCTCTGCGCCCGCAGCCCCGCGTCTCCCCCAGCATGTGCGGTGACCACGAGGAGGGTCATCAGGGAACAATACTGACTCGGTCCCCGGGGTACCTGTGTATGAGGAGCTGTGTGGGGTCCCCAGCCCCTCCTTTCTCCCCAGGGTGGGACCCGTTTTCTCCAGAGTTTTCCAAATGGTTGGGGAGCAGGGTCTCAAATCCACGACCCTGTCCCTCTACACTAGCTCTTCCTAGAGTGGCAATAAATGCCTCAATTTCCAGATTCCTTCCCGAATTCTAAAACTCCAGCTTCTCCTCTTCGATTCACAGCATCATTATCAACTATTTGTCTTCCGTGGTGCATTTCAAGCAGAGCCAATTTTTTTTTGTTTTAATTTTTTTTTTCCCACAGCGTCATGGATGACCCCTTTTTATAGATTTATATTCGTTGTGGATATTTGACATGAGAGGACAGCCATGAATAACTACGTGGAACTACCGTTTGAATCCTCATGCCTCTCCCTCAGGATCTTTTCTGGACACAGACATCCTATCCGAAATCCTGCCGGTGGTGGTCCTCTTTGGAAGCTTTCCTGGTTGATTTGTCAGCCTTGTCCCTCTCTGGCTTTGTCATAGGACATTTTTCGTCATCCTTTTAACATTCGTCTGTCTGTGTCTTTAGGTTTAAAGTGGATTTCTTGTGGACAACATACGATTAAGTGTGATTTAAAAAATCTGTCATTACTGTATTTGTCTTTCAGTTGTATTGGGACCTTGATTAAAGTGGTGGCTAATACGGTTGGATTAATACCTACCACACCTTTTATTGTTTTTATTTGTTACCCTTGTACTTTGTTTCTTTTTGTCTTCCCACTTTTTCTGCCGTCTCTGGCTTTAATTGAGCATTTTACCTGATTGTTTTTCTTAATCCTCTGTTAGTATATCAATTACACATATTTTTTCACTTTTTTAGTGCTTGCCCTTGAGTTTTCAGTATACACTTACAACTAAGCCACATCATTTGTCAAGTCCACCATACCACTTCATTGGGCATGCAGGTAACCTCATACGAAGTTGTTCCCACTTCCCCCATCTCTGGTCCCTTGTCACATGGCTCTCATTTATTTCACTTATCCGTAAGTTTATAATTGCCAAATACATTCTTGTTCATATTTGAAACAAAGTGGTTATCTGCCATATTAATTATAAGAATTACAGTAGATATTTTACCTTCATATATTGTTTTTCTAATCCTACATCTTCATCATTTACATTCTTTCTGATGAGTCTCTGAACATTTCTTTCACAGTAGGTCTATTAAGACAAAGTCTCAATTTTTTTCTGAGAAAGTCTTTATTCCTCCTTTATTCCTGGAAGATAATTTCGCTTGACACAAAATTCTAGGAGAGTTGTTTTCTGTTACAAAACGTTAAATATTTCACTCCACTCTTTTATTTCTTGCGTGGTTTCTGAAAAGAAGTCTGATTTAATTCTAATCTTTGTTTCTGTATAACTAAGGTGTTTTCCCCTCTGGCCTCTTTCCATATATATTCACCTTGTCTTTGGTTTTTGTCTAGTTTGAATACGAGCTACTTGGTTGTCCATTTTTATTGTTTATGTGTTTAGTGTCCTCTGAGCTTCCTGGATCTACAGTGTGTCGTGTATCATTAATTTTAGGAAAATCTCAATGATTGTTACTACACTAATTTCTTCTGTTCTTTTCTGTCTTTTCCTTTCGTAATCCCATGATGGTTATAAATCTTCTTTTTAAGACAGTTTATGTTAGGGTTCATGGATATTGTTCTGTCTTTTTTGTGTTTCCATTAAACTCTGCTGAAATAGAATTTTTTGACAGGCCATGGTAAGAACAGAATATTTGGGGAATATTAATAATGTTGTATTTATTTTCTCTTTCCCAATTTTAAAGATCGTGGGTTGCCCTGTGACCTAAATGCTGTGAAGAATCTAAGAGAAGTTTATTTCAAGTTATTTTGCTTTTTTCTTGCGAGGTTGGGAATGATAGCTTCTAAGTTATTAAATGCCAGAGCCGGAAGTAGAAGCTTCTGACTCCAATTTTTTGACAGTTGACTGTGGACAGCTTTAGAGCCTCATCCCTCCTTCTTCCCCTTGTGACCCACATGTATCCAAGACAGTGAGAAAGGCTTTGCTCCTACCTTTGGCGCAGGAAAAGATTGAATCCACACATGCTCTGCCCTTGTGTGTAAACTCTCACTGTATCCCACCACAAAACCAAAATAAAAAAGTCCACACACGTTTCCTTGCTCTCTCAAGCTATTTCACGCCTGCTTGAGAGACCTGCCTTACACTCGCCAGAGACCTCAATTATGGAGGAATATACCCTTTTATAGCCTACTGGCAGTGTGTGCTGTCTTCAGCTAAGGGATTCTTATGCTTAGGGGTTGAACTGCATGTTCCTTTTCTCCCTAGAGGAGCTTGACAATGGCAGAGGAAGGAAGGACACCTCTACAGTGGCTGGTCACAGAGGACTTCCTTCTGATTAGAGGATAGTGATTTTATGTTCTTTGGGAGGAAAACACTGTGGACAGGTTTATTTATTTTATAATCATGGGAATATTCACCATGAAAACATCATGGACTTCAGTGAGCTCCCTTATAATCTGCAGCTCTTAAATTTTTTTTGTCAATTTATAAATCCCTTATACTATACGCAAATCCTTGTTGTTTATCTATTTAATATGTAGTAAACTGCATGTGTTAATCCCACACTTCCCATTTATCCCTTTTCCCCCCTTCCCTTTTGGTAACCATAAGTTTGTTTTCTATGTCTGTGAGCCTGTCTGTTTTGTAAATAAGTTCATTTGTACTCTTTTTTAGATTCCACATATAAGAGATATCATATATTTGTCTATCAATGTTTGATTTACTTAGTCTAATAATGTCTAGGTCCATCCATGTTGCTGCAAATGGCATTATTTCCTTCTTTTTTATGGCCTAGTAATAATACATTGCATATATAAACCACATCTTTGGAATCTGTTCATTTGTTGATAGACACATAGGTTGTTTCCATGTCTTGGCTGTTGTAAATTGTGCCGCTGTGAACATTGGGATGCATGTATCTTTTCGAATTAGAGCTTTCCTCTTTTGCTGATATAAGCCCAGGAGTGGGATTGCTGGATCATATGGTAACTCTTTTTAGTTTTTTAAGGAACCTGCATACTGCACCAATTTACATTCCTACCAACAGTGTAGGAGGGTTCCCTTTTCTCCACATCTTCTCCAGCATTTATTATTTGTAGACTGATGATGCCCATTCTGACTGGTGTGAGTTGTTACCTCAGTGTAGTTTTGATTTGCATTTCACTAATAATTTGTGATGTTGAGCATCTTTTCATGTGCCTGTTGGTCATCTGTATGTCTTCTTTGGAGGAATGTCTATTTAGGTCCCTTTTTTAAAAATAAGTGAATAATTAATTAATTAATTAATTAATTAATTTATGGCTGCGTTGGGTCTTCGTTGCTGTGTGTGGGCTTTTTTCTAGTTGCGGTGCATGGGCTTCTTATTGCGGTGGCTTCTCTTTGTTGCAGAGCACGGGCTCTATGTGCACGGGCTTCAGTAGTTGTGGCACATGGACTCAGTAATTGTGGCTCACCGGCTCTAGAGCGCAGGCTCAGTAGTTGTGGCCCAGGGGCTTAATTGCTCCATGGCATGTAGGATCTTCCTGGACCAGGGCTTGAACCTGTTTCCCCTGCATTGTCAGGCAGATTCTTAACCACTGCACCACCAGGGAAGCCCTGTTTGTATATTTTAGAAATTAAGCCCTTGTCACTCACATCCTTTGCAAATATTTTCTTCCAGTCCATAGATTGTCTTCTTGTTTTGTGTATGGTTTCCTTTGCTGTGCAAAAGCTCATAAGTTTGATTAGGTCCCATTTGTTTATTTTTGCTTTTATTTCTATTGCCTCAGTAGGTTTACCTGAGAAAACACTGCTACAATTTATGCAAAAGAATGTTTTGCCTATATTTTCTTCTAGGGGTTTTATGGTATTAGGTGTTATATTTAAGTCTTTAAGCCATTTTGAGTTTATTTTTGTGTATGGTATGTGGGAATGTTCTAACTTCATTGATTTACATGGGGCTGTCCTGTTTTCCCAACACCACTTGCTGAGGAGAATATCTTTTCTCCATTGTTTATTCTTCCCTCCTTTGTCAAAGATTAATTGATCATAGGTGTGTGAGTTTATTTCTGGGCTCTCTATTTTGTTGCATTGATCTTTATGTCTGTTTTTGTTCATTACCACACTGTTTTAATTACTGTAGCTTTGTAGTATTGTCTGAAGGCTGGGAGAGTTATTACTCCAACTTTGTTCTTTTTCCTCAGAATTGCTTTGATAATTCTGGGTCTTTTACTGTTCCATATAAATTTTAGGATTATTTGTTCTAGTTCTTTGAAAAATGTCATGAGTAATTTGATGGGGATTGCATTAAATCTGTAGATTGCTTTGGGTAGTGTGGCCATTTTAACAATATTAATTCTTTCAATCCTAGAACATAGGATATCTTTCCATTTCCTTGAATCATCTTTGGTTTCCTTTATCAATATTTTATAGTTCTCAGCATATAAGTCTTTCACCTCCTTGGTTAGGCATATTCCTAGGTATTTCATTTTTTTTGATGTGATTTTATTTTATTTTTTTAATTTATTTTTTAATTAATTAATTTATTTATTTTTGGCTGCATTGGGTCTTTGTTGCTGCGCGCAGGCTTTCTCTAGTTGTGGTGAGCAGGGGCTATTCTCAGTTGCAGTGCATGGGCTTCTCATTGCGGTGGCTTCTCTTGTTGCGGAGCACAGGCTCTAGGCGAGTGGGCTTCAGTAGTTGTGGCATGCAGGTTCAGTAGTTGTGGCTCACAGGCTCTAGAGTGCAGGCTTAGTAGTTGTGGCGCACGGGCTTAGTTGCTCTGTGGCATGTGAGGTCTTCCCAGGCAAGGGATCAAACCTGTGTCCTCTGCGTTGGCAGGTGGATTCTTAACCACTGCACCACCAAGGATGTCCTGATGTAATTTTTTTTTAAATAAATTTATTTATTATTTATTTATTTTTGGCTGTGTTGGGTCTTCGTTGCTGCACAGGCTTTCTCTAGTTGTGGCGAGTGGGGGCTACTCTTCATTGCAGTGTGTGGGCTTCTCATTGCGATGGCTTCTCTTGTTGCGGAGCCCAGGCTCTAGGCATGTGGGCTTCAGAGGTTGTGCATGTGGGCTCAGTAGTTGTGGCATGCAGGCTCAGTAGCTGTGGCACACAGGCTTAGTTGCTCTGCAGCATGTGGGATCTTCCCGGACCAGAGTTTGAACATGTGTGCCCTGCATTGGCAGACGAATTCTTAACCACTGCGCCACCAGGGAAGTCCCTGATGTGATTTTAAATGGGATTGTTTTTTTACTTTCTCTTTTTTATATTTCTTTTTTGGTGTAAAGAAATGCAACAGATTTCTGTATATTTATCTCATATTCTGCTGCCTTGCTGAATTCATTTGTCAGTTCTAGTAGTTTTTGTGTGGAGTCTTTAGGGTTTTTATATGGAGTATCATGTCATCTTCTTATAATGACAATTTTACTTTTTCCCTTCTGATTTGGATTTCATTTCTTTTTCTTCTGTGATTGCTGTGGCTAGGACTTCCAATACTCTGTTGAGTAGAAGTGGTGGAAGTGGGCATCCTTGTCTCGTTCCAGAGTTTACTGGGAATGCTTTCAGCTTTTCACCATTGAGTGTTACGTTGGCTGTGGGTTTGCCAAAAATGGCTTTTATTATGTTGAGATATGTTCTTTCTATAACCACTTTGGTGAGAGTTTTTATCATGAATGCATGTTAAATTTTATCAGATACTTTGTCTTCACCTGTTGAGATGATCATGTGGTTTTTGTCTTTTCTTTTGTTGATGTCATGTATCACATTGATTGATTTGTGTGTGTTGAACCATCCTTGTGAGCCTGGGATGAATCCAACTTGATCATGTTGTATGATCCTTTCTGTGTGTACTTGGATTTGATTTGATCACATTTTGTTGAGGATTTTTGCATCTGTAGTCATCAAAGATATTGGCCAGTAATTTTCTTTTTTGTGTAGTGTCTTTGGTTTTGGCATCAGGGTGGTGGTTGCTTCATAGAATGACTTTGGGAGTGTACCCGCCTCTTCAGTCTTTTGGAATAGTTTGATAAGGATCAGTATAAGTTCTTCTTTGTATGTTTGGTAGAATTCCCCAGGGAAGCTCTCTGGTCCTGGACTTTTGTTTGCAGGGAGTTTTTTGTTTTTGTTTTTATATTGCAGCTTCAATTTTTAAAAATTAAATTAAATTAATTTATTTATTTTTGGCCACACCACATGGCTTGCAGGATCTTAGTTCCCCAACCAGAGGTTGAACCCAGGCCACAGCAGTGAAAGTGTTGAGTCCTAACCACTGGACCACCAGGGGATTTGCACAGTTTCCATTTAACTTCTAGTGCTTGGTCTGTTCAAATTATCTCTTTCTTCTTGACTCAATTTGGGTAGGCTGTATATTTTTAGGAACTTGTACCTTTCTTCTAGGTTGTCCATTTTGTGGGCATATACTTGTTTATACTATTCTCTTATGATTTTTTTGTATTGCTGTGGTATTGGTTGTTGTTTTTCCCCTTTCATTTCTCATTTTGTTTCTTTGGGTCCTCTCTCTTTTCTTTTTGGTGAGCTTGCCTAGAGGGTTGTTGATTTTTTTTTATCTTTTCAAAAAACCAGGTCTCAGTTTTATTGGACTTTTCTAATTTTTTTTTTTTTAAATCTCTATCTACTTCCTCTCTGATCTTTATTATTTCCCTCTTTTTGTGACTTTAGGTTTTGTTGTTCTTTTTCTAATCCTTTTAGTGGTAGGTTAGGTTATTTATTTGGGATTTATTGTTTTTGTTTAAAGAAGCCCTGTATCGCTATGAAATTCCCTCATAGAACTGCTTTTGCTGCATCTCATAGATTATGTATGGTTGTGTTTTCATTTTCATTTTTCTTGAGGTAATTTTTAATTTCCTCTTGGATTTCATTGTTGACCCATTGGTTTTTTTAGGGACATGTTGTTTTTAGTCTCCATATAATCATTTTTTTCTCGCTTTTCTTTCTGTGGTTGATTTCTGGTTTCATGCTGTTGTGGTCAGAAAAGATGCTTGAAATAATTTCTGTCCTCTTAAATTTGTTGAGCCTTGTTTTTTGTTCTACTGTGTGGTTTATCCTAGAGAATGTTCTATGTGTGCTTGAAAAGAATGTGTATTCTGGTTTCTTTGGATGTAGTGTCCTATAAATAGCTATTAAGTCTAACTATTCTATTGTGTCATTCAGAATCTCTGTTGCCTTACTGATTTTCTGTCTGGAAGATCTGTCCATTGATGCCACTGGGATGTGAAACTCTCCTATTACTGTATTCCCATCAATTTCTCCTTTTATGTCTGCTCATATTTGTTTTATGTATTTAGATGTTCCTACATTGGGTGCATGTATGTTAATGAGTGCAATATCCTCTTCTTGTAGATCCTTTTATCATTATCTAGTGTCCTTCTTTGTCTTTCTTTATTGCTTTTGTTTTAAAGTCTATTTTGTCTGATATGAGTATTGCTAACCCTGCTTTCTTTTAATTTCCATTTGTTTGAAATATCTTTTTCCATTCCCTTACTTTCAATGTTTATGTTTCTTTTGCTGTAAATTGGGTCTCTTGTAGGCAGCATATTGAAAGTTCTTGTTTTATTATCCAATTTACCACTCTGTCTTTTGATTGGAGCATTTATTCCATTGACACATAAAGTAGTTTTTGATAAGTATGTATTTATTGACATTTAAAACCTTGTTTTCCAGTTGATTTTATATTTCTTATTTGTTCCTTTCTTCTTCTTTTTCCCTTTGTAGTTTGATGGTTTTCTTTGTATTATGCTTGAGTTTCTTTCATTTTGGTTTTTGTGAATCTATTGTTTGTTTTTGATTTGTGGTTAGCCTGGTTTTCAAGTTTGTTAACCCGTAAATGTATGTACTTGCTTTAGACTGGTAGTCATATAAACTCAAACACATTGTAAAAGATCTACATTTGTACTCCCCCCTCCCACACATTTTGTGATTTTGATGTCGTATTTTACATCTTCATGTTTATTACCCTTTTGCTGTTCCTTATAGTTATAATTGCTTTCACAGTATTCTTTTGATTCTTTTTAAATCTATGTACTGGTTTATTTAAGTGATCTTCAGTCCTCTTATATATTTACCTTCACTATTTTGATTTTCCCATTCATATAGATTCTTGCTTTTCCATTTAGAGAGGACCTTTCTATATTTCTTGTAAGATAGGCTTAGTACTGCTGTATTCTTTTAGTTTTTTCTTTTCTGAGAAATTCTATATCTCTCCTTCTATTTTAAATGATAATCTTGCTGGGTGGAGTATCCTAGGTTGCAGGTTTTTACCTTTCAGGACTTTCAGTGTATCTTGCCACTCCTTCTGCCCTGCAAAGCTTCTGTAGAGAAATCAGCTGATAGCCTTATGTGGATTCCCTTGTGATTGACTCTTTGGTTTTCTCTTGTTGCCGTTAGAATCCTCTCTTTATCTTTACTTCTTCCTATTTTAGTTATGATATATTTTAGAGCAGGTCTGTTTGGGTTCATCTTGTTTGGGACCCTTTGTGCTTCCTGTACCTGGATATCTGTTTCTTTCTTTAGGTTTGGGACGTTTTCAGCCATAATTTATTCAATACTTTTTCAATCCCCTTTTCTCTTTCTACTCCTTCTTGGATTCTATTATGCGCAAATTGGCATGCTTTATATTGTTCCATACATCTCATATGTTGCTTTCATATTTTTCATTTGTTTTTCTGTCTGCTGTTCTGATTGGGTGATTCCCGTTATTCTTTCTTCCAGGTCACTTGTTTGTTGTTCTGCATTATTAAGTTTGCTATTTATTGTCTAACTCAGTATTCATATTGGCAATGGAGTTGTCTAATGTTGATTGGCTCATCTTTATAGTTTCTAGTTCCTTGTTGCAGTGATCCACATTTTTATTGGTAGCCTTTCTTAATACCTTCAGCATTTTTATTACCTCCTTTTTGAACTTGGGGTCTGGTAGACTGGAGAGGTCTGTTTCATTGTTTGTTCTTTAAGGGGATTTCTCTTGTTCTTTTAATTGGGAGTAGTTCCTCTGCTTTTTCATTTTTCTTATATTTCTCTGACTCTGTCAGTTTAGGAGAAACAGTTATCTACTGTGGTCTCACAGGGCTGATGTTTTGTGGGAGTGTCCCTGTGTAGACTGCTTGAGTCCAATATTCATGGTGCAAGGGCTGTTTTTAGTATGTATGCTTGCCATGTGTCTCATCAGGTTCTGCTCACCCTTGTTGGTGTGTTTGGCCTTGTGGTGATCAGAGACTGCACTGGATGTTTGGTGGGGCCTCCTCTTTGCTCTGTGATTGTCACAGGTCTGTTGGGGGCAGGGTCTGCTCTCTAGTTGTTGGAATAGAAGCTCCTAGATCCGGTTCTAAGCTGTGGTGTGAGGTAGGTGACACTGGAGCCCTCCCACTGGGAAAGGAGCCACTTCATCTTCATCCCCAGGAGATGTCTGTGGGATGTGTGATTCTGCGATGCTGCTTGCCACCTGGTGTGCGTACCCACAAAGATCACTGCTGCTGGCACTGCCCTTGATGGCCGCCTTCACTTGGGGGCTCTGGTAATCAGGTTAGAGGTTCCTTAGGCGTGTATACGTGTGCACAGGGCCACCAGTGTTTAAACCCACAGAGTCATGTCCCCTGAGCCAGCAGATAATCGGCTGAGGTGGCTCTCAGGTAAGCACAAGCAGTCCCGGTCCCAAAATCTGCTGGAACGAGAACCCACTGGAGCTGCATCCCAGCACCTGCAGTAGGACTGCCTGCAGTTGGCTCAGATTTCAGCCCTGCCTCTGCTTGTTCAGGCCCACAAAGTTCAAAGAACCCACTGCAGCTAGATCCCTGCTATGAGCATGCTGACAGTGAGGCTGCTATGGCAGACCTGTTCCCCTCCTGCCCGTGTTGACAATGGGGCTCCTATGGCAGACCCACTCTCCGTCGTGCTCATGCCCCCAGTTGCGACCCAGGCCACAGTCCAGGCCCTGTGGGCTGTCTCTGTGCAGCCAAACTGAGTCCTCTCCCCGGGTCTGTCCGCTGAAGCCACGTTTCTGCACCCAGTCATTGCACACACCAGCAGGCACATGTCTTGGGCTGAGAAGTGTGGGCACGTTACCAGGACCTTCAGTTCTGATCTCTCTCTACCCTGCCAGGCTGCAGGCCAGCTGCCATACTCTCCTTTCCAGCCTTTGAAGCTCCCTATCTATCCTGGTGGACCTCCCAACTGGTGAAGGAGGTTCCCTGGCTTAGGGGACCTTTCCTCTTTCACAGCTCCCTCCCAGCGGCGCAGGTCCCATCTCAATTCCTCTTCTCTCTTCTCCCTTCATCCTACCCAGTTATGTGGGGATCTTTCTTGCAGCTTTGGTTATATGAGATCTTCTGGAAGCTTTCAATAGGTATTCTAAAAAAATTGTTCCACATGTAGATGTACTGACAGGAGAAGGTGAGTTCCATGTCCCTCCACTCCGCCATCTTGTTCTCCTCTCCTTAAATTGTTTTTTAATGTCAGCAGGGACGAGGATCGACTGTCATGGTGTGCCACATGGGCTCTTCTGACATTATTATCTCAGTGTGTATGCCTGTGTGTTCCCAGAATTGGCAGGAAGCTGCCCTGAGGCACAGGAGTGTAGAGATTTTGTGGTCTAAGTTGTCATGCCTTCTTTGTCATGTCTGAACTCTATGTTCCAAATAACTTTCTAGTCCATTAAATTGGACAGAGAGACAAAGGAGGTACTGAGTCTGTAATACATATGACACAGGGCAAAAGCAGTGCTTCTCCCCAAGAATATTTTCATTCAGCCAGTTGCATCTTGTCACTTTTAATGTCCTGGAGGACTGTAGGATCTGTGACTAGCTGGACCTTGTTAAATGTTACATGCCAGAGGCCTCCTGGACTCTCATGCTTGGTAATGGGAAGAGAAGAAAAAGCTTGTAGTTATTCACAGTGGTTTACGCATTGAAACCTCACAGAGATTTGACCCCTTGTCTCTTGGAGTGCTGGAATTGGTGGGTAGTAAGGAAGGAAATGAAAGAATTTTTCTCATAAGGAATTGATGGTCTTAAAATGATAATATTGGTTTCATTTGTATAGCATTTCTGTCATTTCCCAGTATTCTCTGGGCCCTGCCACTAGAGAGAAATAAAATGTAATGTGATCACAGTAAAAATGTGTAAATAATTTTCATGTCTTTATGGTACTGATAAATTAATGAGGAAGAAAGTGTGGACAGAGGGTGAGTAAATGTTTGGAAAGGCCAGAATCATACATAACCTTCCCATAAATGGAATATAGGTGTCCAGTGCTGTCACTCATCCTACTGTACACATACTTGGGATGTTTTAGGACTCAGTGACCTGTGAGGATGTGGCTGTGAACTTCACCCTGGAGGAGTGGGCTCTACTGAATCCTACACAGAAGAAACTCTACAGAGATGTGATGCAGGAAACCTTTAGGAACCTGGCCTCAGTAGGTAAGGATGGGGACTTTCCGTCAGTTACTCAGGTAGAGATCAAATGCTTCTTGCTCATTGATGTTGTTCTAAGTTGTGTAATGTGAGAAGGGAGGATGTTGGTATATAAACCAGGCATGATCACAGATAACAATGTACATAGAGTCAAATAATATTTCTTTAATTTCCTATCTTTGGAATTATTTTACTGGGTCTGTATTTTAGGAACAAAATGGGATGATGATGACATTGAAGAGCAGTACAAAAACCAGGGGGGAAAACCAAGGTAAGTCACACTGACAATAGAAAGCATTGACTCACGTGAGAATCCTGGTATATTATGAAATTTTAAAAACGTGCAAACAAAACAAATAGCCCTTTCTTCTAATTTAGTTATTCTTAGAAAGTTTCTTTCAAAAGTATTTCTTAAATGTTATATAAATGTGCAGTATTTGCAAAATAATTCACTTGCAAGCAGTATTAATAAACCCTGTATTTGAATATCACTTTTCAATAGAAAGGGTGCAGTCCTGTTGCAGAGCATTCAGTATATTCAATTCCTAACAATTCACACAAATTAGAAAACCACACTATTCCTATCAATTTTAATAAATGCAATACATATAAAATGATTAAGAAACCATTAATAATGTGCTTCTCACATTTTCAGAAATCATATGGTAGTGAGATTCTCTGAGCGTAAAGACCGTAGTCCATGTGGAGGAAACTTCAGCCTTATTCCACCTCTCGATCAGGACAAGAAAACTCCTGGATTAAAACCATTTGAATGCAGTGTATGTGGAAAAGTCTTCATGCATCATTCATCTCTTAATAGGCACATGAAATGTCACATTGAACACAAACCTCAAGATTTTAAAAAATATGATCAGGGACTGTATAATGCATATAAATGTAAGGAATGTGGGAAAGTTTACAAATATTACAGTTCCTTACAGAGGCACAAAAGAACTCACACAGGAGAGAAACTGTATGAATTCCAGCAATGTGGAAAAAGTTTCAGTAATCATCAAGGTTTCCAAACACATGAAATAATTCACTCTAGAGAGAAGCCCTATGAATGTAAGCAATGGGGTAAAGGTTTATGTTCTCAAAAAGGTTTCCAAAAACACGAAAGAGATCACACTGGAGAAAAACCCTGTGAATGTAAGGAATGTGAGGAAGCATTCATTAACCCCAGTTCTCTTCAAATACATGAAAGGAGTCACAGTGGAGAGAAACCATATGTATGTAAAACGTGTTGTAAAGCATTTAGTATTCCCAGATCCCTTCGAGAACATGAAAGAACCCATACTGGAGAAAAACCCTATGAATGTAAAGTATGTGGGAAATCTTTTGCTTCCACTTATGTTCAAGTGCATGAAAGAGCTCACACTGGACAGAAACCCTATCAATGTCAGGAATGTGGGAAAGCCTTCGTTTGTTCCTCAGGCATTCGAAGGCACATGAAACTGCACACTGGAGAGAAACCATATAAATGTGAAGAATGTGGGAAAGCATTTATTATTCCCAGTTTTCTTCACATACATGAAAGGACTCACACTAGAGAGAAACCGTATATGTGTAAAACATGTTCTAAAGCATTTAGTATTCCCAGATATCTTCGAAAACATGAGAAAACCCATACTGGAGAAAAACCCTATGAATGTAAGATATGTGGGAAAACCTTCAGTTCCACCTATGTTCAAGTGCATGAAAGAATTCACACTGGAGAGAGACCCTATAAATGTAAGGAATGTGGGAAAGCCTACATTTCTCTCTCAGGCATTCACAGACACATGAGACTGCACACTGGAGAGAAACCATATAAATGTGTAGAATGTGGGAAAGCATTCATTATTCCCAGTTTTCTTCAAACACATGAAAGGACTCACACTGGTGAGAAACCGTGTGTGTGTAAAATATGTTCTAAAGCATTTCGTTTTTCCAGTTCTCTTCAAAAACATGAAAGGACTCACACTGGTGAGAAACCGTGTGTGTGTAAAATATGTTCTAAAGCATTTCGTTTTTCCAGTTCTCTTCAAAAACATGAAAGAACACATACTAGAAAAACCCTATGACTGTAAAATATGTGGGAAAACTTTTGCTTCCACTTACGTTCAAGTGCATGAAAGAACTCACCCTGGAGAGAAGCCTTATGAACATAGGAACATGGGAAAGCCTACATTTCTGTCTTAGGCATTCAGAGACACATGCATACTACAGAGAAACCATGTAAATATGAAAAATGTGGGAAAACCTTTTCTGATCTCTCTACTTTGCAAAAGCATGAAAGGGTTCACTAGATAATAGGTATAGTTTTTAAAGAGCCTAGGAAAGACTTCAGTGGGCCCACATACTTATATGTGAAAACTCCCATGAGAAACAAATATAAATGTCAGTAACATGAGGTAACTTGTTGGAAAGTAATCCAAGAATAATGTTTCAGAAAATCTTCAATATGAAAGACTTGTTATAAAAATTTATAAATATATGTGTTTACTAAGGATCTTTATGAAAGTGCCTTGCTTGACATTGGATTTGTACTAGTTACCTTCAGAAGTGAATATTTAGGTGAGGTAATTCTGGAAGTCATCTTTTAATAATAGTTCATAAGGTTAAAAGGTAGTGATTTTTCCTTTAATCAGATAATGATATTTTCTTTTTCCATTTTTAAGTATGTTGGACCTATGGGTGATTAAAGTGTAGTTCTTTTTTTTTTTTTTAACATCTTTATTGGAGTATAATTGCTTTACAATGGTGTGTTAGTTTCTGCTTTATAACACAGTGAATCAGCTATACATATATATATACCCCATAAAGTGTAGTTCTAATATGCAATTAGGTTTGGTATTTGTTGGGATTTTCCTACTGGCCTTGGGTGGCAGTTCTCGGATATCCTTAATCTATTATATATACTGTACCTTTATTACAGAAAGATCTTTTCTGGGTGGTGGTGAGTATAGGAGCCTTTTTCCATTTTCCATACTATTAAACACTTGGAATAATTTTTTCTGTATGACAAGGTTGTCAAAGGGTGTACATTCATGTAAATTATGTTTTTCCATTTGCTTCTTCATTCCTTCTGACTGGTATTTGGTGAAAAGACTTTGAAGAAGAGGGACTTGTGATAGGACAAAAAATCTAGAGTTGGAGATATCCTGCCTGTGAGTAATATTAGGACCTAAATTTTCCACAATCTATCCCCTTCGTGGTTCCATGTTAGAATTCACCAGTAGCGTCACCTGTGTGCAATTTAAAGGCAGATGAGAAGAAGGCATACTTCAGATTTTGGAGCCACCATGCTGGGAGAGAGACAGATACCTAGGAGGTTTGAGGACACCACCTTTCATCCTATTTTCCAGATTCTGTGCCTTTGTATTCAAGAGTATCCTCAAAACCACCACCAACTGTTTGATTTCTATTATCAGAAGTGTAGTTTTCCTCTGATGTCTTCACAATTCTACATCAAAATCTGTTAGAGTTTGAATTTTTCTGTGAAGCCTCCTGTGTCCACTTGGAAAATAATTCAGAATTTCATGATTTGGAGTATTGTTTGATTACCCTCTTCTGTAGATTATAGCTTCATCATGTCTAACTTGTGTAGGAAACACCTTATGCTGTTAACATTGCTAGTGAGTATGTTTTCCTGATTCACCATGACATTCACAATGGTGCAGCGATAAACAATGACATGGGAGTTTGCTGCATTGTGCAGTGGCTGCCTTGACCCACTCCTTCTATGTGAGAGTAAGCCCCTTCCTCATATCAGGAAAAGTATGGGTGCTTTCTGTTACTTGTAGCTGAATATAATCCCTCTTTGTTTTCAGTTACGTTTGATTGTACATGATTAAAAGTATGTTCATTTTTTGGTGAAAGAAATAATTCTGTAGTTGTTTCAGAGAGAGATTTTATCAACTCTTTCCTAAGCTTTCGTATGCTAACAAATACTGTGGTTTTTCTTTCCTCAGAATATATATTAAAATACCCATTTAATTATGGATATTCAGATAAATTTGCAATTTTCTTCATTTAATCATTATATTTTTGCATTGGTATTATCATGTTCAAGTATTTTTTTCTCAGAGAAATTTTACTTTTTTTGTAGTTAAAATTTTTGATTTGAAATTCATTTCTCATTCACTCTTAATACCAAAAATGTAAAAATTTTCCAGTGCCCTCTGCCACTGACCCATAGGATCACACCTGTAGTCAAAGAGGGGAGTATAATGAATTTTATTAAGAATGAACACAGACTGCAAAGGACTGTGAAGTATAATAGCAACAGGATGCTGAAATGGACTTCTTATAGGATTTTGACTCTTGTTAGAGGATATGGTTGCTATTTAAGCAAGCAAGGTGTTTTTCTGTATTGAATGCTGTGAGGAGGTAAACTTTTCTCTCATTGGTGATCATAATTGTTGTTTTCTAGAAGGTAAAAACGAGAATTAGAGCGAAAGTTTTTTCAAAAGACATTCCAGTCAGTCATATTAGTAAGAAAAGGAAAGTACTGGTCATTTTTATGATTTGGAACTTTTATCTTTTACCATTTTTAGAGGTAGTGTTACAAAATATCGATATAAATGTCTTGGTCCTTCATGGCCACTGAGTGCCTTGATGAAGGAGGTGTGTGACATTTTTCTTTTCAACAGGAAAAGACTTGGCCTTACAAAGAATACAGGCCAGCTCCTGGTCCTTTGGAACAGCTTTTGCCTTTCCTACTTGTTATGTAAACACTGATGTATTTCCTGAGGTACCATGCAGTACCTCAGTTATAATATATAAGTTTACTGTTTAGTATACTATGTAATATTTTTAATATTTCTGTTATGACTCAACTGAGGCCTATAAGTTTAGGTAATTTGTGTTATTTCATGTAATGTCATAATTGAGTATAAAAGGAGATATGGGGAATTTTTAATGTTTTTTCCTTTAAGCAGGATGCCCCTCGTTTCGATGATCCACAAAGCCCACAGCGCATTTTGCTGTTCACAGGTTTCATTTCCATATGCTTAGACTTCCAGCACATTTTCTGGAAACCTGGAAAATAAAAGTAACAACTTCAATTTTTATTAAAGAGCAGAGGAAATTAAATATTTTCCATGGTATTTAGTGTTAAGTAAAAACCAGGGGAGAAATATACAAGGACAGTTGTATGCAGCATAAGGAGTAGTAAAAGGGAAGGTTGTAGTGATATACACCTATGATATACACCATGATTAAAACACTCAGAATAACAGGAATAGAAAGAAATTTCTTAACCTCATAATGAACATCTGTGGAAAACCCAAAGCTAATATTTTTAATGATGAAAGATTGGATGCTTTCATCTGAAGATATGGAACAAAACAAGGATATCTGGTCTTGCCACTTCTGTTTGAGAATGTACTAGAGATTTTAGCCAAAACTATTATACAAGAAAAGGCAATAAAATGTTTAAAGATTGGTTAGGAAGATGAAAAACTATTTCCATTTCCAGATGAGATATCTTCTATTCAGAAAAAACTAAAGAATTTTTAAAAAAAGTATTAGAACTCATTATTGAGTTCAGCAGAGTGATAATATACAAGATCAAAATATAATAATTATTTTTTTTAGTGTATTTCTATACACTTGCAATGATATAATGAAACTAAGACATGCACTTCTAATAAGATGAAAAGGAATAAAATAATTAGGAATAAATTTAGCAAAAGGAATACAAAATGAATACTCAGAAAACTACAAAGCATGGTCAACATAAATAAATGAATGTGAGATAAATGTGAAAACATCCTAATTTCTTGGATCAGAATATTTAACACTGTTGAAATGGCACTGTATGGTTTCATTGGTATGAGGTACCTAGAGTTGTTGAATTCCTAGAGACAAAAAGTAGAATAGTTTTTGCCAGGGGCTGGGCAATGGGAGAATGAGGACTTGTTGTCTTACGGATGTAAAAAATTAATAAACAGAAACCTAAATTAAATAGACCAGAAGGGAAGCTATCACACCCTATGAGGATAGCAGAGCCCAACAGAAAGAAGGAGAACTTTCTCCTCTTGCCTCAAGATCTTGGCCAATGAGAAACTGTCATAACTCAGCCAATGAAAAGCCACTGTACTTTGAACCCTCAGTTTGCTCAGATCATTCTTTGTTTACTATAGCCCTCCCAACATCCTTTTCCCTTCTTTAAAAGACTCCTCTCCTTGCTCCAGGGATCTTGCATGCCAAGGTTGCAGATCCCAAATTACAATTCTTTGCTCGTCCTGGATAAACCCATATTTTGCTGGAGAAATAACTGACAGTCTATTTGTTTATCTCAACATGTTAGTGGAAGATGAAAATTGGAGATTGGTTTCACAATGGCAATGTATTACATAGTACTGAACTATACAGTTAAAAATGGTGAACATGTACATTTTATGGTATGTGTATATTACTACAATTATAAGTAAAATTTTTAGGGCAAGAGAGTGAAAACACAACCACAGAATGGAAGAAAATTTTGCCAATCTTATATCTGAAAAGGAACTTGTAATGAAAATATCTAGATATAACATAATTTATAAAAATCAAATAATTCAATTTAAATATGACAAAGGATCTGAATACACATTTTTTCCAAGTAAAATACACAAATGTTCAAGGGCATATGAAAAGATTCTGGATATCATTAGTCATCAAGGACATGCAAATCAAAACCACAGTGAGATTCCACTTGACAACAATTAGGATGGCTAAAATTAAAAAGTGAGGCACGGGGCTTCCCTGGTGGTGCAGTGGTTGAGACTCTGCCTGCCAATGCAGGGGACACGGGTTCGAGCCCTGGTCTGGGAAGATCCCACATGCCGCGGAGCAACTAGGCCTGTGAGCCACAATTACTGAGCCTGCGCGTCTGGAGCCTGTGCTCCGCAACAAGAGAGGCCGTGATAATGAGAGGCCCGTGCACCGCGATGAAGAGTGGCCCCCACTTGCCGCAACTGGAGAAAGCCCTCACACAGAAACGAAGACCCAACACAGCCATAAAATAAATAAATAAATAAATAAACCCAAAAGTTAAAAAAAAAAAAAAAGAGGCAATAAGTTTTATCGAGGATACTTGGAGAAATTTGAACTCTCATATGGGGTGGAATGAAGATAAAATGGCGAAACTGCTCTGGATAAAGGTCTGGGAGATCCTCAAATATTAAACCTAGAATTATCAAATGACCCATCAATCCCACCTAGGTACATGCTCAAGAAAATGAAAACACATGTTCGATCAAAACATATATGAATTTTATAGTAATGTGATTCATAGTAAGCAAAAGGGAGAAACATCCAAATGTCCATTAACAGGTGAATAGATAAACACAACATGTTTTATCCAATCAGTAGAATATTATTCTGACACAAAACGAAGGAAATATTCACGCATAGTTGTCTCTTGAAGAAATTATGCTGAGTGAATGAAGTCCTTCAAAAGGCCATATATAATTCTTTTAATATGAAAGAGCAGAATATGGAAATAGAAAGTAGAGTAGTGGTTTTTTAGGCTAGGGGATTGGAGGAGGAGGATAAGAAGATTAGCAGTGATAGCTAAAGGGCGGAGGAGTTTCTTTTTGAAGTAACAAAAATCCTCAAAAATTGTGATAATTGTGTGTATCTGCAAATATACTGAAACCATTAAAATGTACACTTAATGGATGCCTTCTAAAGTATGTGCATTATATCTCCATAAAGCTGTTCAAATAAATCAGTGCATGAAGTATTTTGCAATGTAAAAGAGTTTTGCAGTTCAATCTCTTGGGAAGCTATCACACCCTATGAGGATAGCTGAGCCCAACAGAAAGAAGGAGGACTTTCTCCTCTTGCCTCAAGATCTAAGATCTTGCCTCAACATATAAGACTCTCCAGGTTAAACACATCCATCACCTCACTTAGTCACCTTTATTTTTGTTTGCATGGTGAGTATGCTTAAGATCCACTCTCTCAGCAAATATCAATTATACAATACAGTGTAAGTATCAGAATCATCATGTTTTAATCTTTAGATGCAATTTTATTAGTCAGTTATATTTCAATAAAGATGGGGGCAGGAAGAGTTTCTAGGTGCATTCCAATTTTAAGTACAATTTATAGTTTTTCTTCTGTCAGTGGAAATAGGAATACAATTGCCTTATATATATATTATAGCTGTTGACATTTCAACACACAGGGAACACTGATCTAAAATAAATTTTTCTAGGCACACAGGGAACACTGATCTAAAATAAATTTTTTTCCAGTGTAAAATGTACACCTGAGAAGTTAATGCACACACTTCACAGCCTGTGGTTTGACTGAGATTTGTCCTGGCACCCAGCTGACTGATTCAGACCTCCTACCAGAGCCAAGTGCGCTGGGATTAGGTACCTTAAGTACTTAATGAGTGGGGATGGGGCAGGGATGGGTGGAAGGTTCAGCGCTGTCAAGGACCAAAGATGAAAATGGAGCCGGCCCTTTACTACAGACAGTGAGTTCACATTTAAGTGTCTGCGTTTCTTAACAAGAAGCACAGCTCCACGAATGGCCATACAGCCTTACACCAAGCCCTTGAGCCCTGGTGGACATAAAACCTTGTTCCAGGCAGGGCAGGCCGGAGCCATCCTCTTATCTGTACTTGCTCCGTCTTGAAACTGAATCAGGAATTCCAGTGCACGAGGAGCTGCGGAAGACAGCAGAGGCAATCCCGGGGAAGGAAAAATTTCTGTCACAAACCAAAAGTGCCAGGCGGGGACAGGTCCCATCCCAACCATGGAAAGTGGTTCCGCTGACTCAGGCTTCCTCCCACAGGCTGTCACTCAGGCATGAGGGGGTGTGGCACTGGGACCTGTCCAACCAGGAGGCCGGTGAGGCAGGTGGGCGGGGCGACGCGGCGCACCGGCGTGGACGTCGGTTCTTCCCACCGCGTAGGGCTGGCGGCTTACCTACCCTTCAGGGTGTTTGGTAGCGCTTCCGTCTCTTCTGCTCTGACCTGCTCTGGTGGTTGGAGTCGAGGGAAGGACGCAGGAAGACCTAGGAAATCTCGCAATGGTGAGTGTGCTGCCCCGGGGAGCGGAGACGGGGCGGAGGGACTGGTCGGAAGCGCCCGGAACCGGCCTCTTCGCGGTCAACTCCGGAGTCTGCGGACCCGAATCCACCGGGAGCGCCCCGCGGACCTCAGTCCCCTCCGATTCGCAGCATGGGGGCTGAGCCGGCAGCCGGGACCCGGTCCATGCGGGTGGCGTCTTCAGCCCGACCCCGGAGCCTCTCTGGGCAACTCTGCACCCGCAGCCCCGTGTCTCTTCCAGATTGTGCGTTGACCACGGGGAGGGTCATTAAGGGACCATTCTGTTTCCTATAGTAGAGGGACCAACTATAATGTCCCTTGTCCTTTTAGTTTGAAAGGAGGTTTTCATTTTTTATGGATTACAAGTTTATATCCATTACTGTTTAAAGGATCAGATCTTGCAGTAGTTTCCTTTGTAGAAAAGTGTAAATTCCTAAGGGAGGAAAGTATCTCAGGACTCCCTGCCCGCATATCCTCCTCCACTCTTCCGCTGTTAACTCCAGCCACCCTCAGATAACTAGTTTTGATTACTACCTCATCATCCTTTGAGTGTTTCTTTATACACAAACAATCCCGTGCGAATGCCTGTTTTTCTTACAGTTTTTGTTCTTGGAATGATTACTTGGGATCCACATATTTGATGTTTGACTACTGAAAGTTAAGCCTCACCCCTCCCTTTTCCCCTAGTGCTTCTTACCTGGACGGGCTGATAAGAAAGCCTGGAGGCTCCTGCCCTGTGAGTTGCTGTTTGCTGGGGTCTCCTCCTGTGCCCTGTGCTGCCCTGTATTGCATTGTTGACCCCACCAAGCCTGGGTTGTATACACTGAGAACTCCGAGTTGGCAGTTTCTGTTAATCCCTTGTACTTCGGGAGCAGGAATATGAGAATGGGGCCCTCCTTCCAGTGGTCCTGGGTTGATGTCTCAGCTGGAACCTATCTGTGTTTAGAGTGAAGGTGTAACTGAAGCTGGGTTTGCGCAGACATTAGTGCTGAGGGGAGGAGTGGGGGAGTAGGAGGAGGGTTACACCCTGTGAATGAGGTGAGTCCAAAAGACAGTCACTACTTAAAGGGCCGTTATTTCAGAGAAAGTGAAGGAGAAGAGACAGGGAAAGGCAGCCAGTAGGTGATGAGATTCCAGAAGGCTCACCAAAACTTTTAAAATAACTTTTAAGAGGCTGTTGCCCCTTCATCTATTACAACAAGGATCCTTACCCTCTGGGTTATGATGGACAACACCCACTGTCTCAGTTTGGCACAGCAAAGAGATTAGTTCAAACCCAACATAAGTGAGTTCCTTAAATTCTATAAAGCGATCAGTGTCATGAGGAGACCTCTAACCCTGCTGGCAGTGATGGGAGGCTCTCTGGAGGAGGGCCTTAAGTTGTCCATAGGCTTCTGATGCAAGGCACTGCCTAGGTCCCATCTTAATACGCCATTAAAGCTGTAATTGTCTCCATGTACTGGGATCTCTTAAAAATAGAGGGCTCCACTGAGGTGCCTGTTATGGCTTTGGTACTGGAAAGAGCACCCCAGTCAGCTCAGACTGAGTACTCACACCTACTTGTTATATGATGGAGCTAAACCTTGGCCCTCTGGCTTATGCCTCCCGGTGGAGAGATGACATTTCTTTCTACAGTCCTTTGAAACACGCTGTGGTGGTGGAGGAGCCATTGTCTCCAACACCTTGTTTCCCTGGGTAGTTGCTTGGGATTAACTGAATGCACAGGTCTGGGGAAGTGCATAGACTAAGGATGACAGTACACCCTGAGGTATTGTCAGGGTGTATTGGAACTCAGTGGAGAGTTGCTGCCCTTCATCCCTCAATTGGGACAGCCTTGGTAGATAAGCACACCCATGGTTCACCACACCTAGGGAAAAATCAGGAAGTCCTCAGGGGTGAGCTGTACAGATCTGTCTTTTTCTTCTTCTTCTTTTGGTGTAGACTTAAGCGTTTTTAGATCAGTTTTAGGTTTAGAGAAGAATTGAACAGAGATTATAGAGAGATCTCACATAACCCTTCTCCATCCGTACAGTATTCACTGCTTTTTAAATCTTGTAGGACTGCTACATTTGTTAGAATTGCTGAACCAATACTGATGCATTAAAAGTGCACAGGTTGTATTAGTGTGGACCTTTTGTATTGTGTTATGTAATGTATGGATTTGGCAAATATAGAATGTGTCCATCATTTATGCACATGTAGTGTAATTTTACTTACGTAAAAATACTCTGTGCTCAACCTGTTGATTCATCTCTTTCTCTGACCCTCAAATCCTTTAAAACCAAAGCCAAAAATCTTCACAGCCAAAGATCTTTTTACGGTCTCATGCTTTTGTTTTTTCCAGAACCTCATATACTTGGCACCATACGGTATATGACCTTGTTAGATTGGCTTCTTTCACTTAGCAATATACTTTTAAGCTTCCTCCATGTATTTTCAGGGCTTGATACCTCATTTCTTTTTATCACCAAAGAGTATTTCATTGCACTGATCATTTATTTATTAGACTCTTGAAGTATATCTTGCTTAACTCTAACTCTTGCCAATTATGAATAAAGCCTCTACAGATTTTTGTGTACAGGTTTTCTGTGAACATAAGATTTGACTTCATTTGGACAAATAGCAAGGAGTGTAATTGCTGAATCTTACTATACATAATAAGAGTATATTTTTTGAAAGAAAGCTCCTGTCTTTCATTGTTAGGGTACCAATTTCCTTTCACCTCAGCAATGAATGAGGATTATCTTCCCATCTTCACCAATATTTGCCATTCTGAGTATTTTGAATTATAGCCATTTATAAGTGTGTCGTGATACCTCGTTGTTGTTTACTCAATTTCCCATTGACATTTGATGTGGAGTATGCTTTCATGTAGCATATTTCTTTTTGGTGTGTCTTCTTTGGGGAGCTGTTTGTTCAGATCTTTTACCCATTTTTAATTAGGTTGTTTTTCTTCTTACTGTTGAGCTTTAAGAGTTCTTTGCATCTGTTGGATACCAGTCATTTATCAGATAAATGTTTTGCAAAGATTTTCTCCTACTCTCTGACTTGTCTTTTCATTTTCTTAACACTTTTCTTTCTCAGAGCAGGAATGTTTTCATTTCAGTGAAGTGAAATTATACTTCTTTCTTTTACAGACCTTGCATTTGGTGTTATATTTCAAAATTCATCACTAAGCCCAGAGTCACCTACATTTCCTTCTGTATTATTTTCTAGGAGTTTATTACTTTTGCATTTCACATTGAGATCTATGATGTGTTTTGAGTTATTTTTTGTGAAATGTATAAGGCCTGTGTCTGCATTCATTGTTGTGTGTCTGTGTGTGTGCATGTGTTTTATGTGGATATCCGTTATTTCCAGTGCTATTTGTTTAAGAGGTTCCCTTTTCATTTGGATTTCCTTGCCATCTTTCTCCAAGTTCAGCTGAATACATTTGTGTGGGTCTATAGGAAAGCAACTGATTAACCCTCAATCTCAGTCTCTTATTGATTTCAGGAGCTATCTCTTTCATTGTGGATTCTTTCAGATGTTTCACAGGGATAATCATGTTATACAAACAAATGTTATAGATTTAGCTACAGGATTCATGAAGATGTTCATTCTCAGGAAGTGAAAGTTCCCTCTGTTAGTAGTTTGTTTTCATAAATGGATGTTGGATTTTATCAAATTCTTTTTCATTTTCATTTTGCCCTTTGTTCCTTTCTGATATTTGTACTTTTTGTCTTCCCTCTTTTCTTAGTTATCTTGACTAGATATTTATTAATGTTATTAATCTTGATAAAGAACTAGAGTTAGGGACTTCCCTGGTGGTCCAGTGGTTAAGGCTTCTTGCTCCCAATGCAGGGGGCCTGGGTTCCATCCCTGGTCAGGGAACTAGATCCCACATGCATGCTGCAGCTAAGAGTCCGCATGCTGCAATGAAGATCCCACGAACTGCAACTAAGACCCGGTGCAGCCAAATAAATAAATAAATATTAAAAAAAAAAAAAAGAATCAAGAGTTAAAAAATTTTTTTCTCCATCGATATCCCACAGTTACCTTACTTTTTTTCTAATTTTTATTATTTCTTTTATTCTGTTTACTTTGTGTTTCATATGCTCTTCTTTTTATCGTTTCCTAAGGTACATGCTTTTACGTTATTGTTTACACATCTTGGTGTTTTTCCAGTGTATTTGTTTTATGGCATAAATTTCCCTCTAGGCACTGCTTCTGCTGCATCCCACATCCTTTGACACATTATGTTTTCATTTCATTTAGTTCAAAATAAATTTTATATTTCTTGAGACTTCTTTGACCTTCTGTATTATTTTGAAGGGTGTTGTTGAATCTCCAGGTATTGAGAGGTTTTCCAACTCTTGCTGTTATTGATATCTAGATTAATTGCCTTTGAGGTCTAAGAGCATAGTTTGTATGGTTTTTCTTCTTTCAGATTTGTTAAGGTATGTTACATATCCCAGAATGTGTTCTGTCTTAGTGAATGTTCCATGTAAAGTTGAGAAGAATGTGTATTCTGCCCTTGTTGCATAAAGCATTCCATAGGTTACAGTTAAGTTGAGTTGTTTCATAGTGCTTGTTCAGCTCAACTCTGTCCTTCCTGATTTTCTGCCTGCTGAAATTTATAGCTTGTCATAAGGGGGTGTTCATGTACAATTATAATAATGGATTCATGTATTCCTCCCTGCCTTCTTCACGTCTTTCCTTAAGTACTTTGCCCATTTGTTGCTATGTATGTACACATGAAGGATTGTTATACCTTCTTGGAGAATGGACCTTTTTGTCCGTATGTAAAGCCCCTTTTTATCGCTGGGTTTTCCTTGGGCTGAAATCTGCATTATCTGAAATTCATATACCAATGCCAGCTTTTTTTTGATTAGTTTTGGCATAGTGCATTTTTCTCTATCCCTTTACCTTTCATCTACCTGTGTCTTCATATTTATAATGGGTTTTTTGTAGACAACCTATAATTAGTTTTTAAAATCTGATATTACTGTATTTGTCTTTCACTTGTATTGAGACCATTGATGATTGAAATGGTGATTAATCAGTTGGATTAATATCTACCACACATTCTTCTGTTTCTATTTGTTGCCCTTGTGCTTTCTTTCGTTTGCCTTCCCCCTTTTTTCTACCTTCTCTGGCTTTAACTGAGCATTTTACCTGATTCTTCATTTTAATCCTCTCTTAGCCTATCAGTTACACATTTAAAAAAATTTTTTTTGGTGGTTGCCCTTGAGTTTTTAGTATATATTTAGAATTAGCCTACGTCTTCTGTCAAGTAACACTATACCTCTTCATTGGTTGTACAGGTATCTCATACCACACTATTCTCAATTCCCTCCTGTCTTACCTTACTTATCCACAAGGTTTTCATTACCAGTGTCATTGTTGCTAATATTATTTTACACAAAGTCTTATCTGTTATATATGATAATATTAAAGATGTTTATTTATTCCTCTCCTAATCCACCTTCATCATTTGTATTCTTTCTTATGAATTTTGAACACTTGTTTCAAAGTAGATGTAGTAATGACAAATTCCCTCAATTTTTGTCTCAGAAAGTCCTCAGTTCTTCCTTGTTTTTTAAGGATAATTGTCCTTGATGTAGTATTCTTAGGGTGGTTTTAATTTCAGAACTTTAAGCATTTCAACCCACTCTGTTTTTGCTTGTTTGTTTTCTGAAAAGATGTCCAGTTTAATTCTAATTTCTCTATACCTGAGGTCTGTTTCCCCCTCTGGCTTCTTAAAATACATTATTTTTGCATTTGATTTTTCTCTAGTTAGAGTATGATATACTTTAGTCTTCTTTTTAGGTGTTTTCGTGTTTAGTGTTCACTGAGATTCATGGATCTACAGTTGTTGTCTATCATTAATTTTAGAAAAATCTCAGTGATTGTTACTTACATCTTCTGTTTCTTTCTGTCTCTCTTTTCCTTCAGTTATTTTCATTATGCGTGTTTTTAATCTTCTGTTAGAAAAAGTTATGCTAGGGTTTATGGATAGTGTGTTCTATCTGTTTTGTTCCTTTTGTCTTTGCATTACACTATGGTGAAACTTTTTTTTTTCAGTACAGGCCTTAAGAACAGAATATTTGTGGCATATTTCAAAACGTCTTTATTTTCTCTTTCTCAGTTCCAGAGACACCAGTTTGCCTTTTGAAGTCATTGGTCTCATGGCTCTAGGAAGACTTTCAGATGTTTTCATTCTCTTCTAGTAAGATTGAAAATCACAACTTTTAGGTTCAAAAATTCCAGAGTGTAAGTTGGCCAGGCAGCAGCTAGCGTGGCTGCTCAGGAAACATTAGGTCCTGCAATTGCAGAATGGAGACCGTATGTTGTTTTGGAGGAAACCACTGATGAAACCTTTGCATATTTTATAATCGTGGACAAATTCACCATCAACCCATATGAACTTAAGTGAACTCGCTAGCAATCTGTAGCTCTTAACCTGTTCCTCAAGGGAACAGGGTTTGATCAGAAAGAGCTATTCTGGCTATTATCTCTGTATGTGTTCTACAGTTTGGCTGGAACAATCCCTGAGGCACATGAGTGGAGGGATTTTGTGGTCTAAGTTGTTATTCCTTTTTCCTCGGGTCTGAGCTCTAAGTTTAGAATAACCTTCTAACTGCATGAAATTACACATAGAGAGAAGGGAAGAACACAGTCTGTGATCATTATTGCACAACTTAAAAGCAGTGCTTCCCCACAAGAAGATTTACATTCAGTCAGGTGCATCTAATTACTTCCAAAGGCCTGGAGGACTTTGGAACAGTGGGGCCAGCTGGGCTTTGGTAAAAGTTTTATTTCTACAGTTCCCCTGGACTCTCATGTTTGGTGATAGGACTAGGAAGAAAAGCTTCCAGTTCTCCTCAGGAGACTCATTCATTGAAAACTCATGCAGATTTGACCCTCTACCTCATGGAGTGCTATAAATGGTGGATAATAAGGGAGAAGATGAAAGAATTTTCTCACACAAAATCAATGTTTTTAAAATGATATTTGTTTCACTTGTATAGCATTTCTGTCGTTTCCCAGCAATCTCTGGGCTCTACCATTAATGAGGTATAAGTTATCACATGATCACAGAAATAATGTGTAAATAATTTCCATGTGTTCATGATGCCATTAAATTTACGAGGAAGCATGGAGAGAATAAGTTTCTCATGATCAAGTCATAGAATAACTCTTTGGAAACAACAGATTCATAAGTAACCTTACTGTAAATGGAGTATAGATGTCTAGTGCTGTCAGTCTCATGCATCTTACTGTACACATATTTTGGGTGTTTTAGGACTCATTGGCTATTGAGGATGTGGTTGTGAACTTCACCCTGGAGGCGTGGGCTTTGCTGGATCCTTCACAGAAGAAACTCTACAGAGATGTGATGCAGGAAATCTTCTGGAACCTGGCCTCAGTAGGTAAGGATGGTGACGTTCTTTCACCTAGTCAATTAGAGAACAAATGCTTTGTGCTACTTGACATTGTTCTAAGATGTGGAATTGGGGAAGGGAGGATGTTGGGATATCAACTGGGCTTGGTCACCCTAAACAATGGACATAGAATCAAATAATTCTTATTAATTTCTAATATTTTGGAATAATTTTTTGGGTCTGCATTTTAGGAAAAACACGGGAAGATCATGACATTGGAGATCAGTACAAAAACCAGGGAGGAAACCTAAGGTATGTCACACTCACAATACAAAGCATTGTCTCAAGTGAGAATCCTGGTAAATTATGAAATTTTAAAAACCAGCAAACAAAACAAATAGCCCCTTCTTCAAATTTAGTTTTTCGTAGAAAATTTCTACCAAAAACATTTTCTTAAATGTGACATAAATGTTAGGTGTTTGCAAAATAGTTCACTTGCAAATATTATTAATAAACCCTATATTTGAATATCACTTTTAATAGTAGGAAAGGTGAAGTCCCATTGCAGTACATTCAGTATATTCAATTTCTAACAGTTCACACAAGGTGGAAAACCTATACTATTCCTATAAATCATAATAAATACAAGAAATATAAGATCAATAAAGAAATCATTAGAAATGTGCTTTTCAGTTTTCACAGAAGTCCTATGGTAGAGAGACTCTCTGAACGTAAAGACAGTAGTTCCTGTGGAGAACACTTCAGCCTTATTCCATCTCTCAATCTGAAGAAGAAAACTACTGGATTAAAACCATGTGAATGCAGTGCATGTGGAAAAGTCTTCATGGATCGTTCATCCCTTACTAGACACATGAAATATCACATTGAACATGAACCGGGAAAGTTTCAAAAATATGGTGACAAGCTATATAAATGTAAGCACTGTGGTAAAGACTTTAATCATTTCACTTCCTTCCTAATGCACAAAAGAAGTCACACTGGAGAGAAACCGTATGAATGTAAAATATGTTCTAAAGCATTGAGTACTCTCAGTTGTCTTCGAAAACATGAAAGAACTCATACTGGAGAAAAACCCTATAAGTGTAAGGCATGTGCGAAAGCCTTCACATGGCTCATAACCTTTCAAAAACACATGATAACACACAGTGGAGATGGACCTTATAAATGTAAAGAATGTGAGAAGGTATTCATTAATCCCAGTTCTCTTAAAATACATGAAAGGAGTCACACTGGAGAGAAACCCTATCAATGTAAACAATGTGGCAAAGCCTTCAGTTATTACTGTTCCTTAAGAGTACATGGAAGAACTCACACTGGAGAGAAACCCTATGAATGTAAACTGTGGAAAAGCCTTTAGTTGTCATGAAAGCATTCAAACACATGAAAGAATTCACACAGGAGAGAAACCCTATCAATGTAAACACTGTGAGAAAGCCTACAGATACCACAGTTCTCTTCGAACCCATGAAAGGAGTCACACTGGAGAGAAACCTTACCAGTGTAAACAGTGTGGAAAAGCCTTTCGATGTAAACAAACCTTTCGAGCACATGAAAGGAGTCACAGAGGAGAGAAACCCTATGAATGTAAGCAGTGTGGTAAAGGCTTCAGTTATTTCAGTTCCTTCCGAATGCACAAATGGCATCACACTGGAGGGAAACCGTATGTGTGTAAAACATGTTCTAAAGCATTGAGTAGTGCCACATCTCTTCGAAATCATGAAAGAACCCACACTGGTGAAAAGCCCTATGAGTGTAAGGAATGTGGGAAAGCCTTCACCTGGCACAAAACCTTCCAATATCACATGATAACACATACTAGAGATGGACCTTATAAATGTGAAGAATGTGAGAAAGTATTCCTTAATCTTAGTTCTCTAAAAATACATGAAAAGAGTCACACTGGGGAGAAACCCTATCAATGTAAGCAATGTGGTAAAAGTTTTAGTTCTCAAAAAGGTTTACAAATGCATGAAAGAACCCATACTGGAGAAAAACCCTATGAGTGTAAAATATGTGGGAAAACCTATACATGGTACAAAACCTTCCAATATCACACGATAACACACACTAGAGATGGACCTTATAAATGTAAAGAATGTGAGAAAGTGTTCATTAATCCCAGTTCTCTTAAAATCCATGAATGGAGTCACACTGGAGAGAAACCCTATCAATGTAAACAATGTGGTTTAAGTTTTAGTTCTCAAAAAGGTTTACAAAATCATGAAAGAAATCACACTGGAGAAAAACCCTATGAATTTAAGCAATATGGGAAAGCATTGTTTGTTACCAGTTCTTCTCAAAGACAGGAAAGGACTCACACTAGAGAGAAACCATATGTGTGTAAAACATGTTCTGAAGCATTTAGTACTCACAGTTCTCTTCAAAATCATGAAAGAACCCACACTGGAGAAAACCCCTATGAATGTAAAATATGTGGGAAAACGTTCAGTTCCACCTATGTTCAAGTGCATGAAAGAAGTCACACTGGAGAGAAACCCTTTCAATGTCAGGAATGTGGGAAAGCCTACATTTCTCTGTCAAGCATTCGACGGCATATGAGACTGCACACTGGAGAGAAACCATACAAATGTGAAGAATGTGGGAAAGCCTTCTTTTATCACAGTAATTTACGAAGGCATGAAAAGGTTCACTAGATAAAACCTCTTGTTTGTAAACAGCTGGGAAACACTTCAATTGGCCCACATCCTTAGACGTGAAAACTCCTATGAAGAAGTATAAATGTGACATGAGATAACTTGATGGAAAGTAATCCATGCCTAATGTTCCAGAAAACCTTCAGTATGAAAGACTTGTTTTAAAAGTTTTTAAATATGCTGTGTTTAGCAAGGATCTTTCTTAAAGTGTATCCTTGGACATAGGATTTCTACTAATTTCAAAAATAATATTAATGTGTGTTCTGTAAGTTGTCTTTCAACAATAGTACATAAGGTTTAAAGGTAGTGATTTTAAGTTTAATCAAATGATTTTTTTCTGTTTCCGTTTTGAAGTCTGTTGGATCCATGGGTGAATTAAAATGTATTTCTAATATGTAGGTAGGCTTAAATTTTTATAATATTCTATTCATTCTCTGTTAAAGGGTCATTGAAAATGGCAGTTTGGTATTTTCCTACTGGCCTTGGGTGGCAGTTCCCGTATACCCCTAATCTATTGTATATATTGCACCCTTTTTACTGAGAAAGATCCTTTTTGGGGGGTGATGGGTATAGGAGCCTTTTTCAGTTTTCCATTCTATTAAACACTTGGAATAAATTTTTATGTACGGAAAGGTTGTCAAAGAGTATACTTTTACATAAATTATGATTTTCCTCTTTGCTTTTTGTCTTTCCTTCTGACTGGTAGTTGGTGAATAGAATTTGAATTAAGAAGAGAGACTTATGGGACTTACCTGGTGGTCCAGTGGTTAAGACTCCATGCTCCCAATGCAGAGGGCCCGGGTTCAATCCCTGGTCAGGGAACTAGGTCCCGTGTGCCGCAACTAAGACCTGGCGCAGCCAAATGAATAAATAAGTACTGAAAAAAAAAAGGGAGTGGGGCTTCCCTGGTGGCGCAGTGGTTGAGAATCCGCCTGCCAATGCAAGGGACATGGGTTCGATCCCTGGTCCGGGAAGATCCCACATGCTGTGGAACAACTAAGCCTGTGTGCCACAACTACTGAGCCTGCGCTCTAGAGCCCACGAGCCACAACTACTTGGCCCATGTGCTGCAACTACTGAAGCCCGCACACCTAGAGCCCGTGCTCTGCAACAAGAGAAGCCACCGCAATGAGAAGCCTGCGCACCGCAACAAAGAGTAGCCCCTGCTCTCCACAACTAGAGAAAGCCCTCACGCAGCAACGAAGACCCAACCCAGCCAAAAATAAACAAATAAAAATAAAATTAAATTAAAAAAAAAAAAGAAGAGAGACTTGTGATAGGACAAAAAATCTATAGAGTTGGAGATACATTGCCTGTGAGTAATGTTAGGAGCTAGATTTACCAGAATTCATCTCCTTTGTGACTCTGTGTTAGAAGTCATCAGTTGCATTACCTGAGTTGGATTGAAAGGCAGATGCAAAGAGGGTATTCTTCAGATTTTGGAGCCACCACACTGGGAGAGAGACAGATGAATAGGAGGTTTGAGGACAATGTCTTGCAGCTTATTTCCCAGATTCTGTGCCCCTGTAGTTAAGAGTATCCCCAACACCACCAACAAATATTTGATTTCCATTTTCTTAGAAGTCTAGTTTTCCCCTGATGTCTTCACAAGTTCCACATCAAAATCCATCAGAGTTTGAATTTTTCTGTAAGGCCTTTTATGTCCACTTGGAAAGTAATTCATGTTTCATCGTTGGGAGTATTGTCTTATTACCGTCTTCTGTAGATTATATCTTTATAATGTCTAATTTGTATAGGAAACACCTTATGCCATTAATAGTGCTAGTGAGTATGTTTTCCTGATTCACCATGACATTCAGAAGGGTGCAGCCAAAGAGATCAACATGGGGGTTTGTTTCTCTGCTGCATTGGGTAGTGTCTGTCTTGACCCATTGTTTCCATGTGAGAATAAGCTCCTTCCTCATATCAGGAATACTGTGGTTCTGAAACCTAATGGTGTATCCCAAGTGGGATCTACCTGGGGACATCCTCGTTCGTGTAAATCACATCATTTCCTCCCATCACCATCTGTAGACTATTTCCAGCTCTCAAGCCTACTCTGTGCCTACTTACATGGAAACATCTTTAGAAATTCATGCATATCCCACTCTGGAAAATTTCCTGAGGCAACATCAGTGACTGTGAGTTGAGAGGGCAATAGAAACAGTTGGCAGAACCTATGTTATGGGCACATTCCATCGGCCACAGTAATCCCGGCTGTCTCTTATTTGTAAAATATGTTTGTTTGCTTGTTCACACAGTACTTCAATTTTTACTGAGTTTGAATGGGGAATCATACGCTCTGGAATTTGTCTGAGTAACAGTTACTCCATTATTGTCTCCCTCCCCACACCCATTTACCATAAAGGCTTTAGCAGCCTCTGTTTATGCATCCAGGTGTCTCTAAACCACCCATGGTGGACACAAGTTATCCAAGGCATTCTTGTACCAGAAACTAGTCTCCTCAACTGTTACTGCACACAATTAGAACAGCTCTGCTGGCAGCTGACAGAGTTGTTCTGTAAATGGAGGCCCTCTCATGGCCAGAGTTGAGCCTCCACAGCCAATTTCCCATTTTGCCTTGGGTCATGAATGTAGGACCCCTCAGTTTTGCTAACCAGAGTCTTCCTCGTTAAAAAGGCATTGGTACTTGCAGCATAAAGCAAAAATTGGCCCCTCTGTCACATCCCACTTGCTGAAGGAACTGTGTTCCCCCCCAAGTTAATGTCTTTTGTTCTGGAGTAGGTCACTTCTTTCTGGACACATGGCCACTTGAGGAGTCACTTGGGATCCCAGGAGAGACCAGGGAGTCCACATACTTTATATACAGGGTGCTGCCACCACACCTGATGGGGTCCACTGCAGAGATGCTGTGTTCTGTCCCTAAATCAAACAGGCCATCTGGGATGAGAGATTGGACCCAAGCATTAGATGGATTAGTCAAACTCCAGGCAATCGTGCTAGCAATAGAGAATTCCCCAGCCAAGAATGGAACTCATCTGTACGTTGTTACAGATCGTTTGGCCACTGCCAATGATCTAGGTGCCTCAACCACCAATCACAGCTCCTTATCCAAGGGTGCCCCCTTTGGCATTAAGAAGTCTGAGAGTAACGCCTCACAATATCCAAGTCCAAATCAATGCCAGTCCTTACTCTGTGCATATATTAAACCTCAGTCTGCAGAGGCTCAGTGTTCAGAGTGATAAATTGACTTCTGGGCACACTCTCACCTGGGATCTGATGGTATTAACCTTGGTCCTGTGAGCCCCCACGATCCGTAACCACTTAGAGACCTCTAACCTCAATGTTAGGCAATATTCATGGGACATCCCTTCTCTGCCATGGCTGCCTTAGTGACTGACCGAGGCATCTGATGTGAACAAACACACCATTGGTAATAAACTCAATAGACATAGTTTCCTGACCAAGGAAGGGGTCCCTACAGCTGATGGCAAACAGACTTTGTAGGGCCCTTCACCCCCTCTACTGGCTACTTGCTATGCTCTAACCTTGGTAGATACTTATATACAAAAATTACGTATACTATCACACATAACCCTTCTGAAACCAAAATGCAATCACTCACCGACACACGGTAGAAATTACTGATATCCACTCAATTCTGAAATACCAGGCTGTTGAAAAAGGCATTCAGTGGCAGTCTCAGGACCCCAGTCTACAACCCTCATAGGATGTCCTAATGGCTTACTTAAAGCTTGCTTTCTTCTATACATAGGTCTTCCTGCTGTTCAGGGCATTATTCAGATTTAATCCTCAGTCTTTGGGGCCAGTTACTTTGTTCTGGTCATCAGGCTTACTGTTATCTTACGAGTAGAGCCTTTCTATACTAGACATTTTATCAGTGACATTTCTGGCCACTCCTACAGGTCTTTGGTTTATTGTCATAGTACATCCTGGCCACCACATGTATATCCCACTCCCAGTTCTTCCTCCTAACATCATCCATAGACTGGGTAACCTACATGTCAGTATTTCATTTTGGGCACCCTCCTTCAAACCCCTCTGGCCCATCCAACACAAATGTGCTCTTTTCCTACAGTTTACAATCACAGACTCATCGTCGTTGGAGCCCCTGGCACTGACCTGGGCACACATGATGTCATTCAACAAACATATCATTAATGCCAATCAAGAAATGTCAAAAAACTTTCAAAATGCATGTAGTAGTCAGCTAATGCCTCAGGTGTTTTCCATGAAGGACAACTCTCTAGCGGACATGGTAGCTGATGACCACTTGGCTTTGCACTATTTATGAGCCAGGGAGGGAGAGTTCTGTTCCCCTAGGAGGGCTGCTTGCTGCATGTGGGTGGAATACACTGGCAAGGTGCCACCAGTAACACAAATGAGACAGCAAATTAAAATAAACAACAACAACGTTATTGAAATATTTGAACAGAATTCCAGAACCATACTGACACACTTTCCTGGATCCCTTAAAATACCCGGGGATGACAGGATTCCAATGTTGTTTCGAAGCTTCATCATCTTATTTATGTGTTGCTTGTGTCACGTGGCTTTTCAATTAATATTCAAAGTCATTTAAATGAGATGTGGCATTATTACGTCTATAAACCTCAGGAGTGAACTTTAATAAAGAACTGAACTCATTTTTGATATTTCACTCTTAAGGCTTTGGGTACCTGCTACCTGTGTCAGCAGGTAGAAGGGTCAAACCTTGAAAACCTGCAGCCTCCACTTGTACACACATTAAAGTGCCAAGCCATTCTTTGCACAAGCCTTCTGAACCAGCTACCTTTGCCCTACTCTTGTTAGAAAGTACCTTTGAGTAATAAATATCTTTCTACTGATGCACATGACAACATTAGTGTTGACATCTGATCCTGTTTTAGGTATGGGGTTGATCCTGCCCTCAAAAGGGCAATGATAAAATGGAAGGTAACTCATGGAAATTGTCTTCAGGGTGACAAACATTCAGGATAGGGAATTTTCAGAAGTGAGGAAAGAAATTCAAATACAGAGATCCAAGCATGATCACAGAATAAAAACTTTGAAACCACCAACATGGTCACCAGCAGAGGAATGAATTAGTGAATTGGTGTAGTCTTATAAGGGAAACATACAGAGCAACACAACTGAGTGGATGGTTCTGCTCTGATATGTAAAGAGCTCTGAGTGATCATTATGTTTACAACAAGACAAGAAGCTGAACAACCTGAAAAGCAACACCTGTTCTTAGAGTCATGAGAGAGTTGAGGTTACATGGCAAACAATTCTCCCCATACCAGAGACAGACAAATAGAATTGTCACCCAGAGGTGAAGCAACTGGAGCCAGCAACCTCTAGGAACACTTAAACTGATAACTTGAATTTGCTGGAGACACAGATTGGACTAGCTTGAGATTTAAAACCTCTAGGGAGTCCAGTCTCAGGAAACTCCCCCAAATTTATCAATTTTTCTGCAAGAGCCCAACCAGGTTCTCATCATGACTGATGGAAAAACACTGCCTCATGCTTCATGCAGGAATCTGGGGAAACCATTCTGATATGTACACAAAGCATTCTGTTCCCTGTAACTCAGGCTCTCTCTTAAAGAAAACTAATTTGTCAAAACCTTATCTGAAATGGGACAGAGCACGCAGACAACTCCCTGACCCTTCAGGTTTTCTCTGTGACAAAAGAGAAGGAATGAATACTAAGAACCTGTTCTGAGGTTCATAGTCCAGGGATTCTGTCCTGCCAAAACATTACCGGCTTAAATACAAGAGAACATTCTTCCACACCAGTACCTTCTTACCATACCAACAGGGCTCGGTATAAAAAGAGTGGATTAGAACAGAGAGCTGGAAGACACAGACTACTTAAGATTGAGTTTCTAGGGATACCCAAACACAGCAGGAGAGACATACACAAGGACAGTTGTATATAGCATAAGAAATAGTAAAAGTGAACCTTATAGTTATAATCACCTATATTAAGAAAGACAGATACCAAATTAACGATCTAAATTTATACCTCAATGAACAAGAAAAAGAACAAGCTAAACCCAAAATATAAAGTGAGTACTCTTGGGCTTCCCTGGTGGTGCAGTGGTTAAGAATCCACCTGCCAATGCAGGGGACATGGGTTTGATTCCTGGTCCGGGAAGATCCCACATGCCGCAGAGCAACTAAGCCCGTGTGCCACAACTACTGAACCTGCACTCTAGAGCTTGCGAGCTGCAACTGCTGAGCCCACATGTCGCAACTACTGGAGCCCACGCGCCACAACTACTGAAGCCCATGCGCCTAGAGCCTGTGCTCCACAACAAGAGAAGCCACCGCAATGAGAAGCCCGCGCACCGCAACGAAGAGTAGCCCCTGTTCACCACAACTAGAGAAAAACCCGCACACAGCAACAGAGACCCAACGCAGCCAAAAATAAATAAATAAATAAATTAAAAAAGATAAAGTGAGTACTCTTAAAACTACAAAACGTGGTGAAAAGAAGTGAAGACAAGTGTAAATAAATGGGAAGACATCCCAATATCATGGTTCAGAAGAGTTAACATCGTTGAACTGGCACTACTCCACAAAATGATCTGAAGATTCAATGTAATAACTATCGTAATGCCAGCTATAATCTTTGTAAGAAATTGGCAAGTTGTTTATATATGGAATTGCAAGGGACCAGAATAGCCAAGCCACCCTTGAAAATGAAAAACAAAGTAGTAGGACTAACAAGTCTTGATTTCAAAAACTTTAAGCAAATGCACTCAAGGTAGTGTGGGGCTGACACAAGGATAGATATAGAGATGTATGTATAGATTGAGATTTGAGAAATAAACCCCTACAGGGACTTCTCTGGTGGTGCAGTGGTTAAGAATCCGCCTGCCAGTGCAGGGGACATGGGTTCAAGCCCTGGTCCGGGACAATCCCACATGCCGCGGAGCAACTAAGCCCGTGTGCATAACTACTGAGCCTGCACTCTAAAGCCCAGGAGCACAACTACTGAGCCCGTGAGCCACAACTACTGAAGCCTGCACGCCTAGAGCCCGTGCTCCGCAACAAGAGAAGCCACCGCAATGAGAAGCCCGGACACCGCAACGAAGAGCAGCCCACACTCGCTGCAACTAGAGAAAGCCCGCACACAGCACCGAAGACCCAATGCAGCCAAGAATAAATAAATAAATTAATTAATTAAAAAAACTCTAAAAAAAAAAAGAAATAAACACCTACATTTAAGGTCAGCTAATCTTTGACAAAGTTTTCAAAAATGGGAAAAGAATATTTCTTTTCATAAATTGGTGCTGGGCCAACTGGATGGCCATATGCAAAAGAAAGAGGTTGTACCCTTGTCACACCACATACAGTAATTTATCAATAAGGATCAAGGATGTTAACATAAGAGGAAACCTGTAAGAAACTTAGATAAAACATAGGAAAAATTTCCTGAACTTGGATTTGGCAAAAAATGTTGTCTATGACATCGAGGGCATTACATAAAAAAAGAAAATTGGTAATTTGAACTTCATCAAATTAATGAGTTTTGTGCTTCAAAGGACACCATCCAGAAAGTGAAAACACCCTTTGAAATCCTTGTGTACTATTGCTGGGAATATAAATTGTACTTTTGTTATGGAAAACAACATGGCAGTTCCTCAAAAAATTAGGTACTGAGTTACCATCTGATCTTGCCATTCTACCTATGGGTAAGTACTGTAAAAGTAACATAAAATCCCCTAAGGAAAAGTAAAAATAAGAGAAATTCCCTAAGCAAAGAAAATAGTGGACCAGTGTTGCTAACGGGGACCCAGAATAAAGTGAAGCCAAGTAGTTATGACAGACCTGGGGTTCGGTCAAGTATTCTGTGTTCTTAGAAAAATCACAAACAAAAACTATAAGGACCTTGATTCTGCTAAGGATCCTACCTGGAAGAGCCCCTAAGGAGAAGCTCCGATGACAGCCAATTATCGAAAACTTGTTGTCAGGCTGCAAGGACCATCCAGTCCCCTTACAAGTCTCTCAATTTTGGTTTCTGAGGTTTTTGTTTTTACTTTTAATGAAATTAATTAATTAATTAGTTAAAATTTTACTTGCTAGATCACTGATTGATTATAAAAAGATGTAAGTAACTCAGGAACAACCAGATGGAAGAGATACATAGGGCAAGGTATGGGGAGAGGACCAGGAGCTCTCTCCAGGTGCCCCAGTCTCCCCAAATCTCCATATGTTCACCAACGAGGAAGCTCCTGAGGCTTTTTTTTTTAAATCTCTCACCCTATCCCCCCGTTCCCCAATGTACTTCCCCTTAGAGACACAGACTCTGTGTATCCTGGTTTGCAAACGTTAGGAATAATAATGCTGTCCTTTTGCTTCAAGATAATCCCGATTCTTTTCTGGAAATTATTTCTAGTTTAGGACAACAATACACAAAAGAATTGAAAACAGGAACTCAAATAGAGGTATTAGCATTATTTACTATAGCCAAAAGGTGGAATTAACCCAAGTGTCCATCAGTAGATACATGGATCAAAAATATTTGGCACATATATATAATGGAGTATAAATCAGCTTTAAGAATAAAGCAAATTCTGACAAATGCTGCATCATGATTGAATCTCAGTGACATAATTGTAAGTGAAAGTAGCCTGTCAAAAATAGTCAAACACAGTATGATTCCATTTGTTTGAGGACATAGAGTAGTCAAATTCATAGAAAAAGTGGTTGTTGCCTGGGGCTGAGGGAAGTGGCCAATGAGGAGTTTTCTAATGGATATAGAGTTTCAGTTTTGCAAGATGAAAATAGTTGGAGATTGGTTTCACAATGTCAATGTGCTTCATACTGCTGGTTGCCCAGGGCTGAGGAAGATGGTGTTAAATAATAAAAATTCACCTAAGTAAATTTCAAGATCTGATTGGCCTTATTCAACAATTTATGAATCAGGCAGCATCCTATCTAGCAAATAGAAAGGAGCTCCTAAGAGCTATAAAAATGAAAGGTTTTTAAAGGCAGAGAGGACGTGGACAAGGAAGTAATTAAAAAAAAAAAAAAGGATTATTTCAAGCACAGTCATGTTCCTTTAGGGCACAAAAGGAGTCTATTAGGCCAATTACCTCACTAGTGTTGACCAGGAAATTCCAGATTGACCAGTTAGGATTACATTCCTGGAGGAAGTTGAAACTGCAATTTGGTTAGGTATTAGTTTTGATTTGGTTACTCGGGCTTAGCACAAGTGACTCCATTTTGGGCCTGTTGTTTCTTTTTAACAGTGGGAAGATTGGGAGTGATAGCTAAAGGGGAGAGGGATTTCTTTGTGAGGTGATGAAAATGTTCAAAAATTGTGGTGACAATAGGCATATCTGCAAATATACAAAAAAACAGTGAATTGTACACATTCACGAATTGCAGTGTATAGTATGTGCATTACCTCTCAATAAAGCTGTTGGAATAAATAAATAAATGCATAAAGAGCTTTGCAATGTAAAGGAGTTGCAATTTAGTCTCTTAGGCATATTAGAGTTTTCAGGTTAATACAACGATTTCCTCCCATAGTTACCTTTTTGGTGTCTGCTGAGAATGCTTATTCCACTCTCAGCAAATTTCAAGCATACGATATAGTATCAATATATGTATATCAATCGTCACATTGTTATCTTTAAATATAGAAATTTTATTAGTTATACTTCAATAATGCTGGAAAGGAAGAGTTTCCAGGTGCATCCCGTATTTACATAATGATTTATTGTTTTTTTAATTGGTGAAAATAGGAATCAATTGCCTTAGAGATATTCTAGTCCTCTGCATTTCAAAGTTCTCTAAGGACATAGGCAAAAACTGATCTAAAATAAATTTCCTCCTGTGTAAAATGTACACATGAGAATTTAATGAACACATCTCACGCACTGTGATTGACTGAAAAGAGTCCTTGGGCCCAGGTAGGGCTAGGGCTGCAGGGTTCAAACCTCCCAGCAGAGCCAAATGTCTGGGATTCTTTCTCTTAAGTACCAAGTGAGTGGGGAGGGGGCAGGGATGGATGGAAGGCTCAACGCTGTCAAGGATCAAAGATTAAAATGGAGCCAGACTCTATAACAGTTAGTGAGGTCTCATTAAGTGTGTCTCTCTCTTTTTTTTTTTTTGGCTGTGTTGGGTCTTTGTTACTGTGCGTGGGCTTTCTCTAGTTGCGGCTAGCAGGGACTACTCTTTGTTGCGGTGCACAGGCATCTCTCATTGTTGTGGCTTCTCTTGCAGAGCATGGCTCTAGGCGTGTGGGCTTCAGTAGTTGTGGCACACGGGCTCAGTAGTTGTGGCATGTGAGCTCTAGAGCGCAGGCTCAGTAGTTGTGGCTCATGGGCTTTGTTGCTCTGCGGCATGTGGGATCTTCCTGGACCAGGGATCGAACCTGTGTCCCCTGCACTGGCAGGTGGATTCTTAACCACTGTGCCACCAGGGAAGTCCAGCAATAAAGTATCTTTAAATTTAGGTATGTACATTGTTTTTTTAAAAACATAATGCTATTGCACACTTAATAGATTACAGTATTGTATAAACATAACTTTTATCTGCACTGAGAAACAAAAAAAATTTGAGTGACTTGCTTTATTATGATAAGCACTTTATTGCTGGACTCTGGAATTGAACCCGTAGTATCTCCAAGATATGCCTATATTTTCAGATCCACTTTGTCATTTAGTCCATTTAATCTATACATTCTGAATCTATATTAGCAAGTCACACAAATTCCGGAAATTATACTAGGGCAAATTAATTTTTTTATTTATGTAGTTTAAATTTTTGTCATAAAAGTAACTTCTCATTCACTCATAATACCAAAACCTTAAATCATGTTTGTCTCAATACCCTCTTGCCAAAGACCACAAGACATACCTGTAGTTGTAGAGAGTGGTGTATTGACTTGAAGTAATAACCATGACTGTAAGGGATAAATGACTATGGGTGTATTAGTATAAAGGTGCTCAAAAATACTCCTTATAGAATTTGGACTGGTGTTAGGTGATTTTGTTGATATTTGATGAAGCAAGATGTTGCTCTCTTTTGGGTGTTGTGAGGGGATAAATATAATTCTGTGATTAGTAACCATAATCTTTTGGAATGTTTGGTCATTTTTATGGTTTGGACTCTGAGGGCTTTTACCATTTTTAGAGACATGATTACAGAGTTTCCTTGATCTTGTTGTGATCCATCACGGTCACCAGGTAGCATTGTCTGATGGTGGAGGTATGTGACATTTGTCTCTTCAACAGAATAAGACTTGGCCTACTGGTGAGTGGGACACAGCTCCCAGTTATCCAGTGCTGTCTTCCCTTTCTCACTTATTATCTAAACATTTAAACATTTCTTAGTGTGTACTGTGTAATATATCTGACATATCTACAGAATATTCCACGCAACAACAACAGTATATATATTCTTCACAAATGGACCTGGAACTTTCTTTAGGGTAGAACAAATGCTAAGACATAAAACAAACTTCATTAAATTTAAAACACTCGGGAAAAAAAAATCTATGGTCTGTGATAACAATGGAATGAAATTAGAAATCAAACTTAGGAAAAATTGGGGAAACTCACAATTATGAGGAAATTAAACAACACACTCCTAATGTGTCATAGAAGAAATCAATAGAGAAATGTGGAAAATAGTTTGTGTTAGAGGAATTGAGGACACAATATACAAGCGTTTCTGGCTGCATCAGAAATAGTACTTAGAGGAACACTTATAGGTATAATTGCCTATACTAATAAAGAAGATCTTAAATCAATAACCTCACTTTCCATCTTACACACATGACAAGGAGCAACCAAATCCAAAACAATAAGATGAAGGAAATAATTACGTTTAGAGGAGAAATTAATGAGGGAATAAAGACATCATACAGAAAATCAGTAAAGTCAAAAGAGGACTCTATGAAAAGATTGATAAAGTTGACAAATCTTTAGCTAGATTAATGTAGAGAAAAAGAAGGAAGACTCAAATTCCTAAGATCAGACGGAAAGTGTGACTATTACTCATGACTTTACAGCAGTGAAAAGGATTATAAAGGAATACAATGAACAACTGTATAATAAAAAATTAGATGACTGAGATGAAATGGGAAAATCCCCCCAAATACACAAACTACTGAAATTAACTCAATAAAAAATAGAAAATCTGACTAGAACTATAATGTGACATGATTGAATTACTAATCAAAATAACTACCCAGACCCAGACTGCTTCATCACAGAATTCCCCAAAACGTTCAGAGGTTTAATATGAGTCTTCAGAAACTCTCCCCCAAAATAGAATGTGTACAACACTTTAAACTCATTCTTTGGGACCAGTATTACTCTGATTCCAAAACCAGAAAAAGTATCACAAAAAAAATCGAGAGACTAATTTCACTTGTGAAAATGGATGCCCCCACCCTTAAAAAATCACCAATACTAGAAAACCGAATCCAGCAACATCTCAAAACAAGGGTACACTGTGACTAAATTGCAAGGATGCTAGGTTGGGTTAACATCTCAAAATCAATTAATGCAATAAAAAGTATTAATAGAGTAATAAGCAAAAATGGCAAGGTCATCTCAGTAGACTCATAAAAAGTATTTGATATAATCCAACACCCTCTCATGGTAAAAACCTTCAGCAAACGAGGTAAGGATGAAAGTTTCCTTCATTAGAAAATGAGCATCTATGAAAAAAAAAATCACAGCTGAGATTATATTTAATGTTGGAAGACTGGGTACTTTCCTCTTAATATCAGGAAGAAAACAAGGATTTCTACTTGATAATGTCCTGGAGATTTTACCCAGAACAATTTTGCGATTAAAACAATAATAAAATAATCCAAATTGGATAGGAAAAAGTAAAACTATATCTACTTGCAGATGACATATCTTGTGCATAGAAAGTTCTAAGGAATCCACTAAAAAAAAGAAAAATTAGAATTGATCATCAAGTTCGGCAAGGTTGTAGAATACAAGATCAATACGGAAAAATCAATTGTATTTCTACATACTTGTAACAAACAATCTAAAAATAAAATTAAGAAAACAAATGAATTTACGAAAGCATCAAAGGGAGTAAATTTAATAAAAGAGAAACCAAAACAAAAGCTCTGAAATCTATAGAACATTGTTGAGTGAAATTAATAAAGATCTAAAAACATGGCATAACCCCCCGTGTACATACATTGAAAGACTTAACATTTTTGAGATGGAAATGCTCTTGAAAATGATCTATAGGTTCAATGCCATTTCTGTCAGAATCTCAGGTGACTTCTTTATAGAAATTGGCAAGCTGTTTCAAAAGTTCATATGGGATTGCACGGCATCCAAAATAGCCAAAACAATCTCGAAATCTACAGAGCCAGAAAGATTAGAAGTGGCCTAGGATGGTTGTTTGGAGCAGGGGGGTGGGAAGACAGGGAAGTGATATCTAAAGGGTACAGGGGCTTTTTTTTTTCTTTTTAATACTTTTTTGGCCTCACCACACGGCATGTGGGATCTTAGTTCCCCAACCAGGGATCAAACCTGTGCCCCTTGCATTGGGAGCACAGATTCTTAACCACTGGCTACCAGGGAATTCCCTACAGGGGCTCTTTTTGAGGCAACAAAAATGTTCAAAAATTGTGGTGCTGATTGCACACATTTGTGAATATATGGAGAACTGTTGAACAAGTAAAGGAATGCAGTGTATGATATGTATATTTTATCTCAATAAAACTATTCAAATAAATAAATGTATTAAGAGTTTTGAACCAATGTGTTAAATATATTAAGGGTTTTCAGATACATCCCACATTTCCATAACTTATTGTTTTTTTCTTATATTGGTGAACTAGGAACTCACTTGCTTTAGCGATATTATAGCTGTTTAAATCTCAAAATCTCCAAGGACACACTCAAAAACTATCTAAAATAAATTTCCCTTTAGTGTAAAGTGTACACCTGAGAGTTCTATTTAACACATCTCAGTTTACGGTTGGTCGGAGACGAGTCCCTGCACCCAGGTGAGGGCTGCGGGGTTCAAACTTCCCGCCAGAGCCAAGTGCTTGGAAGGTTCTGCAATTCTTTAGCTAAAGTACCACACGTATGGAGGTAGAGAAGGAAGCCTCAACGCTGTTAACAAAGATCAGAAGGGAGCCACATGGTGAGGTCATTTTCAAGTGTGTTTGTAAACAAGGGTCACGGTACCGTGAGTGGCCTCGCAGCCCATGCCAACCCCTGACCCGGCGAGGACCTCAGACCCTCTTGTCCCAGTTGGCCTGACTTGGGCACCCCTCTTGCTTTGGTCAATGGTGTCTATCTGGAAACTGACTCTGGAATTCCCTGCGCACACTGGTGTCCCCGCGCTCATAAGGAGCTGCAGGAGGACACCACTGTCCCTCTAGGGCCAAGAACAAGTTTTGTTTAAAAGCAAATGTCCCTGGAGAGGACTGGTTCCCGCCCACCGCCAAAAGCTGGTTCTGCTCAGTCATGTGACCTCCTGCCCTGTTGTCACTCTGGGAAAGCGGGATGGGGTTTTGCGCCCAATCAGGCGCGCCAGGGGCAGGTGGGTGGGGCGACGCGCCGGAACCACGTGGACTCGTCTTTCCACGCTCGCTATTATCCAGGCTCACCCACGCTTAACGGACTCAGGTGTCTCTGCTGGACCCTCAGTCGCGCTATGACCTGCACCGCTGCCCGGGTCATAGAGAAGCGGTGAGTGTGCAGGGCCGGGTGTTCCCAGACACAGAGCAGTGGCAGAACCCGGGCCTCCCGGTGGTCAACTCCCGAGTCTGCGGACCCGAGTCGGTCCAGAGCGCAGCAGTACCCTCCGGCTCACTGCGCGGGGTCTGGGCCGGCAGCGGGCACCCCGAGCGTCCTGTCCGCTCACTGCTGCGGGTGCGTCTGCTCCAGATTGTGCGGTGACCACGGGGAGGGTCTTCAAGGATTAATCCTGACTGGGTATCCCGGCTTCGTGCGTTGGAGGAGCTGTGGTCTGTGAGGTCCCCAGTCCCTCCTTTCTCCCCAGGGGGGCGCCGTTTTCTCTTGAGTTTTCCAAATGTTTGTGGAACAGTGTCTCAAATCCCCACCCGTGTCCTTGAAGCCTAGCTCTTCCTAGGGCTGGGAATAAATCTCTAAATTTCCAGATCTTTTCCGCATTCCTAGACGCCAGCATCCCCTCTCCGATTGACAGCGTCTATCAACTATTCATTCTCCGTGATGCATTTCAAACGGATCAGTATATTGTTTACAATTTTTACACGGAGTCATGGATGGCTCTTTTTTACAAGACATTTTTTGTGTTTGGATATCTTACCTGAGAGGGAAAGCAGAAAATAACCACGTGGAACTACGTGTGTGAAATCCTGGTGCCTCTCCCCCCGGATCTTTTCTGGGCACAGACGTCCTTTGGGTGGAGGTACCTGCCAGCACTGCCCTTCCTTGGGTTTGTTACTTTGAAAAGTTTTACTCACTTATTTGAGCCTCAATTTTTCAAAAATTTAAAATTTATGTAATCAGTAGATCTTGAAAGACAGTATAAAATATTTCCAAAGAGGCAAAAAATGGGTGAATATCAGAAAAAGAAAATATTCTAGTATTATATTGAATGTTTTAAAAATTCTTGTTTCCTTTTTCCTCTCCTGAGCATGTGTAGTAATATTCTGAGGTTGTTCTTTTTGGGTGGTTGGGGGGTAGTTCACATAGAATTCCGAATCTTAAACTTGAATATCAGAAGTGTTCAAGTATGATTAATGGTTCATAAAACATGCCATGGAAATAATAATAATTAATATCATTATTTTCTGAAAATAATAGATTCTTACAGTTTTTCTTGTTGAACTAACAAAATGCCTTACAGTTTTCTTCCCTCCCTTTACACATAAACACTGAGACTGAATGATTTTGCTGGATTCTTTAAAATTGGGTTTGTGTCATTTAAAATATCAGTGGTGGTCAGTAGCAGCGTGAGTGGAAGCAGAGGCCTGAGGTCAGTGTCTCCAAGCACTGTGTCCTGGGTTAGAGCTTATGCATTTGGGAGCTTATTTTAGTCACAGCCTTAAACTGAGTCCTGCTGAGTTTTCTCACTGTGGGAATGGAAGCCTGAGAAAGGGAGTGGTTCCATTATTCCCCGGAGAGAGGAGGGAGAGAGTTTATTCCTGTGGCTGCTCAGGTGGCCCCCACCCTCCTCCACCAGGGACTGACCTGGTCCCGCGGTTCTGTCTCAACCAGGAGAGCCTAGCGTGTGTTAAACTTTCTGAACGTGGCTCCTTTTGTCCTGTGGGATGCTGGCTACTTATCTGTACTGATTTCAATATTTGCGTTTCCTTCTTTGGATTCTTTTATCCATTGAATAGTGCAGCCATTTGACTCTAGTTTCCCTTAGTACTATATAATTAATTCCCAGTGTGAGAAATAACATTTTTGGTTTTGGGGGGCTTAAAAATCTAGGTTGATTGAGAGAAATGATGTCAGCAAGGCAAGAAAACTGTGGAACTAAATAGAATTTTTGTTCCTTTTAGGCAAGAGAACCTCAAGATGCGAGACGAATGTTTAAGTTTTCAGGTACATATTTGATTTTCAGATCAGTGTTTGTATATGCATGTCCCTAGAGAACGTTGAAATTTAAAAGGCTAAAGCAATTGATTTCCTTTTTTAATTGACGTGAGGAAAACTAATCAAAGCTTATGTAGATCTTTGAAAATCCTGCTACGTTTAAGGAGCTAAACCCAAGCCTCTACTGCATTATAATATTCTACTTATTCCTAAAAATAACCCCCATGAGAGATAAGAGTGGAAGGATAAACCAGGATGTACCTTGTTGTTTTAGTTAGCAGAGATTTGAAATTTTTCATCTTTCATGAAAAATTTATGGTTTATACTTTTGTAATTGTGTTTAAAGGAATTAAATCTTAGAATGGTTTTTTATATACAAAGGGTGAGAAATATTAGTAAATAGTAAATCATGGTATATATAAATTTTTCTGTTTATTTCAAAGTAACTCTGTAAGATAGGAAATTCTATTTCTGAATTGTAACTCACCGCCAATATACCCTGGTCTCCTTCAGCACTGTTACTCCAGCCACCCCCAACATACACTTTTGATTATTTATTGAGCCTCCTGTGTTTTTTTATATAAGAACAGGCAATTGGGAATACATATATTTGTTGCCCACCTTTGTCTTTGTAATGAGTAGTTGGAATCTGCAGAGTTGATGTTTGCTGACAGCTTACACCCCGTCTGTCCCTCTTCCCCTTGTGTCCCCACCTGGACAAGCTGTTAAGAAAGTCCTGGGGCTCCCTCCTCTGGCACTGGCTTCAGATACCAACCGCACAAGCAGAACTCTTTCCCTGCCCTCCCCCCCCATCAAAGATTTTTTCCTTGCTCAAACTATTAAAGTTTGAGCCTGATTAACAGGCTCCTGAACCTCCTAGGCCTATTTGTGTAGTTCTTTGTAAATCCATTTTTAGTAAGAACCCTGCTTTGTCAGTTGAACCAGAATCTCCCTACCCCCCCGTATCTGATCGCGTTCCCCCACTTTCACCACCCCTCAAGTGATGTGTGATCACCCTGGCCTGTCTTCAGTACAATCCAGTTAGGTCCGTTTAGTCAGAACCCCCTAACCCCTGACTATTTCTTTTAATTTTCCATCCCCACCTTGATCTCTGGCCATGAATTCCCACTCGTCCATACTGTATTCAGTGTTGAGCCCAAACTCATTTTTCACCCCCTGTGAAATCCCATCGCAGTGATCTCTATACCTGTCCCAGTGGTTCTGGGTAAAATTTGCTTTACCCTCTTTGACAAGTGTCATTGAATACTTTTTCTTTAACACCCCCTAGCCATGATAAAAGCCCAGGCCAGGATCCTTTCCTTGCTTGCTGAAGCCATTTCAGAGCTGCTTGAGAGGCGGTTCTTGCTCTCTTCTGAGACTCCAATTGTGTCATAAGCCTTATCCTACCCTCTGTGTGTGTGTGTGTGTGTGTATGTGTATGATATACCAGCATCAGTCTCAACATGGGAACCACACCTCTGCAGATAACCATAACAGTTGGTGCCGTAAGCGGCATGTTCAGACATGACCACCACTCGTGGGTCTGTCTTCTCTTGCTCTGACTCGCTCACCTGCTCTGCTGTCTGATGGTGGCCGGCACTGTGGGCTGCTGGGTGCTGGGGAGTTTGAGTTGTGAGCTGTGCTGCCCTGTTCCATTGTTAACCCCACCAGGACTCAGTTCTACGATCAGCTGACCAGTGTTGAAAGTTTCAAGAATTCCTAAGCCTTTGGGAGCAGGAATATGGGGTTGGGGCTCTTGAAGGAATCCTGGGTTGATGTCTGTGCCAGTGTATATCTGTGTGTTAGAGAGAAACTGTGACAGAGGCTGGGTTGGTCCCAGTGTACCCTGGAGGTGGTGGGAGAGAGGGACTATACCCTGTGCAAGAGGTGGGTCCATCAGGTCCTTGTTCCCGAAACAGCTGTCATTTAAAATGAGAAAGAGAAGGGAGGGGAACGGCAGCCATTAGATGGCAGGCTGAGTCCATACTCCTTATAACAGAGACTCACCAGGACCCTTAACTTCTGCTGCCACTGCCCCTGCCGCTACTGCAGCTAAGATCCTGACCGTCCAAGTTATACTGGGGACAACACTCATGGCACCCCTGTGGAACAGCAAAGGGATTAGTTCAAACCAGACTTAAGCCTGGGGTCCTTAAATTCTGTAAAGCAACCAGTTGTCACGGGGAAAGCTTCTAATCCAGGTGGTGTTGATTTGAGGCCCTCTAGAGGAGAAAAATATATAAATACCAGGGTAGAGAGGACACCCCTCCCCCAAGGTATATCCAGTGACACAAAAAACAAAACAAAGACAAGAGAGAGGGAATAAAAAAAAAAAAAAAAAAAAAAAAGGAAAGGCCTGCAATTTGACCCATTGGAAATCCAAAATATACTAAAAGAATCTATACAACAAAAAAGATAAAGGGGTACTGTTTGGTTTCTGGGGCCTCTACAACATAGGTTCTGAATTAATTTTGCCATCTGCTGTAATGCGCTAATTCACAAACCTTCATGCAACTAATCAATACCAGTTCTCAAATTACAGTCATATTGGGATCCTACTAAATTTAAGGAAGGTACCCCCGATAATCTTAGGGGAATTACTGAATATAAGATAGGAAACAAATAGGCATATCTCACCTTAACTATCAGCCAGCTCTTCTCTTGCCTAAATTCCTCATGGTCATAGCAAGCATTGTCCTAAAGTATAGGAAAATTCTGAACCAATGATTCAAAAATTAAAATTAAATTAAGTCTTTGCCACTTCCAAATTGGTTTCACAGAATGGGACCCCACAGACCTTATCCTCCAAGTAAATTATGTAACATGGCCCAAGGTTAATTAAACAGAGCCTTGAAGGATTGGAAAACATTATACAAAAGTTATTTAGTGAAGAGGTGATTATCCCCTCTTAAAAGGAGAAGTAAAGATATCTCTCCTTTTAACAGCCAATTTCAGCTATTCTTAAACCTGGAAAGAATGAATGACACCTCACAATGGGTTACTGCAAACTTGAGGCTGTGGTTACATCGAATACGCACCTATTTTTAGTTTCCAGTATTATGGAAAGTACTAACTCCATCCAATCAGCAAGTGGTAAATATCTTGCTGTCACAGGATTGGATGGAGTTGGCTAAGTCTTTTCTGTTCAGTGCCTGTTTCCACAGCCTGTCAGCTGCGGATAGCCTTCACCTCTGAAGGGACATGAACACCTTTACTGGTTACCCTCCAGTAACCTCAGTACCATTGCCACTGCACACAGTCTCTGCAGGCAGAGTCTGACCTGCATCCACCTGGCTCCATGAGCAGAGGTATAACATTACATTAATGACATCTCTTTGAGGAAGTTTATTTAACATTCATTCAGGACATACAGATATTGAAAAAGGGAGCTCATGAAAAGTGGATGGGCCATTAGCTCACACATACTGTGAGGCCCTGACACCATGGTTAAATTTCTAAAAATTATTTGGTAAATTCCCTCCCTGACACCATGAAGAAAGATCGTCCTTTTCAGCACCCACAGCATCTCCTAGGTTGTTATGATGTTTGAAGGCAACATATTCCTTGTTTACCAATTTTACTTCTATTCAAGAAACTGCCCCGTCTTAGCCCACACTTTATGCCATTGAAGCTGTAATTTCCACCAGGTACTAGGCTCTCCTGGAAATATAAGCTGTCCTAGGATGTGACCATCTGACCCTCCACGCAGCTGCTCGTTGTGGCTTGGGTCCTGGAAACAGCCCCCCACGAGCTCAGCACGTCTACTGAGATTTGAGACATGACGGTGGAGTGCAACCTGAGCCCTCTGGCATAGCCTACCTGCAGGAGGGGGCACCCTACCCCTCAGTCCCTTTCTAGATGCCACAGTTCTGGAAGAGGTCTCTTCGCCATTCACTATGATGTTACCTAGCATCTGAGAGGCCCAGGGGCCTGGTCTAGACTGTGGGGTTCATCCTCCCACCAGAACCAAGTGCCCCTGAGGTCCCACAGGAAATGATCAAAGATCGAAATGGAGCCAGACTCATTATTACATATGGTGAGATCACTTGTAAGTGTCCGTGTTTGTGAAGAAGTGGCACAGTTCCGTGAGGGCCTCTTGGCCTCATGGTTCAATGCAGTGTCGGTGGAGGGAACAGTTCCCGCCCACGGCCAGTACCAGCTCCGCTCTGAGACCTGACCTCCCGCTTGCTGTCACTCAGGCACGGGAGGGCGGGGCCTTGCAAACTGTCCAATCAGGGGAGTCACTGGTTACAGACGTGTGGGCGACGCTCCAATGACTACGTGGGGCGAGTGGTCTGCGTGCTCTGTTGCTCTTCAGTCGGGCCTCGACCTGGGTGCCTGATTTCTGCCCCTAAAGTCCTCAAGTGGCTCAACGGCATCCTCTGTTGCTGTGACCTGCACTTGCCACGAGAGTCGTGAGGTGGACAACGCAGAACCAGAGAAACTGGGAAAGGGTGAGTTGGGAAAACGGAAGCGGAAGGACCGGTTGGAACTGGCCTTGGTGGGACCCGGGCCTCCCCGCCTCCCCGCGGTCAACTCCGGAGTCTGCAGACCAGAGTCCACCCGCGGCGCGGCCGGCAGTCGGGACCCAGGGCGGCCTCTCTGCTCACTGCTGCGGCCGTGTCTACTCCAGATTGTGTGGTGTCCACGGGGAGGCTGATCACTGGACAATCGGGGACTCGGTGTCAGGGCTTCATGCATAGGTGGAGCTGTGGTCTGTGGGGTGCCCAGTCCCTCCTTTCTCCCTGGCGGGGGTGTGGGGACTCTTCTTCCCCTCACTTTTCCGAATGTTTGAGGAACAGGGTCACAAATCCACGACCCTGTTCTTGCACCCCAGCTCTTCCCAGAGCAGGCAGTAAATGCCTAAATTTCCAGATCTTTCCCCACGTTCCCAAATGCCATCTTCCCCTCTCCAGTTCATAGCTTCATAACTAATATTTATCCTCCGTGGTGCATTTTGAAGTACGCAGTATTGTTTATCATTCCTCCACAGAGCCATGGATGGTTCTTTTTAAAGATATATTTTTTGCCTGTGGATGTTTTACATGAGAGGAAATCAGAGATTAACCACCTGGAACTATGTTGCTTAAAAGCCTAGTGTCTATGTCCCCAGAATCTCCCTGGGCACAGGCATTCTATGGGAATCCTTTGGGTAGACATTCCTCTTTGGTGACTTTCCTGGGTGATCTGTCCTTTCCTCACAGTTCCAGGTCAGAACTGCCCCTGCGTGAGTTTGCCCCTTATTCACTTTTTTTTTTTTTTAATTTTATTTATTTATTTATTTATGGCTGTGTTGGGTCTTCGTTTCTGTGCGAGGGCTTTTCTCCAGTTGCGGCGAGCGGAGGCCACTCTACATCGCGATGCGCGGGCCTCTCACTATTGCGGCCTCTCTTGTTGCGGAGCACAGGCTCCGGACGCGCAGGCTCAGTAACTGTGGCTCACGGGCTTAGTTGCTCCGCGGCATGTGGGATCTTCCCAGACCAGGGCTCGAACCCGTGTCCCCTGCATTGGCAGGCAGATTCTCAACCACTGCGCCACCAGGGAAGCCCCTTATTCACTTTTTAAACTCTGTTTTGAAGTAAACATTTAAATATTTAATCATAGATCTTGATAGAAAATATAAAATATTTCCAAAGAAGCAAGAGACTCGTGAAGATAAGAAAAAATAAATATTTTATTATTACATTCCAGTTGTTTACATTTTTGTTTCTTTTTTCTTTTTTTCCCTTTAGCAGTGTAGGAACATTCTGAATTCTGGTGATTTCAAATTACAGTATCAGGGCTTAGACTTGCAACACCTAGAAGTGTGTTCAATGTGATTGTTTTCCGAACAATTTCTTTTTTTCACCTTTTTCTTTTTTTAATTGAAGTATAATTGACTTACAATGTTATATTGGTTTCAGGTTTACAACAGAGATTTGATACTTTTATGCATTACAAAATGATCAGGGTAAGTCTAATGACCATCTGTCATCATATAGAGTAACTCTAGTATTATCGACTATATTCCCTCTGCTGTACATTACATTCCCGTGACTTATTTATTTTATAACTGTAAATTTGTACCTCTTCATCTCCCTCACCTACTTCACTCATTTCCCACCCCCTTCCCCTCTGGCAACCACTAGTTTGCTCTCTATATCCATGGATCTGTTTCTGTTTTGTTTGTTTTGTTTTTTACATCCCACATATAAGTGAAATCATACAATGTTTCCAAACAATTTCTTAGCATAGAAATAATTATTAACTGACATATTTAATTTCTGAAAGGAATAGATATTTGTGGGGTTTTTTTGAACTAGAAAATTGCCTAAAAATTTCCTTCCATGCTTTACACATAAACACTGGATTGAATGATTTTTCTGTATTGTTCAAACCCTGGGTTTCTGTATTTAGAGTATCAATGGTGGTCCAGATCAACTATGTGGGAAGAGAAGCCCGAGGTCATTTTCTCTAAGCTAAGGCCCCCTTGAGCCTGCAAAGGGAAGTACTTGAAGGCCCAGTTTCTTCCTAGGGAGCCCCCCTCTGCACGTGTCCTACCTGCTCACACTCAGCACAGAAGGAACTTTTGTACCGAGAGAAGCTACAGAGCCCTGGAAAGCTGGGGATGAGCATGGGATGGTGGGTAGGGGGATGGGGAGGTGATGCCCTTTCTGAGGTTCTAACTGTGGCTGTAGAGGTAGGCTTGAGCTTCGCATCCACAGTGTAGGTGCACTTAGTAATCTGAGTACATTGAGAAAGTCTGTGAAGGTCAGGAGTTCTGTCTTCTAGACAAAGGGTTTATGAGTTGGGGAGTTCATTTGAATCACAACCTTAAATTGAATCCGGCCAAGAGTTTTCTCACTTGTGAGAACTGAAGCCTTAGAGAGGGAGTATTTTCATTATGCCCTGAGAAGAGGGTGTGCAGAGCTCCCAGAGTTCGTTCCTGTGGTTGGTCAGGTGTCCCTCCATCCTCCATCACCAGGGACTGACTCTAGGGGTTGTATTCCAGCAGGCAGAGACTGGACTGCAAGCTTGGGTATCTGGGTTTTCTTCTGAACTATAGGGAAACACCTGATTCAAACATTTGCATTTCTTTCCTTGTATACCTTTATATATTGAATATTGCAGCTCTTAACTTTGTTTTCCCTTGGTAATTTGTGATATTATTTCCTGTGAATGTATGAGATTTTTCTTTGTTGGGCTTTGAAAATGTAAGCTGACTAAGAGATACAATGGAGGTAAGGCAAGAAATTCTGGAACCAAACGGAATTTTATTTTTATTTTAATTGCTATGAGAAAAACTACTTAAAACTTATATAAATCTTTGAGAGGTCTAATACATTTTATGGATTAGTCCCAAATCCTGTTACCAACCAGGGTTCTAAGTTCTAAGAGGCCAGACAGGAAATTCAGGCAAGGCTTTATTGGGGCCCCTGCTGTAGCAGGAGGGAGCGAAAACAAGTAACAGGTTCCCTTGCGCGCTCCCTGGGGCGGTGGGGGAGTGGGCAGCTGGTACCTTATATGGGGTCGTTCTGGAGGGGTGGCTTAGGTGGTCTGCCTTCTCCTTTGGTGGTGCTGTGTGGGTTTTTGGTCTTTTTGTATCTTGTTGTTCAGAATTTGCCCCAGCTTCACATACATGCATTTTTGTTAGTCCCTTACAGTTTCTTTGTATTTTGTTGCTTGTCCCTTACAGTTTCTTTGTATTTTGTTGCTAGAGGTTTGTCCAGATGCAAGCACTGCAGCAAAGGGTCCCAGGTCCCAGCCTGTCTCAATCCTTAGTGCATTATATTACTCATAATAATAATGCATAATAATAATCCCCCAGAGTAAGATATAAGGAGAAACTATAAAGCTTCTTACGGTTTATAATGTTTATAAAGTTTGTAGTTTATAGTGCTTCTTAGTTAGAAAGAGATTTGAAATTTTTCTCTTTTTTATGGTTAAAACTTTTATAAGAGTTAGTGTTTAAAGGATTAAATCTTAGAATGGTGTCCTTATAGAAAAGTAAAAATTAAATGAATTAAAAATTGTTTTAAAAAGCAAAAGCAAGTTAATTAAAAAGTCTATTGAATAGACAAATATGGTTTTTATAAATTACTCCACTTATTTTAAATAATCGTGCAACAGCAAAATTCTGTAAGATAAGAAGGTCTAAATTAGACTCAGTGTCTGAACATTTTGTTTTCCTCCAGTGTTGTTGCTTCAGCCACCCCGAAAAAGCTAGTGGTGATCATTTCTTGAGTATCCTGTGTTTCTTTATCTAAAAAGAAGCATTTGCGAATGCATATTTTTCTTACCCATCTTTGTACTTGTAGTGAGCCCACGCTTTTTGATATTTGACTGCTCTCAGCTTAAGCCTCATTCCCCGTCCCACCCCGAACCCTACCCCGTGCTGCTTGAGAGGCCTGCCCTGCCCTCACCTGAAACTTCAATTATGTGACTCATAAGCCTTTTCCTACCCTCTATGTGTGTGTGTGTGTGTGTGTGTGTGTGTATTTATGCCACACTGGCATCACTCAACATGGGAACCACACCTCTGCAGGTGACCATACAGTTGGTGCAGTGAGCAACAGCATGTCCACACATGACCACCACCCGTGGGTCTGTCTTCTCCTGCTCTGACTCGCTCACCTGCTCTGCTGCTTGATGGGGGCCGGCATTGTGGGCTGCTTCTTTCTGGGGAGCTCGAGTTGTGAGCTGTGCTGCCCTGTGTTGCATTATTGACCATACCAAGCCTCAGTTCTAGGTTAAGTGGACCAGAATTGACAGTCGAGAATTCCTAGGCATTTGGGAGCAGGAGTATGGGATCTAGGTCATCCTTAAGTTAATCCTAAATCAGTTTCTTTGCCCAAATTATCTGTGCATTAGAGTGAATCTGTGACAGAGGATAGGTTGGCCCTAACCCATCATATCACTGATGAGAGAGGGAAACTATACCCTGTGCAAGAGATGAGCACATCGGGTAATTGCTCTGAAAGAACAATTATTTAAAAAAAGAAAGAAAGAAAGCATGGGGGAAAGGCAGCCATTTAGATGGTGGGCTGAATCCACACTCCTAATACCAGAGGACTTCCCAGGACGCTTTAGTACCTCTGCTGCTGCTGCTTCTGTTGTAACAAAGATCCCCACCATCAGGGTTATAGGGGACAACAGGCATGGCCTCACTGTGGCACAGCAAAGTTTAAGCAGCCCTTAAGCTTTATACCAAACAAAATTCAACTGATAAATTTAAAATATCTTATTGACTTTATTCAGTGATTCATGCATCAGTCAGCACCTCATCTAGCAGAAAGGAACTTCGAAGAGCTGCACAAAATGGAAGGCTCAGGTAGGCAGAAGGGAGTGGGGACAAAGAACTTTAATACTATGGAAAAGTGGATTGGTCTGGCAAGGTATCAATACTATTCCTTTAGGGGATAGGAGCGGTCTGTGTGGCAGATTACTTAACTAGTGCTGAATGGGTAATTCCTGATTGATGGTTTAAGATTCCATTTTGGGGACAGCTGAAACTGTAATTAACTTGGTTTGGTGACATGCTGCTTAGTATAAGTGATCTCATTTTGAGCCTGTTATCTTGTTTGTAACATTTACAAGGTAACAATCGTCATGGGAGATGGCACTTTTTTGTGGCTCTCTAGATGAAAAAATTTACAAATACCAGGGTAGAGGGAATACCACCTCCCCGGGAGTGTATCCAGTGACCAAAAAAACCCTGGAAAGATAGGAGGGAGAGAACAAAGGAAAAAGAGTACAGAAACAAATGTCTACAGTTTGACCCAATTGGAAATTCAAAATATCCTAAAAGAATTTACACAACAAAAAGACTGAAAGGAAAGACAAATAAAAAAAATTTTTTTAAAGAAAAAAGATATGAAAGGACACTATCCTGCTTTTGGGCCTCTACAGCACAGGTTCTGAATTAATTTTACCTTTTGCTGTAATGCACTCATTCACAAACCTTCATGCACATAATCAATACTAGGGCTCAAGTGTGGGATACCTGGGAATCCCACAAAATTTAAGCAAGGTATCCTGGATAATTTTAGGGGAGTTAACTAAATATCATAGAGAGGACAAATGGATATGTTTCACCTTGACCATGAGGACTAAATTCCTCTTGGTCATAGCACCCATTGTCTTAAGATATCCCACACTGAGCAGAGGCAGGTCTGAACCATTGAGTTATAAATGAAATTTTAATTTAGTCTTTGACACTTTCAAATTATATAGGGAAAATGGAACCCCACAGGCCTTACCTCCCAGTTAAATTATTTAGTCTGTCCCACTAGAAATTAAACCTTATATTGGGCCTTGAAGGATTGAAAACCATTGTGTAACACCTTTTAATGAAGAAGTGATTATTCCCTCTGCTTCTCCTTTTAACAGCCTCATTTAACCTGTTCTTTTTTTTTTTTGGCTTGTGGGATGTTAGTTCCCTGACCAGGGATCACACCTGGGCCCTGGAAGGGGAAAGTGCCGAGTTCTAACCACTGGACTTCCAGGGAATTCCCTTAACCTGTTCTTAAATCTGGAAAGAATGAATGACACTTCACACTGGATTACTGCAACTGTGAGGCTGTGGTTACACACAAAAAAACCCTACTCCCAGCCCCCAACATTATGGAAATTACTGGCTCTACCCATTCAGCAATGTAAATATCCTGCTCTCCCAGATTTGGCTAAGTCTGTTCTGTTCACTGTCTATTTCAACAGCCTCTCAGCTGCAGTTGCCTTCACTTCTGAAAGGATATGATACACCTTCACCTGGTGCAGTTGCCTTCACCTCTGAAAGGATATGATACACCTTTACCTGGTTACCCTCAGGGAACCTCAACACCACTGTGAGCACACACAGTCTCTGCAGGCAGGATCTGAACTGTAGCCACCTTGCTCCAGAAGCACAGGTGTGACATTACACCAATGACATCCTTTTCTGAAGACATCAAAACATAAAAATGCTGACAAAAAAGAGCTCCTAAACAGTAGACAGGACATTGCTGGTATTTGATGTGAGGCTCTTAGCAGCTTGCTTAAATTCCTAACAATTATTTGGTAACCTGGGGCCCACTCTCCCTGACACAGTGAAGAAATAACTGTTGTCTCTCTCAGCACCCACAACCTTGTCTAGATTCTTCTGGTGTTCTGGAGGCATCTAATTCCTTGTTTACAAATTTTCCTTGAGCCCATTTATTACTATTGTACATTGGCCCACCTTGAATATTCCCCCTACAAAAAAAACAAAAAGGCTCTGGACTCAGGCCAAACTGCCAGATGACAGGCACTTCCCTTAGTGCCATCAGACACTGATTCACAGTAGAGGGTTCAGTGACCTCGTCTTCTGCCTCTGGAGTTACCGTCAGTAACTGCCCTAGGCTCCACACTATATGCCATTCGAGCTGCAGTTATCCCTTCTGACAGAGCTGTGCTAAAAACAGATAGCCCTGAGCATGTGACCCTTCACCCAGATTCCCACTATGATTTGGGACTTGTGAACAGCACCACAAGAGCTCAGCTCAGCTATGGAGACCCCCTTCAGGCAAGATACAGCTAAACCTGGGCCCCCTGCCATAACCTACCTGCGGGAGGGGTGGCCTCCCCTCTCTTCAGTCCCTTTCTGAAGAAGGTCACCCCCTTCCCAGACCCCTAGGCTCCCTGTGAGCTCCTTAGGATTCCCTGAGTGAAAAGCAGTGGGAGTTTCAGACATTAGAAACAACATCTCCACATTCATACATGATCCAGCTCAGGCAGGGTTGCTGCTTTTCATCCCTTATTTGGGACATCCTGATGAAGGATGGGACTCAAGAGTGCACAACTGACCAAAAATCAGGCTGTCATCTGAGCCCTGATCAGCAACTGGCTTGGACAGCGTGTGTTTACAGACCCCTGGATGATTGTCTAAGAGTTTGTGGTAAAAGAATTCTGGGAATCTCTTGCCTAACAGGCACAATATAAATCAAGGTAACACTTGTCTGTATATGTACTCAGGCCTCGCCAGGACACTCTTACCCATGTCAGAGTCCCAGGCACTACTGATAGTAACCAAGGCACACATTTCACTTCTCAGAATATCCAGGGCTGGGCTGTGGAACACGGCATTCAGTGTAGTTTTAACCTCTCTTCCAAGTCTCAGGGTCCAGGCCTCATAAGAGCACCATAATGGCTTACTGAAATAACTTCAAATCAGTTGAATGAAAGATGGCCCTTTTCAGTTATCAGTCATCTGAGATGAATGTTCTTTTTTTCTTTTCTTTTTTCTTTGGGTCTTCTTTCCCCACTGATTCCGCCAAGCCTGTTCCCTTGGCTGTGGTTTCGCTGGATAGTAGGTAGGGTGAGATGAATGTTAATGTATCTGTCTTTACCTTTTTTTTTCCTAACAGACTTTTATTTACAGCAGTTTTTGGTTTACAGAAAACTTGATCAGAAAGTAAAGAGTTCCCACATAACCCCTGTGCCTCCACGTAGTTTGCCCTATTTTTAATATTTTGTATTACTGTGGTGTATTTGTTACATTCGATGAACCAATACTGATGCATTAAAATCTACATGTAAGATGGTTTTGATTCTGTGTTATACAATCTCTGGGCTTTGACATCGTGAAATGACATGTGTCTATCGTTTCTGTATCATGTACTTTCACTGCTCTAAAAATCTCTTGTGCTTCACGTCTTTATTCCTCCCTCCCACCCCAAAATCACTGGCAACCAAGGATCTTTCACTTTCTCATAGTTTTGGCCTTTCCAGAACTATACAATCACTTAGCAGTCTTATTTTAAGATTTCTCCATATCTTTTTGGCCTGATACCTCATATCCTTTTTTAAAAATAATCTTTATTTTATTTGTAATACTAAGTTTATATCTTATCACTTTCATGAGGTTGCTTTTTTTGTTGTTGTTGCTGCACCGCGTGGCATGTGGGATCCCGGACCAGGGATCAAACCCCCACCCCTTGCAGTGGAAGCACAGAGTCTTAACCACTGGAGCACCAGCGAAGTTCCACCTCATATCCTTTAGTAATATTAAATATTAATAATATCTTAATAATATTAAAAATATTTAATAATATTTCATCGAATGGATGTTCCCATGGTTATTTTTTCTGTTATTTATTGGAGGATATCTTGGTTACCTGTACGTCTTGATGATCATGAATAAAGCTCTTATAAAAATTTGTATGTAGGTTTTTTTATGAACGTAAGTTTCAACTCATTTGGGGAAATAGGAAGGAACCTGCTTGCTGGAGTGCCTGGTAAGAATAGGTGTAGTTTTAAGAAACTGCCTGTTTTCCAAAGTAGGCATATCATTTCACATTCCCACCAGCAGTGAGTGAGGGTTCATGTTGCTGCACATCTTCTCCATCGTTTGGTGTTTGTTCTTGATGTTTTGATTTGAGCCATAATAGTGTCTAGTAGTATCTCATTCTTCTTTTATTTGCAACTCCTGTTGACATATGATGTTGAGCATCTTTTCTTACGCTTATTTACCATTCATATATCTTCTTTGGTAAGGTATATGTTCAGATATTTTGTCCATTTTTAATTGTTTGATATATTGATTTATAAGAGTTCTTATAAATGGACATGTTGCATACCAGTCCTTTATCAGAGAAGTGTGTTACAAAGATTTTCTCCCAGACTTCAGCTTGTGTTTTTAATCTCTTAACACTGCATTTCACAGAACAAGTTTTCATTTTAGTGAAGTCAAACTTACTATTTTTTTTCTTTCGTTGATCTTGCTTTTGATGTTGTTTCTAAAAATTTATCACCAAAGCCAAGATCACCTAGATTTTCTCCTATGTTATCTTCTAGGAGTTTTGTAGTTTTGCAGTTTACATAAGATCTATAATCCATTTTCAGTTAATTCCTGTGGAAGATTTATGATTTGTGTCTAGGTACATTGATTGATTACGTGGTAGGGTCTTTTTGATGTTGTTTTTGTTTTTGGCAGGTGGCTATCTAGTTTCCCTGGCACTATGTGTTGAAAAGACTGTTTTTTTCCATTATATTCCTTTTGATTCTTCGTCAAAGATCAATTGACTATATTTGTTTGGAATGATAGGAAAGCACTGACTTTTGTATATTAACCATTTATGATCTATAAGAAGGCATTGACTTTTGTATAACCATTTATCCTTCAACCTTAATCTACTCTCTTATTTTAGTTCAAGAGGTTTTCTTTGTTATTGTTGATTCTTTGAGTTTTTCTCCATAATCATGTCATATGTGACAAAAGACAGTTTTATTTTCTACTTCTCATTCTGTATACCTTTTATTTCCTTTCCTTGTATTTTCTTTCATTGGATTAGCTTAGACTTCTGGTACAGAGTTGACTAGGACTGGTGAGAGAGGGGCCGTCATTGCCTTCTTGATCTTACCAGGAAAGCATCTAGTTTCGCACCATAAGTATCATGTTAACCACAGATTTCTTGTAGATGGTCTTTCTCAGGAAGAGGAACTTCCTTCTATTTGTTGTTTGCTGTCATGAATGTATTTTGTCAAATGCTTTTACAGTTTTATTTTCTCCCTTTTTGTTCCTGTTACTAATAATTTCTTTTTTCCCTCTTTTTTTTCTCAGCTTGTGTACACGTATCTTAATTTTATTAATATTGTCAAAGAGCCAGCTTTTGGTTTTGTTGGTTTTTCTCCACTGGCTTCCCATAACTTCATTGATTTCTTCTCCAACTTTTATTATTTATCTTCTTGTGCTTAATTTTGGTTTAATTTGCTCGTCTTTTTCTAGTTGTGTAAGGTTGAGGTTTAGATCACTTATTACACCGATCTCTTTTTTCAAGTGTATGCCTTCAATGCTATAAATTTTCTTTAAGCACTTTTTGCTAGATCCCACAATTTTAATCAATTGTACTTTCATTTTTGTTTAATTCAAAATAATTTTTAATTGCTCTTGAGTCTCCTTTGATCCATGAGTTATTTAGAAGTGTGTTGTTTAATCTCCAAGTATTTGAGGAGTTCTGAATATCTTTCTGTTATTGATTTCTAGGTTAATGCCTTTGTGGTCTGAAAGCATATTTTATATGATTTCTCTTCTTTCAGGTTTGTTAAGGTGTGTTTTATGTTATACAATGTGTTTTATCTTCATGAATTTTCCATATGCACTTGAGAAGAATATATATTCTGCTGTTGCTTGATGGAGTTATTTCACAGTTTTCAATTAAATCCAGTTGCTGCTGGTTCTCATAATTATTAATGGAGGAGTGTTGAAGTCTCCAGTAATAATAGTGGAGTCATCTATTTCTCCTTGCAGTTCTATCCGTTTTTCCCTGGTGTATTTTGCCACTTTATTGTGGGCATAAGCACAAGGATTGCTGTGTCTCCTTAGAGACTTGACCCCTTTATCATTATGTAATGCCCCATTTTATCCCTGTGCTTTATCTGAAATTAGATATTTCAACTATTTAAAAAAATTTTTTTAATGTTTTGTCCATACTGCGCAGCATGTGGGATCTTAATTCCCTGACTGGGGATTGAACCTGCGCCCCCTATACTGGAAGCATGGAGTCTTAACCACTGGACCAGAGTCTTAACCACTGGACTGCCAGGGAAGTCCTCTCAACTATTTTTTAATGTTAACATGATACATCTTTACATATCTTAGTCTTACTCCATCTGTCTTTAATGTAATGTCAATTTGTTACAGACAGTACATAATTCGGTGTTGTTTTTTTATCCATTCTGACAGTATCTGTCTTTTGATTGTTGTATCTAGACCATTGACTTTTAAAGTGATTATTGATACAGTGGCATTAATATCTACAATAATTTTTGTGGTTTCTATTTGTTGCTCTTGTTCTTTTTTTTCCCTTTTGTCTTCTGCCTTTTTTCTGTCTTCCCTGGCTTTGAGCATTTTACTTGATTCTATTTTTTCTTCTCCTAGCATATCAATTATACTTTACTTACTTTATTATTGGTTGCTCTTGAATTGTAGTATACATTTACAGTTAACGCAAGTCGACCTTCAAGTATCACTAAACCACTTCACTGGTTGTATAAATTCCTCATATTCCCAATTCCTCTCTTCCTGTCCCTTTCAACATTGCTGTCATTCATTTTGCTTATCCATAAGCTATAATTACCAAATAAATTGTTTCTGGTATTATTTTCAATAAGTGTTATCTATCAGATTAATTAAGAACTTTTTAAAGTGATATTTTCCCTTCATTTATTTTTTTCTCAAAAGCTCTCCCTTTATCACTTTCCTTCCTTTTGAAGAATTTCCTTTAACATTTCTTGCAAAGCAAGTGTACTGGTGACAAATTCCCTAATACGTTTGTCTCAAAGTCTTTATAAATTCTTTTTTTAAATAAATTTGTTTATTTTATTTATTTATTTTTGACTGCGTTGGGTCTTCGTTGCTGCGCGCAGGCTTTCTCAAGTTGCAGTGAGCGGGTGCCACTCCTCATTGCGGCGCACGGGTTTCTCATTGTGATGGCTTCTGTTGCGGAGCACAGGCTCCAGGCACACGGGCCTCAGTAGTTGTGGCTCGCGGCCTCCAGAGCGCAGGCTCAGCAGTTGTGGCTCACGGGCTCAGTTGCTCCACGTCATGTGGGATCCTCCCGAACCAGGTCTCGAACCTACATCCCCTACTTTGGTAGGCGGACCCCTGCTTTGGCAGGCGGATTACCGACCACTGTGCCACCAGGGAAGCCCTGTCTCAAAGTCTTATTTTCCCCTTACCTTTGAAGGATAATTTTGCTCAACAATGAATTCTAGTTAGATCCTTTTTTTCTATCAACACTTGAAATATTTTATTCACAATTGGTGCAGCCACTTGATCAAGTCAGGCAGTTTCTCAAAAATTAAATCTATAATTATCATATGACCCCCCAGTTCCTTTCCCAGCTCTATGCCTATGAAAAATGAAAACGTGGTCAAACAGAAATTTGTACATGAAATTTATAGCAATGTTACTCATAGTAGCCAAAAAGTGGAAATAATCTGAATGTCTATTAACAGATGAAAGGATAAACAAAACATTTTATCCATCAAGTGGAATATTATTTGGCCATAAAAATGAATGAAATATTGATTAATGCTACAGCATGGGTGTACCTTGAAAAAGCTATGCCGAATGAATGAAATCAATCACAGAAACCATATATTACATAATTCCATTCATTTGAGAGCCCTGAATAAGGAAATCTATAGAGACAGATAGTAGATTAAGATTTCCTAAGGCTGGATATTGGAGGAGGAAGATGGGATATTGGGAGTGAAAAAGTGAAGAGGAATTTCTTTTAGAGATGATGGAAATCTTCAAAAATCAACTGTAGGAATGATTGCATATATCTGGGAATATACTGAAAACCTTTGAATTGTACTCTTTAATGTAATGCATTGTATGGTATCTACATTATGTCTCAATAAAGGTGTTCATATAAATTAAATACATTAAGAGTTATGCAATTCAATCTTGTAGGCATATAAGAGTTTCCAGATTGATTAACACATCCATCACCACACATGGTTACTTTTTGTGTGGGTGGTGAGATTACTTAATCCACTGTCTTGGCTGATTTCAAGTATACAAGGTAGGATACCGTATATTAAATCATCACATTGTAATCTTTAAATACAGGCAGTTTTATTAGTCATACCTCAGTAAAGCCGGTGGGGGCGGGGCACGGATTTCCAGATACTTCCCTGTTTAGATAAAGACTTACTATTTTTCTTCTATCAGTGAAAATCGGAATCAGTTGCCTTAGGGACATTATAGTCATTTACATTTTGAAGTTCTTGAGAAACACCGGCAAAATCTGATCTAAAATAAATTTCCTTCCAATGTAAAATGTGAATTTAATGAAACCTGTGTTGACGAAAAAATTAATTAGTCGATCTAAGAAAGAAATGGAAAATTTTATTCGAGCCAAATTGAGGATTATAACCTGGAAATATACCCTCAGCTCCAAGAATTGTTCTGCCCACTAGATGTCAAAGCACAGTTATATAAGATTTTGAGGCAGAGGGCTGTACATTAAATGATGTATTACTGACAGTTTACACAATCCAGGTCTACATGTACAAAGCAAGTATGAATAGTGGGTCATGGGTATTCGTGGCCCCTTACAAGATTAAGCAGGAAGGCTATCTCCTAAGGAGTTATCTTCTTGATACTAGGAGAATGTTGCTCTTTATGGTTGAGCAGGTATTTCTGCCGGTGGGGAGGTTTGGTTGATGCATAATGCTGATACACAATGCACAGTAGACTGGAAGGAGGAGGCCAAAGGGCAGAGAAAATTTTTTATGTTTAAATTTTCCTTGACCTGCCTTAGAGTATGAATTTTTATTTCATCACCTAATAGTTTAGTGAGTACATCTCACACCCTGTGGTTAGACTGAGTCCTTGTGCCCAGGCTGGGGCTGTTGGGTTCAAACTTCCCACAGATCCAAGTGCCCTGGGTTTCTTTCACTTAAGTACCAAATAAGTGGGGGTGGGAAAGGGATGGATGGAAGGCTCAATCCTTGCAAGGATCAAAGATCAAATGCAGCCGGGTTCTTTATTATCAGTGGTGAGATCAATTGCAGCCGGGTTCTTTATTATCAGTGGTGAGGTCACATTTAGTGTCTTGTGTTTCTAAACAAGGGTTGCAGTTCCCTGAGTGGCCTGACAGCCCTATGCCAAGCCCTTGATCCCTAGAGACAGAAGACCCTCTTGTTCCAGTGTGGCCTGGGCCACCCTCATTCTGTGTGCTTGTTGCACGAAAACTCAAGAATTCCCTGTAAATTGTGACCACATGTTCACAAGGAGCTGGGAGAAAAAAACTGTAGCCCCAGGCCAGGAGAAAGTTTTTTCTCCATACAAAAGATCGTGGCTGGGTCAGGTTCCCACCCACTGGCAGAAGGTGGTTCGGGTGAGCCGCGCATCCTCCCTCCTGTTGTAGCTCAAGCTGAGGGGCGTGGCCCTCCGAGCTATCCAATCAAGGGCGCCGCTGGAGCAGGTGGGTGGGGGCGACGTACCGCACCGGAGTGGACGTCCCTATTGGCGCCGGCCTCGCCGGAGATCGGGTATAGCCTGTGGTTCACGGTTCCTGGTAAGCGGGCCGCGGTGTGTGTTGCGCTGTGACCTGCACTGGTCGTGGGAGCCGTAAGAAGGACTCAGGGAGACCCAGGAAACCTAGAAATGGTGAGTGTGCTGCCCCTGAGTGCGGAGTCGGGGCGGAGCGTCTTGTGGGAACCGGCTGTGGCGGGACTCGGACCTCAGTCCCCTCCCGCCCGCAGCGCGGACGCTGGGCCGGCAGCCGGACCCCGGGCGTCCTGTCCGGTTATTTCGCTCGGCGCCCGACCCCAGAGCTTCGCTGGGCAGCGCTGTGCCTACATCCCCGCGTCTCCCCAGACTGTGCGGTAACCACGGGGAGGGTCATTAGTGACAGTCAGGCCTCGGTCTCTGGGGTTCGTGCGTGGGAGGAGCTGTAGTCCGTGGTGTTCCCGGTCCCTTTCTCCCAGGGGTCACCTGTTTTTCTCCTGAGTTTTCCACATATTTGGGAAGCGGAGTCTCAAATCCATGCCCCTGTCCTCCCGCCGTAGCTCTTCCTAGGACTGTTAATAAATCCCTAAATGTTCAGATCCCTCACCTCCTTCCCAAAGCCAACTTCCCCTGTCTAATTCACATCATTATAATCAACTAACTGTTTGTCTTCCGGCTGCATGTCACACAGATCCAATGTTTTATCTTTTTTCTCCAGAGCCATGGAATGCTGTTTTTAAAAGATTTATATTTGTCTGTGGCTGTTTTTGTGAGAGGAAAGCCGAGAATAACCACTTAGAACTAGGTTGCATCAAATCCTCTTGCCTCTCCCCCTAATCTGTCCTGCACATACACATCCTATGGGAAGTGCTTTGGGTGGAGGTTCTTCTTTGGAAATTTTCCTGGGTGTTTTGTCAGAACAGACCCTCTCTGGGTTTGTCACCTCAGAAAGATTTTTTTCACTTATTTCAGTCTCAGTTTTTCAATAGAGGTAAAATGTATTTAATCAATAGAGCTTCAAAGACAGTATAAAATAGTTCGAAACAGGCAAGAAAGAGGTGAATTTTAGAAGAAAATAATATGTTCCAGTATTACACGTTCCATTTGTATAGGATTCTTTCACTCTTTATTCCCCTGAGCATGTATAGGAAGTTCCTGAGGTCTATTCTTTACTTTTGGGTGTTTTCAAGTAAATTTCCACAGCTTAGAATTGCAGAGTAGAAGTGTTCCAGTATGTTCCATTGTAAAGCAATTATACTCCAATAAAGATGTTTAAAAAATTTTTTTTTAAAAAGTGTTTCAGTATGATTATTTGTTTACAAACCAATTTCTTTCCCTGGAAATAATAATTACCTGACACCTGAATAGATATTTGGGGTTTTCTATTAGAACTCGTCAAAGTGCCTTGCAGTTTTCTTCCCTCCTTTCTACGTAAATGCTGGGTTTGAGTGACTTGGGATTGTTCACACACTGGCTTTGTGTCATTTAAAGTATCAACGTTGTTCCAGAGCAACTGCAGAGTGGAGCAGAGGCCTGACCCAAGCTATGGCTCCCTTTCTGCCTGCAAAGGGAAGTACTTAAAAGCCTGTTGGATTCTTCCTGGGGAACCTCCTTCTGCTGGTGTCCTTCCTGCTCACACCCACCACAGAAGGAGTCCTTTAAACTGAGAAAAGCTACCAAACCCCTGGAACACTGGGGATGCATGTGCACACGAGGGTGGGAGGTGTGTCATGATGCTATTTCTGAGTTTGTAGTTGTGGTTCCTTAGGTCTAGACATTTTTAGGCCTTATGTTGAAGTTTTGCATTCAGAATGTAATTGGTGCACATTGAGAAGGTCTGAAGGTCAGGTGTTCTGTCTCATGGACAAAGGGTTGATGAATTTGGGAGTTCATTTGGGTCAGACCCTTAAACAGAATCAGGCTGAGAGTTTCCTCACTTGTGAGAGTAGAAGCCTGGGGGAGGGAGAGCTTCCATGCTTACAGCGGGGAGGACGTATGGAGCTCCCAGTGTTCTTTCTTGTGGCTGCGCAGGTGTCCCTACCCTCCTTCACCAGAGGCTGACACTGTAGGGGGTTACTTCTCAACCAGGAGTGTTTAGAACCCAAGTTGCGATTATGTTCAACTTTGTGAATGTGGTGGTGGTTTTGTTTTCTGAATTGTAGCGAAGCATGCTGCATATCTGTGTTGATTCATTTAGCCATTGACTATTGCCGCCCTTTGAAACTGGTTCGCATTGGCATTCGGGGTTATACTATGTAAGTTGGTTGACACAGTGTAAGATAAGAAAATTGTGGAACCAGATAGAATTTTGGTTCCATTTAGGCAGGAGAACCTCAAGATGTGAGATATGGGTGTTTTTAAGTTCTCAGATGCTTCTTTCATTTTCTAGGTCAGTGTCTGTCCATGTCTCTAGAGAACTTTGACTTTTAAGAGGCTATACTATTCCTAAGGCAAATGAATTCCTATTTTAATGCATGCGAGGAAAAAGCAGTTGAATTTCTTTTTTTTTTTTTAATTAATTAATTAATTAATTATTTTTGGCTGTGTTGGGTCTTCGTTTCTGTGCGAGGGCTTTCTCTAGTTGTGGCAAGTGGGGGCCACTCTTCATCGCGGTGCGCGGGCCTCTCACTATCGCGGCCTCTCTTGTTGCGGAGCACAGGCTCCAGACGCGCAGGCTCAGTAGTTGTGGCTCACGGGCCTAGTTGCTCTGCGGCATGTGGGATCTTCCCAGACCGGGGCTCGAACCCGTGTCCCCTGCATTAGTAGGCAGATTCTCAACCACTGCGCCACCAGGGAAGCCCTGAATTTCTTTTTTAATTGATACGAGGAAAACACCTCAAAGCTTATGGAAATCTTTGAAATTTCTAGTACATTTCAGCACTTAATTGAAACCCCTAATGTATTATAATATGCTACTCATACTATAAAAAATTTTATGTTAAATATAGTAGAGGGAGGAACTCTTACAGATCTTACTCAATTTATGATGGGCTTACATCCCAGTAATCCCATCGTAAATTTAAAATATTGATAGTTGAAAATGCATTTAATACACCTAACTTACTGAACAACATAGCCTAGTCTGCCTTAAACATGCTCAGAACACTTACATTAGCCTACATTTGGGCAGAATCATCTGACACGAGGCCTATTTTATAATAAAGTGTTGACTGTCTGATGTACTTTATTGAGTACTGTACTGAATGTGAAAAATAGAATGGTTGTATGGGCACAGGATGGTTGTAAGTGTATCTGTTGAAAGTCGAAAAATTGTAAGTTGAATCATTGTACGTTAGGACTCTTGATAGAAATCCCTTGTTTTTTTAGTTGGAAAGGGATTTGTAAATTTTTCATGGTCTGCAGTTTTATATCTGCTAGTGTTTAAAGGATTAAATTTTGAAGTAGTTTCTTATGTAGAAAAGTTTAAATTTTAAAAAGCAAAAGCTAATTTAAAATAATGATTAATCATAGGAAAAGACAGTGTATGTAAATTTCTCTCCTTATTTTCAGTAACTAATGCATGGAAAGGTTGAATTTTTTAAAAATTCCTAAGATAGGAAACTAACTTACTTATCCTGTTCTACTCCTCTGCTCTTATTCCAGCCACCCTGAAATAACCAGTTTTGATTACTTCTTGATCATTTTGTTAGTGTTTCTTTGTATAAGAACAAACCAGTGCTAATGCTTACTGGATTTGTTCTTATAATGAGCGGTCGGGGGTCCACATATTTGATGTTTGACTACTGAAAGTTAAGCCTCACCCCTCCCTCTTCCCCTAGTTCTTCTTTCCTGGACGGGCTGATAAGAAAGCCTGGAGGCTCCTGCCCTGTGGGCTGCTGTTTGCTGAAGAGCTCCTCCTGTGCCCTGTGCTGCCCTGTGTGGCATTGCTGACCCCACCAACCCTGGGTTCTATATACAGAGGACACCGAGTTGGAAGTTTTGGTAATTCGTTGTCCTCTCTGAGCAGGAGTATGAGAAAGGCTCCTTTGTTAAAGTGGTCCTCAGTCGATGTGTTGGCTGGAACCTATCTGTGTCTTTAAGTGAAAGTGTAACTAAGGCTGGGATTGCCTTGTCTTAGGGGAGTAAAAGGCTGATTATACCCTGTGAATGAGGGGAGCCCATCAGATGGCCACTCCTTAAAGAGCAGGTATTTCAGAGAGAGAAGGAGACTGGGAAAGGCAGCCAGTAGGTGGTGAGCTGAGTCCACTCTCCTAATATGAGGGCTCACCTCTGCTGCTGCTGCCCCTGCGTCTACTGCGACGAAGATCCTGACCCTCTGAGTTACGGGGGACAACACCCATAGCCTCACTGTGGCACAGCAAAGGGATTAGTTCAAACTTAAACTAAAAACTCTATAAAATACCCGGTAGTCGTGGAGGAGACCTCTGATCCCGATGGCACTAGTGTGAGCCCCCTGGAGGAAAAATTTTATGAGTCCCAGGGTAGAGAGGACACCCTCTTTTCCAAAGTATATCCTGGGACTTAAAATATAATATAGGGAAGGACAGGAGAGAAGGAACAAAAGGAAAAAGGTATTGAAAAAAGGCTCACAATTTTCCAGTTGGAAATCCAAAATATACTAAAACATTTACATAACCAAAAAGATAAAAAGGGCAGTCCTTGCTTTTTGAGCCTCTTCAGAGCATAGGTTTTGAATTAATATTAGAGTCTCCTATAATGCCATAATTCACAAACCTTCCTACAATTATTGAGTGAGAGATCTCAAGTTAGTTATACCTAGGATCTCAGTAAATTTAAGCAAGGTGTACTGCATGATCTTAGAGGAAGTACTGAATATAATATAGAGGGCAGATTGGTATACTTCACCATAACCATCAGAACTCTTTGCCTCTCCTTACGATCATAGCACCCATTGTCACAAAATGTCCCATAGTGAGCAGGAAAGCTCTGAACCAATAAATCATAAATTAAAATTAAGTTAAATTAAGTTCTTGCCACTTCCAAATTGGCTTCACAAAATGAGACTCCATGGTCCTTACCCCTTAGTTAAATTAGTTATGTGACCCAGTATAATTTAAACAGGGCCTTTGAGGATTGAAAACTTTAAGAAACCTTTTATTTTGGGAAGAAGTGATTATCCCCAGGGCTTCTGCTTTGAACAGCCTAATTTGACCTGTTATTAAACCTGGAAAGAGTGAAAAACACCTCACAGTGGAACGCTACAGCCTTGAGGCTGTTGTCCCATCACATAAACCCCTTATTCCTAGTCCCCGGCATTATGGAAATTACTGACTCCATCTACTCAGCAACTGCTAAACATTCTGCTCAACATTCTGCTCTCACAGATTTGGCTACGTCTGTTCTGTTCAGTTCCTGTTCCAACAGCCTCTCAGCTGCACTTGGCCTTCACCTCTGAAAGGACATGATACACCTTTAACTGGTTACCATCAGGGAACCTCAACACCACTGTGAACACACACAGTCTCTGCAGGCAGGATCTGAACTGCATCCACCTTGTGCCACGAGCAGAGATATGACATTAATGACATCTCTTCTGAGGAAGTTCATTTGATATTCAGGACATACAGTATTGAAAAAGGTGGACTTGTAAAAAGTGGATGGGCATTGCTCCAAACATATGAGGCCTGGATACCTTTAATGAATACATTAAAAAAAATTTAATAAACAGAAGGCCACCCCTTCCTGGCACCATGAAGAAATACCAATAGTCCGTCTCAGCACCCACAACATTGTCTAGATTCTTGTGATGTTTGGGAGGCAACATATCCCTTGTTTATAAATTTACCAGAGACCATTTATGCGGTTAGTTGGAAATTGGGCCACCTTGAATGGACACCCCTACCACAGAAGGCTCAAGACTGTTGCCATACAACAGGCACACCTGGTAGTGTCCTCAGAGACTCCTTCACTATAGTGAAGAGGCTTCAGCACCCACCTCCCATACCTCCTGGTCACCCCTGATGGTCTTGTGTTGTAACTTCTCTCTTTTTCTTAGTTATGATCACAAGATGTTTATCAGTTTCATTGATCTTGTCAAAGAACCAGCTTTTTTTCTTTTAATATACTCCACTGATTTTTTTCCCCCAATTTTTATTATTTCTTTTATTCTGCTTACTTTGGGTTTAAATTGTTCTTTTCCTTCCGAAGGTAGATGTTTACATTGTTGATTATAGATTTTTCTTTTTTTGCTAGTGTATTTGTTCAGTGGCATAAATTTGCCTCTAAGCATTGTTTTGCTGCATCCCACAACCCTTGATTAGTTGTATTTTCATTTACTTCAAAATAATTTTTTATTTCTCTTGGGACTTCTTTTTTGATCCCACGTGTTATTTAGAAGCATATTGTTGAATCTCCACGTATTTTGGGGAGTTTCTGACTATCTTCGTGTTACTGATTTCTAGACTAGTGCCTGTGTGGTGTGAAAGCATATTTTGAATGACTGCTGTCCTTTCAAATTTGTTAAAGTATGTTTTATGTCCCAGAATGTGTTCTGTCTTGGTGAATGTTCCTTATGAACTTGAGAAGAATGATTTCCATGGATTACAATTAAATCCAGTTGTTCCATGGTGCTGTTGATTTCAGTTCTGTCCTTCCTAATTTTCTGCCTGCTGCAATTGATAATTCATGATAAGGAGGTGTTGAAGTCTACAACTAGTAGTGGATTCGCTTACTTTCTTGCATTCTATCAGTTTTGGCCTCATATATTTTGCCCATCTGTTGTGATGCATGTACACATGAACGATTGTTATCCCTTCATGGAGAATTGACACCTTTGTCATTACGATAAAGTCCCTCTTTATCTTTTTAAATTTATTTTATTGAAGTATAGTTGATTTACAATGTTGTGTTAGTTTCTGCTATACAGCAGAGTGATTCAGTTATGCATATATATATATATATACACACATATACATATACATATTCTTTTTCATATTCTTTTCCATTATGGTTTATTACAGGATATTACACACTCTGCGTCATGGAGTGTGTAAATGGGTAATAAGAAAAGGGAGGAAAGAGTTTTTCTCACCAATGGATGTTCTTAAATTGATAATATTTATTTCATTTGTATAGCATTTCTGACATTTCCCAACATACTTTGGACGCTGCCATTAGACAGCAATAGGATTTGTAATGTGATCGCAGTAAAACTATGTAAATAATTTTCATGTGTTCCTGATGCTGTTAAATTTATGAGGAAGTAAGTATGGACAGAGAGTTAGTTTCTGATGATCAAGTCAGAGAATAAATGTTGGGAGACAGTAGAATCATATGTAACCTTCCTTATAAATGGAGTATAGATGTCTAGTGCTGTCAGTCTTACTCATCCTACCATACATATATATGGGATGTTGTAGGACACAGTGGTCTTTGAGGATGTTGCTGTGAACTTCACCCTGGAAGAGTGGGCTTTACTGGATTTTTCACAGAAGAAACTCTACAGAGATGTGATGGGGGAAACCTTCAGGAACCTGGCCTCAGTAGGTAAGGATGACAACTTACTTTCACCTTGCCAGTCAAAGGTCAAGTTTTTCTGCCCTACAGTATTATTCTAAGAGGTGGAATGTGTACAGGGAGGACATTGGTAAATAAACTAGGTATGGTCACAGCTCACTGTAGCACTAGAATCTAATAATTTTTCTATAACTTCTAATAGTTTGGAATCATTTTTCTGTGTCTGCATTTTAGGAGAAACATGGAAAGATCATGACATTGAAGATCAGCGCAAAAACCAGGGGAGAAAACTAAGGTGAGTGGCACTCCCAGCAGAAAGCAGTGTTTCACATGAGAATTATATTATTGTACCAGATCTTAAAAAGAAACAAGACAATCCATGCTTCAAATTTATTGCTTCTCAGAAAATTTTCACCGAATTACTTTCTTACATATGACATAATGTTCAGTGTTTGCAAAATAGTTCACTTGGAAACAGTATTAATAAGCCCTATGTATAAATATCACCATTTTGGTGAGCAAGGGTGAGTCCTCTTGCCGAGCATTCAGTGTATTCAGTTTTGAACAATTCACCCGAAATAGAAAAATACCTGTAGTTTTGCTACAAATAATAAGATTGTAGCTGAAATAGAATAATAAGTATGAAATCATTAATAAAGAGATCATTAATAATTCCTCCTTGTTTTTTGCAGGAGTCACAAGGTAGGGAGAATCTGTGAAGGGAAAGAGGATAGTCCATGTAGAGAAAACCTCAGCCTTATTCCAGATCTCAATCTGAACAAGAAAACTCTTATCAGAGTAAAACCATGGGAACACAAAGTATGTGGAAAAGTCCTCATGCATCACTCATCCCATAATAGGTACACCAGAAGTCACGTTGGACACAAGCCATATGAGTATCAGAAAAATGGAGAGAAGCCATATAAATGTAATGTATGTGGGAAAGCCTTTAGTTATCTGCAGTGTTTTGAAAAACATAACAGAAATCACACTGGAGGGAAAACGTATAAATGTAAGGAGTGTGGGAAAGCCTTCATGCAGCTCAAAACTTTTCAGAGACACATGGTAACACATACTGGAGGTGCCTCTTATAAGTGTAAGGATTGTGGGAAAACTTTTAGTTCTTCAGCTTCACTTCAGATACATGAAAGAGCCCACACTGGAGAGAAACCTTATAAATGTAAACATTGTGGAAAAGCCTATAGATATCATCAAACTTTACAAATACATGAGAGGACTCACACAGGAGAGGAATCCTATGAATGTAAAAAATGTAGTAAAGCATTCAGTTGTCCCAGTTCCCTCCAAATACATGAAAGAACTCACACTGGAAAGAAACCTTATGAATGTAAACAATGTGGAAAAACCTTCAGATATTACCCTTCCTTCCAAACACACGAAAGAGTTCATACTGGAGAGAAACCCTATAAATGTAAGCCATGTGGTAAAACTTTCAGTTCTAATATAGGTTTCCAAATACATGAAAGAAATCACACTGGAGAAAAACCCTATGAATGCCAAAAATGTAGTAAAGCCTTCAGTTGTCCCAGTTCTTTTCGAAAACATGAAAGAACTCATACTGGGGAAAAACCTTATGACTGTAAGGAATGTGGGAAAGCCCTTAGAGCTCTCGCAAGCCTTCGAGTGCACATGATCACTCACACTGGAGTGGGACCTTATAAATGTAAGCAGTGTGAGAAAGCATTTATTTCTCCCAGTTCATTTCGAATACATCAAAGGAGTCACACTGGAGAGAAACCCTATGAATGTAAACAGTGTGGTAAAACCTTCAGGTATTACCCTTCCTTTCAAAAACATGAAAGAACTCACACTGGAGAGAAACCCTATGAATGTAAAGAGTGTGGAAGAGCCTTTAGTTGTTCAACTTTGCTGAGACTACATGAAAGAACACACACTGGAGAGAAACTCTATGAATGTAAGCAGTGTGGAAAAGCCTGCAGAGATTACACTTCCTTAGAAACACACATAAGAATTCATACTGGAGAGAAACCCTATGAATGTAAACAATGTGGAAAGGCCTTCAGGTGTTATCAAAGTTTTCGAAGACATGAAAGAAATCACACTGGAGAAAAACCCTATGAATGTAAAAAATGTAGTAAAGCATTCAGGTGTCCCAGTTATCTTCGAACACATGAAAGAACTCACACTAGAGAAAAACCCTATGAATGTAAACAATGTGGTAAAGCCTACAGAGGTTACAGTTCCTTGCAAACACATGAAAGGACTCACACAGGAGAGAAACCCTATGCATGTAAGGAATGTGGAAAAGCTTTCAGGTGGTATCAGAGTTTTCGAAGACATGAAAGAACTCACACTGGAGAGAAACCCTATGAATGTAAAGAATGTGGGAAGGCCTTCAGTCATCCCACTTCCTTCCGAAGGCATGAAAAGACTCACAGGGTAGAACCTTTTGAATGTAAACGGCGTGGGAAAGCCTTCAGTTGACCTTCATCGTTACATGTTAAAACTCCCACCAGAAATAAATTATAAATGTAAGTAACATGAGAAAGCTTGATGAAAATTAATCCATGTATAATGTTCCAAAAAACTTTCAACACAAAAGAATTGTTTTTTACAAGTTGTAAATATATTGTTTATCAAGCCTCTTTCTTAAAGTATATCATTGGAGTGTGGGTTTCTACTAGTTTCATAAATGAATATTGGGGTGATATAATTCTGCAAGTCATCTTTCAACAGTAGTACATAAGATTAAAAGGCAGTGCTTTTTCCTTGAATCAGTTAGTATTTTCTCTCTGCATTTTGAAGTCTGTTGGATCCATGGGTGAATTGAACTGTATTTCTGATACGTGCATAGTCAGGTTTAATTTTTTATAGTTTTATTCTGTGTTAAGGGACAATTGGAAAATGTGGTATTTGTTGGGATTTTCCTACTGGATATCTGGATACTGGACAGTTCCTGGATATCTTTATAGTCTATTTTATGTATTCTACCTTTCTTAATGACAAAGCTCCTTTTTTGGAGTTTCATGTGAATAATTGTTTTTATATTTGGGCCTTTGCTTGTTGTTCTTCCAATGACTATTATTTGGTGAATAGATTTTAAGAAGAGAGACCTGTGATGGGACAAATATCTGAGCCTGTGGATAATGTTAGAAACTAAATTTTTTTTTATTGGAGTATGATTGCTTTACAATGTTGTGTTAGTTTTTTCTGTATAGTGAATTGAATCTGCTATATGTATACATACATCCCCACCCTCTTGGACCTCCCTCCCCCCAATCCCACCCATCTAGGTTAATACAGAGCACCAAGCTGAGCTCCCTGTGCTCTACAGCAGGTTCCCACGAACTATCTATTTTATACATCGTACTGTATTTATGTCAAACCTAATCTCCCAATTCATCCCATGCTCCCCTTCCCCCTCTGTGTCCACACGTCTGTTCTCTACGTCTGCATTTCTATTCCTGGCCTGCAAATATGTTCATCTGTACTATTTTTCTAGATTCCACATATATGTGTTAATATACAATATTTGTTTTTCTCCTTATGACTTATTTCACTCTGTGTGACAGACTCTAGGTCCATCCACATCTCTACAAATGACCCGATTTCATTTCTTTTTTTTAAAAAGGCTTATTTTATTTTTTCTTTTAATTAATTGGTTTATTTATTTTTGGCTGCGTTGGGTCTTTGTCGCTGTGCGTGGGCTTTCTCTAGTTGTGGTGAGTGGGGGCTACTCTTGTGGTGCGCGAGCTTCTCATTGCGATGGCTTCTCGTTGTGGAGCATGGGCTCTAGGTGCGCAGGCTTCAGTAGTTGTGGCACGCAGCCTCAGTAGTTGTGGTTCACAGGTTCAGTAGTTGTGGCATGTGGGCTTCAGCAGTTGTGGTTCGGGGGCTCTAGAGCGCAGGCTCAGTAGTTGTGGCTCATGGGCTTAGTTGCTCCACAGCATGTGGGATCTTCCCAGATCAGGGCTCAAACCCGTGTCCCCAGCATTCGCAGGCAGATTCTTAACCACTGTGCCACCAGGGAAGCCCCAATTTCATTTATTTTTATGGCTGAGTAATATTCCATTATATATATAGTGTGTGTGTGTATATATACACACACGCACGCGCACACACACAACACATCTTCTTTATCCATTCATCTATCGATGGATATTAGGTTGTTTCCATGTCCTGGCTATTGAAATAGTGCTGCAGTGAACATTGGGGTACATGTGTCTTTTTGAATTATGTTTTTCTCAGGGTATATGCCCAGTAGTGGGATTGCTGAGTCATATGGTAGTTCTGTTTTTAGTTTTTTAAGGAACCTCCATACTGTTCTCCACAGTGGCTGTATCAATTTACATTCCCACCAACAGTGCAAGAGGGTTCCCTTTTCTCCACACCCTCTCCAGCATTTATTGTAGACTCTTTGATGATGATTGTTCTGACCAGTGTGAGGTGATACCTCATTGTAGTTTTTTTTTTTTCTCATTGTAGTTTTGAGTTGCATTTCTCTAATAATTAGTGATGTTGAGCATCTTTTCATGTGCCTCTTGGCCATCTGTGTGTCTTCTTTGGTGAAATGTCTGTTTAGGTCTTCTGCCCATTTTTTGATTGGGTTGTTTTTTTTTTGATATTGAGCTGCATGAGCTGTTTGTATGTTTTGGAGATTAATCCCTTCTCTGCTGCTTCATTTGCAACTATTTTCTCCCATTCTGCGAGTTGTCTTTTCATCTTCTTTATGGTTTCCTTTGCTGTGCATAAGCTTTTAAGTTTAGGTCCCATTTGCTTATTTTTGTTTTTATTTCCATTTCTCTAGGAGGTGGGTCATAGAAGATCTTGCTGTGATTTATGTCAAAGAGTGTTTTTCCTATGTTTTCTCTTTAAGAGTTTTATAGTGTCCAGTCTAACATTTAGGTCTTTAATCCATTTTGAGGTTATTTTTGTGTCTGGTGTTAGGTAGTGTTCTAATTTCATTCTTTTGCATGTAGTTGTCCAGTTTTCCCAGCACCATTTATTGAAGAGGCTGTCTTTTCTCCATTGTATATTCTTGCCTCCTTTGTCATAGATTAGGTGACCATAGGTGAGTGGGTTTATCTCTGGGCTTTCTATCCTGTACCATTGATCTATATTTCTGTTTTTGTGCCAGTACCATACTGTCTTGATTACTGTACCTATGTAGTATAGTCTAAAGTTGGGGAGGCTGATTCCTCCAGCTCCGTTTTTCTTTCTCAAGGTTGCTTTGGCTATTAGGGGTCTTTTGTGTTTCCATACAAATTGTAAAATTTTTTGTTGTAGTTCTGTGAAAAATGCCATTCGTACTTTGATAGGGATTGCATTGAACCTGTAGATTGCTTTGGGAAGTATAGTCATTTTCACAATATTGATTCTTTGAATCCAGGGGCATGGTATATCTCTCCATCTGTTTGTGTAATCTTTGATTTCTTTCATCAGTGTTTTATAGTCAATTAAAAATCATCGTATGAGGACAATCGTGACTCGATCTCCGGGGTGCGGGCGCTGGAGGAGCTGTGTGGGGTCCCCAGTCCCTCCTTTCTCCCCAGGGGGCACCCGTTTTCTCCTGAGTTTTCCAAATGTTTGTTGAACAGTGTCTCAAATCCACACCTCTGGCCTCCCAGCCTAGCTCTTCCTAGGGCTGGAAATAAATGCCTCAAATTTCAGATCCTTTCCGCATTCCTAAATGCCAGCATCCCCTCTCAGATTCACAGGATCATAATGAACAATTCGTCCTCCATGGTGCTTTTCAAACAGACCCAATATATTGTTTATCCTTTTTCCACAGCGTCATGGATATCTCTTTTTACAAGATTTATTGTTTTGTCTATGGAAAGAGGAAAAGCAGAGAGTAACCGGCTGGAACCGGGTTGCATGAAATCCTTGTGCCTCTCCCCCCAGGGTCTTTCCTGGGCACAGACATCCTATGGGAAGTCCTTTGGGTGGAGGTTCCTCGTAGGAAAATTTTCTGGGTGATCCGTCCTGTCAGCACTGCCCCTCCCTGGGTTTGTCACTTTGAAAAGATTTAATCACTTATTTGAATCTCAGTTTTTCAAAAATTTATAATTTAAGTGATCAATAGAGCTTGAAAGTATAAAATATTTCCAAAGAGGCAGGAAATAGGTGAATAGCAGAAAAAAAGAAAATAGGACTTACCTGGTGGCGCAGTGGTTAAGAATCCACCTGCCAATGCAGGGGACACAGATTCCAGCCCTGGTCCGGGAAGATCCCACATGCCGCAGAACAACTAAGCCCGTGCGCCACAACTACTGAGCCTGCGCTCTAGAGCCTGTGAGCCACAACTACTGAAGCCCACGCGCCTAGAGCCCGTGCTCCGTGACAAGAGAAGCCACCGCGATGAGAAGCCCGCGCACCACAATGAAGACCTAATGCAGCCAAAAATAAATAAATAAAATAAATTTATTAAAAAGAAAAAAAGAAAAAGAAAATAATCTAGGGACTTCCCTGGTGGTCCAGTGGTTAAGACTCCGTGCTCACAATGCAGGGGGCCCAGATTCGATCCCTGGTCAGGGAACTAGATCCCGCATATCTCAACTAAAGATCCCGCATGCCACAACGAAGACCCGGTTCAGCCAAATAAATAAATAAATATTAAAAGAAAATAGTCTAGAATTACTTAAATTCTTGTTTCCCTTTTTTCCTCTCCTGAGTGTGTAGTAATAGGATGTTTTTCTTTCTTGGGGAGGAGGGTGGTATTTTCAAATGGAATTCCAGAGCTTACACTTGAACAGCAGAAGTGTTCCTGCATGATTAATTCTTTTTTTTTTTTTTTAAAAACAAATTACTTTTTTTTTTTTTTTAATAAAGACAGTGAAATAGAGAGAAAGTCTTATTTATTTATTTATTTATGGCTGTGTTGGGTCTCCGTTTCTGTGCAAGGGCTTTCTCTAGTTGCGGCAAGTGGGGGCCACTCTTCATCGCGGTGCGCGGGCCTCTCACCATCGCGGCCTCTCTTGTTGCGGAGCACAGGCTCCAGACGCGCAGGCTCAGTAGTTGTGGCTCACGGGCCTAGTTGCTCCGCGGCATGTGGGATCTTCCCAGACCAGGGCTCGAACCCGTGTCCCCTGCATTGGCAGGCAGATTCTCAACCACTGCGCCACCAGGGAAGCCCTGATTAATTCTTTATAAAACAATTTCTTGCCTTGGAAATAATATTATTTTCCAAAAGTAATGAATACTGTGAATTTTCTTGTTGAACTAGGAAAATGCCTTATAGTTTTATACTCTCCTTTTCACATAAACATTGGGTTTGTGTGATTTTGCTTGATCCTTCAAATACTGAGTTTGTGTCATTTCAAATGTCAGTGGTGGTCCAAAGCAATGTGACTGGGAGCAGAGACCTGAGGTCAGTGTCTCCAAGCAAAGCCCCCCCCGACTCGCCTCCGCCATCCCAAACCCCACCCCACAGCCCCGCCAAGAGCCTGCAAAGGAAGTATTTGTAGGCCCGGTTGTTTTTCCTGGGGAGTCTCCCTGAACAGGTGTCCTTGCTCACACCCACCGCAGAAGGAGTCTTTATTTTGAGAAAAGCTACAGAGCCCTCGAAAGCTGGGGATATACATGCTCATGGTGGGGAGTGGGGTTGATGCCCTTTTTGAGCTTTTAGTTGTGGTTCTCCTGGGCCTGTTTGTAGACGTAGGTTGGAGTTCTGCATCCATAGTGCAGCTGCCCTCAGAGTGTATTTGTTTACGTTGAGAAAGTCTGTGAAAGTCAAGAGTTCTGTGTCCTGGGTTAGGGCTCATGAATTTGGAAGCTCATTTTAGTCACAGCCTGAAACTGAGTCCTGCTCAGAGTTTTCTCATTGTGGGAATGGAAGCCTGAAAAAGGGAGTGGTTCCGTTATTCCCTGGGGAGAGGAGGGTGCATAGCGTTCCCAGAGTCCATTCCTGTGGCTGCTCAGGTGCCCCCACCCTCCTTCACCAGGGACTGACCTGGTCCAGCGGTTCTGTCTCAACCAGGATAGCCTAGCGTGTGTTAAACTTGCTGAATGTGGCTCCTTCTGCCCTGTGGAGCTCAGGCTGCTTATCTGTGCTGATTCCAATATTTGTGTTTCTTTCCTTCGGATTCTTTTATCGTTGAATAGTGCAGTCCTTTGGCTCTTGTTTCCTTTAGCACTTTGTAATTAATTCCCTATGTGAGAAATAACATTGTTTGTTTCTTGAGCTTAAAAATGTAAGTTGATTGAGAGAAATGATGTCATCAAGGCAAGAAAATTATGGATCTGCTGACTTTAAAAAAACGCAGAACGTGAAAGTTGCGAGTTATGTTTTATTTGGGGCAAAATGAAGAGTATAGCCCAGGAGACAGCGTCTCAGATAGCTCTGAGAAACTGCTCCAAAGAAGTACGGGGGAAGGTCAGTATATATGTGATTTTGGTGAAGCGGGAATACATGCAATCAAGCACTATTTTTTACAGAAGGTTTCTGCTAGTCTCGTGAAGGTTACTGCTAGTCACGAGGAGCAGACGTCACCATGAAGGATTTTAGTACTTTTCTAGATATGAGGAGATACAGAATTGGGCTCATAAAATCATCTCCTGAAAATATCTAGCTATCTGAAGACTTGTTCTGCCAGTTTTTCCCAGAGCACAGAGTTCCTTATTTCTGCTCTCCACCCTGGACTCCTTTCAGGGGGTGTTGAAAGTCAGCAGCTGCAGCGGAGCATGATTTAATCCCCGTAGAGGCAGATGGCAAGTGCCAGTGGCAGGTGCCAACTTGTAGTTGACAGAACTAAGAAGAATTTCTGTTCCTTTTAGGCAAGATAACTTCAACTTGTGAGATGAATATATTTAAGTTCTCAGATACATTTTTCATTTTTAGATCAGTGTTTGTATATGCATGCCCCTAGAGAACATTTAAATTTCAAAGACTAAAGTAATTGAATTTCTATTTTAATTGATGTGAGGAAAACTACTCAAAGCTTATGTAAATCTTTGAAAATACTACTACATATAAGGGGCTAAACTAAAACCACTATTGCATTATAATACTCTACTTATTCCTGAAAGTACCCCCGTGTGAGAATAGGGAAAGGACAAACTAGGATGCCGCATATCCTTTAAGTTGGAAATAGTTTGAAAATTTTCTTTTCTTTTTGTATGGTTTATAATTTTGTAACCATTAGTGTTTAAAGGAATTAAATCTTAGAATGATTTCCTATGTAAAAAAAAGTTTAAAAAAGGCTGTCAGATAAATCTAGCATACATAAATTTCTCTGTTAATTTTAAATAAATCTGTAAAACAGGAAAGTCTAATTTAAGAAAATTCACTGCCCACATATCCTGGTCCCGTCTAGCACTGTTACTCGTCAGCCACCCCCAGTATACAGTTTTGCTCTTTTTTTTCTATGGCCGCGTGGCTTGCGGGATCTTAATTCTCTGACCAGGGATCTAACCCAGGCTCCCTGCACTAGAAGCGCAGAGTCCTAACCACTGGACCACCAGGGAATTTCCAGTTTAGCTCATTTTTTGAGCTTCCTGGGGATGTTTGTTTAAATAAGGTTCCTGGGTCGGTGGTTTGCTTCACTTATTTCTTCTGTTTCTTTGTATCTTTCTTCTCTTTCATATATTCTTGCTCTGTGTTTGTTATACCTTTTGTGATTTTCCCAAAGTTCTTGGACTTCTGTTCTGCCTTTGTTGTCCTTCTCACCTCTTTGGAAAAATGCAGTGTAATTACTGACAGTTGGGTTTTCTCTTTTTGTAATGCAAGTGCTTGACTTAAGCTTTGATTGCCGAGGCATCCACTTCAAAGAGGCATCCACTTCAAAGAGGCATCCACTTCAAAGACAGCTCTTGCCAGCCACAAAGAGCCAGGCCACCTCCCCCCACTTAGACTCCTTTGTTTTAGAGATCTTGGTTGATTTCAATAACTGACCATTTGAGCCACTTGTTTTCCTCTTACTGCACTTTAAATTCCTGCTCTTATATTTTAAATTCACCAATAAAGAGTGAGCTTCTGAACCCTAGGCCCGCACCCTCTACCCCAATAAAAATAGAACCCCAGGCCCCCCTCCCCCCCGCCGTCACTCCCCACCATACCCCACAATCTCGCTGTGTGGCCCCTGGTGTGCTGTGTGATTTGCAGGTCCTATAAATAATAAACCTTTATTTTTTTCAAAGTTTCCTGATGGTTATTGCTGAAGGGCAACCGGCAATCATAATAAGAACCACAAAGGCTGGTCCAACCATAACATTAGTTATTCATAGGCTGAGACCTGCACAAAATAAAAGGTTCTATTGACATTTTCTCAAGCTTACTGGTTCTTTCCTTACACATTTCCACTGTGATGAGCATCCCCCCTTTACCCAGGAATACTTCATTTCTGTTCTGTTTTTTTGTTTGTTTTACATTTCTTGCATTTCTCTTTTGTTTTTTTCTTAGTGTTTCCATCTCTGCAAACATTACCTATCTATTTTTGCATGCATCTGCTATTTCTATTAGAGCCTTCAGCATAATCATGTTTGCTTGATTCAAATATCTGGTAATTGCAAGATATCTGCTACATCTGAATCAGGTTCTTTTGTTTGTCCTATTTCCTGAAAAAATTTTTTTAATTCTTTTTTTAAAATTTATTTTTAAGTGAAGTATAGTTGAATTACAATGTTGTGTTAATTACTGCTGTACAGCAAAGTGACTCAGTTATATATATATATATATATATATATATATATATATATATACACATTCTTTTTTATATTCTTTTCCATTATGGTTTATCACAGGATATTGAATATAGTTCCCTGTGTTATAGAGTAGGACCTTGTTTATCCATTCTATATATATCAGTTTGCATCTGCTAATCCCAAACTCCCAATCCAACCCTCTCCCACCCCCCTCCTCCTTGCCAACCACCAGTCTATTCTCTATGTCCCTGATTCTGTTTCATAGATAGGTTGATTTGTGTCATATTTTAGATTCCACATATAAGTGATATCATATGGTATTTGTCTTTCTCTTTCTGACTTACTTCACTTAGTATAATAATCTCTAATTGCATCCATGCTGCTGCAAATGGCATTATTTTGTTCTTTTTTATGGCTGAGTAGTATTCCACTGTATATATGTACCACATCTTCTTTATCCACTGGAAAAAAAATTTTAAGCTTTCTATTGTGCCTTTTAATTTTTTCTTGAATACTGGACATGATGTACTGTAAAAAGGAACTGAGGTAACTAGGTCTTTAGTGTAAGGTTTTATGTTTATCCAAGGATTTAGGCTATGTTTACTATTTCTTGTAACTGTCAGTGGCTAAAGTATCCTCAGGTTCCTTGCTTTTGTTTCCCATGACATCTTTGAGGATACTATAGAGACTTCTTAAATAAGTTTGGAAACATACAGTTCTTTCAGTATTTCCAACTGTTATTAAACAGGACTTTTCTTGATGTAGTGGCATGTTGTGGGTGGAGAGGAAATGTTCTATCGTCCTATGATTTGGTCTCAGTATTTTAATGAGCCTGTATCCCTGGGCTGTGTGACCTTCTGTGGTATGATAAGAAAAATGTTTGGTCTTTGCCCATGGTTCTTAGCAAAGACCTCCTAAAGCCCTTGGACTTTCTGAGTGATAAGTGTGATAAGAGCATCTTACGTCCCAATGAGGCAACTGTTTCCAGGCCCCTAGATGGCTTCAGGATGGGGCTTGGTTGCTAGGAAGACCAAGCTTTGATTAGAGGCTTAGAACGTTCAGCCCAGTTCCCAGCCTCTGGGGAGGAGAGAAGGGCTGGAGATAGAGTTATTCACCAATGGTCGACATAAGGAAACTCCATGGAAACGTCTAAACCTCGGGATTCAGAGAGATCTGAGTTGGCGAACACATCACCATGCTGGGAGGCTGTCATGCCAGGAGAGGGCATGGAAGCTCCCTAGCCCCCGACCACCACTTTGCCCGGTGCACCCTTTCCATTTGGCTGTTCCTGACTTGTATCTTTTACAATAAACTGGTAATAATAAGTAAAGTGCTTTTCTTCACTCTGATGATCGTTCTAGACAATCAGCAAGTGTGAGGTGTTCAAGGAGCCTCTGAATTTGTAGTGGGCTATGCAGAAATGTGTGTAGGCTGCCCCCCCAATTTGTGGCTAGCATGTAACATGGGGGCAGTCTCATGGGACTGAGGAGTCCTTATACTGTGGAGTCTGAGCTTAACTCTGATTAGTTATTAGCAGAATTGAATTGAATTGTAGGCCATCCAGTTGGTTTTGGAGAGTTTGATAAATGCTTTCAGAAAACACACTGCATGTTTGAAGTCAGGAGGGAAAAATAACCTATTAACCTCACAAGTTTTTGTTTGCTTTGTTCTGTTTTGTTTTCGGCCGCGCCGCATGGCTCGTGGAATATCTTAGTTTCCAGACCAGGGATTGACCCCAAGCCCTCAGCAGTGAAAGTGCAGAGTCCTAACCACTGGACCGCCAGGGAATTCTCCAACCTCCCAAGTGTTTCTGAGTCCCCACTGCTACCCTCAACTTAGGTGAGGCAGAGAGGGTAGGGGAAGCTCAAATTGACAATTTCCTTCCCACCGTGTCAGTTTGGCTAGTAAAATCCCAGGAGTTAGATTTTGGTGAAATAGAATCTTTTGAGGACAGGCCTTGTTAAGCAAAATAGAATATTTTGGGCATATTTCAGAATAGCTGTTTTTCTCTCTTTCAAATTTTGGAGGTAGCGGTTTGCCCTGCAACCTCAATTCTTTGATAGATCTAAGAAGAGCGGTTGCTTTTAAGTTTGTTTGCTTTTTTAAATAGTGAAGATGGGAATGTCACCTTCTAAGCTTCTTATCTGGAAAAACAAAAACCCAAGGTCTCTGACTCCATTTTTTAAATATTTGACTGCTGGTGTGTTAGAAAAACCAAGTAGTCTTCCTCAGTGGGCAAAATCCCAGTTCTTTCCTCTTGTGTGTCTCCTTTATACTCATCCAGAACAATCACTTCTGACATTTCTGATACCAAATGTGTGAGGGTTTTTCTCCACAATAAACAATTCTCTGTGACACCTGCCAGGTATCCTGCAACTTAATCCGAGCAGTATCAAGGCAGAGATAGCATCCTGTCCCACTGGTTAAGGGCTCAGTCCCACAAGACTGCTTCCTCCCCACTTCTGATGCCAGTTGCAAGTGTAGGTTCTTAGGTTACTCACAACTTCTGTCTGACTTGCCTATAAATCTGAGGTTCCCACACAACCCCCTCCTTGGGTCTGATTAATTTGCTAGAGCAGCTCACAGTACTCACAGAAACATTCACTTAATTTACCAGTTTATTAAAGGACATGATGAAGGATACAGAAGAACAGCCAGATGAAGTGATACACAGGGTGATGTCTGAGAGGGTCTCTGTGGAGTTAGGGTGTATCACCCTCCCCGTATATAGATGTGCTCACCAACCTAGGAGCTCTCTAAACCCCATACCACTGGGATTTTACGGAGGCTCCTTCACATAGGCATGATCAATTATTAACTCCACTTCCAGCCCCTCTCCCCTCTCCGGAGGATGGGGTGTTGGGCTGAAAATTCCAAGCTCCTAATCATGGCTTGCTCTTTCTGGTGACCAGCCCCCAACTGGGAGCCCAAGCAGAGTTGCTTCAATAGAACAAAAGATGGTCCTAGTGCTCTTATCAATTATGAATTTACAAGCGTTTCAGGAGCCCTGTGTCAGGGACAGGGTCAAACACGAAATATTAGAACTAGAGGTGTTCCTAGTGTTCTTATCGCTTAGGAATTTACAAAGGATTTAGGAGCTCTGTGCCAGGAACTGGGGGGCAGAAACCAGTACATATATATATATATATATATTTTTTTTTTTTTTTTTTTTTTAGAGGAGGAAGTTTTTTTTTTTTTTAAATTATTTATTTATTTATTTATGGCTGTATTGGGTCTTCGTTTCTGTGCGAGGGCTTTCTCTAGTTGCGGCAAGCGGGGACCACTCTTCATCGCGGTGCGCGGGCCTCTCACTATCGCGGCCTCTCTTGTTGCGGAGCACAGGCTCCAGACGCGCAGGCTCAGTAGTTGTGGCTCACGGGCCTAGTTGCTCCACGGCACGTGGGATCTTCCCAGACCAGGGCTCGAACCCGTGTCCCCTGCATTGGCAGGCAGACTCTCAACCACTGCACCACCAGGGAAGCCCAGTACATATATTTTTATTATCCGACAGCTGACAACTTTATGGTCTATCCCTCCTTCTTCCCCTTGTGCCCCACATCAGTACAAAGTGATTAAAAAAAAGTGACAACTTGCTGTGTCGGTGCTGGCAAGAGATTCACCAGAAAGCCCCCACTGTGTGTGTGAATTCCCATCCTAGCTCACCTCTTAACCTCAATAAAAAAACCCAGGCCAGGCTCCTTTCCTTGCTCTCTGAAGGCATTTCCCACCTGCTTGAGAGGCCTGCCTGCTCTCCCCAGAGCCCTCAGTTATCAAGTAATTAACCCTTTCATGTATTTCTGGTAGGTGTGTGGTAGTCTCCACTACTCAACCAAACCTTGGGTGGTGGTCAGAGGTCTACCTGTCTCAGCAGGTTATAGAAAAGGTAGCATGGTATATATATTGTAATATACTTCGCTTATTTGTTCTATTGATAAATCCTCCAGATCTTTTCATATCAATACCCTTTGTCTTTTGAAAGTACATACGATAATGAATTTATGTAAAACATCCTTTCTAAATACACACTGGCCTGTTACCAGTTTTTGCTGCCCAAACCATGAATTGCTACATTATAGGACAAACAAATATACACAAGGTATGTTCTTTTCCAACCTTAATTACTTCTTAAAATTTTTATCATCAGATATATTCGAGGAAAAACGTACAAGACGTTTTGTGGTAAGATTTAGTAATAATATAAACATGCTTGGAATCATCATGAAGATTCATAAATGGCCTGTGGGCAGTGGTGAAAGTCTATCGATATTCTTTATCCTTCATACCTTCACCATCTCTTAGTTTTTACTCAGCAGTGTTCTTTCAGTTTTGCCTCCTTTGATCTTTCAAAAAATGAGTATTAAAGGAATTTAATTGAAAAGGTTTTCCGGTGGTTTCTCTTTCTGTGTTTCACACATGCTAGTGTCTGAGGCTTCAGGGCTGGTCTAGGACTGCGGGGTTCATCCTCCCACCAGAGCCAAGTGCCCCTGAGGCCGCCGGGCTTTATAAAGCACCGAACGAGTCCGGGTGGGGAGGGATGGACGGAAGTCGCCCACAGGAAATGGTCAAAGATCAAAGTGGAGTCACACTCATTATTACGTATGGTGAGGCCACTTTTAAGTGACCGTATTTATGAAGCAGTGTCACAGTTCCGCGAGGGTTCACGGCCATTTGGGTCAGTGCAGCGGCGTCTCTAGAGAGGAAAGCACCCACCCACTGTCAATATAGCTCTGTTCAAAGACCCGACCGCCGGCCTGCTGTCACTCAGGCACGGGTGGGCGGGGCCTTGCGAACTGTCCAATCAGGGGAGTCGCCGGTTACGTACGTGTGGGCGAAGCTCCGCTGACGGCGTGGGTGGCGTGGACAGCGAGCTGGAGCCAAGGTGTTCCCGCGGTTAGATTGCCTCTCGGTACCCGTTAAGTACAGATGGCTCTGCCGCATCTTCTGTTGCTGTGACCTGCACTTGCTGCTCGGGAATCTTGAGGTGGACGACCCGGAACCCGAGAAACCGAAACATGGTGAGTTGCGGGGCTCGGGGACCTGAGTACGCAGGTGGCGCGGCGCAGCGTGGGGGCTCGGCAGGCGGCCGTTTCTCCTCTAGATTGTGCGCTGATCACGGCGAAGGTCATTGGGACGGTCGTGACTCGGTCTCCGGGGTTCGTGCGTGGGAGGAACTGTGGTCTGTGGGGTCTCTCCTATCTCCCCAGGAGACCGTTTCCCCCTCACTTTTGTAAGTTTGAGGAGCACGACCCTGTCCCCCCAGATTGGTTTTCCTAGGGCTGGCAATAAATGCCTAAATATCCAGATCTCCCTCCAGTTCATACCATCATTATTACCTCTTATCCTCCGTGGTGCGTTTTAAACTACGCAGTATTTTAATTGTTTATCATTTCTCCACTGAGCCATGGATGGCTCTTTTTAAAGATTTGGTTTTTTTGCCTGTGGATATTTTCCATGAGAGGAAATCAGAGATTAACCACCTGGAACTACGTTTTATAAAAGCCTTATGCCTTTCCTCCCCAGGACCTATCCTGGGCACAGACATCCTATGTGAGTCCTTTGGGTAGAGAGTCCTCTTTGGAGACTCCTGGGTGATCTGTCCTTTTATCACAGTTCCACTTCAGCACTGCACCTCCCTGAGTTTGTGACTTTATTCACTTTTGTTTTAAGTTTCCATTTTCCAAATAAGTATAAAATGTACTTAATAAATTGGAAGAGTGTATAAAATATTTCCAAAGAGGCAAGAAAGAGGTAGATTTCAGAAAAAATAAAGTATTCCATTATTCCACTTTCATTTTTTTCTTCCCATGACAGAGTGTAGTAACATTCTGAGATCTGGTGTTTTCTTTTTTAAAAAAATATTTATTTATTTATTTATTTGGTTGCACCGGGTCTTAGTTGTGGCAGGTGGGCTCCTTAGTTGTGGCCTGTGAACTCTTAGTTGTGGCATGCATGTGGGATCTAGTTCCCCGACCAGGGATCCAACCTGGGCCCCCTGCATTGGGAGCTCGGAGTCTTATCCACTTCGCCACCTGGGAAGTCCCTGAGATCTGGTTTTTTCTTTTGGGTGATTTCAAATGCAATATCAGGGCTTACGCTTCCAGCATCTAGTAGTGTGTTCAATTATGATTGTTTTCCACGCAATTTTTTCCCATGGAAATAATAATCAACTGACATTTATTTTCTGAAATGAATGGATGTTTGTGGGGGGGTTTTGTTGTTGAATTAGAAAAATGCCTTACAATTTTCTTTCATCCTTTATACATAAACACTGGGTTTAAGTGATTTTACCGGACTGTTCAAATACTGGGTTTCTGTGTTTAAAGTATCGATGCTGGTCCAGAGCAACTAACTGGGAAGCAGAGACCTGAAGTCAGTGTCTCTTAGCTAAGCTAGCCCCCTCCCCACCCCATGCAAAGGGAAGTACTTGAAGGCCTAGTTGGTTCTTCTAGGGAGCCTCACCTGTGGGTGTCCTATCTGCTCACACCTACTGTGGAAGAAGCCTTTATGCTGAGAGAAGCTACAGAGACCTGAAAAGCTGGGGATGTACATGCACATGGCAGGAGGCGTTTGTCGGGGTCTAGGGAGTGATGCTGTTTCTGAGATTGTAATTGTCTTTTCCTAGGGCCTGTTTCTAGACGTAGGCTTGAGCTTTGCATCCGCAGTGTAAATGCACTGGGAGTAATTTGTGTACATAGAGGAAGTCTGTGAAGTCAGGAGATCTGTCTTCTGGACAGAGTGTTTATGAATTGGAGAGTTCATTTGGGTCACAATCTGAAATACTTTCTGGCCAAGAGTTCCTCACTTGTGAGAACAGAAGCCTGAGAGAGGGAGTGTTTCCATTATGTCTTGAGAAGAGAGTGTGCAGAGCTCCCAGAGTTTGTTCCTGACACTGCTCAGGTGCCCCTACCCTCCATTACCAGGGACTGACCCACTCTAGGGTTTGTGTCCCAACAAGGGGAGCCTGGACCTCAAACTTGGGAAGCAAGGCTGCTTCTGAAATATGGGGAAGCAGGCTGCTTCTCTCACCTGATTCGAATATTTGTGTTTCTTTCCTTGTATGCGTTTACATCTTGGATATTGCAACTCTTAATTCTGTTTCCCTTGGTAGTTTGTGATATTATTTCCCGTGTGAGTGTGTAAGATTTCTCATTCTTGGACTTTGAAGATGTAAATTGATTGAAAGAAACAATGGGAGGAAGGCAAGAAATTCTGGAACCAAGCAGAATATTTGTTCCTTTTAGGCAAGAGACCCTCAAGATAAGAGATGGGTGTATTTGAGTTTTCAGGTGGATTTTACATTTTGTAGGTCATTTGAGTATATGTGACCCTAGAGAGCTTTGAAAATTTAAATACTGTGATATTAGTAAGGCAATGAGTTCCTATTTTAATTGATACGAGAAAAACTACTCAAAACTTACTTAACCCCCCCCCCCACCCTTTTTTTTTGGCCTTGCTGCATGGCATGTGGGATCTTAGTTGCCTGACCAGGGATCGAACCTGTGTCTCCTGCATTGGAAGTGTGGGGTCTTAACCAGTGGACCACCAGGGAAGTCCCATAAAACCATTGAAAATCCTAAAACATTTAATGGATTAGGACCAAATCCTGAGTGTATTATAAAATGTTGCTTATTCTTGAGATAACCCCCTAGAGTGAGATACAAGGAGGAAGTATGATGCCTCTTCTTATTTTAGTTAGAAAGAGATTTGGAACTTCATTTTTTATGGTTTAAATTTTATAAGCATTAATGTTCAAAGGAGTAAATCTTAGAATGGTTTCCTCTGTAGAAAAGTAAAAGTTAAATAAATTTAAAAATAAAAATTTTAAAGCAAAAGTAAGTTAATTAAAAATAAAGGCTATTAAATAGAAAAATATGGTTTACATAAATTACTCAGTTTATTTTAAATAATAATTCATGCGAAGGTTAGCAAAAATCCGTAAGAGGAGAAGGTCTAAAGTAGATTCACTCCGGAACATCCTGATCCCCTCCAGGATTTCTTTGTTGGGATTTATCTGTATTATAGTGAAGCTGTGACAGAGGCTGTGTTGGACACAACGTATGGGGCACGGGTTGAAGAGGGGGATTATATCCTGTGCAAGAGGTAGGTCCAGTGAGTGGTCAGTCCCAAAAGAGCAGTTATATAAAAATAGAGAAGAGGGGGGAAAGGCTGTATTAGATGGCAGGCTTGAGTCCACACTCTTAATTCAAGAGAGCTCCTTAGGACACTTAAGTGCCTCTACTGCTGCTGCTGCTGCCTCTGTTGAAACAAACGTCCTGTCCTTCCAGGTTACAGAGGACAACACCATGGCAACCCTGTGGAACAGCCAAGGGATTAGTTCAAACCTGACTTGAGCCCAGGTTCCTTATACTTCGTAAAACAACCACTTGTCTTGGAGGCAGCCTGTCACCCTGATGGCACTGATTTGAGGCTCTATGGAGGAAAAAATTTATAAATAGCAGGGTACAGAGGACACCCCTCTCCTGAAGCATATCCAGGGACTAAAAAAACAAAACAGGGAAGGACAAGAGGGAGAGGACAAAAGAAAAAAATTCTGAAACAAAGGTCCACAATTTGACTCAATTGGAAATCCAAAATATACTGAAAGAATTTACACAACAAAAGAGATGAAAGGGCACTACTTGGCTTTGGGGTCAACATAGTTGGTGAAGTAATTTTGCCATCTGCTATACTACAGTAATTCTCAAACCTTCATGCAAATAATCAATACCATGGCTCAAATTACAGTTATACGTGGGATGCCTTAAATTTAAGTCAGATACCTATGATAATCTTAGAGAAGTTAGTAACTATCATGTAGAATACAAATAGGTATGTTTCACCTTAACTATGAGAACTGTGGTCTTACCTGAATTCCCCATGATTGTTTTAAACTATCCCACACCCAGCGGGGAAGGTCTGAACCAATGAGTTATAAATTAAATTTTAATTTAGTCTTTGACACTTTCAAATTACATTATGAAAAATGGGACCCTAAGACCTTACCCCAGTTAAATTACTTACTGTGGCCCAAGGTAAATTAAACAGGTTCTTGAAGGATTGCAAACCAATGTACAACACCTGTTTACTGAAGAAGTCATTATCCCCTCTCTTCTCCTTTTAACAGCTTTATTTGGCATGTTCTTCAAACTGAAAAGAACAAATGGCACCTCAGGGTGGATAATGGCAACCTTGAGGCCATGATCACACCAAAAAACCCCTATTCCCAGTCCCCAACATTGTGGAAATTTTTGACTCCATTCATTCAGTATCTGGTAAACATTCTGCTCTCACAGATTGGGCTAAGTCTGTTCTGTTCAGTGTCTATTTTAACAGTCTCTCTACTGCAGTTGCCTTCACTTCTAAAAGGACATGATATTCTTTTACCTGGTTACCCTCAGGGAACCTCAACACCATTGCCACTGCACACAGCCCCTGAAGGCAGGGTCTGAACTGTAGCCACCTTCCTCCAGAAGCACAGGTATGACATTACATCAATGGCATCCTCTTCTGAGGATATTCAGGATATTCAAATATTGAGAATAGAGCTCATAAAAAGCGCAGAGTCTATTGCCATATATAGCACGTGAGACACTGACACCTTGTTCAAATTCCTAAAAATTATTTGGTAATCTGGGGCCTGCTCCCTCCCTGACATGGTAGAAATAAGTTGTTCATAGGCTTCTAATGCAAGAGCCTGCCCTAGGCCCCAAAGTGTATGGCATTCGAGCTGCAGTTGTCTCTTCCTTTTTTTTTTTTAAATTAATTAATTTATTTATTTATTTATTGGCTGCATTGGGTCTTCCTTGCTGCACGGGCTTTCTCTAGTTGCGGTGAGCGGGGCTACTCTTTGTTGCAGTGTACGGGCTTCTCATTGCGGTGGCTTCTCTTTGTTGCAGAGCACAGGCTCTAGACACGCGGGCTTCGGTAGTTGTGGCTCGCGGGCTCTAGAGCGCAGGCTCAGTAGTTGTGGCGCATGGGCTTAGTTGGTCCATGGCATATGGGATCTTCCCGGACCAGCGCTCGAACCTGTGTCCCCTGCATTGGCAGGCAGATTCTTAACCACTGTGCCACCAGGGAAGTCCCTGCAATTATCCCTTCTGACAGAGCTGTGCTAAAAATAGATAGCCCTGAGCATGTGACCCCTCATCCAGATTCCCATTATGATTTGGGACCTGTAAACAGCACCCCAAGAGCTCAGCTACAGAGACACCCTTGAGACAAGATACAGCTAAACCTGGGCCCCCCTGCCATAACCTGCCTGCAGGAGGGGTGGCCTCCCTTCTCCTCAGTTCCTTGCCAGGTGCCAGGTGCTCAAGGAGGTCACCCCTTTCCCAGGCCCCTAGGCTCCCTGTGAGCTCCTTAGGATTCCCCGAGTGAAAAGCAATGAGAGTTTTAGACATTAGAGACAACATCACCGCAATCGTACATGATCCAGCTCAGGCAGTTGCTGCTTTTCATCCCTCATTTAGGACAGCCTGATGAAGGATGGGTCTCAAGGGTCCACAACTGACCAAACATCAGGCTGTCGTCTTAGCCCTGATCAGAAGTTGCCTTCGTCAGCATGTGTTTGCAGACCCCTGAATGATTGTCTAAGAGTTGCCCCTTTGTGGTCAAAGAATTCTGGAAATCTCTTGCCTAACAGATACCCACAATAGAAATCAAGATAACACTTGTCTGTATGTATACTGAGGCCACAACACAGGGCCTCGCCAGAACACTCTTATCCGCGTCAGAGTCCCAGGCACTACTGATAGTAACCAAGGCACTCATTTCACTTTTCAGAATATACAGTGCTGGGCTGTGGAACACGGCATTCAGTGTAGTTTTACCCTCTCTTTTCCAGGTCTCAGGCTCCAGGCCTCATTAAGAGCACCAAAATGGCTCATTGAAATAACTTCAAATCAATTGACTGAAGATGGCCTTTTTCAGTCATCAGTCATCAGGGATGAATATTAATGCAGCTGTCTTTATCTTTTTTTTTTTTCCTATAAGACTTTACTTTTTTTTACAGCAAACAATTTTAGGTTTACAGAAAACTTGATCAGAAAGTACAGAGAGTTCCCACATAATCCTTCTACCTCCACATAGTTTGCCTTATTTTTTATATTTTGTTATACTGTCTTCAGGCTTTGGCAATGTATCCACGGACAGTTACATGTGTCCATGATTCCTGTGTCCTGTAGAATACTTTCACTGCCCTAAAATTCTCTCATGTTCCACCTACTCATTCATTCCTTCTCACTCCCAAATCTCTGGCAACCAAAAATCTTTCACTTTCTCAGTTTTGTCTTTTCCAGAACTGTGCCTGGAATCATACAGTGTGTGGACTCGTCATATTGGTTGCTTTCACTTAGCAATATGATTTTTAACATTTATCCACATCTTTTTCGCTTGATACCTCATTTCCTTTTATTACTTGTTGATATATTTTATCGTATGGATGTTCCCATGATTAATTTTCCATTTGCAATTGGGGGATATCTTTTTACCTGTAAGTCCTGACAATCATGAATAAAGCTCTTATAAAAATTCACGTGCAAGTTTTTTTTTGTTTCTGTGGGTTTTTTTTTTTTTTTTTTGAGAGAGTTCTTTTGGGTTTTTTGTTTGTTTTGTTTTGTTTTGTTTTTTGGCTTCCCATCTGGCATGCAGGATCTTAGTTCCCCCACCAGGGATTGAACCCCATGCCCCCTGCAATGGAAGCACTGAGTCTTAACCACTGGACCGCCAGGGAAGTCCCCCAAGTTTTTTTTATGAGCATAATTTTTCAACTCTTTTTGGGGAAATACGAAGAAGCCCGATTGCTAGCTTGTCTGGCAAGAATAGGATTAGTTTTTTAAGAAACCTCCCATCTTCCAGAGTAGGCATATCGTTTTCCATTCCCACCGGCAATGAATGCGGGTTCCTGTTGTCCCACATCTTCTCCATCATTTGGTCATGGTTCTCAGTGTTTTGAATTTCAACCATTGTGGTGTCTAGTAATATCTCCTCCTTTTATTTGGAATTCCTAATGACATATGATGTTGAGCATTTTTTCTTATGCTTATTTACAATCCGTATACCTTCTTTGGTGAGGTGTGTGTTCACATCATTTGCCTGTCTTCTAATTGTTGAGTTTTAAGAGTTTTTTGGACATTTTGGATACTAGTCCTTTATCAGATAAATGTTTTTTTTTTTTTTTCCATGCTAACTCTCTTTTTCTTTTTCTTTTGGCTGTGCTGGATCTTAGTTGCTGCGCACGGGCTTTCTCTAGTTGCGGCGAGAGGGGGGCTATTCTTCCCTCTGCTGCGTGGCCTTCTCATTGGAGTGGCTTCTCTTGTGGAGCACTGGCTCTAGGCGCACGGGCTTCAGTAGTTGCAGCACGCGGGCCCCAGAACACACAGGCTCAGTAGTTGCGGCCCACGGGCTTAGTTGCCCCGCGGCATGTGGGATCTTCCGGGACCAGGGATCAAACCTGTGTCCCCTGCATTGGCGGGCGTTTTCTTAACCACTAGATCACCAGGGAAGTCCCCAGATAAATGTTTTGCAAAGATTTTTCTCCCAGACTGTGGCTTGTGTATTCAGTCTCTTAATGCTGTCTTTCACAGAGCAGGTTTTCATTTAATGAGGTCAAACTTACTATTTTTTTTTCTCTCATTGATCTTGCTTTTGGTGTTTTATCTAAAAATTCATCACCAAATCCAAGGTTGCCTACATTTTCCCCTATGTTATCTTCTAGTAATTTTGCATTTTACATTAGATCTGTGATCCATTTTGAGTTAATTTTTGTGAAAGGTATAAGATCCATATGTAGAGTTGTGGGGGTTTTTTGTATATGCATGTTGAGTTTTCCTGGCACTATTTGTTGAATATACTATGTTTTCTCCATTGAATTGCATTTGATCATTTGTCAAAGATCAGTTGATTATATTTGTTTGGATCTATAAGAAAATATTGATTTTAGTGTATTAACCATTTATCCTTAAACCTTAATCTACTCATGTGTTAGTTCATGGGGCTTCTTTATTATTGTTGATTTTTTGAGATTTTCTCCTTAGATGATCATGTCGTGTGCAACAAAGACACAAGTATTTTTTACTTCCCATTCTGTATACCTTTCTCCTTCTTTGTTTTGATCAATACAGTTTCAGTATAGTTTTGATCAGTACTGGTGAGAATGAACATCATTGCCTTCTTCCTGATCTTACCAGGAAAGCATCTTATTTCTCACCAGGAGGTATCATGTTAACTGCAGGTTTCTTGTAGATGATCTTTCTCAGGATGAGGAAATTTCCCGCTATTTCTAGTTTGCTGTCATAAATGGATTTTGAATTTTGTCAGATTTCCTCTCCTTTCATTCTTGATATTAGTATCTTTTTTCTCAGCTTGTATAGATGTATGTCAATTTTATTAATCTTTTAAAGGAAGCAGCTTTTGGTTTTACTGATTTTTCTCTATTGATTTCTCATATTGTTGATTTCTTTTCTAATTTTTATTACTTCTCTTTTTGTACTTTATATTTTTAAAATAGGTTATTTATTTATTATTTTAAAAAATTATTTTTATTTATTTATTTTTGGCTGCATTGGATCTTTGTTGCTGCGTGTGGGCTTTCTCTAGTTGTGGTGAGCGGAGGCCACTCTTCGTTATGGTGCGTGGGCTTCTCATTGTGGTGGCGTCTCTTGTTGTGGAGCACGGGCTCTAGGCGTGCAAGCTTCAGTAAGTGTAGCACGCGGGCTCTAGAGCTCAGGCTCGGTAGTTGTGGCGCACGGGCTTAGTTGCTCTGTGGCATGTGGGATCTTCCTGGACCAGGGCTTGAACCTGTGTCCCCTGCATTGGCAGGCGGATTCTTAACCACTGTGCCACCAGGGAAGGCCCTCTTGCATATTCTTTTTTTAAAAAATAAATTTATTTATTTATTTTTGGCTGCGTTGGGTCTTTATTGCTGCACATAGGCTTTCTCTAGTTGCGGCAAGCAGGAGCTACTCTTCATTGTGGTGTGTGGGCTTCTCATTGTGGTGGCTTCTTTTGTTGCAGAGCAGGGTCTCTAGGCGCGCGGGCTCAGTAGTTGTGGCTTGCGGGCTGTAGAGTGCAGGCTCAGTAGTTGTGGCGCACGGGCGTAGTTGCTCCGTGGCATGTGGGATCTTCCCAGACGAGGGCTCAAACCTGTGTCCCCTGCATTGGTAGGCGGATTCTTAATCACTGCGCCACCAGGGAAGTGCCCCTCTTGCATATTCTTGATTGAGTGTCTATGTCTATGTTTGCCAAGAGTTGGCTAGAAGCTGCTCTGAGGCACATGAGTGTACGGATTTTGTAATCTAAGTTGTCATGTCTTCTTCCTCATGTCTGAGCTCTAAGATCCAAATTACTTTCTAGCCCATCAAATAGAACAGAGAGAGAGGAAGAATTGCATCTGTGGTGAATATTATACAAGTTAAAAGTAATATTCTCCACAGAATATTTGCATTCAGCCACTTGCATCTGATTACTTCTAATGGCCTGGAGTACCTAGAACTATATGGCCAGCTAGGCTTTGTTAAACGTTTGCTTTCCACAGGCCTCCTGGAATCTCATGTTTGGTGATGAAAATAAAAGAGAAACCCTCTATTTCTTTACCATGTTTTTATTCATTGAAACCTCATGTAGATCTGACCTTCTGCTTCATGGAGTGCTGTAAACAGTAGGTAATAAAGAAGGAGATGAAAGGTTTTCTCACAAGGAATGAATGGTCTTAAAATGATAACATTTGTTTCATTTATATAGCATTGTGTCATTTCCCAACATACTCTGGACCCTTCCATTAGAGAGCAGTAATATATAATATGATCACTATAAAAGTATGTAATAGCCATGTGTTCATGATGCTGTTAAATTTATGAGGAAGTAAGTGTGGACAGAGAGTTTTTGATGATCAAGTCATAGAATAAAGGTTTGGAAATAGCAGAATCATACATAACCTGCCTATAAATGGAGTATAGGTGTCCAATGCTGTCAGTCTTACTCATCCTACCATACACATATTTGGTATGTTTTAGGACTCAGTGATTTTTGAGGATGTGGCTGTGAACTTCACCCTCGAGGAATGGGCTTTACTGAATTTTTCACAGAAGAAACTCTATAGAGATGTGATGCGGGAAACCTTGAGGAACCTGGCCTCAGTAGGTAAGGATGACAACTTTCCTTTACTTTGTCAGAGAACAAGTTTTCTTGCCCATGAACATTGTTCATGTAGAATGTGGAAAGGGAGCACATTGGTAAATAAGCTAGGCATGGTCACAGCTCATTATACAACTAGAATCTAATAATTTTTATATAATTCCTAATATTTTGGAGTCATTTTTCTGGGTTTGCATTTTAGGGAAGAAATGGGAAGATCATGACGTTGAAGATCAGTACAAAAATCAGAGGAGAAAACCAAGGTGAGTCTCTCTCACAATAGAAAGTACTCTCTCATGTCAGAGTCCTGGTATAATATGAAATTTTAAAAACAAGCAAACAAAAGAAATAAGCCTGACTTCAAATGTATTTATTCTTAGAAGATTTTCACCAAAATACCCTCTTATATATGATATAGATTTTCAGTGTTTGCAAAATAGTTCACTTGGAAACAGTATTCATAAACCCTATGTATGGATATCACTGTTTTGATGATAGCAAGGGTGAAGTCCCGTTGCAGGGTATTCAGTATATTCAATTCCAGATAATTTAGGCAAGGCAGGAAATCTACACTTTGGAGATAAATCATAAAAATGTAGTTCAAGTATTCTAATAAATATAAAATCATTAATAAAGAAATCATTGATAACATGCTTCTCCTATTTTACAGAAATCATGTGGTAGGAAGACTCTTTGAAAATAAAGAGGGTAGTCAATGTGGAGAAAACTTCAGCTTTATTTCAAATCTCAGTCTGAACAAGAAAACTGCTGGAGTGAAACCACATGAATGCAGTGCATGTGGAAAAGTCTTCATGCGTCTTTCATCCCTTAATAGACACATGAGATGTCACACTGGACATAAACCATATGAATATCAGAAATATGGGGAGAAGCCATATAAATGTAAGGAACATGGGGAAGTCTTCCATTATCTCCAGTATTTTGAAAAACATGAAGGAAATCACAATGGAAAGAAAACCTATACATGTGTGGAATGTGGGAAAACCTTCATGTGGCTCAGAAGTTTTCAAAGACACAAGGTAACGCACACTGGAAATTCTCCTCATAAATGTAAGGAATGTGGCAAAACCTTTATTTCTTCAAATTCTCTTCAAATACATGAAAGAACCCACACTGGAGAAAAATCCTATCAATGTATACAATGTGGAAAAGCCTATGGATATCATCAAAATTTTCAAACACATTTAAGGACTCACACAGAAGAGAAACCGTTTGAATGTAAAAAATGTAGTAACGTTTTCATTTGTCCTGGTTCTCTTCGGAAACATGAAAGAACTCATACTGAGGTGAAACCCTATGAATGTAAGCAATGTGGTAAAGCTTTCCGTTCTCACGTAGACTTCCAGTTACATGAAAGAAATCATACTGGAGAAAAACCCTATGAATGTAAAAAATGTAGTAAAGCATTCAGCTTTCTCAGTTACCTTCGAAAACATGAAAGAACTCACACTGAAGAGAAACACTATGATTGTAAACATTGTGGTAAAGCTTACAGAGATTACAAATTCTTACAAATACATGAAAGAACTCATACTGGAGAGAAACCCTATGAATGTAAACACTGTGGTAAAGCCTTCAGTTATTATAGTTCCTTGAAAATACACAGAAGGACTCATACTGGAGAGAGACCCTATGAATGTAAGGAATGTGGGAAAACTTACAGATATTACAATTCCTTTCAAACACATGAAAGGACTCACACAGGAGAAAAACCCTATGAATGTAAACAATGTGGTAAAGCTTTCAGTTCTCAAAGAGGTTTCCAAGTACATGTAAGAAATCACACTGGAGAAAAACCGTATGAATGTAAAATATGTAGTAAAGCATTCAGTTGTCCCAGTTCTCTTCGAAAACATGAAAGAACTCACAGTGGAGAGAAACCTTATGAATGTAAGGAATGTGGGAAAGCCTTCATTTGTCACACAAACTATCGAAGGCATGTGAAAATGCACACTGGAGAGAAACCCTATGAATGTAAGCAATGTAGTAAAGCATTCGTGTGTCCCAGTTATCTGCGCAAACATGAAAAAACTCATACTGGAGAGAAACCCTATGAATGTCAACAATGTGGTAAAGCCTTCAGTTATTACTATTCCTTACAAACACATGAAAAAACTCATACTGGAGAGAAACCCTATGAATGTAAACATTGTGGTAAAGCCTTTAGTTATTACCATTCCTTTTACACACATGAAAAAACTCACACTGGAGAGAAACCCTATAAATGTAGTGAATGTGGAAAAGCCTTCATTTGTCACTCAAACTGTCTAAGACATGTGAGACTGCACAGTGGAGAGAACCATATAAATGTGAAGAATGTGGGAAAGCCTACAGTCATCTTAATTCCTTCAGAAGGCACAAAAAGACTCACTGGATAATCTTCCTGAATGTAAACAGCATGGTAAGGGACTTCCCTGGCAGTCCATTGGTTAAGACTCCATGCTTCCAATGCAGGGGCTGCAGGTTCGATCCCTGGTTGGGGAACTAAGATCCCACATGCTGCGTGGTGTGGCCAAAAAAACCAAAAAACAAAAGAAGTTAAACAGCATGGTAAGTCTTCATGGGCCCACATTACATATGAAATCTCCTACAGAAAAGAAAAAATGTAAGTAACATGACAAAGTTTGATGGAAATTGATTTATGTATAATGTTCCAGAAAACTTTCAGCATGAAAAACTTGTTATTAATGTTGTAAATATATTATGTTTATCAAACCTCTTCCTTGAAGTGCATCACTGGACCGTGGATTTCTACCGGTTAATTTTTAGAAATGAATATTGAAGTGAGATAATTCTACAAGTTGTTTTCAACAGTAGTACATATGAGTAATAGGTAGTCCTTTTTTCTTAAATTAGTTAATATTTTCTCTCAGTTTTGAACCTGTTGGATCCTTGCATGAATTAAAGTGTGTTTCTAATAAGCAATTAGGTTAATTTTTAAATAATGTTTTATTTGTTCTGTGTTAAAGGACCACTGAAAAATGATAGTTTGGATTTTCCTACTGGCTTTGTGGTGGTTTCTAGATATCCCTAGTCCAGTATATATATTCCACCTTTGTTACTGACAAAGCTCCTCTTTAGGGGTGACGGGTATCTGAGCCTTTTTCCACTTTCCATATGAATAAACAGTTGGAAAAAAATTTTTGTGTGTGTCAAGTTTATGAAAGAATATAGTTTCATGTGAGTTATTATTTTCACATTTGGGCCTTTGCTTTTTGTCCTTTATTCTGACTGGTATTTGGTGAATAGAGTTTGATTTAAGCAGAGAGATATGAAAGGCCCCAAAAAATGTAAAATTGGAGATATCCTCCCTGTGGATAATGTTAGGAACTAGAGTTTACAGAATTCATCCCCCTTATGGCTCCATGTTAGAATTCACCAATAGCCTCACTTGCATAGGATTTGGAAGGCAGAAACGAACATGGCATTAGTCAGAGTTTGGAGCCACCATACAGGGAGAGAGACTGATACATATAGGAACTTCAGGGATACCATCTTCCAGCCTATTTTCTGGATTGTTGATCTTCTAATCAAGAGTATCCTCAAAACCACCACCAACTGTTTGATTTCCATTTTTGTAGAGCTGTGGGTTTCCACTGATGTCTTTCCAAGATCCACATCAAAGATCCATTAAAGTTTGGATTTTTTGGTAAGTTCTTTTGTGTCTATCAGGAAACTAATTCAGACTTTCATGCTTGGAAGTATTATCTGATTCCCCTCTTCTCTACTTATATCCATATAAGGTCTAATTTGCACAGGAAACGCATTATGCTTTTAGCAGTGCTAGTGAGAATGTTTGCATTTACTAAGGTGCAGTCAGTAAAGAACGACATGGGAGTTTGTTTCTCTGCTGATTGTACACTGGCTGCCTTCACCTGGTCCTTCCATGTGAGAATAAGCACCTTCCTCATGTCAGCAGGACCGTGGGTGTCTCCTATTCCTTGTAGCTGAATGTATGTCTAAATGTTTTCAAATATGTGTGCGCATTTTTTTGTCAAAAGAAACCTTCTGTATTTCTTTCATTGAAATATATTATTAACTCTTTTCTAAGCTGTCACATGATAAGAAATACTGTGTTTTTTATTTCCTAAGAGGATATATTAAAAAGTCCCATTATAATTGTGGATTTTCAAATAAACTTTGTGGTTTTCTTCATTTCATCTTTATAAATTATGAGTCAGTGTTATCATTTCCATAAAAGTTCAGGTAATTTTTCTCAGGCATATTTTATTTTTTAATATCTACAGTTTTTGACATGAAACTAATTTCTCACTCATAATTAATACCCCAAACTTAAATTATGTTTTTTCAGTGCCCACTTGCCAGTGACCTGCATGATTACACCTGTAGTCAAAGAGAGGAGGGTAATGAATTCTGATAATAAGAATGACTGCAAGGTACACGTGACCATGAAGTGTATCATAAAAGGTACTTTGGACTTTTATAGGATTTTGAGGAAGTCAGGATGGCAGAGCAGTCTAAGACGTTGTGTTCAGGATTTTGGCTTATGTTATACGATTTGATTGCTATTGAAGGCATCAACAATTTTTTGTGTATTGAATGCTGTGAGGGCTAATCTTTCTCCTATCATTGGTAATTGTAAACTTTGTTTTCTCAAAGGCCAAAACAATTTGATGGAATTAAATTTAATTCATGAGAAGCCCCAGTAGTCATATTAGTAAGAAGAGGGAAATATTGGTCACTGTTACGATTTGAAACTTTATCTTTTATCATTGTTAGATATATGTTTATAAAATCCCCTTATAAATGTCTTGGCCCATCATAGTCACTGACTACCTTTAATGAAGGACGTATGTGACATTTTCTCTTTAAAGGATAAGAGTAGGCCTTGCCCTGAATGTAGGCCAGCTCCTGGTCCTTTGGAACAGCTTTTGCCTTTCCTACGTATTACTAAAAACTGTTGTATTATACACTTTTTACCATAAAGTGTGTCAGTTAAAATATATAAATTAACTCCTTAGTATGCTATGTAATATTTTCAGTAACTCCCTTATGATTCCACTGAGTTGAATAAGTTTAGATAAACACAAATGTAGCAAGGGAGAAAGACAAGACCGCTGTTCCAGTCAAGCCTTTCTTGCGCAGACACTATACTCTTGAAGCTAATGATTCAACATCCCTCATTGCCATGCACTTAAGAGTCAGTGTACCCCATTTAGCACAAATAAACAAGGCACTGTAGGATTTGGTTATAGCGGAGTGAGACAAACAAGTTCTTGCAGTCATGGTGCTTATAATTTTGTGGGAACAAGAGAGATGGTTAACATGGTAAAGCTTTGGTTTATAAGATGGAAATAAGGGCTTTGATGAAATGTAAAGAATGAAATGCGATATAGGAAGGTAGGGTGAGTGTGCGGGGCCTTGTGTCCAGGATGCGGAGGAGCGACTGCCTGTGGCCTCCCCGTGGTCAACTCTGGAATCTGCGGACCTGAGTCCATTGCGGGGACCGCTTGGACCTCAGTTGCCTCCGTGCACAGTGCGGGGGCTGGGCTGGCAGCTGGGACCCTGGACGTTCTGTCCAGTTACTGCGCCTGACAACTTCAGCCCGGGGCTTCTCTCAGCAGCTCTGTACCTACAGTCTCTCATCTGCCCTTAATTGTATGATGAGATGGGGTGTGTCAGCAGTGGATAATCCTGACTCTTGTCTTTTGGGTTCATATGTGGGAGGAGCTGTGGTCTGTGGAGTCCTCAGTCCCTCCTTTCTTTCTAGAGGGGATCAGTTTTCTCCTGAGTTTTCCAAATGTTTGGGGAGCAGGAGCTCAAATCCACGACCCTAACCCCCTAGCCTACTCTTCCTAGGGCTGGCAATATGTCCCTAAATTTCCAGATCCCTCCTGAATTCCCAAAGCCAACTTTCCCTCTCTGGTCACAGCATCATTATCAACTTTTTGTCCACCATGGTGCATTTCAGACTCAATATTTTAACTTTATTAATTTTTCTCAGGGCCCTGGATAGGATATTTTTTAAAATTCATATTTGTCTGTGGATTTTTACATGAGAAGAAGGTGAAGAATAATTACCTGGAACTAGGTTGCATGAAATCCTGTGCCTCTTCTCCCAGAATATTTCCTGGGCAACAGACATCTCGTTTGAGTCGTTTGGGTGAAGGATCTACTTTGGAGACATTCCTAGGTGATCTGTCCTTTTCATGGCATTACTCCTCCCTGAGTTTGCAAGTTCATTCGCTATTTTAATTATCTGTTTTTCAATAAGTGTAAATATGTTTAATCAATAGATCTTGAAAGAGAGTATATAGTATTTCCAAAGAGTCAAGAAACAGGTGAATTTCAGAAAAAAATGAAAGATTCTATTATTACATTCCATTTGTTAAAATTTTTGTTTCCTTTTTTCTTTCCACGAATGGATGTAGTAGCATTCTGAGATCTGTTCTTTTGGGTGATTTCAAATGCAGTATCAGGGCTTATGCTTCCAAGATTTAGAAGTGCATTCAATTATGATTGTTTTCCAAGCAATTTCTTGCATGGAAATAATAATTAACTGACATTTATTTTCTGAAAATAGTGGATATTTGTGCACTTTCTTCTTGAACTAGAGAAATGCCTTACGATTTTCTTCTATTCTTTACACATAAACACTGGGTTTGAGTGCTTTTGCTGGATTGTTCCAACACTGGGTTTGTATATTTAGAGTATAAATGGTGGTCCAGCACCTCCAGGGGGAAGCAGAGCCTGTCAGCGTCTCCAATCTTTGAGGATGCAAAGGGAAGTTCTTGAAGGGCCAGCTGGTTCTCTTTGGGGAGTCTCCTCCTGCAGGTGTCCTACCTGCTCACATCCACCGTGGAAGGAGCCTTTATACTGAGAGAAGCTACGGAGCCCTGGAAATGGGGATGCACATGTGATAGTGGGTGGGGGGATGGGGGTAATCCCCTTTCTGAGGTTGTAACTCGTTTACTTGGGCCTGTTTCTAGACATAGGCTTGAGCTTTGCATCCGCAGCGTAGGTGCGCTCAGAGTAATTTGAGTACGTTGAGAAAGTCTGTGAAGGTCAGGAGTTCTGTCTTCTAAACAAAGGGCTTATGAATTTGGGAGCTTGTTTGGGTCACAACCTTAAATTCAGTCTGTCCAGGAGTTTCCCCACTTGTGAGAATGGAAGCCTCGGGGAGGAAGGCTTATATGCTCACGGGATAGGATGGTATGTGAAGCCACCAGATATCGTTCCTTTGGCTGCTCAGGTGTCCCTATCCTCCATCACCAACCAGAAACTGACCAACTCCAGGGGTTGTATCCCCACAGGGGAGTCTGGCCCTCAAGCTTGGGAATGTGGGTTTTCTTCTGAACTGTGGGGAAGCAGGCTGTCTGTCTCACCTGATTCATGTATTTGCATTTCTTTCTTTGTATACATTTATATATTGAACTTTGCAGCTCTTAATTCTAGTTTATCTTAGCAGTTGTGATATTATTTCCTGTGTGAGTATATAAAATCTTTCATTCTGGGTTTTGAAAATGTAAATTGATTGAGAGATACAAGGGGAGGAAGGCAAGAAATTCTGGAACCAAATAGAATATTTGTTCATTTTAGGCAAAAGGTCCTCAAGATAAGAGATTTGAGTCTCAGGTGGATTTTACATTTTTAAGTCATTTGGGTTTGTGCATATCCCAAGAGGACTTTGAAAATTTAAGTTCTATAATATTGGTGAGGCAAATGAATCCCTATTTTAATTGATAAGAGGTAAACTACTATACAAATCATTGAAAATCCTAATACATTTAATGAATTAGGACCAGATCCCTTATGCATTATAAAATGTTACTTATTCCTGAGATAACCTCCTAGAGTGAGAAATAAAGAGAAACTCTGCCTCTTGTTATTTTACTTAGATTTGAAACTTCTCATTTTTTATGGTTTAAACTTTTATAAGTTAGTGTTTAAAGGAGTAAATCTTAGAATGCTTTCCTCTGTAGAAAAGTAAAAATCAAATAGATTTTAAATTAAAAAAAATTTTATTGAAGTATAGTTGATTTACAATGTTGTGTTTATTTCTGCTGTACAGCAAAGTGACTCAGTTTATATATATATATATATATATATATTCTTTTTCATATTCTTTTCCATTATGGTTTATCACAGGATACTGAATATAGTCCCCTGTGCTATAGAGTACGACCTTGTTGTTTATCCATTCTCTATATTGATATAGTAGTTTGCATCTGCAAATCCCAAACTTCCAATCCATCCCTTCCCCCCACAACCACAAGTCTGTTCTCTACGTCTGTGAGTCTGTTTCTGTTTTGTAGATAGGTTCATTTGTGTCGTATATTAGATTCCATATATAAGTGATATCGTGTGGTATTTGTCTTTCTCTTTCTGACTTAACTTCACTTAGTATGATAATCTCTAGGTCTACCCATGTTGCTGCAAATGGCCTTATTTCATTTTTTATGGCTGAGTAGTATTCCATTGTATATATATACACCACATCTTCTTGATCCATTCATCTGTGGATGGACATTTAGGTTGTTTCCATGTCTTGGCTATTGTGAATAGTGCTGCTGTGAACATAGGGGTGTATGTAACTTTTCGAATTATAGTTTTTTCTGGATATATGCTCAGGAGTGGGATTGCTGGATCATATGGCAACTCTATTTTTATTTTTTTGAGGAACCTCCATACTGTTTTCCATAGTGGTTGTACCAGTTTACATTCCCACCAACAGTGTAGGAGGGTTCCCTTTTCTCCACACCCTCCAGCATTTGTTATTTGTAGACTTTTTAATGATGGCCATTCTGACTGGTGTGAGGGGTACCTCACTGTAGTTTTGATTTGCATTTCTCTAATAGGGATGTTGAACATCGTTTCATGTGCCTCTTGGCCATCTGTTTGTCTTCTTTGGAGAAATGTCTATTTAGATCTTCTGCCCATTTTTCAATTGGGTTGTTTGTTTTTTGATATTGAGTTGTATGAGCTATTTGTATATTTTGGAAATGAAGCCCTTATTGGTCGCATCATTTGCAGATATTTTTTCCCAGTCTGTAGGTTGGCTTTTCACTTTGTTTATGGTTTCCTTTGCCATACAAAAGCTTGTAAGTTTGATTAGGTCCCATTTGTTTATTTTTGCTTTTATTTCTATTGCTTTGGGAGACTGACCTAAGAAAATGTTGGTACGATTTATGTCAGAGAATGTTTTGCCTGTGTTCTCTCCTAGGAGTTTTATGGTGTCATGTCTTGTATTTAAATCTTTAAGTCATTTTGAGTTTATTTTTGTGTATGGTATGAGGGTGTGTTCTAACTTCATTGATTTACATGCACCTTTCCTTGCTCTCTTAAGCTATTTCAAGCTGGCTCGAGAGGCCTGACTTACTCTCCTCAGAGACCTCAATTATGAAGGAATAAACCTTTTCATAGGCTATTTGGAGTGTGTGGTATCATCAGCTGAGGGGTTCATTCTTATGCTCAGAGGTTGAGCTGTCATGCCCTTTACTTCACAGGGGAGCTTGGAAATTACAGAAATGGTCTGGGCAGCTTCTAGAGTACATGGTCAGAAAACATTTCTACCTGATTGGAGAATGGAGATTTTATGTTCTTTTGGAAGAAAGTGCTGCTGACACTGTTATGTATTTCATAATCATGGGAAAAATTCACCATCAACCCATTGTGGATTTCACTGAACGCTCTGCAATCTACAGCTCCTTTAAAATTTTTTTTTATTTTATATTGGAGTATAGTTGATTAACAATGTTGTGTTAGTTTCGGGTGTACAGCAAAGTGATTCAGTTATACATATACATCTATCTATTCCTTTTCAAATTCTTTTCCCATTAGGTTATTACAGGGTATTGAGCAGAGTTCCCTGTGCTATACAGTAGGCCCTTGTTACCTATTTTAAATATAGCAATGTGTACTTGTCAATCCCAAACTCCCAATCTATCCCTCCCTCTACCCTTCTTCCCCAGTAACGATGTTTGTTCTCTAAGTCTGTGAGTCTGTTTCTGTTTTGTAAATAAGTTCATTTGTATCATTTTTTTTTGATTCTGCACATAAGCAACATCATATGATATTTGTCCTTCTCTGTCTGACTTAATTCACTTAGTATGATAATCTCCAGGTCCATCCATGTTGCTGCAAATGGCATTATTTCATTCTTTTTAGCGGCTGAGTAATATTCCATTGTATATATATACTGCATCTTCTTTATCCATTCATCTGTTGCTGGACATTTAGGTTGCTTCCATGTCTTGGCTATTGTAAACAGTGCTACAATGAACACTGTGGTGCATGTATCCTTTCGAACCATGTTTTTCTCCAGATATATGCCCAGGAGTGGGATTGCTGTGTCATAGGGTAGCTCTATTTTTAGTTTTCTAAGGAACCTCCATACTGTTCTCCACAGTGGCTGTACCAATTTACATTCCCACCAACAGTGTAGGAGGGTTTCCTTTTCTCCACACCCTCTCCAGCATTTGTTGTTTGTAGATTTTTTGATGATGACCATTCTGACTGGTGTGAGGTGATATCTCATTATAGTTTTGATTTGCATTTCTCTAGTAATTAGTGATGTTGAGCATATTTTCATGTGCTTCTTGGCCATCTGTATGTCTTCCTCGGAGAAATGTCTCTTTAGGTCTTCTGTGCATTTTTTTGATTGGGTTGTTTGTTTTTATGATATTGAGCTGCATGAGCTGCTTGTAAATTTTGGAGACTAATCCTTTGTCAGTCATATTGTTTGCAAATATTTTCTCCCATTCTGTGGGTTGTCTTTTCGTTTTGTTTATGGTTTCCTTTGTTGTGCAAAAGATTTTGAGTTTAATTAGGTCCCATTTGTTTGTTTTTGTTTTTATGTCCATTATTCTGGGAGACGGATCGAAAAAGATATGGCTGTGATTTATGTCTGAGAGTATTCTGCCTGTGTTCTGCCTAAGAGTTTTATAGTATCTGGTATTATGTTTAGGTCTTTAATCCATTTAGAGTTTTTTTTGTGTGTGGTGTTAAAGAGTGTTCTAATTTCATTATTTTATATGTAGCTGTTCAGTTTTCCCAGCACCATTTTTTTTTTTTTTTGTGATTGTGTTTTTATATATACGGTTTTATGGGTTTTTGTTGTTGTTGTTGTTTTTGTTTTGTTTTTTATGGCTGTGTTGGGTCTTTGTTTCTGTGCGAGGGCTTTCTCCAGTTGTGGCAAGCGGGGGCCACTCTTCATTGCGGTGCGCGGGCCTCTCACCATCGCGGCCCCTCCCGTTGCGGAGCACAGGCTCCAGACGCGCAGGCTCAGCAATTATGGCTCACGGGCCCAGTTGCTCTGTGGCATGTGGGATCTTCCCAGACCAGGGCTCGAACCCGTGTCCCCTGCATCGGCAGGCAGACTCTCAACCACTGCGCCACCAGGGAAGCCCCCCAGCACCATTTATTGAGGAGACTGTCTTTCCTCCATTGTATAGTTTTGCCTCTTTTGTTGTAGATTAATTGACCATAGGTGTGTGGGTTTACTTCTGGGCTTTCTATCCTGTTCCACTGATCTATATTTCTGTTATGTACCAGTATCATACTGTTTTGATGACTATAGCTTTGTAGTATAGTCTGAAGCCAGGCAGCCTGATTCCTCCAGCTCCATTTTTCTTTCTCAAGATTGCTTTGGCTATTTGGGGTCTTTTGTGTCTCCATACAAATTTTAAGATTTTTTGTTCTAATTCTGTGAAAAGTGCTATTGGTAATTTGATGGGGATTGCACTGAATCTGTAGATTGCCTTGGGTAGTATAGTCATTTTGACAGTATTGAGTCTTCCAATCCAAGAACACGGTGTACCTTTCCATCTGTTTGTGTTGTCTTCAATTTCTTTCATCAGCATCTTACAGTTTTCAGAGTACAGGTCTATTGTCTCCTTAGGTTTATTCCTAGGTATTTTATTCTTTTTGATGCAATGATAAATGGGATTGTTTCTTTAATTTTTCTTTCTGATTTTTCATTGTTAATGTGTAGAAATGCAACAGATTTCTGTGTGTTAATTTTGTATCCTGCAACTTTATTGAATTCATTGATAAGCTCTAGTAGTTTTCCAGTAGCATCTGTAGCATCTATAGTATCATGTCATCTGCAAACAGTGACAGTTTTACTTCTTTTGCAAGTTGGATTCCTTTTATTTCTCTTTCTTCTCTGATTGCCATGGCTAGGACTTCCAAAACTTTGTTGAATAAAAGTGGCAAGAGTGGACCTTCTTGTCATGTTCCTGATCTTAGAGGAAATGCTCTCAGGTTTTTGCAATCTACAGCTCTTAACCTGTTCCTCAAGGACAGCAAGGCCCAGGATAGACTGTAATGGTTCTGCCAGAAAGAGCTCTTCTGGCATATTATTGATTTGGTGTGTGTGCCTGTGTGTGCCAAGATTGGCTGTAAACAGCCCCGAGGCCCATGGGTATAGGGATTTTGAGGTCTAAGTTGTCATGTCTTCTTTGTTTCTGTGCTCTAAGTTCCAAATAACTCCTAACACATCTGTATGGCTGTTAGCATAACTGACACCATCTTGGACCTGTACAGTTCCTCCTGCCCTTCCACTGACCCTACCCAGGACTGTACTGTATGGAAAATCACTTCTCTGTCATTAAGGGCTGTGTAGTTAATAGATGCAGTTTAATGATCATTAGGTCTATGCTCTGTTAGCCTCCAAACAATGATGAAGACCTTCGCTGATGTATTCCTGGTACCCACGAGACTAGATGCCCATTCATAAATCTTGACTTGGGAGTGCAGTTCCTCTCTTCAGCCATGTACTCCCATACCCTAGGTGAATGATAAATTTGTCCCAGTTGCCCCTTGGCAGAGTGGAGTGCAGCTTCAAATGCTTCTGGATCATTGTCTGCCCACCTACCCTGTGAGTAAATTACTCTATAGTAAACAGATCCATTGATTTATATGGAGCTGCCTGCCTCGTTTTTTAGTCTCAAGATACCTTCTTGTCTCTGGGCACTTTTTGTTTCCTCTGTCCTTCAATACCATCAAATCGGTTGGAGAGAGAAAGGAAGAACTGCTCTGTGATGAATATTAACACAAATTAAAAGCAATGCTTATTTTTAAGAATATTTACATTTGGGCAGCTGCATGTCCTTCTAATGGGCTGGAATACAATTGACTCTTGTATAATGCAGGGGTTAGGTATTCTGACTCTCTGCCCGGTGGAACATCCATATAACTTAAATAGGCCCTCTGCATCTGCAGTTTCTCATCTTGGGTTCAACCAACCCTGGATCCTGGGCACTGTAGTATTTACCATTGAAAAACCTCCATGTATATGTGGATCCATGCAGCTCAAACCCGTGTTGTTTCAATGATCAACTATACTTTAGGACAATACAGCCAGCTGGGCTTTGTTAAAAGTTTGCTTAGGACTTCCGTAGTGGCACAGTGGTTAAGAATCCACCTGCCAATGCAGGGGACACGGATTCAAGCCCTGCTCTGGGAAGATCCCACATGCTGTGGAGCAACTAAGCCCGTGCGACACAACTACTGAGTCCGCGCTCTAGAGCCCACGTGCCACACCTACTGAAGCCCGAGCGCCCAGAGCCCGTGCTTCGCAACAAGAGAAGCCACCGCAATGAGAATCCTGCGCACCGCAACGAAGAGTAGCCCCCACTCACCACAACTAGAGAAAGCCCGCATGCAGCAACGAAGACCCAATGCAGCCAAAAATAAATAAATAGATAAATATATTAAAAAAATAAAAGTTTGCTTAATACAGGCCTCCTGGACTGTCATGTTTGGTGATGAAAATAGAAGAGAAAACTTTCTCCTTCTTCACTGTTTTTATTAATGGAAACTTCATGCAGGTTGGACCCTCTGCCTCATGGAGTGCTGTAAATGGTGGGTAACAAGGAAGGAAAGAGTTTTTCTCACAAGGAATTAATTGTCTTAAAATGATAATATTTATTTCATTTGTATGGCATTTCTGTCATTTCCCAACAGGCTCTGCACTCTGCTGTTGGAGAGAAACAAGATATATCATGATCATAGTAAAATGTATAAATATTTTTCATGTGTTCTTGATGCTGTTAAATTTATGAGGAAGTATGAGAGTAAGTTTCTGATGATTGAGTCATAGAATAAATGTTCGGAGATGACCGAATCATACGACACCTTCCTGTAAATGGAGTATAGATGTCCAATCCTGTCAGTCTCATACATCCCACTATACACATAATTGGGATGTTTTAAAACTCAGTGGTTTTTGAGGATGTGGCTGTGAACTTCACCCTGGAGGAGTGGGTTTTACTGGATCCTTCACAGAAGAAACTACAGAGGTATGATTTGGGAAACCTTCAGGAACCTTCCATTAATAGGTAAGGATGATGACTTTTCTTCACTTTGGCAATCAGAGGACAAGTGTTTTTTGCGCATCAACATTGTTTCAAGATGTAGAATGTGGGAGGGGAGGATGTTGGTAAACAAAAAAGGCATGGATACAGCTCATCCTGGGCCTAGACATATCATAATTAAACCTCTTTGCTGGGACTAGGAGCATGTGAGATTTTGTGTTTGCCCTTTAAGAGTGGACTCTCTGTTTCCTACAGCCCTCTAGCTGTTTGGTTTTTTTTAAATAGATTTTATTTATTTATTTATTTATTTATTTATTTATTGGCTGCGTTGGGCACGCGGGCTTTCTCCAGTTGCAGCGAGTTGGGGCTACTCTTCATTGTGTGTGGGCTTCTCATTGCAGTGGCTTCTCTTGTTGTGGAGCACGGGCTCTAGGCGCACGGGCTTCAGTAGTTGTGGCTCCCTGGCTCTAGAACACAGACTCAATAGTGTGGTGCATGGGCTTAGTTGCTCCGCGGCATGTGGAATCTTTCCGGACCAGGGCTCGAAGCCATGTCCCCTGCATTGGCAGGCAGATTCTTAACCACTGCGCCACCAGCGAAGTCCTCAGTATTTTAATTGGTAAGGCTGTATCCATGCATGTCCACACATCATCAGTTTGATGGCATTCCCCTGCTGGAACCCCAGCTCCCACCCTTTTATGCCTCATCTTTCAAATCTTCCAACAGGAAAATTCCACGCCCCTTAAAATCATCACAGCACAACAGTGGAAAAGAATATAGCTGTCCCAGAGGCAACAAGGTCTACAGGTTTAGGCCCTGCTGAACCTTTACTACAAGTTGGTAAGGACAGAACTGAGTGTGTAAACTGGAGATTGTCTGAGACCGTGGACCTCAGAACCACACAGGCCCAGAAGTTACCCTGGACAGCAAAGGGGAGTGTGGATCATTCACAAGTTGACTAGATAATAACAAGTTCTAGTATTTGGTGAAAAGAAACTTGAACAAGAGAGACAGAAATGTTCCCTCCGCCTCAAGAGCTGTAGAAAAACATCCATGGTCCTTGGGAAGGATATGGTCCTACCACAGACTACTTGTAAGATACCCTTATTTCAGGGGTTATTGCTCTGCCTATGAAAGAACCTCCAACCTGTAAATCCCAGGAGTTCTGAGAGCCTGTCCCTGCTCCTGGCCCTGGTGAACAACACTGAGATAAATGATTCTGTCATCTGAGGAAGGGGGCATGGGGTGTCCTTCAGTAGCCAGGGACGGGGATGGGGGCTGGCCCTTCTCCCTTCTCCCACATACAAGAAGCTGATGACCCAGCCGAATTACTTATTTCAAGGAGAAATGTGAAATTCTGTATGTCATTTCTATGAGCACAGGAAGTGAAAGAACCACAACATGACTCCCAGGCTCTAGTGAAAACAGAATAGAATGTTATATTAAAATCCTAACTATTTACAAGAATTAAATATTGCACTTTGCCTAGGTAAATAGGCCCTGGTGTACAGATGTCAGGTAGATGGGAGGGGGGGGTCACTCCCTATTTTTGGGCTTCATGCGACCCCAGGAAAAGGCTTACAAAATTCTCTTTCCCTTAAGAGCTGGCCCTGTGCACCATGAATGTCCCAGTTGTGTCCCCACCATAGAGGTAGTGGCTGTACTTGAGCTGGCTTCAGGAGTCAGATCGGCCACTGGTTCTGGTCGATGTGTCAGGGACTTCGTGACTGAATAGAAGAGACAGATATCTGTGAGGCCTCCCCCAGAATCACAACCCACCTCCCTGCCCCCACTACAGTCTGCTCCAAGTCCTGAGCTGAATGCTTAGTCAGTCAACAGCACCCCATCTGTCATTGTCATGGGACTTTAGCATCACCCATTTTATAGAGGATGAATATGAGTCCCATAAAAGTAGCCAAAGTCTCTCCATGACAGGAATGGTTAGTGGTGGAATTGGGATCCAGTATCAACTGTTCTTCTCCCCAGGCCCATGCTTAACCCAAAGCTTCACTGAACCCCAGGATTCAGCCTCTGCCTGCCCAGACACTCACTCAGACCTGAACTTGTTGACAGACAGACCTTGTTGGCCTTCAAGAATAATTCGTTCTTTCCTGGACATACACAGCGGCAGCAGAAGATGCCGTTGGCCAGACCTAATTGGAGTTGAAGGCCACTCTCATCATGCTGGCCTTTTGGTGCTGGGGCTCTAGGTGGCAGGACAGGCGGTAGCTACTGGACAGAGGAGCACCTGTGAGGCTACCAAGAGGGCCACCTCCCAGCAGCTGGAGTCCGGCTGTCCCAGGGGTCACCAAGCAACAAGGTCTGGGGCTGACCAGGGAGCCATGGCTGCAGACTCTCTGGAGCAGCCAGCAGAGAGAGTTTACCCTATCCTCAACCATCTTCTGTCCCGCCTCACCTCACTTCCTTGACAAAGGGCTCCATAGCCTGGAACCAGGCCCCAAATTGCTCCTGGGCTCCAGCTTGTAATGGTTTGCAGCCACCTGGAGCAGCTGGATCTCCCTAATTGCTTGCAGTTCCTGGGACAGAGGGAAGGACAGGATGCAGACAGGGCTCTTCAGGGGCCTTGTGGGGGTGAGGAGTGGGGCATGGGGCAGGTAATAAGTCCTAGCTCACATGGGGACCTTCCTTCCCTCCACTTCCATCCGGGCCCTGCCTCTTCTCACAGTTGGTGTTAAATAGCTCCTCCTCCAGGAAGTTGTCCTTGATGCCATCCTCCTGTGCCCACCCACCAGTGGGATGGCTCTCCTCAACTCTGTGTATCAGTTACCCAATAAATGTACGAAAGATGGGGCCAGAGAGGGTCCTGCCTGGGGGGTCTGTGGTTTCCACACCCACACCGTCCCCCAGTGAGGCCACAGCTGCTCACCTCTGTACTTTTCCCAAATTAGATTGCATTGCTCTGGAAGGCAGATGGCCAAAGTCCATTAGAAACAGCCCCCTTAGCCTGTAACTAGCCCCCTTCCACACCCCATCTCATGTTGCTTTACTGTCAGGGCCCACCAGAGGGCAGGCATGCTCAGAGGAGGACTTGGACCTGAGCCAGGCTCTGGGGTCCTGAGAAGCGGGGACAGGGGACCTCAGGCCAGAGACCTTCTAGCCCAACACGCTCTGATAACTGATGGGGAGACTGAGCCTCTGGTAGGATGTGTTTTTTGACTTGGAAGGATAGGCTTCACTCCCCATCACGGGCAGGGTCTGAGGGAGTGGATGAGTCCAGCTCAGACTCAGCCTCCTGTAGCGTTGCAGTCAGGCGGCCCTGAGCTTCATCTGCCCAGGGAACTGGGAGGGCGGCTTATTGGGAGGCTCCTTTCACTCATGACCAGGACGGGCCTAAGTCCCTGCTCCCAAGGGCGGCTGTTAGGCTCCCATGAGAGGAGGTTTGCCACATGCTGAGAGCTAAGGGCTCAGGGTGGGGCTGTCTCCTTCCCAACCTCAGGATCCTGCCCACGCCCCCACTCCAGGCTCCCTTTCTCGTGATCGTCCATTATGTAGTCCAGCAGCAGCAGGTGACTGAGGACGGGGACGCCACTCTGTGCCATCGGGATAGGAATGGTGATGAGCCCCCTCTCTCAGGGGCCATCTGAAGGTCCCCTGAAGCCCCTCACTCTCAGCTTCCTCTCCCGCCCCCAGACCCCACACGGAGTAACCCAGGACTCTCAGCAGCCTCCTCCGAACCCCCTCCCTTCCCCTTCAGGAGCACCAAACTTCCTCCAGTCACCTCCCAAGGCTGGTATTTGGCAGATCCCAGGTTATGCGGTCCCTGGCCCATCCCTCCCCAAATCCCTCCTTCTGGTCACTTCCAATGCAGTCAGCTCAGGTCCCGTGGTACCAGGGGCAGGTGTGCAGAGGGAAGGCGCCCCCCTCCTGGGGGGTGCCTCCAGCTGGGAGGGAGGAGCACCGTCTGCTCTGACCCCTGGGCCTCTCCCCTCCGCAGGCACTCTCACCTGCTGCTGCTGCGTCTCCTGAGCTCCCTGGAGCTCCACCTCCACGGCGGCCAACAGGGAGGTTGCCTCCTGCAGGGTGGAGGACAGCGTCATTGTGGCCATACTACCCTCCCACATTTCCCCCAAGCCGCGTGATCTCAACCCCTGGACATGTGGCCTGAGTGACCTGGTACCTCTGCTGCGCCAACCTCCAGTGAGCTCTGAGTCTAGAACAACCCCAGCTCCAACACTCACTTGTGTGTGACCTTGGTTCTGTGACCTGGCCTCCCTGAGCGTCTAGCCTTATCTGGACCGTGTGAGGAGAACTCCGCCTGCGTCCCTGGGTCTCCTGAGCGCTCAGTGTCCTGTGACTGTCATTCCTGCCCTCACCCCTCCAGGTGGAGCCATCACAAAGCTCCACACATTCTTCTCCTCCCTTGAACCTATGCATTGAACCTCCTTGTGCAGCCTAAGTACAGAAGCATCTCTCTCCAGATCTTCCCGGTTAGGGGACTGAGGCCCTCAGAGGTGAGTGACTTACAGAGGGGTCCACAGAGGAGAGGCCACTACCCCTCCCAGCCGTAGGCCCTGTCCTGGGTGCCTTCACCCCGCCCCCAGCTCCGCCACTGACCACAGTCCTAACCTCTGGACTAATGAGTGTCCAAGCTCCCAGCAAGGAGCTGAGCCATGGAGGGGAATTAACAGGGTATGTTGGGGGGCCTGGTTGAGAGGCTCCTGACTGCCCTAGCCTCCTGTCCTCTGACCCTAGGCTGACCCGAGGCCATGCTAAAGCCTCACTTCCCTAAGAACCCCTCATGACATTCCCTTGCACAGAAATCCTTTTCCATGTACTCAGAAAGGGGACCCCTGAGGTGCTCTGACTGACAGGGCAGCGGGCGATCAGAGCACTAACTTCCACCTTTTTTGTGGCAACTTTTGAAGTCCAGTCAGGAAGGATCCATTAGGAATCCATCAGTTCCTCAGATCCTTCTCTTCACCATCTGGGGCAACTATCATTGCTAAAAAGGCATCAGGCGAGAATCCCTCCGGGATCGTTTAGCAGTGACTCTGTAGGACAGAGTGGGGAGTTTCAGAAAGCACACATAATCTTTCTCAGGCTGGGCAGTGCCCCACCATCCCCCTGGTCCCTGGGATTCTCGCTGTGTCCATCCCTGTTGCAGCCAGGGTCCCCTTCTCCTGCGAGGTACGGTGAAGACAGAAGGAGCAGCAGGGGCCTGGCTGAGTGAGGACAGGCTGGGCTGGTTTAGGAAGAAAGGACCCCCACCTGCACCGTCCGCCCAACAGCCTGCAGGACGATGAGTGGCAGCTGATGGGCCAGCAAGGAAGCCAGAGGACTACTAATTCTACCAGCTTCTCACCCTCCTGAAACAGTCCAGCCAACACCGCTACATCCCACGACCAAGGCCTCCTGCCCCAGACTGCCCCCACCTGCAAACACCGCTACATCCCACGACCAAGGCCTCCTGCCCCAGACTGCCCCCACCTGCCTGTAGAGCTCACACATCCCTCTTCCTGTCAACCTGGACAAGACAGACTGAGTTTCTCAGAGAACTTTTTGTGATAAGCTACCCACACCACATCCTGCCTGGTCCCCCCTCCTTCCAGATCTACAGCCTCCAGGTCACCTCAGTGATTGTCCTCCTGCTTAGCAGTTCATTTTTCCGGCATAACTTTTCAAATTGTCGGGAGCTCTTCCTGAGGGGAAGGGAAAAAAGGAAGAAAACAGGGGAATAATGTGCAGGGATTTGAGAGCAAATCCTTTTTATTTGAGTACCTGGAAAATTAATGGGCCTCATGAGGGTATCCCCTGCGTCGTCTGGGCCCAGAGGTCTCTGTGGGACTGGGGAGGAGGCTGTCATGTTGTCTCCTGGGGCCTTTGTTCCCTTCGCTCCTGAGCAGATCTGTTTTGACCGGTGTTGATTTCAGTTGGATAAAGAGTTCTGTCGCTGGAAAGTAAACACTTGAAAATCTCCCATTTGGTCCAATGCAGGATCTGACATTTAAAGATCCTGATTTTTTAAGCAGAACCACAGGCCTCAGGTCCTAGAGAGACTCAAGAGACCTGCCAACCAGGTGGCTTCCCGTCCCCAGGGTCCACTGTCTCCCAGGACCTCCCAGCTGACGGAGGGGACACAGCCAGCAACATGGCGGGTGGTGTCTTGTCTACTCTGGTGCTCAGATGGAAAGCAGCTTACTCACCTGGAAACTTGTCCCCATGTGTTTCTGAGGTGCTTTAATGGAGGGCTCTGTAGAGCCAAAATGATGGCTTGTAGAGAGGAGTAATTCCTTAGGCCTCTGCACACTTGGGGAAGGAAGGGAATGGTCAGTGAGGAGAGAGCTGGAACCCCGCTCCTCTGGCTTCTGTCCCCTCATTAACGTCTCTCCTGGATGAGAAAGATGCCCAGTGGCCCTGGGGAGGGTGCACCTGGGACCCCATGACTAATACTCCTGGGCAGGAGGGTTTTAGCTCAACCCAAGGAGGAAGTGAGCAGCCCATCACTGGGATCTGAATGTCAAGGTCAGTGTGCCCCTGGCAGGAGGGGCCTAGGGACTGTGTAGGAACTCAGGCCCCAGACTTCAATCCTGAGAGCTGAGAAAGGAGAAGGGGCAGTGCCCAGGGCTCCGGAGAGCACTCCCTGGGCCCTCCCACAGCATACCTTGGCCACCTGGATCCAGAATTCCACCACCTCGGCCCTGTTCTGGGCTGTCATGATTGGGTTCCCGAGGTAGGTGGTGGTGATAAAGTTGACCACCTTTTGGAAGTGGGTGATGGTGTTGTGGACAGTGGGCACCAGGTGCTCGTGGCCCCTTTTGGTCCCCTGGGACCAGATGGAGCCCAGGCAGTGATGGGGCACCACCTTCTTGAACAGCTCCTGGGGAGGATGCAGAGTGTCACTCAGCCGCCACACCACAGCTAGCATCTGCAGTTCCCCACGGTTCTACACCGGGGTTTCTGGTCAGAGCTGGAGCTCAGGAAGCTGAGGATGTGGCCTGAAGCTTCTTGGAGTCCCTGGGTCTGTTTATGTCCAATGAAGATGCCCGGCACAGGATGACACAGGACTCAGTACTGGGGAGGGGGGAGTGGCATTTGCATCCAGCCCAGCTTCACTTCTTCCAAGCACCAGAAACGTGACTCACACCTGCCCATCTCAAGGGGCATCTTCCACTCATTCTGATACCCCTCGGGTCTGACTCCCCATTCAGATGCACATTCTCCCATGGCTGCTACAACCAGGGTCTTTGTCTCCCATTAGACAAGTACACACCAGGTGCCTAATAAATGCGGAGGCTGTTGAGCAAATGCTGGGCAAATGCGTGATTGATCCCAGGACCTGGAAGCACTTCAGTGAGCTCACCTCCCTCCCTCAAAGGACCAGCCCCACCCAATGTACTATCTGTTCTTCCTCATTAATCTGCAAAGTCACCCTGTGCAGCAGGCCCTCTCAGTGTCCACCTCTACTGTCCATATTGGACACCGAAGATCTGGGGTTTTAAGAAAGTTGCTCAGGTCACGCAGTGGGAAGTGGGGGAGGAATAGGGCTTCGGACCCAGATCATCAGGTTCTTGATCAGGGAATGGCAGGTGTGGGGCAGCTGATGAGAAAGCTGGGTCCACCCAGCCTTCCCTGAGAGCCAGCTGCTCACCACACCCATCAAAGTCAACTGTTCAGCCACCAGCCGGGCAGGGAATATTCTAGAATATTAGGCCTCTAACATTGAGTACATTGTGCTGTCTTATTAAGCCCTGAAAAGGGGATGCGAAAAGGAAGGAAATCAGAAAACATAAAAATTCTCATCTCCCACTCTGAAGGAAACAGTGAAGTGGGTGGAAAGAGACAAAATAATTATGGACAGTTGTGGGGAAGTCGGGGTGCAGGGGAAAGGACAGGACAGGTGATGCAGAGAGCCTTGGTTCATCCATCCACAGATCCCCTAAGCATCATTCATCATAGTAATCAAGCAGAAAATGAATAAATAGAAAGGCACTTCCTGCTGGAAAATGACATCCTTGCTAGGCTCACTGATCCCACTCTATGGGAGAAATATAAAAAAGGGGAAGCGGGCTTCCCTGGTGGCACAGTGGTTGAGAATCTGCCTGCCAATGCAGGGGACACAGGTTCAAGCCCTGGTCTGGGAAGATCCCACATGCCGCGGAGCAACTGGGCCCGTGAGCCACAATTACTGAGCCTCTGGAGCCTGTGCTCTGCAACAAGAGACTTCACGATAGTGAGAGGCCCGCGCACCGCGATGAAGAGTGGCCCCCACTTGCCGCAACTAGAGAAAGCCCTCGCATAGAAACGAAGACCCAACACAGCCATAAATAAATAAATAAATAAAATTTAAAAAATAAATAAATAAATAAAATAAAAATAAAAAAATAAAAAAGGGGAAGAAAACACCAATAACCAACCTCCATCTTTGTATACACTGGGTTTATTCTCAGAAAGCTGCTGGGATCAGCCAAAGTGCAGACAAAGACAGGAAAATGCAGGACCAGGAAGATGAAAATCAAAGGGAATATCTTAGAAGTATCTGCAAAGCCCTAAGTCTGTGTGAGGTGTGGATGGAGCACAGGTGGAACCTGCAGCCTCAAGCAGGCATATATATACATGTATCTGTACATATACATACATACATATTCATATACATGTAACTGTATGTGTATATATAAACACACGCACACACACATTTATACGTTTATCTATATATCTATTGGTGTGTGTGTGTTATTCTATGGATGGGACAAGCAACTGTAATGTCTCCAGACTCCTTTCAGCAAAGTCTCTTCCTCTCCCCCGGAGTATCCGTACCTCTTTCTGCCCCCCACTACATAACCTTAGCACAAGCATCCAAATCAGAACATAGATATGTAAAACTTTGAGTTCACACCAATTTCTCCAGTCCAACCTCACAGAGTTCTTTTTAAGCTTCTCACTTTCCATATTTGTAACTCCCTCCTATGACGGAGAGAAACTGCTCTCACCATCCTCCGTGTATTTCCTTATTTTTCCCAATACCCCTGTGGCTAACAGACCTCCCCGCCATGCTGGCTGTCCCCTCTGCCCCACCCCTGTGGCTGGCTGCTGCTTGGTCCAGCTCTGCCAATCCCACTCCCCGTTAGCCTCTGCGGTGCTGGCTGCTGCTTCTTCAGGCCTTGGCCCTGACCATGCCAGTTGCTGGGAAGGGAAAGTTAATTAATTTATTTTTGAATGGTGTGATGTAGAGATATAGCTTTTTTTTTTTTTTTAATGGATAACCAATTGTCCCAACACCTATTCTCAATTATTTGAAATGCTATCCACAATTTTGTGTCAGTAGCTGATGATCTTTTCTCTTCTGTTAATCTTTTTTTTCTGTTTGTGACCCAATATCATCCTTTAATGACTGTGATTGTATATTTTGATACGTGGTAGTTAGAGGCCCCTCAGTATGCTTAAAAAATGTCTAGCTCTTCTTAAGCATGTATTCTTCCAGATGAGTTTTAGCATTAGCGTATCAATTTTGTTAAAAATCCTATTGTAATTTTGATTGGAATTACATTGAATTTGTAAATTATTTGGGTAAAATGGCACCTTTACCAGATCAGGTCTTCCCATTAGGGAACATGGTATGCCTTTTCGTTTATGCAGTTTTTAAAATTTCCTTCACTGAACATTTATAGTTTTTTTTGTGTATCGCACATAGAGTTTGTTCCGAGGTTTAAAAATTTTTTTCTGTGGCTGTTATTAATGAGATCAAAAGATCTTCTTTCTACGTATTTTACACATTATTAAGATTATGCTGCATATACAATTCTGTATCCTGTTTTTTTAACTTAATGTGTCATACAAATTTCTTCACTAATAGTTTTTATGATTTCATAATTGCCCATCAAATTTTCATGTCATAATTTAACCATTAACATACACTTGGCTTCTTTGTATTTCTCAGTGTCATATAAAATCATCTTCAAAATTTCAAAAATTTATTGTGTGCCTTATAAAGTTGAGTGCTGCATAATTCAGAGAATGTCTGTATACTGAATATAATTTAATTTTCTTGATTACTCAAGGTTAATATAGAATCAGATTTTAATATTTCTTCCACAAGGCCTATAGAGGTGTAGGACTTTTTCCCCCTAGGCTAAAGACACTAAATTGCGTTGCTTTTTGATCATTAAGTCAATTTTTATGCCTTTTTTTAATCTCTGTCCCGCTTATAGACTTCCAGTCTTCTTACTGCTATCTGCATGCCCACATGGGATAGTTTCTCATCCCACTTCTAGTTTACGGATTTTAATTTTTTATGAGTTTGGAAACCGGACTGCCAGGTCCTTTAAAATCAAATCCAAGTAAAGATTAATAACCTATGAGAAAGGGCTTTGATGAATCTCTAGGAGTAAGGGGCTTGATCTTTAGGGCATGGACTTTGGTGATCTCTGTTTTATTTCTGAAGAGGTCTTTTTCCATCTCTTTTATTTCCTTGGTTCTTTGCTGTACTTTAGATAGATGAGATTCTCAGATAGCCAAGTTACACCTGAATGAAGTTTCATTACAATTATTAGGTTGGCAACGTAACATGAAAATGCCCCGCTCCCTTTCTTCTGCTGAATTCTGACTCTCGACTTCCTTTTTTGTTCCTTTCACACTGTGCATCAGGCTTGGTTCACTCAACCTAGAGAAACTGTGACACGGGCTTCAGATGTGTGGGATAAAGTCCAATTGAAACCTTTATTTCCCCTCACTTTTCTTCCTCTCAACTCTTTTTTTTTTTTTATAATTGAAAACTCTTTACATTTCAAATCAACAAAGATATAATTCCATTATATTTTTAAAAAATTCATCTCTTGTCTGAAGCCATTTTGGATTCAAAGAAATTAGGGGTATTCCATTATATGAAAGAAAATAAAGACAGTTTACACAACTCTACTGTTGTCTTCCCTTTACTCATTGCTACTTGATAAGGGCTATGGTACCAAACCATGACTGTGTGGTCATTCTCTGTAAAGGCCAATCATGCTCCCTTTGCTGCCAATAGCTCCTCCTAATATTTAACTCCCTTGTAAGTACTTAGGTACTTTGAGTAAGGGGATTTGCAGGTTCAATAAAACCCATACAATACTGGAGAATCGACTCAAACTTCTTGTCTTATTAGTGGTGGGTCAGTGGTGTCATGTTTGTATTTGGGTACAATAAATACCCTTGATGATGACAGAATTGTAATTTCTTTAGTATACTGTCTTTGAAAAAAATGTGTCAACAATGAGTGCAAAATAGGTGGTCATCAATGTTTGTGATTTCAACTTTAGATCAACTTAGAGTTTCTTTTACAATGCCATTCCTTAGTCATCTTTTAATACATGGAATTGTGACATACTTGCATTTGCTGGTGAATGAACGTTTTAAGCTCTTACACAATGGCCCAGCCTACCAGTCAAGAGTTTATTTTTGGCAGCATCTTCATTTACGGTATTTGTTTATATGACTGAACATTTCACTACATTTTTATCACCATTTATAAATATGAATAGAAAATGGAAATGCTGATACTAGTGATAAGAAACATAGTTTTCTTAAATTTACTACAACTGAGCAAAGATGGAGTCATTAACTGTATACAAAGCAGTGACTCTAATTAGGACAAAATCAGAAAATATAATACAAGCTGGAAGTACTTTTTCAAAGATCAGATCTTAAAGGTGAGTTGCAATTAGGAATTGAATAGTGATTTTCAGCTCTCTTGGGGAAAAATGCTCTTGTAATATACTGTGTATTTAATTTTTTTCATAATCAACTTTTGTATATGTGTTCAGGAGTGTATGAATAAACTAGGAGGGAATGGGTTGGAAATAAATTAGGGTTCCACCTGTAGAAAGTTCCAAATGGAACTTAATTTTCCCCCCTTTCCCAGTCAAAATGTCTTTTACAGAATTTACATTGTCAATACAAAGTACCTTCAAACTCTGTAGAGAACTGAGGAAGAGGTCTGTGCCTAAAAGTGTCTGTGCCAGACAAACAGATGTGCTTTTTGCCTGTTGCTTTTGCCCACTAAAGAGCTCTGCTGCTAAAACTGAACAATTACAGTGGTTTCTTAATTTTCAGGAAGAATGGATTTAAAGGTTTGCATTTTGTGAATTGTTCTTAAATGTTTGATACTTTCTATCTTGTGAAGAGTTGCCAACAAATTTTAAAGGAAAAAAGCAAAATCAACTATACTTCAATAAAATTTAAAAAAAAAAGGAAAAGGCAGACATATTATTTCTTAAAATACATTTTTTAATATGTGGGAGATCTGAATAAACATAATATAGCCAAATTTAGTGTTAGTAAATTTGTGTCAAGTCCATGTGGAAAAATTAAATCCATCAACATTTCATAGGGTTCCACAATGACTACCCTAATTTCTAAGTCCTGCCACCTGAACTAGTTTGAAAACCAACACTTGACACCTCTGACTGCCTTTTGTTATTCTGGGGGAAAGGAATGTTATTAGTTCAGTGGTACAAAGTAATACTTAAAATAAATTTAAAAGACCAGAGGAGTAGAGTACATGTGAGTGTAAGAAAAATAATGTAACAATGGCTACTGCTTCCCAAGCACTTATTATTTAGCAGGCTTAGTGCTAAGTATTTTGCAAACATAATTTGATTTGATCCTTACAACCATCCTGTGAGGTAACATCACCCATATTAGATAGATGAAAAAAAGAAGGCTCAGAGACTTGCTCAAGTTCACATAGCTGGTAATTGGTGAGTGACACTGAGATTCAAACCCAAGTTTCCAGATTCCAATCATGATCATGTTGTAATGCCTCTGTGTGTGTATAAAATTAAAAAAAAAAAAAGTTTTAGAATTGATATGCAGTAAAGCACACAAATCTTTTTACACATGTTAACATTTGTAATCATTAACCAAATCAAGATATTGACCATTTCCAGTAACCCAGAAGGCTCCCTCCTGCCCCCTCTCAAGTCAATTCCCCCAAAGTAATCACTACTCTGCCTCCATCACCATAGACAGATCCGTTTTAGAGTAATCTAACTTTTTGGAGTTATCACCAAAAAATTACATCTACCAATCCTTCACCCTGCCATTTTAGCCGTAGTATTCAAAGCTGCTCTAGTTCTAACTTTTCAAGCACTCACTGTAGAGACTAGCTTTTGGAAATGGTTTCATATTCAACCTCCTGTATTATTCTGAAATTCATACTAACTTTGGGGGGGAAAAAAAAAAAAGTCCTGAAGCAGATTCAAAGGACTTACCAAACCAACCTCTCTTAGAAACACCAGGGACACAGGTTGCTTGACTGAAGTAATTTGTCTTATCTATTTCCAATCACGGCTTCTCATTAGGGACCGGATGACCCCAAAAGGTCGTCTCAGTTGATGGAAGGAAAGACTAACCAGGAAGAGTATGTGACAGTGGTTGCTTTGCGTCATCTTACAGCCCATGAGGAAAACGTATGTCCAGGTATCTTCCACAGTTGGCTTGCTCTTCTATGATGCAAGGGAAAGAACAGTCAAAGGGAAGAGGATCTAGGTGGAGGCAAATGGGGTAAATAGGACCTTCAAGGAGGCTTTAATATGGGGGCTTTCTGTGCCTTGCCGACTAGCTCTCAAAACCGCATTACTTCTTGCCCAACCTGGCAGTGACAGAAGGAGGGTCACAGCTGCACCTCAGGCTCTCAGGCTGGCGTTGGTGAATTTCAGCGGTGATTCCAGACAACGCAGTCGGCCTTCTCTCTCTTCCCTCCCCACCCCCAACCCCCCAGGGCTGCCTTTTGCACCTCATCCCCGATTCCCACCTCAGCCAACTGTGGCGTTTCAAACAGTCTACAGATTACAGCTCAGCATCAAGGAAAGAATAACTGACATTTATAAGGACCAATGGCTCACCTGTGCGTGTGAGGTGACTGAAGTGGGGGAGGGGGGCATCTAAAGGAACGTTCCGGCCCTCAAAGCGGGAGGACTGGCCCAGAAATGGGCGCACGTGACAACAGCATCACCCAGCGCGATCTCACCCCTGGCGGCAGAGCTGAACTATCTAGGGCCTGGAGATCTATTGAATTCCCCTTCCGCTTCCTCACAAAATACCAAGGACCCCGCCAGTCAGAGGCCCCTGAGGAAAAGAGGAATGCCCAAACCTCACAGGGCGGCAGAGCCACGGTTCACCTTCTCCGCGCAGAGAAGGGTTTGGTCTCCGTTCTCTCTCGCAGCTGCTCATCACCCACAAACTGTGGAGAGGGCAGGGCTGCCCGTTCTTTGGAGGGTGCGACGGCCCCGTCGCGAAGGCAGCGCCACCGGGAGGCCGGGAGCTGCGGGTTCCCGGGTGCCGGTCAATTGGGCGCTGGCAACGCGGGCCAGTGATACCCAACCGCCCCACCCCCCCGCAGGGGAAGCTGGGAACTCTCTGAGCGCAGGGCAGGGGTCGCCCTTAAGGCCTCCGGCCTCGCCCTCCGCGCATGCTCCGCGCGGCCCCGCCCCCAGCCGCGTTCGCCTCCCAGCTGAGCGCTTACTTCAGGGCTGAGAGCTGACGAAGAGCTGAAGTGGAGAGCTGGCGTCTGTGAGGCGGCCGCTGACAGGAGAGGGCCGCCGCGCTTTGCCGGGCGCAGTTTCACCGCAGGCAGCGAAGCGCGGCGAGATGCTCGGGGAATGGCGGGCGGCGCCGGCCTGACAGGAGACCCCGGGGCCTGGGGCTTGACCCCCACGTGCCAAGAGCACCTCGGAGCGGCAGGTAAGAGACTGGCGAGCCGGGCGGGAAAGGTGGCTTCGTGAAGGGCGGGCGTTCGTCTCCAGCGCCTGAGCTCCAGGGAGAGGGACGGGGCGAGCGGGAGACGGCGAAGTGGGCAGCCAACGGAGCCCATGGCGATTCGGCTACTGATTTATTTTGTGTCCTGAAGTTTTCTTTTATGAAGGATTTGATAAGAGCTGAGAGAAAGAGTACTTGAATAACCGTAAACTTACTCAAAAACTTTTAGGAGAAAAATTCTGTTGGGCTGACTCCTAGTACGCATTTCTTTCTGTACTATTCTCCTTTAACCACCACAGAGTTGACAAAAATTAAATTTTAATCTCCTCGGTGAAATAGCAAACCACAGCTTTTCTAGAGACAATGAGCCCTTTGGCAAATTTTAAAAATTCGATTATGTAAATATTTTCAAGTTTTACAAACATTTCTCACTTTTGTGAGTAACTGCAACTTTCTGAGTGTGAGAACTTTATCGCTCCCCCCCCCACCCGGCCCCATGCTCCATGTTGATAGCTTTTTGTAAGTTTTCATTTGAAATTTTTTCATATGTGGCGATCGGTCAAGGTGGTTGGTTTTCCTTTGTGATCTACTTAGTAAAAAGGACTTGTCTATTTACGGTGTAAAATATAAAATAACACACTGGGAAAAAATTTGCCCCTCTTTCTTTAGTGTAGATGACAAGCTGACTATTCAGAATGTCATTTTTCCCCCCAAGCTTCAATGATTTCTGTAATATCTTGCCTTTTTCAGCTAATCTGTGTATGTATGATGGGTACAATTATTCCTTAAATATTTTCCTTTAAATGGACTTGACTCATTTTCTCTTTGTTTTATCCTTGGTTGTCCTCATATCCATGAACTGATAATTTTGTGCTAGTTGTAAATGAAAAACTAGTTCTTCCTGAAGATGTCTTGCTTAATGCACTTGGGAAAGACCACGTCTATGTAACTTTGGTTCCAGATTGATTGCTTTGTATTTTCAGGTAAAGGAACTTCATAATGATTCTTCTTCTTGCTTTTGATAATTTTATTCTATTTTCGTTTTTGGGTGTATTAATTGTAGCTATTTATTCGTTCTCAACAGATGTTAATTGACATCACTTTTAATAGATAACTGGGGTTTCCTACCCCCACCACCATCCTACCTTTGTTAAAAAAAAATTACAAAAGAAATACTCTGCTTGCAATCACTAAACAAACCAGGGGTGAATAAAGAAAAAGTTAATATATTCCTCCCCTCTCAGGTCTCTCCCTTCTCCACTGTACTCCTTGGGGTAGCCAACATTAACCAACACTTTGAGTATTTTTCGACATCTTTCTCTTTGCTCAAAAATATATAAGCATACATACACACATATATAGACTTTTTGTAACTTGCTATATTCATTTAAGAGTATATCATGGCTATCTCTTTGGGTTAGTCAATGGACCTCTCAAAATTAAGAAAAAGCTGAGTAACATTCCATAGTACACTACACCATAATTTATTCTGTTGTTCTCCATCTGATGGATGTTGTTTGTTTTCATTTTTTTTGCTATTGTAAACATTAGCCCACTGTAACACATGATTAGAGAAGCAAACATTCTGAATAAAATATTAGCAAAATAAATCCAGCTGTGTATTTAAAAGACATACATCATGATCCAGTAGAGTTTATTCCATAATGGCAAGGACAGTTAAATATTAACATAATTTATTGTATTAACATATTTCAGGGTAAAAACTATATGATTATCTCTCTTTTGTGGTAAGTGGCGGGTGGGGGATGGAATTTATATTGTATTTCTATAAATTGCATAGGGAGATACCTGCCCAGGCGGGCAGTAGTCCAAGTTTTGTACCATTTTTGATCCTCAAAGTTGATAGACAAAAGCTTTTTTCCTGGAGTCTTTGGGGGAACTTTTTGGGACCTTGGCCTTGGCTTTGACCTTGGCCTCACTCATGGTCTGTGATTGCCAAAGTGTAGTACTCTTGACTACATGGGAAAAGAAAAACAACATACTTCCAGAGACTGGGGTGGATGATATGGGTGAGACTGTCTAATTTAGGGCTGGCACTTTTTAATATCTTGTATTTGACTACTTTGGGCTTAATGAGCACCTTGTTGGCCTCTGTACAGATTAATTTTCATTGTCTTGGAAACATTGGCCTGAATCTTTTGAGGCCTTTCTTGTTGTGCTTGTTGACCAAATATGCATTCCCACCTCAGTCCTCCATGCATCTGGGAGTCAGGACTGAGGATTGAGGCAGACCCGTGAGCACATTTCTCCCACGTCTCCTGTCCTGGGCCTGATGGTGGGTGTCAGGAGTGGTGGATGTGGAGGGGGCCAGGTAGATGAAGATGGGACTGTGGTGGGGATGGTTATTTCAGGGGATGCTCAACCCATCCTCCCCTTTGATTCTCAAGGGACCTGGGACCCCATATACAGTTCTCTTTCCTCCTGTTCCAAAGCAGAAGCTTCCAGACCTCAGCCCTCCCAGGGAAATCAAAAGATTGTGTGAGATCCAAGGTTCTGCCAGTCACTCCCTACACACAGCCCCTATACTCTCCCCATCTGTTTTGTGGGGACAGGAGGCCCTTCTTCTGGGCCCAAACACCACTCAGGTTTTTAGTTGGTCCTGTGGTTCATCATCCCAGTTAGAATATGGGAGGGTGCTTGCAGATCTAGATGAGGGCATCACATGTGATGTACAATGGGCAGGACCTGCAAATGATGTCTAGTATGACTGTGACTCTTCTGCTATATTGAGGCCCAGGTATTGTGTCTGCTTCATTCACTGAGTTATGTTAAGTGTCTCAGAAAGTGCCTGCATGTAGTAGATGCTTAATATATACTGTGGAATGAATGAACTTCAACCAGAACCATCCCAGGTATCTGAGTGGGCCTGGGGCCTCTCATCCTGCCCACAGAGATCCCTACTCTGGCCACACCAAGGACAAGGACCAGGATCAGCAAGATGGCATCTCAAACCTCCTTTGCATTGGAATAGCAGGTTGCTTTCCATGTGCTTTTCTAAACTCAGGAAGGCCCCAGACCAGTGCGGTGTGGCAGATGGCCTTTCATGGAGGAGGGGAAAATAATAACCAGGAACAACCCCAGCACGTCCAGCGGCCCTTTCTGCAGAGCCAGGCACCAGACAGGCACCTGCCATAGCTGATCCAGTAGTCCCTACAAGGAGGACTCTATGGGTTTATCCTCTACCACCCTACTTCTTGGAGCAAACTGAGGCTCAGAGAGGTTTGGTCACATTCTCAAACACACACAGCTAGCAGTGGGCAGAGTCACCACTGTGCTGAGGAGGGGGCCACGCTCACCTAGTGAGCCACTGGTCCAGTACCTGTTGGGCGGTGTTGCAAGTGGGGTAGGTGGACAGCAATGTGGCCACGTAGGAGACATTTCTCCCTGGTAGGTACCATGGATTTCACAGGCTTCTACACTGTCTCTTCCTGGAGGGTACCCATCCTGCAGGCCTCATTTAGTTGAAGAGTTGATTCATCTTTGCCTGCAACAACAGGGGACAGTCAGTGGCATCACCATGAACTACCAGGAGGATGGAGGTCTGGAGCTCACCCAAGAACTCCCAGCCCCTCAGGCACATGTGCAAGAGGAGGGCCAGGAGTGCCCGCAGTGAAAAAGGCTTTGGCTTTGAAAGTACATTTTGAGTCTGGTTGAGGGGGAAAGTTATACAATTGTTACCTTCTAGGCAGTTTGTTAGCTGAGGAACAACAGACTTTCCTGTATTAACAGTCTGTATTACTTCCCCTGGGGAAGCCGGGAGCAGGATCTAGTACAATCCCAGCTCTCCTGATCTGGTGCTTGTTGCTCACAGGGCTGAGTGGGAGCTGCCGATGGCAGGCAGCAAGGCCGCTTCCTTCTCCTTCTGGAGCCCCACCTCCCCGAGAGCAGGTTGAGGGGGCGCAGCAGCCCCAGCAGGAGGGAAGGGATGGGTGTGAACAGGCATCGCCCTCCTACCTTCAAGCCTTGAGGCGCGATGCAGCTGTAAGGGCAAGACGTGTGTCCCTTCCCCCTGCCCAGCCTCGCTGCCACCACGCCAGGAGAGGAACTGCGGAGCCCACACTTGCAAACTGCCCTAGAAGTCTCAGGGTGCAGCGCCCCCCTCCCCAAAATTCCCCACAGCCTCCACCTCTCCCGGGTGGTCTCAGTCCCTGTCCGGAGACCTGTGCCAATGACCCTAGTGGCGGTTCCGCTTTCTCCTCTCTCGGCGGTGTGAACTTGCGTCCGCAATGTGATGGGAAACCATGCGGAGAAAATGACCCGCCTAAGTTATTAGGAAGTTCCCACAGCCGACCCGACGGGCCCCACATCGGAATCTCCTACATCTTCTCCGATGATGATGAGGCCGTGGAGCCGCAGCCGCTGCCCCAGAAGCCGGATGGCGGCGGCCGTTTGCCCAACTGCAGTGACGCGCAGCCGCTGCCCCCGCCGTGGACCTCTGACCCGCGGCTGCGCGAGGTGGGGCGCTCCGAGTTCTACCACCACGAGTGCATCTACCAGAAAAGCTTTGCGCGGGCTCCGTGGCGGTGAGCACCTACACGCCCGAGAACCTGCTCAAAAATGCCGACCTGGCGACCTGGGGGAGTTCGACCTGGGGGAGTTCGTGTGGCAGGCGCAGTACCTGCACAGGACTGTATACGTGGGCAATTTCCAGGTGGTGCATTTGCATGGGCTGGAGGTGAGCAACAGCCTCCCACCCGACGCGAGCCGCGTGGTGAACCATCTACAGCTACGAGCCGCGGAGCCTCAGCGCCACGGAGTGCAGCGCGAGCTGAGCAGACGCCACTCCGAGAGCTTCACCCGATTGATGCCGCCTAGGCCAGCGCGGGTTCAAGATCGGCGACGAGCCGCGCTTCGGCCAGCAGCCCTACGGGGTGCAGATCCAGCTCTTTGCCCAGCGCAACCACGCGCTCGAGTTACAGAGCCTGGAGGACCTGATTATGGAGAAGCGGCACAACGACCACTTCGGGCGTGCAGCGGCGCTGCAGGAGCTCGCCAAGCACCTGCACCCCGCGGAGCTGGAGGAGGGCGAACACAACGCCACGCAGACTTCGCCGCCTCGCTGACGCCCCCCTGCGCCAGGCCGGGAGGAGGAGGACCGAGAGGCGGTGGTGCACTGATGCGCGCGCTGAGTGCGGAGCTGTGAGGCGAAGCTGTTTGCAGCACCTGCTGCCCCCTCCCTTCCCTCACTCTCTCCTCCACCACCTTGTGATCGCTGTATGGCGAAATGCGCAGGCTTTGGCTTGAGCGTGTTATCTTGGACGGAGGAGGAAGAGGGAGCAGGTAGGAGCCCTTTGGCAGGGGGAGATTCCTGTCCGCCCGCTCAGTCTTTCGTTCTTTCTGAAGTGGGGTAAACTGTTGACTTGCCTGACAATTAATCCCTGCTAGACCTGGATCCAAAAATCGACGCTTCTAACGCGCGCGGGGGTGGAGAAAAGTCGGAGTACCGTCGCCTGCCATTGCCTCCTACCCGCTTCCGCTCCCAGCCTGGGCTTGGAGGATACCCTGTACTAAGGCCAGAGCCGGTTTGTGGTGGCGTTACCCCCGTGGAGCTGTCTGTGGGATCCGGGAGTAGGGGGTGGTTTATCTTATGGGACTCCTAGGGTGCAAAGCTGGTGAAATCAGAACCAGGTCTGGGAGCAGCAGACTAAAACCTAGCAGCCTTCTATGATGTGTAACAAATAGTTGAGTAAATTTGGGCTACAAAACAGAGACTTTGCTACCTCCCTCCTCCCCATCCCCAAGCAATTCATCTTCTGGAGCTGGCTTCTAGCTGAGTCTCCTGCTCCCTCCGGCTCCAGCTGCCACTTCCCAGGTTACAAGTAAATCACAGGCCAGCTAGGAGAAGGATCAATTATGGTTCTGTTTTGCTGCCTTTGTTTCTCGCCTGCTATTGTAGGCGCTTACAGCTGCTTTATTTGTTATCAAAGGAGGGAATAGCCCTTTGTGTCTCTGATCTAATTAATTAAACCTGTTTGGCTGCATTCATCCTCTGGTCACACGTTGGCTGGTGTCACCCCATAAAGTATCCACTACAGAAGCAGCCAAACTGGGTCAAATATATATATTTGACTATCATCATTGACTGTTAATGATGTACCACACTCAGCCCTGGTCTGGGACTTTGAAGAAATATCAGTCTCCTTTTGGAAATGTAGATCTAGTTCCTGTGTTTAATAATCTTTAAAGTTTAGTAATAAGCTCTGTGTTTATAGTCTCCTGGTTGTGGAAAAACAGAGCAAGATAAATGTGGGTAAAGACATGTAACAGAGAGCCTGCAATACCTAACAGATTTGGATTTTCTTTTATGCTTAACACCGTAGCGAAAGTTGAAAGAAACGACCAATGTGCAGGCAGCAGTAGGGAAGAACAGAGCAGCACTGTCTAGCAGCTCTGGGGGCTGGGGAAGCCAGCTGTCTTTTTCACTCCCTCATCTCTGTCTCCCTCCTTTGCCCTCAAATGGAAAGTGAATGTCATTGATCATAGCAGTGACCAGCTGTTGTTACAAACGTCTTTGTGAGAAATCTGAATTTGAGGGAAGAACGCCTGTAAAATCCATACCAAGAGTAGCATTCTCCGTCTAGAGAAGAGATTTTTGATAATAGGGCTTGAAAATGAACTAGAAGAGGAAATAGATCTACTCCAGATGCTGCTTTCCAGTGCAATGCAAACGTTTTTACAGGGTACCAGAAGTGTGAAATATGCTTCAGAATGGTGATTCCGTTGGACGTTTTCTTAGGGTTATCATGCTTAAAGTAAAGCAACAACCCATCAGTGAAGGTTCCAAAAAAGGGAATCACATCAACTGTTGGATCTTTCCTGAAAATGGCAGTGTTGTGGATAAGTTTTTAATGCCCGGGCAATGGCTCCATTGGCACTTAAAAATATATATATAAGGACATGGGGAGGGCGAAGGGTAAGCTGAGACGAAGTGAGAGACTAGCATTGACTTATATACACTACCAAATGTAAAATAGATAGCTAGTGGGAAGCAGCCGCATAGCACAGGGAGATCAGCTCAGTGCTTTGTGACCAACTAGAGGGGTGGGATAGGGAGGGTGGGAGGGAGACCCAAGAGGGAGGAGATGTGGGGATATATGTATATGTATAGCTGATTCACTTTGTTATAAAGCAGAAACTAACACAACATTGTAAAGCAATTATACTCCAATAAAGATGTTAAAAATATATATATATATATTTAATAATATTTGTTTCTCCTTAGGAATAAGACGTTAGAACTATTTTGTCCTGTACAATTTCATGATTAATTTTATAGGATAAGAAGAAAAGAAGCATGATGGTCAAGACTTCACAGAGGAGGCAACGTGATTGTAGAAACCAATGCAAAGTGTGGCTTAAGCACCTCCATCCCTTTGAGAATGTCTGTACATATTCAAGAGGCTGGTTACTAGAATCACATCCTATCCTGGCAATGAGATCAGATGCCGTCAATGGGAGGAAACCTTGGACAAGCCCCAGCAAGTGCTCTGGCAGAAGAGACTGCATGGATTCCAGGCCTTCAGTGGAACCAGAGAACCCTTAAGTACTTTGGATCTTGCCAAAGCCTTGCAAAAACGTGCAACTAGTTGCACAGGTGAATCTCTGCCAGGAGTTCTCACAGGTGGTCTGAACTCCAGCCCCAGGCCCACCCCTGCCCAGTCTTCAGATTTGGCAGAGATGATTCCAGGAGCTGGTCTGGGTATCTCACAGCTCCTCTGCAAACAATTTCCGGTGACTGAGGAAGATATCAGGAAACAGGAAAGTGAAGATGGCAAGAGAGAGACTGAGGATAGCATTGATTGCAGACAGGCTAGCTATCAAGGCAGAAAAAGTGAGGGGCTAAGAAGGATGTCCTGACAAACACTATGGAAAAAAAAAGAGAAAATGGTGCAGATGAAATGGTACACCACAGCACTTTATTAATGACTCTCTGCAGTATCTGTAAGTTTTTCTTGCTTTGAGCTCTTGAAACTTGAAAATAAACCAATACTTTTCTTTCATTAAATTCTTTTGCGTGGCATAGAAAATATAGACAGTGATCTATTTATGTTTGTTTGTTTGTTTTTTGCTGGCCCCTCAGCTTGAGGGATCTTAGTTCCCTGATGAGGGATCAAACCCGGGCCCGTGGCAGTGAAAGCGCCGAGTCCTAACCACTGGACTGCCAGGGAATTCCCTAGACAGTGATCTTTTTGAGGGGAGTGATTTGGTTTCTGGTGAGAAGAAGAGATCTTTCCTCTTCATGTTGTTATTCATTTTCCTCTCTATGTATGTTATTGATTTGTATTTTAAAGTCAATAGAGAGTTATCAAAGTTATGGGATTATTTAGTTTTTTTGCCCTTACAATCACAGAATAAAACCTACCTTTTCACAATAGATTATCCTTTTTTGTATAATACCTAGTAGATTCCAAAATAATATTGCATTAAAGAGCTGTTATAATTATGTTCTCACATAAGGTATCTGCTACTAGGTCTCTATTTTTGTGTTGTTGCATGCTAATTCAGAGTTGCATATAATGAGATACCAAACTTTTCCTCATTTTTAAAGATTTTTGTGTGTTGAAAATTTGATTCATGAAAATTGACATGCCATTTGGGGTATCATGATATCAAAAGAGACTGTTTTCCGCATCATTAATCTAACAATAAGTCACTGCTTGTTGGGATTTATTTGCCTGTTTGCCTCATCAAGCATGTTGTATTATTCAAATCCTCTTTATCATGACTTACTTTTGTCTGAAGGATTTATAGTTTCTGAGAGCGAGGTGTTAAACAATAATAGAGCATCTGTAGTATTTGTTTCATGCCTGGGATGCTTCGCACTGCCTGTTAGGGAGTTTCTGCTTTAACTGTTTGGTTAGATTCAGTGCAAAAAAAAATGAAAAAAAGACTATCTTTTTTTTCCTCTCAGACCTTTCCCCCGAGTTTTATTAATCTTTAAATCCAAAGCAGACCCTCTCTCTCTAGAGTTTGGTATTACTCAGGGATTCAGTCTTCCCAGATACCTAGTCATTTCAGCTCCCAAGTCCCAAGGCTGATTGCAGAGTCATGTCAGACCCACTCATTCCTTCTTGGTGTGTTTCCCACCTTGGAGGACCTGTGATGAGGGAAAGGAGTCACCAAGGCAGATTTTCTGGACGTCCTGGTGAATCTGAACATCAGAGAACGAAGTAGTTCAAGGGGAACTTGAGACTGTCAGGGCTTCAGGGAAGGGGGTGCAGAATATGGAGGAATAGAGATGGGGTGATGGCTGTGCAGGAGTCGAGGAGAGACGTGTGTAGTGGGTGACTAGGTAGGCAGACCTCACACTTAAGTGGGATGTTGATTTTGTTCATTGACAATGTCTGTGCCTGTTTCACCAATCCTGGTGTCCCTGAGGGATGATATGGTGTGAAACCATAAGACAGAAGTTGCAGTTGTCTTTAGGACATAATGAAGGGGAAAACTTTTATCTCAGTACAGTGTGAACCAGGTAGGGGCCAAGTCAGGAAAGACCCAGAGGTTGTGTCTGACCAATGTGGTTTATTTCTGTTCTGGCCAAGCTCCTTTGGAACCTGACTGGGTAAAGGGGACTCAAGCAGATGTCACTGCAGCTTCCTCAGGTCCACGCGTGGCAGGTAATAGCCCAGGCGTTGTTGCTGAGCCTCGCAGTCTTCCTCCTCCTTCTGCCTGGAAACAGTGACCTGTGAGGGTGAGCAGAGGGCATCAGAATGGACCAGTCATTGCCAAGTATCGGGGGCTACAGGGGAGGGACATGGCCACAGCCACAGAGACCTGATGTTCCTGTGTGTCTCTCTTCCTTTTTTCTCTTTTTCTCTTAATTTTCTCTCCCAGCCCTTTTCCTCTCTTTTCTCCCTCTTTCACCTCTTTCTCTTCTTCTCTCTTCCTTTTAACTTTTTTTTTCTACCATTTTCTCTCTGATATCCCCTTAATATCTTCTGTTTTCCTCCCCCCAACCCCAGCTTAACTGATGTATAACTGACATACAGTAAACTGCATACATTTAAAGTGAATGATTTGATAAGTTTGGATTATAAACTTATTGAACCATCCCCACAATCGAAATGAGGAATGCTCATTATCCCCCCAATTGTCCTCATGTTCTTTTGCAGTTCCTCCTCCCCTGCTATTTACAAACACATTCTTATTCCCAGACAGCCACTGATCTGATTTCTGGCCTCAGAGATTAGCTAGTATTTTCAAGAGTTTGTTTATAAATGGAATCATACAGTAAGTACTCTTTTTCATCTGACTTCTTTCATTCAGCATAATTATTTTGAGATTAATCATTGCATGTGTTAATAATCCTATTATTAACACATTGCATGTGTTAATAATACTATTATTGCTAAATAGTATTGAGTTGTGTGGATATACCACAGTTTGTTTATCCCTTCCCCTGTTGATGGACTTCTGGGTTGTTTTTAGTCTTTGGCTAGTACAAATATTATTATGAACATCTGTGTACAAGTCTTTGTATAGACATATGTTTTCATTTCTCTTGGATAAATTCTTAGGACTGGATTGTTGCATAGATGTAAGTAACTTCTTTTAAAATTTGTTTTTTAATTGAACTATAGTTGGTTTACAATGTTGTGTTAATTTCTGCTGTACCGCAAAGTGACTCAGTTATACACATATATACATTCTTTTATATTCTTTTCTATTATGGTTTCATCTCAGGATATTAGATATAGTTCCCTGTGCTATACAGTAGGACCTTGTTTAGCCATTCTATATGTAATAGTTTGCATCTACTACCCCCAATGTAACTTTTAAAGATGTGTCCATGTTATGTTTTACCAGCACTATATGCGAGTTCCAGTTGCTTCATATCTTCACCAACACTTGTTATCATCTTTTTAATTTTAGCCATTCTCATGTGTAGTGGTATCTCATTATGACTTTCATTTACATTTCCCTAATGACTAATGTTATTAAGAAAAGGAAAAGGCAAACTACACGCAGACTAGGAGAAAATATTTGCAAAACATATCCCCAGCAGAAGACAGGTATTTGTAATATATAAAGGGCTCTTACAACCTGATAGTAAGAAGACAACAACACTTCCTTGCTTATCAGGAAACAGCAGATCAGGCATATGATGAGCCCCAGGAGTCCTGCCAGACAGATGAGGATGATGGCCCAGAAGGGGAGGTCTGGGGAGACAAGTGCTTGTGTGAGCCACCTCCTATCGTTCCCCTAGGGCTCCTGATTCCCCCTACTGTGCCTCAAAGTCCTTAGCGTGGGTTGGCCAACATTCATCATCATCCAATACCCTGGGTACATGGTTCCCTTTAGTGAGGCAGATAATCAAAATATTCCCTCCCCATCCTGGCCTGGAGCGTCTTTGAGGCTTACCCGAATTCTCAGTCAAGACATTGTTTCTGTTGGGAGAATACCCTGAAAGTGAATGAAATGGAGAATGCATGTGAGTGTGTTTTACTTTTTTAAATAAAACTTTTCAAATACACAGAAAAATAGAACCACATTATAAACGTGCATCACCTAGAAATAACAATATATAATTTATCCAGTTAAAACAGTATCATACCCAATGTATAAATTATTAACACTTGCTACCCTTGCATCATCCCGTAATTCCATTTAAATATTAAAGTCATGTAGCCATAATGATGTTTCACTCCATTTTAGTTTGTATCACTGGAAAATGAGGATATTTTGCTACATAATAACAAAGCCATTATCACACTACAAGAGTGATATTTCAAATCATACCTCTGGGAATGGATGACTGATGATGGGCTGGACCATCTTATGCTAGTGGAGGGGAGAATGGATCATCACAGTTGACAAGACCATGGCATCTCTTTAAATTTATAAATTCCCACTCAAAACTCTCTTCTCTGGCTATGAATACATTCACTCCCTTCTCCTTTACTGAGTTTTTAATGCTTATTTTCCAGGATTCACCTATACTGTAACTTCCTCCAGGAAGCCTTCTGATTACCACTCCCCAGTATGGATTGGTTCACATAAAATAATTTATAATTTTAAATTGGCTATTCTTGTTATTTCCAACTGCAACACAAACTCTATGAGGGTAGGGACACATAGCACCCATTGGGCAACGGGAGAGGGTTTCAGGTCCCCCTGCTCGTACAACCCCAGGCAAATTCTTAAGATGTGCTGCCTGATACGAGCAGGAACAAGTGCCATTTTATTTATTTTATTTTATTTAATTTTTCATTTTTTTTTCTACATCCACTTGGAGGTTTATTCTTACTTCCATTCAAACCAGGTTTACAAAATATATGCTGTGATTAATTAATTAATTAATTTTTTACTTAAAAAATTTTTTTTAAAAATTAAAAAAAAGTTTTTAACATCTTCATTGGAGTAAAATTGCTTTAAAATGTTGTGTTAGTTTCTGCTGTATAACAAAGTGAATTAGCTATATGTATACATATATCTCCATATCCCCTCCCTCTTGTGTCTCCCTCCCACCCTCCCTATCCCACCCCTCTAGGTGGTCACAAAGCATCGAGCTGATCTCCCTGTGCTATGCAGCTGCTTCCCACCAGCCATCTATTTCACATTTGGTAGTGTATATATGTCAATGCTACTCTCTCACTTTGTCCCAGCTTACCCTTCCCCCTCCCCGTGTCCTCAAGTCCATTCTCTACGTCTGCGTCTTTATTCCGGTCCTACCCCTGGGTTCATTAGAACCATTTTTCTTTTAGATTCCATATATATGTGTTAGCATATGGTATTTGTTTTTCTCTTCCTGACTTCAACAAGTGCCTTTTTAAATTAAAATTAATTTTAATTAAGTGAAATTTTAAAAATCTGGTAGTCAGTACTATTAAAAATCATTAACCATAAAAGCCAGTCACAATGGCCATGCTTAAATAAGAGCTTCATGTGGCTTATGCACTGGATAGCACAGTTATATAACATTTCCTTCACTAAGAAAGTTCTATTGCATGGTGCAGTCTAGGAGAAGGCGAGTGTCTCCTATATCCCACTGAATGTCCTTTCCTCTCCCTCAGTGGTGGGTAAAATCTGTGGGAGTATGCACCTCCTGCCAGCCTGGGGAAGTTCAGTGCTGACTCATCCCCAAGTCTCCAGATTCCCAGGAAAGTCCCCATGTGAGGAAATTAGAAGCCCCCACTTCTGCCCCAATGATCAGGGAGCCTTACCATCCACAAGGACACTATTCCTGTCCAGGATAAAATTCTGCAGCTGGGTACCATTCTTGGTCAGCTGCAGGAATTCCTCATAGATGGCAACTCTGTCCAGTCTCTGAGCCAATGGTGAGAAGTTACACTGAGCATCTACCCCAGTGTGGTTGCTGGGGGGCTCAGACCTGGAAGGACACAAGGGATGAACAAGGGTATCTGGAATTCTACCCCGATTCCTGGTTCCCTGGTTCTAGTCCTGTCTAGGAGAACTTTCTGCAATGATGTAAACATTTGTGTCTGTACTATCCAATACAGTCATTATTTGCCCCATGTTGTTATCGAACACTTAAAATATGGCTAGTGTGAGTGAGCAACCGAATGTCTCATTTTATTTAATTGAATTAATTTATAAATAAGTAGCTGCAGGGAGAACATTTTGAAATGTTGGAGTAAGGACTTCTGAAAATCCGTGAAAAGAATGAGAACACTGGCAAACATGGTCAAAATCAACTTTTTCAGAAGTCTAGAAATTAACCGAAGGCTTGCAACAATTCAAGCAGCATTTAGTTAAGAAAAAATGTTTGAATCTTGGTAAATGGAGTAAACGTTACGGTGTTATAACTTGCGCAGTTCTCATCCTGCTCTCACAAGGGGCTCAGTAACTTTGAAAACCATAATGGGGTTAGAGCTCCCCAAAAGACCCATCACCATTGAATTGTCACTATTTGACCTATCTGGCAGCTCCTTGAAAAAGCCTCATTTTCACAGCTTGTCTTTATTTGACTCAGAGTTTGTTCATTGGAGTATAATTGCTTTACAATGTTGTGTTAGTTTCTGCTGTATAACAAAGTGAATCAGCTATATGTATGCGTATATCCCCATATCCTCTCCCTCTTGCATCTCCTTCCCACCCTCCCTATCACACCCCTCTAGGTGGTCACAAAGCACCGAGCTGATCTCCCCATGCGATGCAGCTGCTTCCCACTAGCTATCTATTTTACATTTGGTAGTGTATATATGTCAGTGCAACTCTCTCCCTTCGTCCCAGCTTACCCTTCCCCCTCCCTGTATCCTCAAGTCCATTCTCTACATCTGCGTCTTTATTCCTGTTCTGCCCCTAGGTTCTTTAGAACCTTTTTTTTTTTTTTAAGATTTCATATATATGTGTTAGCGTACGGTATTTGTTTTTCTCTTTCTGACTTACTTCACTCTGTATGACAGACTCTAGGTCCATCTACCTCACTACAAATAACTCAGTTTTGTTTCTTTTTATGGCTGAATAATATTCCATTGTATATATGTGCCATATCTTCTTTATCCATTCATCTGTCAGTGGGCACTCAGGTTGCTTCCATGTTCTGGCTATTGTAAATAGTGCCGCAATGAACATTGTGGTACATGTCTCTTTTTGAATTATGGTTTTCTCAGGGTATATGCCCAGTAGTGGAATTGCTGGGTCATATGGTAGTTCAGAGCTTGTTTAGTGAGGAAAGCCTAACCCCATGGCACTTGCCACAGTCGGTGGTAATTGTTTTCCACTATATCTGCCCAAGGGAGCAATACCAGTTGAGGCAAGCAAGAGGTGAGCTAATAACTTAAAAGAAAAAATTGGGGAATGAGAGGTCTACAGGGGGCTTTGAAAAGCTCCAGTGTATTCCTGGGGATCTAGAAGACCACAAGAGTGCTGTGCAAGACTTGAGAAGGTCTTAAACTCTTACCTCTAGCTGAAAGGTTGGCTTAATATCTAAAAAAATTGATCAATGTAACATACCATATTAATAGAATAAAGGACAAATACCACATGTTTTCTTTTTTTTCCCCACGTTTTCAATAGACACAAAAAAGAATTTGACAAAATATAATTTCATGATTAAAAAAACCTCAACAAACTAGGAATAGAAAGAAACTTTACAAACCTGATAAAGAACATTCATGCAAAGACTACCCCTAACATCATACTTAATGGTGGAAGAGTGAAAACTTTTCCCTTAAGACCAAGGGCAAGACAAGTATGTCTGCCCTCATCTTATATGTTATTCACATCATACTGAAGGTTCTTATGGGGCCAATTAGGAAAGAAAAAGAAATAAAAGGCATTTAGGTTGGAAAAGAAGATGTTAAACTCTCTATTTGCAGATGACATGATATTGTATATAGAAAAATCCCAAGAAAGACACACACACACACTACTAAATCCTATTAGCTCAGCATGATTGTAGGATATAAGAGCAATATGCAAAAATCTATATTGTATTTCTATACACTAGTTATTAACATTCTGAAAATAAAGTTAAGAAAGCAGTTCCATTTACAATAGCATCAAGCAATGTACAAAACACTTTGGAATAAATTTAAAAAAAGAAATGTAAGATTTGTATATTCAAAACTATAAAACTTTGTTCAAAGACTTTTAAAAAGACCTAAATAAATGAAAAGGCATCCTATATTCATGAATTGGGGATTTAATGTTATTAAGATGCTAGCACTCCCCAAATTGACCTAAAGATTAAATTCAATCCCTATCAAAATCCCAGCTGGCTCTTTTGCAGAAATTGATAGCTGATACTAAAATTAATATGGAATTTCAAGGGACTCGAATAACCAAACCAATATGGAAAAAGAACAATGCTGGACAGCGCCACTTCCCAATTGCAAAACTTAGTACTAAACTACAGTAATCAAAACACTGCCACTGGCAAAAAGAGAGACATACAGATCAATGAAATAAAATTTACTGTCTATAAACAAAGTCATGCAATTATGGACAACTGATTTTCAACAAAGTTTCCAAAACAACAGGGAAAGGATAGGCTACTTAACAAATAGAGCTGGGACAACTAGATATTCACATGCAAAAGAAGGAAGTTGGACCCCTATCTCAGCATATACAAAAATTAACTGAAAATAAATTAAAGATCTAAATGTGAGAGATAAAATTATATAACCTTTGGAAGAAAACATAAGAGTAAATCTTCATAACCTTGGATTAGTCATTGCTTCCTTAGATATGGTACTAAAAGCACAAGAATCCAAAGGAAAAAGTAGATAAATTGGATTTCACCAAAATGAAAAACTGTTGTGCTTTAAAAGATACTATTATGAACATGAAAATCCAACCTTTCAAATGGGAGAAAATATTTGCAAATCATGTATCTTGTAAGGGTCTAGTATCCAGACTATATTAAGAACTATTATACCCCAACATTAAAAAGAAAAATCAATTTTAAAAATGGGTAAAGGGCTTGAATAAACAATTCTCCAAAGAAGATATAAAAATGGCCAATAAATATATGAAGAAATGCTCAACATCGCTAATCATTAGGGAAATGCAAATCAAAACTACAATGAGCTACCACTTCACACCCACTAGGATGACTATAGTGGGGGGAAAAAGGACAATACTAATCATTGGTGAGGATGTGAAGAATTTGGAACCTTTATACATTGCTGAAGGGAATATAAAATGGTGGAACCTCTGTAGAAAATAATTCAGTAGTTCCTCAAAAATTAAACATAGTTACCCTATGACCCTACAATACCCATTCCTATTTATATGCCCCAAAGCATTGAAAACATAAGTTCACGTAAAAACTTGGCTATTAATGATCATAACAGCATTATTCATAATAGCCAAAAAGTGGAAACAATCCAATGTCTATCAGTGGATGTACAGATAAACAAAAGTGGTACAGCCATCCAACAGAATATTATTCAGTCCTAAAAAGGAATGAAGGACTGATATATGTTACAGCATGGATGATCCTGAGAACATTATGCTAAGTGAAAGAAATCAGTCACAAAAGACCACATAGTGTATGATTCCATTTATATACATTTCATATAAATGGAATGCCTATTGTCCTGAATAGGCAAATCTACAGAGGGAGAAAGTAAATTGTTTGCTAGGGGGTGGGGGTGAGGGAAGAATGAGTGACTGCTAATGGGTGGGTACAAGATTTCTTTTTGGTGTGATGAAAATGTTCCTCCCTCCATTAGGTAGTGGGATAGTTGTACCACTATATACATATACCACTAAATTATGTACATCAAAAAGGTAAATTTTATGGTATGTTAAACATATCCCAAGAGGTGTATAAAAGTTTTTAATTGCCTCTTATGGCTAGTGGCTACAGTGTTGGACAGCACGGTTAGTCTGCTGGATTCTAAGTCATCTGGTTCTAACCCCCCAGCTCCCATGAATTCTGCCTTCAGTGGCCGATTTCTTAAGATATGAATGCTACACTCTATATTCCATGGCCCCCAGCACCAGACACCTTCATGTCTACCTAGGTTGACACAAGCTCTCCTGAGTTTCTAGCCAGCTGTACTCACTGGTTCAGGAACAAGCTGATGTTTGGGTAACAGCTTTATATTCCTAGGGCTCTCCTCCATAACAGCTAGGAACTGAGAGACTATGGCAGTGGGACACTCTCAAAGGACAGAACAAACCTCCATAGTGATTGTGTCCTGAGTTGGAACTCACCTGAATGCTGAAACTTGACAGTCAGAAAAATAATTCTTGATGCTGCTGTTTCGGAAGAGCTGGTTGAGCTGAAAGACAGGGCAACATTTCCTTGGTCAGCATCCATGGCCCATTGGCATCAGAGAATGCCAATTAATCAAAGAGCACACTTCCCCATCAATTTTTTTTTTTTTTTTGTCGGTCCAGTGGTTAAGAATCTGTGCTTCCACTGTAGGGGGCACGGGTTTGATCCCTGGTCGGGGAACTGAGATCCCGCATGCTGAGTGGTGTGGCCAAAAAAAAAAAAAAAAACAACACGAAAATGAAAAAGAAAACACTAGTCCAGGTCCTGTTCCAGGGTATGACTTGGGCTAGCAAGTGAACCCCTCTATGGCTGTCTCTTAGTTTGTAAAATGGGAATAAGAACCTGTCTTCATGAATTGTTAAAAAAAAAAGTCACCCTCCAGATAACCAACAAGGATCTACTGTATAGCACAGGGAACTATACTCAATATTTTGTATTAACCTTTAAGGGAAGAGAATCTGAAGAAGGATATATATATATATCTGAATCGCTGTGCTGTACACCCAAAGCTAACATGATATTGTAAATCAACTATACTTCAATTTTTAAAAATGACCAGCATATATACACTACCAAATGTAAAATAGATAGCTAGTGGGAAGCAGCCGCATAGCACAGGGAGATCAGCTCAATGCTTTGTGTCCACCTAGAGGGGTGGGATAGGGAGGGTAGGAGGGAGACGCAAGAGGGAGGAGATATGGGGATATATGTATAGCTGATTCACTTTGTTATAAAGCAGAAACTAACACACCATTGTAAAGCAATTATACTCCAATAAAGACGTTAAAAAAAAAATGTCCAGATTGCCAAACTGAAAAAAAAATAAATGTGCACACCAAAAAAAAAGTCACCCTCTGACTACCCAGTGTCCATAGGTCAGTCTCTACATGGGAACAGAGTGGACAAACAACCCCATTCTCACCGCATCCTCAATATTTCTCTTGTTCCGCTGGTGTTTGGGGGTGCCTGGGGCTATGTCCTGGGAATAGATTAAGTTGGTGACAGTGAAATTCAGCTGGAAGTTCTGGAAGCTGGGACTGATTGTTGGTTGGTCTGTTGGTAGATGAATTGATGGCTCCACTTCTAGAATAAAAAGAAAGTATGAAGTTTTTAACAAAGAAGTCATTGCAGCCAGTCTACTTATTCCTGGCAATGTGGACTGAGCTGGGTTTTTAGAAGTGGGCTACACTCAAAAAGAATGAAATAATGCCATTTGCAGCAACATGGATGGACCTAGAGATGATCACACTAAGCAAAGCAAGTCAGAAAGAGAAAGACAAATACCGTATGATATCACTTATATGTGGAATCTAAAATTCGATACAAATCAACATATCTATGAAGCAAAACCAGACTCACAGACATAGAGAACAGATTTGTGGTTGCCAAGGGGGAGGGGGATGTGGGAGGGAGGGAATGGGAGTTTGGGATTAGCAAAGGCAAACTATTATATATAGGATGGATAAACAAGGTCCTACTGTATAGCACAGGGAACTATATTCAATATCCTGTGACAAACCGTAATGGAAAAGAATATGAAAAAGAATATATATATGTATAACTGAGTCATTTTGCTGTACAGAAGAGGTTAACACACCATTGTAAATCAACTGTACTTCAATAAAATTAAAAAAAAAAAGTGGCCTACAGAGGACCGTTCATCTGCCTGTTCACCTTGAATCCACTCATCTGTCTGCCTGTCCAACTCTCCACCAAGCATTATGAGAGTTCACTAGGATGTGGGGAAGAGGAGCTTGGGCTTCTCTGGGGCACAGTTGGCAGGTGCAGGTGCTGACCATCTCAGTGGGCATCTATCACACACCTTTGCTGACCTAGGTTCCTAATGTGTCTTCCTGCCTCTGTTCTTTCTCCCCATCCCCAATCATTGTCCTTTTAACACCGAGAGGATGCGCTTTCTAAAGTAGAATTCTGAGTGTGTCCTGTTCCTCCACAAACCATTCCAGTGCCCAGGAAAGTCCCTGCCCACATCTTCAGCTACAGCTTTCCCATGTCTCATGTCAAGGTGTATGCTTCAGCCACACCAAACTTCTTAAAGCCTCCTCCAATGACATGTTCTTTCTATATTCTCGGTTATAGACACATGTAGCACAGCTGCCCATCTCTTTCCCCCAACTAGGTCCTGTTCTCCTTCAGATCTCAGTTTCTTCATCACTTCCTCTAGAAAACTTACCAAGAGAGAATTGTGTATCCCTTTTGGGGGTTCCCACAGACTTTAGAAATTCCCCTGTTATAGCGGTTATCACAATGTATCATCAGTGCCTATTTATCTTCATGGCGTATACATTGAATGAATGAATGAATCAACCAATGCATGACTCATAACTGCAGCCTAAGAAGGAAACACAGGATCCTTTACATTCTGGGTTAGAAAAACTGACATGTAAAATAACCATTTCCTTGGTTGCAGTCGCTGCATTTTCTCTTCCTGCATCCTGTTGGATGACACATTGCCATGAATCATCAACATGGGCTTCAGAAAGCCCCCCTTTTTCCTCTGCAGCCTCTTTCCATTTCACTGCTACCCAGAAGCCCTATCCTTCTTCATAAAACCATCTTTTCCAGCCATGAACCTATTCCCCCACTTTATCTCATACCTGTCACATGCACATCTGTCAACTGGTAGGTGGCACCCAGCCAGTAGGATGAGGCATTAAGGGTCTTGCCTAGAAACACTTGCTTCACCACGCTGGAGTCCAGATTGGAGGCGAATAATGCCTTGATGCTGACCGACATGGGATCCAACCTAGGAACAGAGACCATGGGAACTCAGCCAGCACCCAACACCAGCAGTGTCTCCTGAGTTACTGTTTTATAGAGCCAAAGACCTAAGGACAAGCACTGTGGGTATCTGACTGCCTCTTCCCCCCGGCAAGAGAAGAGACCCTGACCAAAAAGGGAAAGACTTCTAGGGGTTGGGAATAGAAGCAATAACAGTAACAATAATGAATGTCTAATGTGCACCTCTAAGAAGTGAATTCCACATTCCTTCCCCATCACTCTGGTGGAAGCTATTATTATAATTATCCCTATTTTAAAGACAAAGGAACTGAAGTTTGGTAACATTCAAAGTCAGCATCGTGTCCCATGATCCTCCCTCTCTCTAGTATAGATGTCCTAGTTCCTCTACCCATCCCTCAGAGAACTGGGTTCAAACCCAACTTTGACAGCTCTTGGGCTGTTCACTTCTCTGAGCCTCAGTCTTCCCATGTGAACACTGGGGATGAGCATTGCATTCACTTCCTGGGGGATGTTATGAGAATTAAATGAGATGATCTTGCATGAAAGTACTCAGCAGGGAGCCTGGCCACGGTAAATGGTATTATTGGACTATTATTAGCTGAAAGTTGTATTTCCCAAGAAGGAGGTGGGTGCAAGGGGTTGGTGGCTCCATGAGGTTAATCCTTTTCCTGCACCCCAAAGACATACAGAAGGAGATGGTAAGATTAGCTGTCAGGGACATGTGGAAGAGTGGGCACCATGTCAATGAACCTTCCAGTTCAAGGGTGTGCCAACAGGGGGTCAGAGCCTCAAGCCGCCAGCTCAGCCAATGCTTCCAATCTCAACTTACATCAAGTTGGTGACCAGGCAGGAGTGGAATATGTCTTGTAGCTGGCTGCCTCTGTACAGTTTTGTGACCTGGAATAAAGGGTAGGGAGAGTGAGTGAGATGGAGGTCTCTTGGGGCTGGAGGGGGCCACTGGAGCCAGTGGAGGAACAAACATAGGTCTTGAAGGAAGGGAGACCTGGGTTCCAATCCTGGCTCTGCCCTTAACTCAACTGTGTGACCTTAGGCACAGTGCTCCCCTTTCTGAGCCTCAGTTTGCCCATCTGAGATGTGGGGAGGCAGCTAGGGTACGACCCCTGGAATCTGAAAGAACCCAGAACATGTGGGTAAAGTGAAGAGTTGAAGCCATCACTTAACAGATGTAAGTCAGACTGAGGAATGAGAGGGGCACCCAGAGCAAGGAGAGATGGGAGAGGGGAGAGAGACCCTACCTTGTCCTGGATGTCCTTCAGCAGGGCAATGTACTCTAAGGACGTGGGGTCTGGGTTGCTGAGGTTCCAGTTGATGATGTGGAAATTTAGCTGGTACTCGCTCTGGATAGATAAACTCTGGGGTGCATAGCCTGGAGCCACCAAGAGGAAGAAAAGACAGATGGAGACTCTCAGCTTTTAGGACAGAGGCATGGTGGCCTGGGGGCCCCTACCTACTGTCATAATCAACCAAAACCAGGTCCACCTGTTGGGGACTATAGGGCTTCCAAATGGAAAGTCACCCCGTAGAGGGGGAAAACAGGAATTTTATAAGGAAACTCCTAAACTGAGCTTTTCTGCTTGTGCTTATGCAGTTCCCGCTTCCTGGAATGCTCTTCCACCCTTTTCTTTTCCAGGAAAACTCCTATTTCTGCTTCAGGAGCCCATTGAGGTGGAGCTCCATGAGAGCAGGCATTCATCTATCTTGTTCTTGTCATGTTCAGTGCCTAGTACAGTTTCAGGAGGCACTCCTTGACTTGCCCCATCTCTGCACTCCCATGGCACCCTGTTAATAATAGTGTCTCTGCCTTTTTTGTGTCCTTAAGTAATATATATATTTTTTGGCCATGCCATGCCACATGTGGGATCTTAGTTCCCCAACCGGGGATCGAATCTATGCCCCCTGCAGTGGAAGCGCAGAGTCTTAAACACTGGACCGCCAGGGAAGTCCCCGTAAGTAATATTAAAAAAAAAATTTATTTTATTGAAGTATAGTTAATTTACAATGTTGTGTTAATTTCTACTGTATAGCAAAGTGATTCAGTTATACATATATATATATATTTTCATATTCTTTTCCATTATGGTTTGTCACAGAATATTAAATACAGTTCCCTGTGCTATACAGTAGGACCTTGTTTATCCATTCTATATATGATAGTTTGCATCTGCTAACCCCAAATTCCCAACTCACCCCTCCCCCATGGCAACCATAAGTCTCTTCTCTGTAAGTCTGTTTGTTTCATAGATAGTTTCATTAGTGTTATATTTTAGATTCCACATATAAGTGATATCATATGGTGTTTGTCTTTCTCCTTCTGACTTACTTCACTTGTGTCCCTAAGTAATCTTTTTTTTTTTTTTCCTAAGTAATCTTGAGTTCACTTGATTATGACTTTTTCAGAGACAGAACCTGTGTATTCTATCTCCATGGCCAGAACATGGCTTGGGACAGAATGGTCACACATATGAGTCTGTTGAATGAATAAATGTGAACTGCAGTGGATCCCCAGATATTAGGGCTGAGATACACATCTTTCATTTGTTCACTCTTTCATTGGGTACTATGATGTGCCAACATATTAAGAACTGAGGATACAGTGCCACATTAAACAAACACTAATTTTATAGAATTGGATAATTAAACAAATAATTGCTGTGAAGTGATAAGTGTTGGTCTGGTGCTCAGCTAGGAACTATGAGACCGTGTTCAGCAGGGTTTCTCGTCCTCAGAACTACTGAAATTTCAGGCTGTATAATTCTCGGTGGTGAGGTTCCCCTGTGCACTGGAGGATATTAGCTACATATCTGGCCTTTATCCACTAGATTCCAGTAGCACTCTCCCCCATTATGACAATCAAAAATGTCTCCAGACATTGCTGAGTATCTCCTGGGGTGGGGTAGAATCACCCCCAGATAAGAACCACTGGCATGGATGAACCTCGCATAGAAGAACCTCTATCCCAAGAGATCCCATGGGTCAGACATTTTGGTATTGAATGAAAATTCATTACATTCATTTGGTCAAAGAATTTTGTGCTGTTTTCCTGAACTGACAGGAGAGACCCTCCCCATGGAGGTTTGGGGAGGGTGCTCCTCAAATAAAACTTTGACTGACTTGTTCAAGAGGAAATAAAATAGAACAGTGACAAGTAATGATCACTATAGGTCCAAGTTCAGCATGAACACTCACCATTGACGAAGAGGCTGTCCTTGGCCAGGGTGTAGAAGCCCATCTGGGTGGCACCACTGGTCAGCTGGTTCAGCTCCCAATAAAGCTGCTCTCTGTCCAGCCTGTGGCCCGTGGGGTCAGGGTGGTAGGTGCAGACGGCATCCATGCTGGTGGCTGCACCATCCTTCTCAGGTCTGGGGAGAGAGAGAGGTGGGGACTCAAGAGAGAGGTCTTGAAACCTCTGGGTGTGGGGCCAGAAAGAGGGAGAAGCAAATGGGAGGTCAGTGGGAAGACTGAGAAAGGGGTGGTCACCCAAAGTGGTCCTTACTGGCAAATGCTCAGGAAAAGGTCTTACTTGAGGGAGATTGGTCTGCAACCCGAGTAGAAGGGGCCCAGGCTGCTCTTCTGGAACAACGATCCAAGCTGGGGAGGTAGGAGAAGGATGAGGAACAGAAAGGACAGGGATTGGGAGAGGGGCTGGGTGGGAATCATCCCACCAGGGGTTGCTAGGACCAACATCTCACCAGGCGCTGCAGGACCATCTCGGTGGAGTTGAACATGGCTGAGCCATTGCTCATGTCTGATGAATATGGAAGGTTGGAGATGGTGAAGTTGAGTGTGAGGGTCTTCAGGTTGTGTCCCATAGCTGCAATAAGGTAGGGGGATAGATGGTTATCACTGAGGCCTGACCTGGGACTACATCAGAGTCCTGCATTCATTATAATCTGTTGTCTTCTCTTCCAGTAGCACTACCTCCCACCAATGGTGTCACCCAAGTCAAAACCAGCATATTTGCTCGGCTTCTCTTCTCTCACCTCCAATTAACCACAATTCTACTTGCAGAATGGTTCCTACATACATCCCCTCTCTCCATTCCTGTCCCAGCTTAGGTCTTATCTTCTCTGACCTGGACCAACACCCCAGCAGACTCACTGGATGCCCTGTCTAAAGGATGTTCTCTACACTGAATACTAGAAGAAATTTTCTTAAATAAAAATCTCACTACTGTCACCACTGCTCTAGTATCACCCGTGGCTACCTATGGCCTTCAGCACTAAGTTCAACTTTTTAATTAATTAATGTTTTCACCACGCGGCATGTGAGATCTTAGTTCCCCGGCCAGGGATCTAACCCATGCCCCTTGCAGTGGAAGTGTGGAGACTTAACCACTGGACCGCCAGGGAAGTCCCTAAGTTCAACTTTTTTCGATCTGGCACTTGAAGTCCTTCTTAATCTGGTTCTTGCCAACCTTTCAGCTTAATTTATCCATCTACTCCAGGTTAAGCTTTAAGCTTCATGCAAACCAAATTCTTCTCAATTTTCCCCGTACACTGTGCTGCTTTTGACCACTGACATTTTGCTCATGGAATCCCATCTGCTAGGAAAACTTTTCATCCCCTATTTGCCTGGATGAGTCCTACTTTTTCTTAAAGACTCAGGTCATGTGAAACTTTCTCCAGAAAGCCTTTCCCTTCAAAATTGTGCTAGGTGCCTCATCCCAAGACCATACCACATTATGTTATAATAGTCTGTTAGTCTCACAAGACTGGAGGCTCCATGAGGGCCAGCATCAGATTGAATTATTGGTATAATATTTGTGATCAGCACGATTGCCCTAAAATCAGAATTGCACCCCCTGGCCTCCCAGCTCCTGTGTTACAGTTGGCCAGTGGATGTGTGGGGCTGGAGAGCTTCTCTTGGGAAGGAAAAGGGGCCCCCAATACCTGTGGTGGATTCTGGTTGCACAGGTGATGATGAAGTAGGCAGGAACATGGTAGCTGGTTCGGGAGCTATGGGAAGTGCAGTCATTAGGGAGGAACAGAGCCCCCCACAGAGTGGGAGAAGCCTCCAGGCTTACCTGGGCTCCAGAAGCCCCCAGGCTCACCTGGGCTCTAGAAACCATTCATAGGTTTACCATTAATGAGAGTGAGCGAAGGAGTGATTGTGTGAGTAGAGGGACGAGCAAACCTGTGAATGAAATGAACCCAAGAGAGTGTGAGTGGGTAAACAAGAAAGAGACTGAACAAAGAGGACAGACAGATGGAGGGGCAGAAATACAGGCAGACAGACGGGATACTTAGACGGACAGAGGAAGAATGGACAGAAGGAGGGTCAAAGAGAAGGAAAGAAGAATAAACACAAGGAAGAAAAGTTGAGAGATGAATGGAAGTGCAGAAGGAAAGAAAGACAAACAGGTGAATAGGCAGAAGGATGGTTGGTTGGATGGATGGATGGATAGATGGATGGACGGGAGGGAGGGAAGGAGGGAGGGAGGAAGGAAGAGGTCTGAGAGAAGGGATAACTAGGAGAATGGAAGAATGGAATGGGTGAAAAGATAGGTGAAGTGATCATTGGATGAGTGAATGGACAAATGTGGCCAAACCACTGAGTAGCCACCAGAGTTTGCAACTTGACACCAAGGCCCATTCTGCAGCCCCTATTAAAAGGTTTTGTTATCAGGAGGCATGGACTGCAAGGTCATTATCTGACCTGAACCCTTATTTCTGTAGCGAACGCTCGTTCAAATTTCTTCCTCCGACCCAGAAGGGTGTGGAAAATTCGGAAAGCCAATACCATGGCTTCAGGTCTAAAAAGAGACAAAGGACTCAGCATCCTTCCTCCCACTGATACCCTGCCCCCACTCAGGAGACCTAGCCTGAGTTTGGGGCAAGCTCCCTTTGTCAGTGAGAAGAAAAGTTTGGCTCAAGACCATTGGAGGCTGAAATGGACAGTGGATGAAAAGATGCATACTTGTAAGAGGCTCATCTGGACCATGTTCATTATAACCTGGAAACAAAAAAGTCACACATTAAGGGGAGGCTGAGGAACAAGCCCAGATATCCCTGCCTTTGTCCATGTGGGGCATCTTTCTGGATGTCATTCCCTCTGTACCAGGTGAGCATCTATGCATCTTCTAGGATCAGACTCAAATGTCATCTCCACTATAAAGGCTTTCCTGACCTTTGGATTAGAGATGACCCTTCCTTACCCACCTCACCAGCAAGCCCCCAACAAGAGACTCTCATAATATTTATGTTCACACATTTTTGCCCCCAAATATCCATCCACCCTGCCATCTGCCCTTCCAACCTCCCTCCAATCTATCCCTACATCCAGTGAATATTTACAGAAAGCTTACAACGTGTCAGGTTCCATTTACATTTGGGGAATATACTGCCGAATCAAACAGTCTTTGCCCCACTGGAGCTTACATTAGGATAGGTTGTACATGTAGCCTGTCTGTCTCTGGTGTCGGGCACAAGGCCTGGCTTATAGTAGATGCTTGGTAAATGCTGAATGAGTGAACACAATGAAGCATATAAGTTGTGCAGCTTACAAGGGGCTGGGGGGAGTCTTTTTTTTTTTTTTTTTTAATTGTTGAAGCCTCCTTGCTGAGGCCCAGTTTTGTTTTTTTTTTTAATTTACTTATGGCTGTGTTGGGTCTTCGTTTCTGTGCGAGGGCTTTCTCTAGTTGTGGCAAGCGGGGGCCGCTCTTCATTGCGGTGCGCGGGCCTCTCACTATCGTGGCCTCTCTCGTTGCAGAGCACAGGCTCCAGACGCGCAGGCTCAGTAATTGTGGCTCACGGGCCCAGTTGCTCCGTGGCATGTGGGATCTTCCTGGACCAGGGCTCGAACCCGTGTCCCCTGCATTGGCAGGCGGATTCTCAACCACTGCGCCACCAGGGAAGCCCTGGGGGGAGTCTTAAACTGGCCCCTGCAGTGGCCAAGGTGAAGGGAAAAAATGTGAACTCAGAAGAACCTCAGGACCTAGATTGGTGAAAAACCTACTGTGGGTGTGGACAGTTCCCGTCCCTTCTCTGTAATTCTGTTTTCCTCTTTGCTAAAATAGGAGTCCAGGATGTCTCCTGCCCACCTGATGGGACCAGGATGTCTCCTGCCCGCCTGATGGGGCAACGGCGATAAGAAAGTGTGAGTTGCCAAACTCTATTCCTAGGTTGGGGACAGAGAGGAGGGAAGCTGAGTAATTTCAGTCAACCTCACCACAGCTGTGCGTTGACCCTCAGAGCCCCCGTTAAGGGTCACCCTTCCAAATGCTCTTTCTTCCTGGATTCTAGGCTGATGCCCAGTGTGTCCGAAGCTTGGATCTCCTAGGTGTTCAGAGTGCCTTTCTGGCATCGGGGCCCCAACCAAGAGAGAAACCCATCCTGGTCAAAAGTGAAAAGTGGGGCTGTAGAGCACAGGAAACTCTACTTAATACTGTGTAATGGCCTATATGGGAAAAGAATCTAAAAAAAAAAAAGAGTGGAAATATGTGTATGTAAAAAAAAAAAGCAAAATTATTAGTCATTACAGTTGCAGATTTAAATAAAATGATAATGTCTTAAATTATTAAATACAAGGAAGAAATAAAAGAGGTCAGTGATTTTTTAAAAATTACCCCTAACGGTTGTAGAATTTAGAATTAGATGTTATGTCATTTGCGGGTAGTGATGGTTTTTCTTCTTCTTTTCTGGTTTGTGTGTCTTTTGTTTCTTTTTCTTGTCTGTTTGCTGTGGCTGGGACTTCCAATGCTATGTTGGGTATAGGTAGTGAGGGTGGGCATCCTTGTCTTGTTTCTGGTATTGGGGGAAGGGCTTTCAGCTTTTCACTATTGAGTGTGATGTTGCCTGTGGGTTAGTCATAGATGGGCTTGATGTGTTCTCTCTGTACCATCTTCGATGGGTTTTTTTGTTATGAATGGGTGTTGAATTTTATCAGGTGCTTTTTCTGCATCTATTGAGATGATCATGTGATTTTTATCCTTCCTTTGTTGGTGTGTTGTATTACATTGATTGATTTGTAGATGTTGGACTATCCTTGTATTCCTGGAATGGATCCCACTTAAGCATGATGTATTAAAAAAAAAGTGAGGGCTTCCCTGGTGGCACAGTGGTTAAGAATCTGCCTGCCAATGCCCTGGTCTGGGAAGATCCCACAGGCCGCAGAGCAACTGGGCCCGTGCACCACAGCTACTGAGCCTGCGCTCTGGAGCCCGCGAGCCACAATTACTGAAGCCCGCATGCCTAGAGCCCGTGTTCTGCAACAGGAGAAGCCACTGCAATGAGAAGCCCGCGCACCACAACGAAGAGTAGCCCCCACTTGCCGCACTAGAGAAAGCCCGTGCGCAGCAACGAAGACCCAACGCAGCCCCCCCCCAAAAAAAGGGGCTTCCCTGGTGGCACAGTGGTTGAGAATCTGCCTGCTAATGCAGGGTACGCAGGTTCGAGCCCTGGTCTGGGAAGATCCCACATGTCACAGAGCAACTAGGCCCGTGAGCCACAACTACGGAGCCTGCATGTCTGGAGCCTGTGCTCCACAACAAGAGAGGCCGCGACAGTGAGAGGCCTGTGCACCGCGATGAAGAGTGGCCCCCACTTGCCACAACTAGAGAAAACCCTCGCACAGAAATGAAGACCCAACACAGCCAAAAATAAATAAATAAATAAAAATAGTAAAAAAAAAAAAAAAAATGCCGAGTTTGAGAAATTGCTGTACACAGATTCACAGTTCTGGTACAAATCTAGCATTACCTTGGGGCTTATTATTTTTTTTAATAAATTAATTTTATTTATTTATTTTTGGCTGTGTTGGGTCTTCGTTGCTGTGCACGGGCTTTCTCTAGTTGCAGCGAGCAGGGGCTCCTCTTCGTTGCAGTGTGCGGGCTTCTCATTGCGATGGCTTCTCTCATTGAGGAGCATGGGCTCTAGGCGCACGGGCTTCAGTAACTGTGGCACGGGGGCTCAGTAGTTGTGGCTGGCGGGCTCTAGAGCGCAGGCTCAGCAGCTGTGGCCCACGGGCTTAAGCTGCTCCGTGGCACATGGGATCTTCCCGGACCAGAGCTCGAACCCGTGTCACCTGCACTGGCAGGCAGATTCTCAACCACTGCGCCACCAGGGAAGTACAAACTCAGCATTTTTGACATTTTTGCCTAGAGAATTCATTTTGGTGAGGAGCTGCCTTGCGCATTGTGAGATGTTTAGTAGCACTTCCTGCCTCTACCCACTAAATGTCATTAGCACCCCACCAATCATGACTTGAAAATGTCTCCAGATGTTGCCAAGTATCCCCTGGGGTGCAGAATCTTCCCCAGTTGAGAATTACTGGTATAGAGAGACATGGCCTGTAGGAGACCCCGGCCCCACATGGACACTCACCATTGACATAGAGCTTATTACGGTCCAGGGTGTAGGTGCCCAGCTGAGTGACTCCATGAGTCAGCTGACTCAGCTCCTGGTACAACTTTTCTCTGTCCAGCCCGGGATGCATGGGGTCAGGATGGTAGGTGCAGATGGCATCCACTCCAGTTGCTGCCCCATCCTTTTCAGTCCTAGGGTGGCAGGGACAGAGGAATAGGGACATTCAGAGGTGTGGGAGAGTTATATAATTTGTTCATCTTGAGACCAGCTGGGACCATTTACTGCCGTGCTTGCACCTGGACAAATGTCTCCTCAAGCAACAAAATACAAAGAAAGTATAAGGGACTAAAAATAACTGCGTGCATGCACAGTTGGGGCAAATTACGGACAACAAGATACAAAGAGACCAAAATACCCAACTGCCACTTCTGAAGAGCCAGGAGCAAAAGCAGGGGGTTGGGAGCAAAAGCATGGTACTGCGCATGCCCCCTGCACACAACACCACCAAAGGGGTGGGCAAAACACCTAAGCCACCCCTCCAGCCCCATCCCTGGACACACCCCTCCCCTCACCCCATATAAGCCACCCTCGTGCATCTGCTTATCCAACTCGCCCCCCATCTTGGGGAGTGAGCAAGCAAGGGGACCTATTGCTTGTTCTTGCTACCCCCTGCCACAGCAGGGGCCCCAATAAAGCCTTGCCTGAATTTCTTGTCTGGCCTCTCATCAATTTCTGTTGATTAAGGAGGCTAAGAACCCTTGTCGGTAAAAATCTCCCTCCTTTAGACTGATCCCCACCCCCGCCCCACCCCCGCTTTGGTTTATGACATTTCTCTTTACTGGGTCTTGTCTGGTTTCTCAGCCATGGTCTTTTCTGGGTCCTCTTCGTCTAGGTACCTTCCTACTCCATAAAGTGATTGATCTTCACGTCTTCACCCTCAGCCAACTTCTCTTCTTTTTCCCCTCATTCTTCTTGGATTATTCGGTTCATACTCACTTTTTTCAGCTACCAGCTTTATTATCATGAAATCCAGTTTCTCTCTCTCTAGCCAAGACCTCCCTCTTGAGCTCTGTGCCACGTAACCAACAGCCTCAAGGATGTCTTCCAGACCCATTAGATTCCAATGGGAAGATAATTAAGTTTATTATCTTCCCCCATAAAAATGCAGAACCTGCTCCTTCTCCCACGTTTCTATATCAGTGCCAGAGCCAGAGATGTAGGAGGCTTTCTGGACATTCCCCATCCTTTGTCCCCCCCATCCAAGCAATATCAGGTCCAGTCTGACATCTCACTGGTCTCCCCACCTGCTGTTCCCTCATCACAGCAAATTTTTCCACCCCCATACCTACCAGTGTTCTACTTAAAATAAACTACACCATTTCAGACTCTGCTTACGATGGTTGCATGGTTTCCTACAGTTTTGAGTAAGTATAACTAATATTTATGGAACACCTACTAGTTGATAATATTTATGGAACACCTACTAGTTGATAATATTTATGGAACACCTACTGGGTGATCTATTTTTACATTTGCTATCTCTTTTTATCTTTTCAGCAACTCTATGAGCTAGATGCTGATATGATTCCCACTTTATAATTGAGAAAACAAAGTCATGCAGATATTAAAGAACTTCCCAAGCATCACACAGCTAGTGACAGAAACAGGGTGTGATGTCATGTATTTGGACACTGAGACCATTAATGCTTGACCTTGGGAATTCCCTGGTGGTCCAGTGGTTAGGACGCCGCACTTCCACTGTAGGGGGCACGGGTTCAACCCCTGGTCGGGGAACTAAGATCTCACAAATCCTGCAAGCTGCGCTTTTGCTGTGCAAAATACTGTGAAAATTCCTTAGTATGACCTTTGGCCCCAGCTCCAATCTGAACTTTTGATGATATTTACTAGTACAAACTCATCCCACAATTCATCCACCATTCATGCAACTACACTTAATTTATCTATCCACTCAGCAACCTCTTTCTCTAGCTCTTTCTTTTCCCCTTCCTTCCTTCCTTTCTTCCTTCCTCTCTCTCTCTTCTTCCCTCCCTCCCCGCTTCCCTTCCTCCCTTCTTCCCTCCTCCCTCATTCATTCAGTTTGCCTCACACTCTACTCTCACAGACCTTTTCTCATGTACCATGATATTTCTCACATCTATCCCATTACTTAAGGTATGCCAGCCCTTGAAATATCCATGCCAATGTTTCTTCTGGCAAATGCACACTCGACTGTCAACACTTGGCTCAGGCATCACCTTCTCCAGCCAGCCTCCACTCAGCCCCCTAGATGGAGCTAAGAGTCTATTCTCTGGGCTCCTATGGCCACTGTGAAGTGCTTTATCATTGTACTAACCACATTCATATTATAGTTTTAAGTCCATATGGCTGTTGTCCTCTCTACACTGGGGGCACCTTGAGGGAAGGGCCCATGACTGATTCTCTCAGTGCCCTTAGCACCTGTCACAGGGCGTGTCCTGAGGTACCTCACTTCATGTTTGTTTAATGAGTCAGTGTTGCCCTTTCTGACTGCTGAGTGTGAATGCTCCATGCATCTGCTTATCCAAATAATTTAAGACCTCTGACAGCCACCTCTTTCAGGAAGCCCTCTCTGATACACTCAGCCAGGGTGTATGTCTTCTCCGCTGAATTCCTGGAAGGCCCCAGTCATTTATGATTCTCACCTTGTAGTTGTCACGTTCAGGTCTTCACCTCCAGGTGAGCTTGCCTGTGACAGTGCAGCCCTCAGGTTGTGAGGAGGGGCGGAGTCTTACCTGAGCAGAGTCAGTCTGCAGCCAGAGTACAGTGGGCCGATACTGGTGTTCTTGAACAGAGGACCAAGCTGGGGAGAAGGGGGAGACACATGAGCAAGAGGGGCTGAGGGACTGGGTGGGGTGAGGACAAGGCAGGCCAGCGAAGGCATTGAAGGCCTCTTACCAGGCGATTCAGAGGCTTCTCAGTGAAGTTGAACTTTGCGTAGCCTCTGTGCCCCATGTCTGGGGTATAGAACAGGTTGGTGATGGTGAAATTAAGGGTGAATGGCACCAGGGCTGGGCCCATGCTTGCAACTGGAGGGAGAAAGAGAGAGAGGAGACCCATCAGTCTTAGGCCTGAGCTGTTTAAGGGCGAAGGGACTAGTGCCATCTCTCTGCCCATAGTGTCTAGTAGGTGAAGACTGAGATATCCCATTGGGATACCCCCCCTCCTCACCTCCTCAGCCAGCCAGGGGAGGAGAAGGGACCTTTGTCCTAGAAGTGCAACATCAACTTGAAAGGAAACCTCAACCCTCTTATCCTGGAGTGTCCAAAGGCTGACATGTCATGGACATTTTTGTAGGAACAGGAGGGACCAAGACCTTTGTGCTCAGGCCTTAAGCCACAAATACTTGAGCAGTCAAGAAAATCAAAATAACAGTAATTTTTAAAGATGTGCATCTTATATATTTTATTAACCCTAACTTATGGTTACCAGGGGGGAAAGGGGGGAGGGATAAATTGGGAGATTGGGATTGACATATACACACTACTATATATAAAATAGCTAACTATTAAGAACCTACTGTATAGCACAGGGAACTCCACTCAATACTCTGTAATGGCCTATATGGGAAAAGAATCTAAAAAAGAGTAGCTATATGTATACGTATAACTGATTCACTTTGCTGTACACCTGAAACTGACACAACACTGGAGATCAACTATACCCCAAGAAAAATTTTTTTAAAATGTGCATCTCATGTATTTTATTAACAAGCTTACATTTATTAAAAATATTCTTAAATTTTTTATACAATATGATTTATTTTTATTTATTTTATTTTTTTGGCTGTGCTGCACGGCATGTGGGATCTTATTCCCTGACCAGGGATCGAACCCGTGCCCCCTGCATTGGGAGCTCGGAGTCTTAACCACTGGACCATCAGGGAAGTCCCTTTTATACAATTTTAAAGGTTACTTTCCATTTACAGTTATTACAAAATATTGGCTATTTTCCCCATGTTGTACAATACATCCTTGAGCCTACCTTACACCCAGTAGCTTATGCCTCCCACTTCCCAACCCCTGTGTTGCCCCTCCCCCCATCCCCACCGGTAACCACTACTTTGTTCTTTACATCTGCGAGTCTGCTTCTTTTTCGTTATATTCACTAGTTTGTTGTATTTTTTTAGATTCCACATATAAGTGAGATCATACAGTATTTGTCTTTCTCTGTCTGACTTATTTCACTTAACATCATACCCTCCAAGTCCATCTGTGTAGCTGCAAATGGCAAAATTTTGTCCTTTTTTATGACTGAGTAGTATTCCATTGTACACACACGCACACACACACACACACACACACACACATCTTTTTTTATCCATTCATCTGTTGATGGACGCTTAGGTTGCTTCCATATCTTGGCAATTGTAAATAATGCTGCTATGAACGCTGGGGTGCAGTTATATTTTCAAATTAGTTTTTGTTTTTTTCAAGAGTGGAATTGCTGGGTCATATAGTAGTTCTATTTCTAGTTTTTTGAGAAACCTCCATACTGTTTTCTGCAATGACTATACCAATTTACATTCCTACCAACAGTGTACAAGGGTTCCCTTTTATCCACATCCTTGCACACAGAATAGCAGTAATTTCCAGGAAGAAAATGTTCATATCAATAGGAATAGAATAGAGATTAGCTATGGGGAAAAGCTATTTTCTAGGAGACGATCTGAGCAAGAACATGCTGTGATGAGATTTGGAAGACAAGGAGGAACCAAGCACAGCTGAGTTCCAAAAACAGTAAGTACATGAGGATGGAAGGATGTCTGGGCCCTGCAGGAACAGAAGTGAGGCTGGATTAGGGAGCAAGGTAGACAGTGGGACAGGCTGGGGCTGCGTGGGCATCAGGGTCCAGACCATGCAAGAATCCATCAGCCACTAGATGGGATTTGAAATTTCATGAGACCCAGAGATTAGATTCCTACCTGTAGAGCTGGGGGTGGAGGTCAGAGTTGTTGGAGGTCCTGGAGAGAATGTAGAGGTCACCGGAGCTGAAAGAATAAAATTGTTGGATCCTATCATGAAGCAACGAGAGGCTAGAGTTATTAATGGAAACTTGCATCTCTACCTTGGCTTAACCTGAGACTTTTGCTGGTCTGAGGCTATTGTGGGGCTAAGGATCTGGGGGATGGGGCATACTTTCCTCCCAGGGAGCAGGCTGAGGGAGGAAGGGTCCCAGGGTCATGGGAATATCTGAGCCCTCATTACTCACTGCTGGTGGTGGGGATCCAGTACTGATGGTTATAACCTGCAGAGAGAGGCAGAAAGAGTAAGATGATGAGAGAAGGTTAAGAAAGGAGTGAAGGGGGACTTCCCTGGCAGTCCAGTGGTTAAGACTTCACCTTCCAATGCAGGGGGTGCGGGTTCAATCCCTGTTCGGGGAGCTAAGATCCCACATGCCTCGCGGCCAAAAAAACCAAAACATAAAACAGAAGCAATACTGTAACAAATTCAGTAAAGACTTAAAAAAAAAAAAAAAGAAAGAAAGGAGTGAAGTGTAGAACTGGAAACACAAGCTCACAGACCTTCCTGAGTGCTTTCTTTGAGATTCATCAATAAATAATGATGGTTATTCTTTATGAGTTAACTGCCTCATACTCTGATGCTCCTGATAATTTCATCCTCATAACCATTAACCTCAAAGAAAATAATGATCAAATCACCCTCAATATTGTGGAGATTTACTAGGTGCCTGGAATAATATCAACCTCATCAAATGAATAATAAGGACAGCAATTTTATGTGTGTTTCCAGCCTTATTTGTGTTCTCTTCATCCATGACATATAATTTTGTCCTTGCTTGTTGAGTTTCTCCTAATACCCAGCTCTCCAAAGACAAAGTTTGACCTCTGACAGCATAGTTCTTGGACTTCTGTAATGTTGGACTGAGAACAGTGAGGGAGATGGAGAGAGAGAGAGAGACTTGGGGGTCAGCCAGAGAGTATAAAGTTGGAGAATAAGAGAAAATGGAGGAAAGCGGATTTGAATAAGTATGGTTCTGGATAATGGATTGGATCCTCTTTGATGCTCTGTAAGAAATGCAAGTAAAACTTAGACTTATTTTATATTTAATAGTCTCATTGGGTTTATTGAAATGAAACTTCTCAGAGACTTGACCAAGTGGAGCCTGTGGTTTACTTGGGTTATTCAGGTTTCATCTCATTTGACTCACACTTAGGTGACTTTTTTTTTTTTTTTTTAATAAGGAATTGGCTTATGTAATTATGGAGGCTGAAAAGTCCCAAGATCTGCCCTCTGTAAGCTGGCGACCCATTAGAGTCAATGGTGTAGTTCCAGTCCAAGTTCGTAGATGACTTTTAAAAAAATTCCATTCTAGCAACAAGAGAGGCCGCGATAGTGAGAGGCCCACGCACCGCGATGAAGAGTGGCCCCTGCTCGCCGCAACTAGAGAAAGCCCTCGCACAGAAACGAAGACCCAACACAGCCAAAAATAAAAAATAAATAAATAAATAAATAAAAAATACTTAAAAAAAAAAATTCCATTCTAAAAATGGACAAAAGTCTGGAGAGGTCATGACTTGCCCAGGGCCACATAGTAAGCAAAAGGCAGGACCAGGGCTTAATTAAAGCAAGACCTATAGTTCACCAAAACCCATAGTGGTTAACTACTGCTTTCAGGTAATTCCCAAGGACTGCTGAAATACAAAATAGATTTTAATCCAGGTAGAAATAAATTGTCCAAGGTGATATAGTGACATAATTACTTAGTTTAAATTGTTGTATTAGGGGCCCCTTAATATTCTTTTCCATCCTGAGATTTGAGGCTTGTTATAGCCAGGTTAGTCTGAGCTGTAGCCTCGTAATTAGGTGGGCTTAGATTTTCGAGTCAATTTAGGTTTGAGTCTCGATTCTACCACATGTATTAGCTGTCTGATCTTGGGAAAATGGATTTCTGTCCCTGAACTTTGTTTGATCCTCTGTAAAATATACATAATACCCCATAGAGTGCTGGGCAGGATTACTAAGACATAATACATATAATGCTTTAGAACATAGGAATCCCTCAATAAATATTAGCCTTTAGTACAGGTGGTATTGCGGGTGCTGTTGCTAAGAGCATTGTGGCAAAGGAATTTGTTGCCAAAAGCATTACTAACAGCTTTGTTGTGTGTTTCTTAGGTGGGGTGTAGTTCCAGCTGGCCCTTGGAGAGTGAGTAAAGGGACCACAAGCTGCCATAAGGAAGAGAAAGAAGTGCAGTCACTGCATTGGGAACCCATTGCCTCTTGGGGAAGAGTTAACCCCAATGGCCACCATGGGCTTGCTTTACCCTTTTTCTTCTTTGATGTCTGCACATTCCATTTGGGCTTCTGTGAAAGGTCATTGAAATGAAGTAAACTTAGGAGGAAACCTTTATTTCCAGACCTGGAAAGTTCCTTTTTAGGTGTTCTGAGGGGAGAGAACTGAGCCTCCATGGAAATTCTAGGTCGGTCCAGAACTATGAAGGTGGGTACAGAGAAATTACACTGCAAGGAGACCCCAGCTACAGCAGAACTGCTCACCATTGACGTAGAGACTGTTCCTGTCCAGGGTGTAGGGGCCCAACCGAGTGATACCATGGGTCTGTTGGCTTAGTTCCCAATACAGCCGTTCTCTGTCCAGCCTGAAGCCTGTGGGATCTGGGCGGTAGGTGCAGACCGCATCCATTCTGGTGCTTGTTCCATCCTTGTCAGCCCTGGGGAAGGAGGGACATGGGAGTAGGAACATAAAAGACACCTGAGGGTTAGATACTCTTGACAACACCTTCCTTCAATTGCACTTCTTGGTTTTTATTTTTTAAAATTGAAAAAAATTTTTTTATTGGAGTATAGTTGATTTACAATGTTGTGTTAGTTTCAGGTGTACAGCAAAACGAATCAGTTATACGTATGCATGTATCCACTCATTTTTAGATTCTTTTCCCATGTAGGCCATTATGGAGTATTGAGCAGAGTTCCCTGTGCTATACAGTAGGTCCCTATTAGTTGTCTATTTTATACATAATAGTGTGTATATGCCAGTCCTAATCTCCCAATTTATCTCTCCCCCTCTCTTACTCCCTGGTTTGAGAGGTGTTTGTTTTCTACATTTGTAACTCTCTTTCTGTTTTGTAGATAAGTTCATTTGAACCTTTTTTTTTTTAGATCGGCACTTTTCCCTAGGTTTTTTTTTTTTTTTTTTTTTCTTCCCTAGGTTTTATCTGCTTTCTTGAACACGTCTTTTTCTGTCTCATGTGGGGATCCAGATCCCCCCACCTCCTTAAGTGCAGTACTCTCTAGGGCTACTCCTTAGCTCAGTTTCTTCTTTTTCTCCCTGTTCTTCTTACTAATTGCTTCAAGCTCATTGTTTCACTACCAGCCCCTAGTACCTTCCCTGTCCACTCATGAAGGTAAATACAGATAGTGTCCACTCCAGCAACAGTTGAGTCCTGCTTGGGCCCTGGGGTTGGGGATGTAAAGCTCCCAGGGAGGAAACTCCTGAGAATCCTGGGGCCAGGTAGCACGTGGAAGGGAAAAGCAAGAGGATCAGAGACCTTGGAGAATGTGAGTGAATCACCCCCATGGCTGGCTGTGACGTTGTGTGACAACTATTGTGGAGCCTGAAAGGGGGGACTTTATTTCAAGTTGGAAAGTCCAAAGGCTGAGGTCAACTCTTTGGGAACACATGTTGGGTAGGCAACCCAGTTTGGAGAGAAAGAGAGAAAATGAGTTAAGAAGTAATAAAGGGAAAGATGGTTCAAAAATATCTTTGTCCTGAATTTAAGCTGACCCTACAGTGATTCACCCAGCTTTGCAGGTAGGAAGAAAGATCCCATCCCTCCCCTGTCTGGGAATTCTACTTGCTATTATCCATGCTATTCAAAGCATTCCCATGATATGTCTATACAGCATAGTGCAGTGGTTCTCAAAGTGTGGCCCAAAGACCCCTGGAGTTCCCAAAACTCACAGGGCATCCACCAAGTGAAAAATATTTCTTAGTAATACTAAGACATTATTTTCACTCTCGCTCTTTCAGGAGTATACAGTGAGATTTTTTCCGGAGGCCACAGGTGAAATATTGTAAAAATAAGGAATGCAGAAGCAGATATCCTTCTGTGTCTTCTACTAAGCCAGACATTTAAAAAATTTGGAAAAATATAAACAATAACCCTCTTCTCATTACACTTTTGGGGGGGGTGGTAGGAGAAATATGGCTTTTATTCATAAAAATGTTATTTATGCTAACCTGTAATGGTATTATCATTTTTAGTGAATTAATGAATAAATCTTTATAAAATTTATCCATTTTTTGGTAAGCACATAAAGTTCTTTAATATGGTTTTAGATTCTAGATTGCAACCAACTTTTAATAATTACCATTTACTGAGTTTGATGCAGTTTGGCATAGTATCAAGTAAGTATATATACAATTTTCAGAAAAGACAAAATCTTTGCTTACAACTTACTGGGTTTTCTCTCTCACTCTCTTTTGGTTGAAGTAAATGAAGATTTCTCCATTTTAATTTCTAATACAGTAAATATGGACAATATAACCCTTAAGTCCAAAGGCTCTTTGGAGTTCAGGGTACTTTTTTTTTTTTTTTTTGGCTGCGTTGGGTCTTTGTTGCTGTGCGCGGGCTTTCTCTAGTTGCAGTGAGCAGGGGCTACTCTTTGTTGCGATGTGCAGGCTTCTCATTGCAGTGGCTTCTTTTGTTGCAGAGCACGGGCTCTAGGCGTGCGGGCTTCAGTAGTTGTGGCACGTGGGCTCAGTAGTTGTGGCCTGCTGGCTCTAGAGCGCAGGCTCAGTAGTTGTGGCGCACGGGCTTAGTTGCTCCGTGGCATGTGGGATCTTCCTGGACCAGGACTCGAACCTGTGTCCCCTGCATTGGCAGGCGGATTCTTAACCACTGTGCCACCGGGGAAGTCCCTGGGTACTTTTTAAGAATGTAAAATGCTATTGAGCCCAGCAAGCTTGAGCACTGCTGGTATTGTGGTTAAAAGGAGCGACTCAAGAACCAGAACACCTGGGCTCAAACCCTGACTCCTCTAAAGCAAGTGACTTGACTACTCTGAGCCTTAGTGTTCCGTCTGCAAGGTAGGATAATAATCATGTTCTTGTGAGGATGAAATGAATGAAAACATGCAAACCACTTGGATTATTGTGTGGTATGTAGTATGGGCAATATTATTATTATTATTATTATTATTATTTATTCTCCCATCTTATGGAGAGATGGGGGCAGAGAACCCACCTCTTCAGCAGGATGACTTGAATTGGCTGCATGAAGGACCTCATGGAAAGGCCATAGCGTCATGAAGTGTAAGAAATGGGTACTGAGCACACTGACCTCAGAGGACAGAGAGGAGAAGAGAGGCCATTTCTGCAGAGTTCAGGTCCATTTGAGAGTTTTAAAATTGCAATATATCCTACTGGTAATCTATATTTGTTTTGTGTCCCCCTTTGGTTCAGTACCTCTTTTCAGGGAATAAACTGCAGAGCTGTAGTGTCTAGAGTTTGTCCCCCAGCAGGATAGAGATGAGCTGGGGGCAGGGAGAGTGTCAGGGATTCTGGCAACACAGTTGGCAAAGATGTTACACCAGCTGGCACTACGAGATCCCATTAATAGAATGCTCACAATGGGTCAGGCATTGTATTGAACAATTAACAACCCCAAGAGTAAGGTACTGTTATTATCACCATTTTATAGATAATGTGATTGAAGAACAGAGAGGTTTTGTGACTTGCCCAAGATCACACAGCTAGCAGGTGGGAGAGGAGGGCTTTAAACCCAGGCACTTTTGATCCTCTATGATACACAAGTAGCTGTGGTTGACCAGGGTGTGGGGGACCAAGAAAGGAGAGAATTGGCGTTTCTGGAGGTGATCTGGAGGAAGTCTCACCTGAGCAAGGTCAGTCTACAGCTGGTATACAGGGAACCAACGCTGCTCTTTTTGAACAGAGGACTGAGCTGGAAAGAATGAGAGGGGGATTAGCAGCAGGGACCAAGATAGCAGGGTGTGGTAGGGTTGGGGCAAGGTGGGCATTGGTGGGGGTCTCTTACCAGGTGCTGCAGGTCTCTCTCAGTGGCACTGAATAACTCAGAGTCCGAGTTTCCCATGTCCTCCGTGTAGTGCAGGTTGGTGATGGTGAAGTTGACAGTAAAAGGCATCAATAAAGGAATTGCAGCTGCAGTGGTGGGGAGAGTAAAATGAGGCCAGTCCTGAGTCAAGCCTGGGCTGGGGGCAGGAGGTAAGACTCTGACGACATACCTTAACTCCATTGCCCAGTTGTGGGTCTGGCCTAGGCTGTCCTACCTGAGACACCTCATGTAGCAATCCCTGTCCAGGGCCCTCTCACATAAGGTGACCAACCATCCCAGTTTGCTGGGACTATGTGGATTTCTGGGATGCAGAGTTGGTCACCCTACTCCCACTTCCCCTTGGCTCTTACCATTTCACCACACACCAGCACTTGCATCTCTTTGTCTTAGGGGACTTAGGCCCAGGGGGCATCTGTCTAGCAATGACTGATGGGAGTTGGTGGCTAAATACCCCAGCTCCCTCACCACCAAGATGGGATAACTCCAAAGTGCATGCTCTGTGCATTCTCTCAGGGTCCCTCTCCAGCCTCCAGAACTGTGAGATGATAGATTTCTGTTGTTTAAGCCACCCAGTATGTTGTACTTTGTTAAGGCAGCCCTAACAAACTAATACACCAAATGACCTAACAATTTCTATTCTAGGTGTATACCCAAAAGGAATGGAAACAGGGACTCAGACAGGTGTACACCCATGTTCATAGCAGCATTATTCACCATAGCCAAAAGGTGGAGACAGCCTGAGTGTCCATCAAGAGATGAATGGACAGATAAAATGAGCTACATCCATACAATGGAATATTATTCCTCCTAAACAAGAGTGAAGTTCTGATATTCACTACAACATGGATGAAACTTGAAGACATTATGCTAAGCAAAATAACCCAGACACAAAAGGAAAAATACTTTGGATGATTCTACTTATATGAAGTATCTATAATAGTCAAATTCATAGAGACAGTAAGTAGATTAGAGGTCACCAGGGGCTAGAGGGAGTGGGGAAGGGGGAATTCTTGCTTAATGGGTTCACAGACCCTGTTCAGGGTGATTGAAAACAGTAGAGATAGTTGCACAATACTGTCAGTGTAATTAATGCTGCTGAATTGTACATTTTAAATGGTTACAATGGCAAATATTATTTCATATATATATATATATATATATATATATATATATAAATTATATTTGACCACAATAAAGAAGTTATTCTTACTTGTTCCTGAAGTCACACTCACAGAGGCCAAGGTAGAGGTTCCAGGTGTGGTCACAGGGGCAAAAGGACTTCCAGACAGTGTATTGAAGGTGATTGTGGTCTCAGCCACAGTGGGACCTGAACCTGTGGCAGCTAAATGAGTGGTCTCAACAGTGGTGGTTTTCAGGATAGCGGTTGTACTTAATCCTTCCCCATGACTGGTTTTAGATGGTGTTGGGGTCTCTGATGCTATCAAGGTCACGGTGTCCCCTGTCACAGTCTTGGGAAATTCTGGGTGTCCAACTGAGGTTGTGGGTGGTGAGGTTTCTGTGCTCCAGGAAGGTACAGTATAAAGCCCAACAGTTGTTGCAGAGGTCCTGGAAGGCCCAAGAACGCCAGGGGAAACAGTCAGAGCTGGGGTACTTGTACTGGCCTCTGTTGCAGGCCTGGTGGCCAATAAGCCTGTGGTCTCTGGTAAACCACGGGAAAGAGCTGAAGTTGAGATAGTTGCGCTGATGTCTGTCCCAGGATGGGTGGAGAGTGAGGCTGTTTCTGCAGGAACATCAAATGAAGCCGTTGGAGTTAGATTAACTCTGGCTGTCTTGGTCACAGTTGTGGTGAAGAGAGAGGATGTTTCTGGTGGACTGAGAGAAACAGTCTGATTTGGAAGAGCTGTACTAGTCTCCAACCCAGGTGGGATGGATGGTGCGGCTGTGATCTCTGGTAAATGAGGGAAAATAGTTGAAGCAGGAAAACTTGTGCTTGTCTCTGCACTGGAATGGGTGACCAATAAGACTGTGGTTGCCGGTTCACCAGGAGAAAGAGTCAGAGGTACAATAGCCATAGTGTTGTCTGTCTCAGAGCTAGTGACCTGTGAAGTTATGATATCTGGCACACCAGCTGAGACAGTAGGAGTTGGAACAACTGAACTGACTTCTGCCCCAAGACTGGTGACCACTGAGAATGTGGTGTCTGATTCACTATGGGAAACATTGGGGGTTGTCCTGGGAATAGTCAGGCTGGTCTCTTCAGGATGGGTGACCAGTGAGACTGTTGTATCTGGCTTCCCAGGGGAAACAGTCTTAGCTGGAATAGCTGAACTTGTTTCTGTCCCAGAGTGGGTGACCCCTGAGGCTGTTGGCTCTGGTTTGTTCACAGAATCAGTCAGAGTCAGAAAAGTTGTACTGATTTCTGCTTCAGAACTAGTGACCAGTGAGTTCATCATATCTGGTACACCAGGGGAGATAGTTGTAGTTGGAATGGCTGAACTGGCTTCTGCCCGAGGGGTGGTAGCCATTGAGGGTGTGACGTCTGATTTACTCTGAGAAAAATTTGGAGTTGTTCTAGAAACAGGTGTACTGGTCTCCATGGAATGGGTGACCCATGAGGCTGTTGTCTTTGGTTTGTGTGGGGAATCAGTTGGAATTGGAAAAGTTGTACTGGTCTCTGCCCCAAAATTTGTGACCAGTGAGGTCACCAGCTGTGATGCAGTAGAGGAGAGAGTTGGAGTTGGAATTGCTGAACTGGTCTGCACCCCAGGATGAGTGACCAATGAGGCTTTGGTCACTGGCTCAACAGGAGAAACTGTCAGAGTTGGAACTGCCGTACTAGCATCTGTCTCAGAGCTAGTGACCTGTGAGATTACTATATCTCGTACAACAGTGGAGAGAGTTGGAGTTGGATCAGCTGAACTGACTTCTGCCCCAAGACTGGTGGCCACTGAGAATGTGGTGTCTGATTCACTATGGAAAACATTGGGGGTTGTCCTGGGAACAGTCGGGCTGGTCTCTACAGGATGGGTGACCAGTGAAACTGTTGTATTTGGCTTCCCAGGGTAAGCAGTCATAGTTGGAATAGCTGAAATTGTTTCTGTATGGGTGACCCATGAGGCTGTTGTCTCTGGTTTGTGCATGGAATCAGTCAGAGTTGGAAAAGTTGTACTGGTCTCTGCCCCAGAACTGGTAACCAGTGAGGTCACCATCCCTGGCATACCAGGTGAGACAGTTGTAGCTGGGACAGCTGAACTGACTTTTGCCCCAGGACCTGTGGCCATTGAGAATGTGGTGTCTGATTCACGATGGGAAACATTGGGGGTTGTCCTGGGAATGGTTTGGCTAGTCTCTTCAGGATGGGTGACCAGTGAGACTGTTGTATCTGGCTTCCCATGGGAAACAGCCATAGTTTGAATAGCTGAACTTGTTTCTGTTCCAGAGTGGGTGACGTGAGAGGCTGTTGTCTCTGGTTTATGTGGGGAATCAGTTGGAATTGGAAAAGTTGTACTGGTCTCTGCCCCAGAACTTGTGACCAGTGAGGTTACCAGCCCTGGCACAGTAGAGGAGACAGTTGGAGTTGGAGCAGCTGGACTGGTCTGCACCCCAGGTTGAGTGACCAGTGAGGCTGTGGTCACTGGCTCAACAGGAGGAAGTTTCAGACTTGGAATAGCCATACTATCATCTATCTCAAAACTAGTGGCCTGTGAGGTCACCATATCTGGTACACCAGAGAAGATAGGTGTAGTTGGAACAGCTGAACTGGCTTCTGTCCCAAGGCTGGTGGCCATTGAGGGTGTACTATGGGAAACATTGGGGGTTGTTCTGGGAAGACTTGGGCTGGATTCTGCAGGTTGGGTGACCAAGGAGACTGTTGACTCTGATTCATGCAGGGACTCAGTCAGAGTTGAAAAGATTGTATTGGTGTCTGTCCCAGAACTAATGACCAGTGAGGTCACCATCACTGGTATGCTAGGTGAGACAGTCATCATAGGAGTGGCTGAAATGGCTTCTGCCCCAGGAATGGTGGCTGCTGAAGATGTGGTGTCTAATTCACTAGGGGAAAAATTCAGAGTTGTTTTGGAAACAGGTGTGCTGGTCTCTGTGGAATGGAGCCATGAGGCTGTTGCATCTGGCTGACCAGGGGAAACAGTCAGAGTTTGATCAACTGAGCTGGTCTCTGTCCCAGAACTAGTAACCAGTGAGGTCACCATCCCCAGTACATCAGGGGAGACAGTCAGAGTTGGAACAGCTGAACTGACTTCTTCCCCAGAACTTGTAGCTGTTGGGGGTGTCCTGTCTGATTCACTATGAGAAACATTCAGGATTGCCCTGGAAACAGTTGGGCCAGTCTCTGCAGGATGGGTGACCCATGAGGTTGTGGTCTCTGGCTCACCAAAGGAAACAGTCAGAGTTGGAACAGCTGCACTGGTCTCTGCCCCAGAACTAGGGACCAGTGAGGGTGTAGTCTCTGGTCCTCTACTGAAAATAGATGGGGTTGTCATGGGAACTACTGTGCTGGTCTTGTCTCCAGGTCTGATGACAAATGAGGCTGTCATCTTTGGAATATCTGGGGTTGTGATTATCATTCCTGTTGTGCTTATGCTGGCTGTTTTATCTGATGTCCTAAGGAGAGACAGCATACCTGAAGTGGGAGTAGAGACTCTGGTAGTCAAAGTCACTGTGGAAGTGGTCTTCAGAACCATGGCAGTGGTCTCTGCCCTCTCTGTCCCTCCTGTTGATAGTCCTGTGAATTGTAGGAGGGACACATGATTACTACTTACTGGGTTGGCAATTGCTTATTTTTTCTCCACATCAGGAAAGGGAGAGAAATGTCTGCCTGGGGTGTGCCAGTGATGCTTCTGGAATGGGAAAAGGAATTGTGATTGGCATTCCCTCACCTTACCTGACTCATCTTGGGCTGCAACTCCTCCATGAATTCTTTTTTTGTCTGTTTGTTTAAAAGTATTTATTTAGAACAGGAACAGAATTTTAAAACATCAGTTTATAGGACTTCCCTGGTGGTCCTGTGGTTAAGACTCCACACTTCCAATGCAAGGGGCACCGGTTCGATCCCTGGTTGGGGAGCTAAGATCCCACATGCCATGCGGCGGCCAAGAAAATATATTAAAAAATCACTTTATGAGTTTATTATAAATATTAAGAGCATGAAAATAAAAAGAACAGTGAAAAAACTGAAAATGGAAACCGACATAAGGTTTATCATTTTTTTCTCAGGTAGAAATCAGAATAATAACAACAGAAACAAAACTTAAAAACATAATGGAGTAAAACTTTCCTTAAAAAAGATCCATGCATGGGACTACCCTGGTGCTCCAGTGATAAAGAATCCACCTTCCAATGCAGGGGATGTGGGTTCGATCCCTGGTCAGGGAACTAAGATCCCACATGCCGTGGGGCAACTAAGCCCGCGTGCTGCAACTACTGAGCTCTCGGGCCTCAACAAGAGAGGCTGCGTGCCACAAACTACAAAGCCCATGTGCTCTGGACCCCACGCACCACAACTACAGAGCCCACACTCCCTGGAGCCTGCGCACCACAACTAGAGAAAAAATCTGCCACAACTGGAGAGAAGCCCATGTGCTGCAAAGAAAGACCCTGCATGCCTCAGGGAAGATCCTGCATGCCACAACTAAGACCCAACGCAGGCAAAAATAAATAAAATAAATAAATAAATCTTAAAAAAAATAAGATCCATGCACATAAAATGAAAGAGCTCTCTGAAATCCGAATAAATCTAATTGCTCTTTTTATTAACTATAGACATAGGTGGCAGCTATAATGCCCAAGTTCAAGAGAGTATAAATGCCTCAGGACCATATTGGAATAATCTCTAATCTAAAATGAGTGAAAGTTGGAGAAGGAAGAGGGAAAAAGTATGATCCAGAAAATTAGACCACTGCTCATTTTTTAACCAGAGCTGTGATGATAATTATTTGTTTAGCTTTAAAAAAAAATATCTATCTATTCTGAACACACCCTCACAGAGATCCTGAGTCTGTCAATCAGACTATCATCTGGGCAAGTGTTCTGTCACCACAGGCAATTTCTTCATACGCATCCCTGGTTGGGAACTTACAGTTGAGAACATGATACTGAAATGGAGCAGGACCCTATTGTCTATGCCCCCCATGTCCTCAGCCTGCCTTTTGTCTGTGGAAACACTTTAGCCAAAGAATAAGTTTAATCAGAGAAGTGAGAAAATGCAGAAGCAAAGAAAAGCAGTCAAACAAGACTAAATGATAGTTTAGTCATTAAGCAAAGTCAAGGACTTTTAGATCCTTCTCAAGGGCTATAGATAATATTCTGAGCCGTATCCTGTGAGCTGTCTTGTAGAGACTGAAACCCCTACCAGGTGGAAGAAGTTAACAACATGATGACCAGACCGTAGCCATGACATAAGCTGCCACAATTCCAAGAATTTGCCTCAAAGAAATGGAAACAAACCGACCCTAGAACTGAAGATTAACTGTACTTAAAACAATCAAGATGACGCTGGTCAGACCACCGATGACCAATTTCGAGATGACTGTGAGAGCTGACTGTGCTGTTTCTGCATGTAGCCCCCTGCTCCATCTATAAAAGCTCTTGCCCACTGGTTGTGGGGGTGGGAGTTGGCCTTTGGACAGGAGTCTGCCCTCTCCCCTCCCCGCAGTGGCTGACATCCAAAATAAAGCAAACCTTCCTTTCCATCAACCTTGACTCTTTATTGGCTTTTGAGCGGTAAGCAGCTGGGCCCCACTTACGGTTACAAATAATAATATCATAACTGGAGACCTCTCATTTGTTAACTATCCTATATTAATTATCATTTTAAACCTTTAAAATTATGATTACATAGTAATCACTTTTATTTTATGGATGAAAGAGCTGATGCTCAGGGAGGTTAAAATATTTAGATAGTACCTCCAAAGACTTGACTTTATTTAATGCACCCAATACCTATTTTGATGTAGATATTTCTCCCCACACTTTACAGATAGGAGATTAAGCAATATATCTAAGATCATCGAGTAAGTAGCTACTGGAACCAGTACGCAGAGATTTTTGATATTTAATTACATCTAGAGTGTCAAGACCAGGATTTAAACTGTAGTTCATGTAAGTCTAAGAACTTTACCTTTTTCGATAAACTATTCAGGAAGTGAGAAGGAGATCCTGGGAAGTTTGGCCAAGCACGAATAACCCACAAGACTGTGGTTAACGTTGCCATTCACTAAGGAATGAGATTACAAATGGATTAAAAAAATTTTTTTTGGCTGTGTTGGGTCTTTGTTGCTGCGCTCGGGCTTTCTCTAGTTGCGGCGAGCGGGGGCTATTCTTCATTGCAGTATGTGGGCTTCTCATTGCGGTGGCATCTCGTTGCAGAGCATGGGCCCTAGGGTGCGCAGCCTCCAGTAGTTGCGGCGTGTGGGCTCAGTAGTTGTGGTGCGCGAGCTTAGTTGCCCCGCGGCATGTGGGATCTTCCTGAACCAGGGCTTGAACCCGTGTCCCCTGCATTAGCAGGCAGATTCTTAACCACTGCGCCACCAGGGAAGTCCCATACAAATGGATTTTTAAAAATGGATTTCAGGTTTTGGTTTTTGTTTTTTGTATTTATAAAAAAAAGTCCTCAAAGTGCTAGTCACTTTCTATAAATTTCTGTGATATATTTATTATCTCCTCAATGAATATCAGTCAGAGGAATAGATGTGGGAACTCCTCCATGAATTCTTGACCACCACCTGTTCCCAGATGTTCTCTGTACTCTTCCTCTGAGCCTTTGTTCAAGCTGTTTTCTCTACCTGCCATGCCCATCTCTCATCGGTTTTCTTATGTTCTGCCCTTCTTCAAACCCTAGCTCAAATCTACCTTTACAAATCCATGTTGGAATCCATCTCTCCCTTCTCAATATTTCCTCATCATACTGTCTGAACCTGCACTGTACCACCCCTCCCAGTCTGCCTGGTAATATCTACTAATGTCTGACTGCTTGGCATATTGTAGGTGCTCAACAAATATTTGTTGAATGAATGAATGAACAAATAGATGGATGAATATGTACATTGGCAGGTCTCCTCTGACTTGAGAGAGATCATGTATCTTTGTGCTTAAGAGCTTGGGCTCTTAAGCCACATTAGTGTTCTGGCTCCTCCACTAAACAGATGTGTGGCTCTTTAAGTTGTCAGATCTTGCTAGACCTCCATTTTCTTATCTATAAAGTAGGAATAAGTACAGTGGTTATCTCAGAGTCTTGATAAAAATGCACCAAGCACAATGCCTCCTGGTTTGTAATAAGATGTTACCACTACTACCACTACTATTTATCGACTATTACCACTGTTATTACTGCTCTTGCTACTACCTACTACTACTACTCTTACTACTATCACTGCCTCTACCTACCATTTCTGCTGTTATTACTACTGTTACTACTACCACTGCCACTACCTAACATTACTGCTGTTACTACTACTATTACCACCTATTACTACTGTTATTGCTACTGTTACTACTACCACTGCTACTACTACTATCTACTATTACCTACCATTGCTAGAGTTATTACTACTGTTACTACTACCACTGCTGCTACCTTCCATTACTGCTGTTACTACTACTATTACCACTGTTATTGCTACTATTACTACTACTAGTACTGCCTACTATTATCTACTATTGCTAGAGTTATTACTACTGTTACTACTATCACTGCCTCTACCTACCATTTCTGCTGTTATTAATACTGTTAATGCTACCACTGCTGCTACCAACCATTACTGCTGTTACTACTACTATTACCACCTATCACTACTGTTATTGCTACTACTGCTGCTGCTGCCTGCTATTATCTACTATTGCTAGAGTTATTGCTACTGTTAGTAGCTACAACCACACATTATTACTACTCCTACTCTTTGGACTTCTAATAGACAATAAATGTTTACCGAATTGAATTTGCCAGGAACCACACTAGCTGGCCAAGGTGACTGGAATTCAGTCTCTGAGGAAGAGTAGAGTGACATTAGCTGAGACAGCAGCTACTGACCAGGCCTTCAGAAAAGGGTCCCCAGGAAGGAGGAAAAACTACAGGGATGCTTCTCTATAAAGACCACAAAGCCTACTGGAAGTTGCTGCAGGGAGAGGGACAAAATGAGGAGGATTTGGACTCTGATGGTGGAACAATGTCCTTGTGTTGCTGGGTATACCCTAAAAAACATATCTCCAAGAGTAGACGTCCTAATGTGTTTAATATGTTTTTGATGATGAAGATGATGATGTTGATGATGATGAGCAAATTACCTAACATGCCTTGTATTTTTGAGCCTCACAAGAACACTGAGTGTATATCCTATTATTCTTGTCATTTTACAGACCAGGGAAAGGACAGAAACTCAGAGATCATCATTTGCCAAGATCACACAGCTACTGACTGATAGTGTGGAAATTTCAACATAGTTCTCTCTGAATCCTAGACCTATGCTCTCAACCACTGCAGGTTATTAATTCCCTAACTGAGTTTCAGGATCTTGTGGGGGCCAGGATGGAAAGGAAGGATGTAAGGAGAAAATGACCATGGGGGTGGGGTCCTCAAGGATTCTCTAATTTAGTGGTCTCAGCCTGGGACAGTTTTGCTCCCAGGAGACACTTGGCAATGTCAGGAGACAGTTTTGTTTGTCACAGCTGTGTGTATATGGAGGGTGCTACTGGCATCCCGTGAGCAGAGGCCAGGGATGCTGTTGAACATCCTACAGCCCCCTACAACAAGTAGTTATCTGCCCAAAATATCGATAGTACTGAGGTTGAGAAATCCCACTCTATATTGAAAGAAGGCAATGAATATGGTTAGCTATCCCTCATAAACTTTGCTATCTAAATATTGGTTATCACCTGAAGCTCAGTGATCCATTTCCAAGTGATCTGATGTAGCCAACTGGCAATGCCTCACTCATATCCCGTAAGCACTCACTGCTGCAGTACGTAACCACGATGGGATCCTAATGCAGCCCCTGTAGCTCTGCACCTAAGGGCTTTCACTTAGCCTGTGTGTCCGGCAGGCTGGGAGTGCTGAGGGTTACCTCCAGGACCAAGCAGCCCATGGCCAACAATGGAAGGAAGTTGGATGATAAACACTCCAGCCACTTGGCTAGGTGAGGTGTTCTATGCTGTCTCCTAGAGGTCCCTAGTGGAACTGACACTCTTTTGCCCACAGCTGTGACCTGCTCAGGAAAGCACCTTGCATTGACTTCCTTTCCTTCTCTTCTCCAGCGCTTCCTGGGACCACCCCCAACCTAAAATAAACTACTTGCCCACGTCCTTAACTCATATCTGCTTCTGGGGGGGGCCAACCAAAGATACCTGGGTCACAGGATAAGACTAATAACCTGACTGGTGGTGACTCTGTCCAAAGCCTGGATCTGGCAAAAAGCTTCCAAAATGTACTGGTAAAATAGTCTGGTCTCTAAAAATGTTGGAAAATGGGACATCCCTGGTGGCGCAGTGGTTAAGAATCCGCCTGCCAATGCAGGAGACACGGGTTCGATCCCTGGTCCGTGAAGATCCCACATGCTGTGGAGCAAATAAGCCTGTGCACCACAACTACTGAGCCTGCACTCTAGAGCCCCCGAGCCACAACTACTGAGCCCACGTACCACAACTACTGAAACCTGCATGCCTAGAGCCCATGCTCTGCAACAGGAGAAGTCACTGCAATGAGAAGCCCGCGCACCGCAATGAAGAGTAGCCCCTGCTGGATGCAACTAGAAAAAGCCCACGCGCAGCAAGGAAGACCCAATGCAGCCAAAAATAAATAAATAAACAAACAGATAAATAAATAAATAAAATTTTTAAAAATGTTGGAAGAAACTTAATGGGTATGGGGAACTTTACCTTTTAGCCATGTGGTGAGGAGAACCCCTTGCTATATACACGTGCCCCTCTTAAGCACTCATGCAGACCAGTAATACTGTAACATGTTAGTAGGCGCCTTTCAGCGGAAAAAATTATACAGCCAAATAATTATGTAAAACCCTGTGTTGAATAAGGCTAAACAAGTTTCTTTACAGCAGGATATCTCAGAGCCTTTAATATGCTTATGCATGTTATTACCCTCTAGGAAGGAGCAAAAAAAATTTTTTTTGCCACACCACGCAGCTTGTGGAATCTTAGTTCCCTGACCAGGGATTGAACCCCTGCCCCCTGCAATGGAAGCACAGAGTCCTAACCATTGGACCGCCAGGGAATTTCCAGGAGCAACATGTTTGTCAGACTGTTCGGCCACAAACTTTTTGTCCTTTTGTTAAAGGGCATCCAAGCATTACAAGAGCTTAAAAGGTTTTCTGAATGTTGTTTTCTGCCCGTCTACAGTCTCATCTCCCACCATCTCATCTGTATATTTCATAGTTTAGCAAAGGTGAATTATTTGTACCTCCCAAATATGTCCAGGTTTTACCCTTCCCTGTGCCTTTGCATGCAGCTCTCCCTTCTGTCCAGAATGTCTTCATCAATTCTCCTTGTCTTCCTGCTATATTCCTCTTCATCCTTTCAAACCCAGCTCAAATGTTACCTCCTCCATGAAGCCTTCCTTCTACCATTCAGATACTTTAAAGTTGCATCATATAACTAATAAGGACCTACTGTATAGCACAGGGAACTCTACTCAATACTCTGTAATGGCCTATATGGGAAAAGAACCTAAAAAAGAGTGGATATATGTATATGTGTAACTGATTCACTTTTCTGTACACCTGAAACTAACACAACATTGTAAATCAACTATACTCCAATAAAAGTTTTTTTAAAACTTGCATCACAATTATTTTGTTCCTTTGCTGTCTCCTCTACTGGACTGAGAGCTCCATGGATGCAATGCTGATCTATTTTCATCTGTGCATCCTTAGTTTATATCATAGTTTCTAACAGACAGTAAATTATTAATAAGCACTTTCAGAATTAAGTTAAACTGGGTCGGATTTGTGAAGTTGACATATCCGACCCAGTTTAACCTTGAACTAAACTCACTCAGCATGTTATGAGGGAATGAAAAGTAACATCTACCTGGTAACCACTTGACAAAGATACAGTTGAGACAGGGAAGCCCATGGCAACTCCACATAGTTCTTTCTCTAAAGAAACAAACATTTCATCCCTCTGGAACAGGAAATAAAGGCATAAGTCGGATTACTGGGAAGTAAGCAAAGTTGAACCTACCTCTAAGACTAGCAGACGTGGATGCCAGGGGGACATGGATGGTGGTGTCTCCATGTGCTGCTTCATTGGGTATCTTTGTGATACGCTCCACAATGCCATCAGTCCCTGCAGGAGAGGGTAGGGAAGAGACCTAGAGTAACTCATCTCATCCAGAAGCAGAACATGGTCTAAATAGATCCACTTAATTTGACTATACAACGCATTTCTTCTCAACCATCTGTATGGATTGGAACCAGGACTGTGTCCATCCATTCACCCAGAGATTCATCCATCTTTCTGTCCATCTATCCCTATATCTACCCATTTATTCTTCCATCCATCCTTCCTTTTATCCTTTCTTCCTACCATGCATCTTTCCTTTCATATTTCCTCTCTCCTTTCTTTGCAACTTTTCATCCCTACAGTATTTCCTTCAATCTTTATTTCCTTCAATCCTTTCTTCCATCCATCTTCCTTATTTTCATCCTTCCCTCTATACATTCATCCTTCCTTCTATACATCCATCTTTTCTTCTTTCATTTATCTATCACTCCATTCTTCCTTTCTTCCCTCCTCCCATCCAACCACAGTCCTACCTTCTTTCCATTCCACTCATCACTTGCTTACTGAACACCCATCACTCAACTATCGAGCCACATTTTAAGACATGGGTCAATAGCCATCAATGTGTCTAACCTGATTGTGAATTGTTAAAACTAGTTTGGGAAATAATCAAATCACCCTTCTGTACATATTTTCTAGTGAACAGGTGCTGGAGTAGTTGGAGGGCCTTGTTGGATTTGTGTCCAGAACAAAATCTGGCGTCAAATTCAACTTATCCAAGGAATGGAATCCTCCCAAGAAGTTCCCTACCTCATCTACTGTTCTTTTGGAGGTGGTGTTTCTCCTCCTAGGTCCTAAGTACCTCCCACATCCATAGGTACTTTGTTCCCTCGATTTTCATTCACTCACCTTTTTCTTTCCCTTTTCCCTTGCTGACTCTCTTCTCAGTATAGAAACATGCTCAGTTTAAAGGAGGAATCTCTCCTTTTATCCATGTATTATTTTATCTGTTGTTTCAGTCCTCTAAAACTCACTGATGCTCCCTTCATTAGAATCCCTGAGGACCCACATGTTGTCAGAGAACTTCTCACCTCATTTCAATTTGGCTATTCTGTAGCATTTGACGGAACTGACCATCCCTCCTTCCTAAAACTCTCTCTTCCTCTGGCTTCTGTGAGGCCAGAATCTCTTGCTTTTTCTCCTATCTCTCGGACCACTCCTGCCTAGCCTAATGGCTAAGAACATGGGTTCCTAGTGCCATATAGTCTGAGTTCTTATCACTTCCCAGCTTTAATGATCTTGAACAAATTACTCAACCTCTCTCTGTATCAGTTGAGTCATTTGTATAATGGGCTTATAATAGTCCCTTCTCAAACTGTGTTCCAATGAGGAACTTAATAGAACAGCATTTGACACAGAATAAGTGTTCTATAAACATTTGTTGTTATCATTATTGTCATCATCAACATTAGCCGTAATGTTACAACATCCATCATGGTACTATAATTATTCAACTACTTGCTTATTTAGCTTTGTTTCCCCAGTGCTTATTTCAATGCCTGGACATGAAAATAGATCAAAATATATGTTTTCTAAAGGAATTTCTGGTGCAGTAATAAACTCCTAAGTAACTCCTTTTTACCTGTTGGGAAAGAAGCCATTTTCTCTGAGCCCCAAATAATGAGAGTGTAGGAGCAGTGGGTCCTTACTTGTCAACTGGGTTGAGTGTGGAAGAACTTGAGAAGAACTTGTCACTGTTCCCAAACCAACACTCTCTGTCATTCTGGTATCCATAATGGGTGGTAAAGATGTCCTGACTGACTGTGTCCAAGTCTGCAAAGTACTGGCTGTAACCAAGGGTAATGCAGCAGTGCTTCGGCTCTCTGCCTCAAGGTTGGTGTCTACTGTTCTTGGGGTAGCTAGTGAGGAGGTAATCCAATGGGGGAGTGGGCTGTTTGAAGAATCAGTGGTACGGAAGGTCAAAGAGGGGAATGGTATTGAAGATGAAGAAGGTAGACTCTCTGCAGTGGTGGGCATAGTAGCATCCCCAGGGCCTGATTCTGTCCTAGAAAATGGACTGACTGAGATGGCACCTGGAACTCCAGATGTAGCAAAGGAAGCCATGGCCTCTGACAAAGAAGGCGTTACTGTGTTATTAGCAAAAATGGTCTCAGCTGAAGACAGCATATCTGTGCTTAGGTAACGTGTATTTTCTGATACAGGCACAGAAAGATTGGATCCTGGGACAGTTATGCCAGCAGACCCTGTAATGGAGGGAGAAGTGTAAAAGCGTGTGACTGTTTCCACTGGAATGTCAGTATACTGTGTAGACAGAGGCTGATCTGGGGATGATACTTTCACAGAGGACGTAATATCAGTCTTGGGACCCTTCAAACCATGAGTGGACAGAGGCGATGAAGGTGTGTTTGTGAGTGTGCTTGACCTGGAATCCAAGGCTATTCTTGTCTCCTTCAGTCCAGGAGTCAGATGGGAAAGTGTCTTGGTCTCAAAGGAGGAAGGCATTGATGTGGAAAGAGTGGTCTCATCCACGGAGGAAGCAGTACCCATAGGATATATGGTGCTGGAGGACTCAGGGAAAATTGGGACAGAGGAACTTTGTTCATGTCCAGAAGTACTGGAACCCTCAGTACTCAAGACTGTGTATATGGAAGGAAGAATTTTCGCTGTATCTATGGAGAATTCAGAGGTGGAAATTGTCTCAACTGTGGGACTACTCAAACTTGGAGGTAACGTGGTCACTGCTCCCAAGGTTGTACCCAATGCATCTTTGGTCTTCCCCAGACTACGGGTGAGAAGTGAGGTCACAGAGGTAGGAGAGGAGGGGCTCCTCGCTGGTAATGTGGATGGCTCAGAGAAGGGGGTTCTCATGGCAGGTACAATCACTGGGGAAGATGGAGAGCCAGTTTCTTTCACAGAGGCAGGGCTTGTCCATGACACATCCTCGAGACCTCTGCTCCTGCGAGTGGTCATCTCTGAGTGCGTAAAACTCTGAGTCACAGTCGAATGAATCTCTGCCCCTGAGGTGTTGGTTGTAGTGCCCATGGTAAGTGGGTTCTGTGATGTATCCTCAGTGGCACCTCTTTGGGTGGTCATGGTCACTTCTGCAGATTCTGTTGTCCCAGGAGAGGCAGGGGGCCTGGTGACGATGCCTGTAGGGAGGTCTGGCGACATCGTGGACTGAACAGGGCCAGGGATGGACGTGTGGCTAGAGGAGATGGGTTCTGTCGTAGAGAACTCAGTAGTCGTATCAGTGGGAAGTCTGGAAAGGACGGTGATTTTCCCTGGGGCTGAGCTGTTCTGCTGGACGGTGCTGGTCTTCCTCAGTTCAGGAGTCAGAGAGGATGTGGAGTCTATCTCAGACATTGTAGTTTCTAAAGAGTGAGGCATTGATGTGGAAACACGGGTGTCCCTAGAGGTGGAAGGAGTAACCGTTGGAGACGTGATATTGGATGCCTCTGAGTCAGCTGGGGCAGAGGAATGTGCTTCATGTCCAGAACTTGTGTTGGCCCCATGGGTCGCAGCTGCGTTTTTGGAGGGCTGAATTGCATCTGTTCCTGTGGAGGCTTCAGAGGTGGACAGTATGTCAATGGTGGTGCTGGTCTCACTTGAAGGTGAGCTGGACACAGGTTCCACACTTGTACCCCATGTGTCTTTGGTCTTCCCCAGACCACGGGTGAGAAGTGAGGTCACGGGGGTAGGAGAGGAGGGGCTCCTCGCTGGTAATGTGGATGGCTCAGGGGAGGGTGTTGTCATGGGAGATACAATCAGTGGGGAAGACGGAGAGCCAGTTTCTTTCACAGAGGCAGGGCTTGTCCAAGACACATCCTCGAGACCTCTGCTCCTGCGAGTGGTCATCTCTGAGTGCGTAAAACTCTGAGTCACAGTCGAGTGAATCTCTGCCCCTGAGGTGTTGGTTGTAGTGCCCATGGTAAGTGGGTTCTGTGATGTATCCTCAGTGGCACCTCTTTGGGTGGTCATGGTCACTTCTGCAGATTCTGTTGTCCCAGGAGAGGCAGAGGGCCTGGTGACGATGCCTGTAGGGAGGTCTGGCGACATCGTGGACTGAACAGGGCCAGGGATGGACGTGTGGCTAGAGGAGATGGGTTCTGTCGTAGAGAACTCAGTAGTCGTATCAGTGGGAAGTCTGGAAAGGACGGTGATTTTCCCTGGGGCTGAGCTGTTCTGCTGGACGGTGCTGGTCTTCCTCAGTTCAGGAGTCAGAGAGGATGTGGAGTCTATCTCAGACATTGTAGTTTCTAAAGAGTGAGGCATTGATGTGGAAACACGGGTGTCCCTAGAGGTGGAAGGAGTAACCGTTGGAGACGTGATATTGGATGCCTCTGAGTCAGCTGGGGCAGAGGAATGTGCTTCATGTCCAGAACTTGTGTTGGCCCCATGGGTCGCAGCTGCGTTTTTGGAGGGCTGAATTGCATCTGTTCCTGTGGAGGCTTCAGAGGTGGACAGTATGTCAATGGTGGTGCTGGTCTCACTTGAAGGTGAGCTGGACACAGGTTCCACACTTGTACCCCATGTGTCTTTGGTCTTCCCCAGACCACGGGTGAGAAGTGAGGTCACGGGGGTAGGAGAGGAGGGGCCCCTCGCTGGTAATGTGGATGGCTCAGGGGAGGGTGTTGTCATGGGAGATACAATCAGTGGGGAAGACGGAGAGCCAGTTTCTTTCACAGAGGCAGGGCTTGTCCAAGACACATCCTCGAGACCTCTGCTCCTGCGAGTGGTCATCTCTGAGTGCGTAAAACTCTGAGTCACAGTCGAGTGAATCTCTGCCCCTGAGGTGTTGGTTGTAGTGCCCATGGTAAGTGGGTTCTGTGATGTATCCTCAGTGGCACCTCTTTGGGTGGTCATGGTCACTTCTGCAGATTCTGTTGTCCCAGGAGAGGCAGAGGGCCTGGTGACGATGCCTGTAGGGAGGTCTGGCGACATCGTGGACTGAACAGGGCCAGGGATGGATGTGTGGCTAGAGGAGATGGGTTCTGTCGTAGAGAACTCAGTAGTCGTATCAGTGGGAAGTCTGGAAAGGACGGTGATTTTCCCTGGGGCTGAGCTGTTCTGCTGGACGGTGCTGGTCTTCCTCAGTTCAGGAGTCAGAGAGGATGTGGAGTCTATCTCAGACATTGTAGTTTCTAAAGAGTGAGGCATTGATGTGGAAACACGGGTGTCCCTAGAGGTGGAAGGAGTAACCGTTGGAGACGTGATATTGGATGCCTCTGAGTCAGCTGGGGCAGAGGAATGTGCTTCATGTCCAGAACTTGTGTTGGCCCCATGGGTCGCAGCTGCGTTTTTGGAGGGCTGAATTGCATCTGTTCCTGTGGAGGCTTCAGAGGTGGACAGTATGTCAATGGTGGTGCTGGTCTCACTTGAAGGTGAGCTGGACACAGGTTCCACACTTGTACCCCACGTGTCTTTGGTCTTCCCCAGACCACGGGTGAGAAGTGAGGTCACGGGGGTAGGAGAGGAGGGGCTCCTCGCTGGTAATGTGGATGGCTCAGGGGAGGGTGTTGTCATGGGAGATACAATCAGTGGGGAAGACGGAGAGCCAGTTTCTTTCACAGAGGCAGGGCTTGTCCAAGACACATCCTCGAGACCTCTGCTCCTGCGAGTGGTCATCTCTGAGTGCGTAAAACTCTGAGTCACAGTCGAGTGAATCTCTGCCCCTGAGGTGTTGGTTGTAGTGCCCATGGTAAGTGGGTTCTGTGATGTATCCTCAGTGGCACCTCTTTGGGTGGTCATGGTCACGTCTGCAGATTCTGTTGTCCCAGGAGAGGCAGAGGGCCTGGTGACGATGCCTGTAGGGAGGTCTGGCGACATCGTGGACTGAACGGGGCCAGGGATGGACGTGTGGCTAGAGGAGATGGGTTCTGTCGTAGAGAACTCAGTAGTCGTATCAGTGGGAAGTCTGGAAAGGACGGTGATTTTCCCTGGGGCTGAGCTGTTCTGCTGGACGGTGCTGGTCTTCCTCAGTTCAGGAGTCAGAGAGGATGTGGAGTCTATCTCAGACATTGTAGTTTCTAAAGAGTGAGGCATTGATGTGGAAACACGGGTGTCCCTAGAGGTGGAAGGAGTAACCGTTGGAGACGTGATATTGGATGCCTCTGAGTCAGCTGGGGCAGAGGAATGTGCTTCATGTCCAGAACTTGTGTTGGCCCCATGGGTCGCAGCTGCGTTTTTGGAGGGCTGAATTGCATCTGTTCCTGTGGAGGCTTCAGAGGTGGACAGTATGTCAATGGTGGTGCTGGTCTCACTTGAAGGTGAGCTGGACACAGGTTCCACACTTGTACCCCACGTGTCTTTGGTCTTCCCCAGACCACGGGTGAGAAGTGAGGTCACGGGGGTAGGAGAGGAGGGGCTCCTCGCTGGTAATGTGGATGGCTCAGGGGAGGGTGTTGTCATGGGAGATACAATCAGTGGGGAAGACGGAGAGCCAGTTTCTTTCACAGAGGCAGGGCTTGTCCAAGACACATCCTCGAGACCTCTGCTCCTGCGAGTGGTCATCTCTGAGTGCGTAAAACTCTGAGTCACAGTCGAGTGAATCTCTGCCCCTGAGGTGTTGGTTGTAGTGCCCATGGTAAGTGGGTTCTGTGATGTATCCTCAGTGGCACCTCTTTGGGTGGTCATGGTCACGTCTGCAGATTCTGTTGTCCCAGGAGAGGCAGAGGGCCTGGTGACGATGCCTGTAGGGAGGTCTGGCGACATCGTGGACTGAACAGGGCCAGGGATGGACGTGTGGCTAGAGGAGATGGGTTCTGTCGTAGAGAACTCAGTAGTCGTATCAGTGGGAAGTCTGGAAAGGACGGTGATTTTCCCTGGGGCTGAGCTGTTCTGCTGGACGGTGCTGGTCTTCCTCAGTTCAGGAGTCAGAGAGGATGTGGAGTCTATCTCAGACATTGTAGTTTCTAAAGAGTGAGGCATTGATGTGGAAACACGGGTGTCCCTAGAGGTGGAAGGAGTAACCGTTGGAGACGTGATATTGGATGCCTCTGAGTCAGCTGGGGCAGAGGAATGTGCTTCATGTCCAGAACTTGTGTTGGCCCCATGGGTCGCAGCTGCGTTTTTGGAGGGCTGAATTGCATCTGTTCCTGTGGAGGCTTCAGAGGTGGACAGTATGTCAATGGTGGTGCTGGTCTCACTTGAAGGTGAGCTGGACACAGGTTCCACACTTGTACCCCACGTGTCTTTGGTCTTCCCCAGACCACGGGTGAGAAGTGAGGTCACGGGGGTAGGAGAGGAGGGGCTCCTCGCTGGTAATGTGGATGGCTCAGGGGAGGGTGTTGTCATGGGAGATACAATCAGTGGGGAAGACGGAGAGCCAGTTTCTTTCACAGAGGCAGGGCTTGTCCAAGACACATCCTCGAGACCTCTGCTCCTGCGAGTGGTCATCTCTGAGTGCGTAAAACTCTGAGTCACAGTCGAGTGAATCTCTGCCCCTGAGGTGTTGGTTGTAGTGCCCATGGTAAGTGGGTTCTGTGATGTATCCTCAGTGGCACCTCTTTGGGTGGTCATGGTCACGTCTGCAGATTCTGTTGTCCCAGGAGAGGCAGAGGGCCTGGTGACGATGCCTGTAGGGAGGTCTGGCGACATCGTGGACTGAACAGGGCCAGGGATGGACGTGTGGCTAGAGGAGATGGGTTCTGTCGTAGAGAACTCAGTAGTCGTATCAGTGGGAAGTCTGGAAAGGACGGTGATTTTCCCTGGGGCTGAGCTGTTCTGCTGGACGGTGCTGGTCTTCCTCAGTTCAGGAGTCAGAGAGGATGTGGAGTCTATCTCAGACATTGTAGTTTCTAAAGAGTGAGGCATTGATGTGGAAACACGGGTGTCCCTAGAGGTGGAAGGAGTAACCGTTGGAGACGTGATATTGGATGCCTCTGAGTCAGCTGGGGCAGAGGAATGTGCTTCATGTCCAGAACTTGTGTTGGCCCCATGGGTCGCAGCTGCGTTTTTGGAGGGCTGAATTGCATCTGTTCCTGTGGAGGCTTCAGAGGTGGACAGTATGTCAATGGTGGTGCTGGTCTCACTTGAAGGTGAGCTGGACACAGGTTCCACACTTGTACCCCACGTGTCTTTGGTCTTCCCCAGACCACGGGTGAGAAGTGAGGTCACGGGGGTAGGAGAGGAGGGGCTCCTCGCTGGTAATGTGGATGGCTCAGGGGAGGGTGTTGTCATGGTAGATACAATCAGTGGGGAAGACGGAGAGCCAGTTTCTTTCACAGAGGCAGGGCTTGTCCAAGACACATCCTCGAGACCTCTGCTCCTGCGAGTGGTCATCTCTGAGTGCGTAAAACTCTGAGTCACAGTCGAGTGAATCTCTGCCCCTGAGGTGTTGGTTGTAGTGCCCATGGTAAGTGGGTTCTGTGATGTATCCTCAGTGGCACCTCTTTGGGTGGTCATGGTCACGTCTGCAGATTCTGTTGTCCCAGGAGAGGCAGAGGGCCTGGTGACGATGCCTGTAGGGAGGTCTGGCGACATCGTGGACTGAACAGGGCCAGGGATGGACGTGTGGCTAGAGGAGATGGGTTCTGTCGTAGAGAACTCAGTAGTCGTATCAGTGGGAAGTCTGGAAAGGACGGTGATTTTCCCTGGGGCTGAGCTGTTCTGCTGGACGGTGCTGGTCTTCCTCAGTTCAGGAGTCAGAGAGGATGTGGAGTCTATCTCAGACATTGTAGTTTCTAAAGAGTGAGGCATTGATGTGGAAACACGGGTGTCCCTAGAGGTGGAAGGAGTAACCGTTGGAGACGTGATATTGGATGCCTCTGAGTCAGCTGGGGCAGAGGAATGTGCTTCATGTCCAGAACTTGTGTTGGCCCCATGGGTCGCAGCTGCGTTTTTGGAGGGCTGAATTGCATCTGTTCCTGTGGAGGCTTCAGAGGTGGACAGTATGTCAATGGTGGTGCTGGTCTCACTTGAAGGTGAGCTGGACACAGGTTCCACACTTGTACCCCACGTGTCTTTGGTCTTCCCCAGACCACGGGTGAGAAGTGAGGTCACGGGGGTAGGAGAGGAGGGGCTCCTCGCTGGTAATGTGGATGGCTCAGGGGAGGGTGTTGTCATGGGAGATACAATCAGTGGGGAAGACGGAGAGCCAGTTTCTTTCACAGAGGCAGGGCTTGTCCAAGACACATCCTCGAGACCTCTGCTCCTGCGAGTGGTCATCTCTGAGTGCGTAAAACTCTGAGTCACAGTCGAGTGAATCTCTGCCCCTGAGGTGTTGGTTGTAGTGCCCATGGTAAGTGGGTTCTGTGATGTATCCTCAGTGGCACCTCTTTGGGTGGTCATGGTCACGTCTGCAGATTCTGTTGTCCCAGGAGAGGCAGAGGGCCTGGTGACGATGCCTGTAGGGAGGTCTGGCGACATCGTGGACTGAACAGGGCCAGGGATGGACGTGTGGCTAGAGGAGATGGGTTCTGTCGTAGAGAACTCAGTAGTCGTATCAGTGGGAAGTCTGGAAAGGACGGTGATTTTCCCTGGGGCTGAGCTGTTCTGCTGGACGGTGCTGGTCTTCCTCAGTTCAGGAGTCAGAGAGGATGTGGAGTCTATCTCAGACATTGTAGTTTCTAAAGAGTGAGGCATTGATGTGGAAACACGGGTGTCCCTAGAGGTGGAAGGAGTAACCGTTGGAGACGTGATATTGGATGCCTCTGAGTCAGCTGGGGCAGAGGAATGTGCTTCATGTCCAGAACTTGTGTTGGCCCCATGGGTCGCAGCTGCGTTTTTGGAGGGCTGAATTGCATCTGTTCCTGTGGAGGCTTCAGAGGTGGACAGTATGTCAATGGTGGTGCTGGTCTCACTTGAAGGTGAGCTGGACACAGGTTCCACACTTGTACCCCACGTGTCTTTGGTCTTCCCCAGACCACGGGTGAGAAGTGAGGTCACGGGGGTAGGAGAGGAGGGGCTCCTCGCTGGTAATGTGGATGGCTCAGGGGAGGGTGTTGTCATGGGAGATACAATCAGTGGGGAAGACGGAGAGCCAGTTTCTTTCACAGAGGCAGGGCTTGTCCAAGACACATCCTCGAGACCTCTGCTCCTGCGAGTGGTCATCTCTGAGTGCGTAAAACTCTGAGTCACAGTCGAGTGAATCTCTGCCCCTGAGGTGTTGGTTGTAGTGCCCATGGTAAGTGGGTTCTGTGATGTATCCTCAGTGGCACCTCTTTGGGTGGTCATGGTCACGTCTGCAGATTCTGTTGTCCCAGGAGAGGCAGAGGGCCTGGTGACGATGCCTGTAGGGAGGTCTGGCGACATCGTGGACTGAACAGGGCCAGGGATGGACGTGTGGCTAGAGGAGATGGGTTCTGTCGTAGAGAACTCAGTAGTCGTATCAGTGGGAAGTCTGGAAAGGACGGTGATTTTCCCTGGGGCTGAGCTGTTCTGCTGGACGGTGCTGGTCTTCCTCAGTTCAGGAGTCAGAGAGGATGTGGAGTCTATCTCAGACATTGTAGTTTCTAAAGAGTGAGGCATTGATGTGGAAACACGGGTGTCCCTAGAGGTGGAAGGAGTAACCGTTGGAGACGTGATATTGGATGCCTCTGAGTCAGCTGGGGCAGAGGAATGTGCTTCATGTCCAGAACTTGTGTTGGCCCCATGGGTCGCAGCTGCGTTTTTGGAGGGCTGAATTGCATCTGTTCCTGTGGAGGCTTCAGAGGTGGACAGTATGTCAATGGTGGTGCTGGTCTCACTTGAAGGTGAGCTGGACACAGGTTCCACACTTGTACCCCACGTGTCTTTGGTCTTCCCCAGACCACGGGTGAGAAGTGAGGTCACGGGGGTAGGAGAGGAGGGGCTCCTCGCTGGTAATGTGGATGGCTCAGGGGAGGGTGTTGTCATGGTAGATACAATCAGTGGGGAAGACGGAGAGCCAGTTTCTTTCACAGAGGCAGGGCTTGTCCAAGACACATCCTCGAGACCTCTGCTCCTGCGAGTGGTCATCTCTGAGTGCGTGAAACTCTGAGTCACAGTCGAGTGAATCTCTGCCCCTGAGGTGTTGGTTGTAGTGCCCATGGTAAGTGGGTTCTGTGATGTATCCTCAGTGGCACCTCTTTGGGTGGTCATGGTCACGTCTGCAGATTCTGTTGTCCCAGGAGAGGCAGAGGGCCTGGTGACGATGCCTGTAGGGAGGTCTGGCGACATCGTGGACTGAACGGGGCCAGGGATGGACGTGTGGCTAGAGGAGATGGGTTCTGTCGTAGAGAACTCAGTAGTCGTATCAGTGGGAAGTCTGGAAAGGACGGTGATTTTCCCTGGGGCTGAGCTGTTCTGCTGGACGGTGCTGGTCTTCCTCAGTTCAGGAGTCAGAGAGGATGTGGAGTCTATCTCAGACATTGTAGTTTCTAAAGAGTGAGGCATTGATGTGGAAACACGGGTGTCCCTAGAGGTGGAAGGAGTAACCGTTGGAGACGTGATATTGGATGCCTCTGAGTCAGCTGGGGCAGAGGAATGTGCTTCATGTCCAGAACTTGTGTTGGCCCCATGGGTCGCAGCTGCGTTTTTGGAGGGCTGAATTGCATCTGTTCCTGTGGAGGCTTCAGAGGTGGACAGTATGTCAATGGTGGTGCTGGTCTCACTTGAAGGTGAGCTGGACACAGGTTCCACACTTGTACCCCACGTGTCTTTGGTCTTCCCCAGACCACGGGTGAGAAGTGAGGTCACGGGGGTAGGAGAGGAGGGGCTCCTCGCTGGTAATGTGGATGGCTCAGGGGAGGGTGTTGTCATGGTAGATACAATCAGTGGGGAAGACGGAGAGCCAGTTTCTTTCACAGAGGCAGGGCTTGTCCAAGACACATCCTCGAGACCTCTGCTCCTGCGAGTGGTCATCTCTGAGTGCGTAAAACTCTGAGTCACAGTCGAGTGAATCTCTGCCCCTGAGGTGTTGGTTGTAGTGCCCATGGTAAGTGGGTTCTGTGATGTATCCTCAGTGGCACCTCTTTGGGTGGTCATGGTCACGTCTGCAGATTCTGTTGTCCCAGGAGAGGCAGAGGGCCTGGTGACGATGCCTGTAGGGAGGTCTGGCGACATCGTGGACTGAACAGGGCCAGGGATGGACGTGTGGCTAGAGGAGATGGGTTCTGTCGTAGAGAACTCAGTAGTCGTATCAGTGGGAAGTCTGGAAAGGACGGTGATTTTCCCTGGGGCTGAGCTGTTCTGCTGGACGGTGCTGGTCTTCCTCAGTTCAGGAGTCAGAGAGGATGTGGAGTCTATCTCAGACATTGTAGTTTCTAAAGAGTGAGGCATTGATGTGGAAACACGGGTGTCCCTAGAGGTGGAAGGAGTAACCGTTGGAGACGTGATATTGGATGCCTCTGAGTCAGCTGGGGCAGAGGAATGTGCTTCATGTCCAGAACTTGTGTTGGCCCCATGGGTCGCAGCTGCGTTTTTGGAGGGCTGAATTGCATCTGTTCCTGTGGAGGCTTCAGAGGTGGACAGTATGTCAATGGTGGTGCTGGTCTCACTTGAAGGTGAGCTGGACACAGGTTCCACACTTGTACCCCACGTGTCTTTGGTCTTCCCCAGACCACGGGTGAGAAGTGAGGTCACGGGGGTAGGAGAGGAGGGGCTCCTCGCTGGTAATGTGGATGGCTCAGGGGAGGGTGTTGTCATGGGAGATACAATCAGTGGGGAAGACGGAGAGCCAGTTTCTTTCACAGAGGCAGGGCTTGTCCAAGACACATCCTCGAGACCTCTGCTCCTGCGAGTGGTCATCTCTGAGTGCGTAAAACTCTGAGTCACAGTCGAGTGAATCTCTGCCCCTGAGGTGTTGGTTGTAGTGCCCATGGTAAGTGGGTTCTGTGATGTATCCTCAGTGGCACCTCTTTGGGTGGTCATGGTCACGTCTGCAGATTCTGTTGTCCCAGGAGAGGCAGAGGGCCTGGTGACGATGCCTGTAGGGAGGTCTGGCGACATCGTGGACTGAACAGGGCCAGGGATGGACGTGTGGCTAGAGGAGATGGGTTCTGTCGTAGAGAACTCAGTAGTCGTATCAGTGGGAAGTCTGGAAAGGACGGTGATTTTCCCTGGGGCTGAGCTGTTCTGCTGGACGGTGCTGGTCTTCCTCAGTTCAGGAGTCAGAGAGGATGTGGAGTCTATCTCAGACATTGTAGTTTCTAAAGAGTGAGGCATTGATGTGGAAACACGGGTGTCCCTAGAGGTGGAAGGAGTAACCGTTGGAGACGTGATATTGGATGCCTCTGAGTCAGCTGGGGCAGAGGAATGTGCTTCATGTCCAGAACTTGTGTTGGCCCCATGGGTCGCAGCTGCGTTTTTGGAGGGCTGAATTGCATCTGTTCCTGTGGAGGCTTCAGAGGTGGACAGTATGTCAATGGTGGTGCTGGTCTCACTTGAAGGTGAGCTGGACACAGGTTCCACACTTGTACCCCACGTGTCTTTGGTCTTCCCCAGACCACGGGTGAGAAGTGAGGTCACGGGGGTAGGAGAGGAGGGGCTCCTCGCTGGTAATGTGGATGGCTCAGGGGAGGGTGTTGTCATGGTAGATACAATCAGTGGGGAAGACGGAGAGCCAGTTTCTTTCACAGAGGCAGGGCTTGTCCAAGACACATCCTCGAGACCTCTGCTCCTGCGAGTGGTCATCTCTGAGTGCGTAAAACTCTGAGTCACAGTCGAGTGAATCTCTGCCCCTGAGGTGTTGGTTGTAGTGCCCATGGTAAGTGGGTTCTGTGATGTATCCTCAGTGGCACCTCTTTGGGTGGTCATGGTCACGTCTGCAGATTCTGTTGTCCCAGGAGAGGCAGAGGGCCTGGTGACGATGCCTGTAGGGAGGTCTGGCGACATCGTGGACTGAACAGGGCCAGGGATGGACGTGTGGCTAGAGGAGATGGGTTCTGTCGTAGAGAACTCAGTAGTCGTATCAGTGGGAAGTCTGGAAAGGACGGTGATTTTCCCTGGGGCTGAGCTGTTCTGCTGGACGGTGCTGGTCTTCCTCAGTTCAGGAGTCAGAGAGGATGTGGAGTCTATCTCAGACATTGTAGTTTCTAAAGAGTGAGGCATTGATGTGGAAACACGGGTGTCCCTAGAGGTGGAAGGAGTAACCGTTGGAGACGTGATATTGGATGCCTCTGAGTCAGCTGGGGCAGAGGAATGTGCTTCATGTCCAGAACTTGTGTTGGCCCCATGGGTCGCAGCTGCGTTTTTGGAGGGCTGAATTGCATCTGTTCCTGTGGAGGCTTCAGAGGTGGACAGTATGTCAATGGTGGTGCTGGTCTCACTTGAAGGTGAGCTGGACACAGGTTCCACACTTGTACCCCACGTGTCTTTGGTCTTCCCCAGACCACGGGTGAGAAGTGAGGTCACGGGGGTAGGAGAGGAGGGGCTCCTCGCTGGTAATGTGGATGGCTCAGGGGAGGGTGTTGTCATGGGAGATACAATCAGTGGGGAAGACGGAGAGCCAGTTTCTTTCACAGAGGCAGGGCTTGTCCAAGACACATCCTCGAGACCTCTGCTCCTGCGAGTGGTCATCTCTGAGTGCGTAAAACTCTGAGTCACAGTCGAGTGAATCTCTGCCCCTGAGGTGTTGGTTGTAGTGCCCATGGTAAGTGGGTTCTGTGATGTATCCTCAGTGGCACCTCTTTGGGTGGTCATGGTCACGTCTGCAGATTCTGTTGTCCCAGGAGAGGCAGAGGGCCTGGTGACGATGCCTGTAGGGAGGTCTGGCGACATCGTGGACTGAACAGGGCCAGGGATGGACGTGTGGCTAGAGGAGATGGGTTCTGTCGTAGAGAACTCAGTAGTCGTATCAGTGGGAAGTCTGGAAAGGACGGTGATTTTCCCTGGGGCTGAGCTGTTCTGCTGGACGGTGCTGGTCTTCCTCAGTTCAGGAGTCAGAGAGGATGTGGAGTCTATCTCAGACATTGTAGTTTCTAAAGAGTGAGGCATTGATGTGGAAACACGGGTGTCCCTAGAGGTGGAAGGAGTAACCGTTGGAGACGTGATATTGGATGCCTCTGAGTCAGCTGGGGCAGAGGAATGTGCTTCATGTCCAGAACTTGTGTTGGCCCCATGGGTCGCAGCTGCGTTTTTGGAGGGCTGAATTGCATCTGTTCCTGTGGAGGCTTCAGAGGTGGACAGTATGTCAATGGTGGTGCTGGTCTCACTTGAAGGTGAGCTGGACACAGGTTCCACACTTGTACCCCACGTGTCTTTGGTCTTCCCCAGACCACGGGTGAGAAGTGAGGTCACGGGGGTAGGAGAGGAGGGGCTCCTCGCTGGTAATGTGGATGGCTCAGGGGAGGGTGTTGTCATGGGAGATACAATCAGTGGGGAAGACGGAGAGCCAGTTTCTTTCACAGAGGCAGGGCTTGTCCAAGACACATCCTCGAGACCTCTGCTCCTGCGAGTGGTCATCTCTGAGTGCGTAAAACTCTGAGTCACAGTCGAGTGAATCTCTGCCCCTGAGGTGTTGGTTGTAGTGCCCATGGTAAGTGGGTTCTGTGATGTATCCTCAGTGGCACCTCTTTGGGTGGTCATGGTCACGTCTGCAGATTCTGTTGTCCCAGGAGAGGCAGAGGGCCTGGTGACGATGCCTGTAGGGAGGTCTGGCGACATCGTGGACTGAACAGGGCCAGGGATGGACGTGTGGCTAGAGGAGATGGGTTCTGTCGTAGAGAACTCAGTAGTCGTATCAGTGGGAAGTCTGGAAAGGACGGTGATTTTCCCTGGGGCTGAGCTGTTCTGCTGGACGGTGCTGGTCTTCCTCAGTTCAGGAGTCAGAGAGGATGTGGAGTCTATCTCAGACATTGTAGTTTCTAAAGAGTGAGGCATTGATGTGGAAACACGGGTGTCCCTAGAGGTGGAAGGAGTAACCGTTGGAGACGTGATATTGGATGCCTCTGAGTCAGCTGGGGCAGAGGAATGTGCTTCATGTCCAGAACTTGTGTTGGCCCCATGGGTCGCAGCTGCGTTTTTGGAGGGCTGAATTGCATCTGTTCCTGTGGAGGCTTCAGAGGTGGACAGTATGTCAATGGTGGTGCTGGTCTCACTTGAAGGTGAGCTGGACACAGGTTCCACACTTGTACCCCACGTGTCTTTGGTCTTCCCCAGACCACGGGTGAGAAGTGAGGTCACGGGGGTAGGAGAGGAGGGGCTCCTCGCTGGTAATGTGGATGGCTCAGGGGAGGGTGTTGTCATGGGAGATACAATCAGTGGGGAAGACGGAGAGCCAGTTTCTTTCACAGAGGCAGGGCTTGTCCAAGACACATCCTCGAGACCTCTGCTCCTGCGAGTGGTCATCTCTGAGTGCGTAAAACTCTGAGTCACAGTCGAGTGAATCTCTGCCCCTGAGGTGTTGGTTGTAGTGCCCATGGTAAGTGGGTTCTGTGATGTATCCTCAGTGGCACCTCTTTGGGTGGTCATGGTCACGTCTGCAGATTCTGTTGTCCCAGGAGAGGCAGAGGGCCTGGTGACGATGCCTGTAGGGAGGTCTGGCGACATCGTGGACTGAACAGGGCCAGGGATGGACGTGTGGCTAGAGGAGATGGGTTCTGTCGTAGAGAACTCAGTAGTCGTATCAGTGGGAAGTCTGGAAAGGACGGTGATTTTCCCTGGGGCTGAGCTGTTCTGCTGGACGGTGCTGGTCTTCCTCAGTTCAGGAGTCAGAGAGGATGTGGAGTCTATCTCAGACATTGTAGTTTCTAAAGAGTGAGGCATTGATGTGGAAACACGGGTGTCCCTAGAGGTGGAAGGAGTAACCGTTGGAGACGTGATATTGGATGCCTCTGAGTCAGCTGGGGCAGAGGAATGTGCTTCATGTCCAGAACTTGTGTTGGCCCCATGGGTCGCAGCTGCGTTTTTGGAGGGCTGAATTGCATCTGTTCCTGTGGAGGCTTCAGAGGTGGACAGTATGTCAATGGTGGTGCTGTTCTCACTTGAAGGTGAACTGGACACAGGTTCCACACTGGTACCCAATGCATCTTTGGTCTTCCCCAGACTATGGGTGAGAAGTGTGGTCCCAGGTGTAGGAAAGGAGGGGCTCCTCGCTGGTAATGTGAATGGCTCAGGGGAGGGTGTTCTCATGGCAGGTGCAATCACTGGGGAAGATGGAGAGCCAGTTTCTTTCACAGAGGCACGGCTTCGCCAAGACACATCCTCATCACCTCTGCTAATGGCAGTCATCAGCTTTGTTTGTAGAATTCTCTGAGTCACAGGTGTATGGATCCCTACCATGGATGTTTTGGGTGATGTGGTCCAGCGAAATATGTCCTGTGATGTCGCTGCAGGAGTACCTGTTTCAGTGGTCACAGTTTTTTCTGTTGATTTTGTTATTGTGGGGAAAGTAAAAAGTTTTGTGATGGTTTCTGTAGCGTTTATTGCTGACATGGTGGAAATAGCAGGGCTTGGATTGAGTACACTACTAGAGGCGATGTCTTCTGTCCTTGTCACCTCAGTAATAGAACTAATGTTCACACCAGGAAGGATAATGGTTGGCTCTGTGGATGAGTTGGTTTCCTTGGAGGTGCTGGTTTCCCTCAGTCCAAACATCAAGGAGGGACTTGTCTCAGTCTCAATTCTTGTAGTCTCAGAGTAGCTAGACTTTGGGGTGGAAACCGTGGTTTTCCCAATGGTGGTGGCTGTATTCATTGGAAATACGGCTTTGGATGGTTTTGAGTCAGTTGAGACAAAGGAATGTGATTCATGTTCATAAGTGGTGGTCCCCACATTGGTTATGGCTGTGTTTTGAGAAGTATCTCTACTTGAGCTTTTCCCCTGATAGGTGCTGGTATCCCTCAGTCCAGGGGTCAAGGAGGATATTGACTCTGTTGCAATCTTTGTAGTTTTGGAAGAGTCTGAAATTGACGTGGAGACAGTGGTGTCCCTTATGGTAGAAGAGATAACCATTGGAGATGTGGCTTTGGATGGCTCTGTGTTGGCTGGGACTGTGAACTGTGATTTATGTGCTGAACTAGTGATCCCCATATCGGTTACTGTTGAAGAATGAATTGTTTCTGTATCTGTGGTGGCTTCTGAAGTGGTCAGTATCTCATGCAAGACGTTGTTCACACTTTCAGGTGTACTGGTCACAGGTTCCAAGCTTGTGTCCAAAATTTCTGTGGTCTTTCTCAAGCCAGAGGTGAGAACTGAGGTCATGGAAACAGGAGAGAAGGTACTGTTCCCTTGTAATGTGAAAGGTGCAGGAGAAGGTGAGGATGTGGCAAGGATGGGTTCTAGGGAAGAGCGAGACCTGGTTTTTTCCACAGAGGTAGGGCTTGTCCAAGACACATCCTCAGGACCTCTGCTCCTGAGAGTGGTCATCTCTGAATGTGTAAAACTCTGAGTCACAGTCGAGTGAGTCCCTGCCCCAGAGACCTTGGTCGGTATGTCCAAGGTAAGTGTGTCCTGTGATGTAGGCCCTGGGGGACCTGTTTGGGTGGTGATGGTCATTCCTGAAGATTCTGTCATGAACATGGATATAGAGGGGCTGGTTCTGCTTTCTGTAGGTGTGTTTGGAGAAGTTTTGAAGTGAGCAGGGCTTGGGATGGATATCCTGCTAGAGGAGGTAACTTGTGTCCTGGTGACCTCAGTAGTAGCATCACTTGTGGACACATTGGAAATGACAGTGCTTGTCTCTGTAGCAGAGCTGGTCTCCTGGTAGGTACTTGTCTCCCTAAGTCCAGTATTCAGAGAGGACACTGACTCTCTCTCAATCTTTATAGTCTCAGATGAGCCAGACATTGCTGTGGGAGCAGTAATGTCCCACATGGTAGAGGAGGTAACCACTGAAGATGTAGCTTTGGATGGCTGTGTGTGGGCCAGGACAGGAGAATGTGATTCATGTCCACAACTGGTAGTCTCTACATGTGTCGTTGCTGTGTTTGTGGAAGGATGAATTGCTTCTATATCTGTGGTGACAAGCATCTCATCTGAGCTACTGCTCAAATTTGGGGGTAAACTGGTATCAGTTTCCAAACTTGTCCTCAACATGTCTCTGGTCTTCCCCAAGCCGAAGTTCTCAGGCAAGAGACCTGAGGTCACAGGTAGAGTAGAAGAGGTACTTTGCCCTTGTGATGTCAACAAAACATGAGAAGATGAGGTTGTGTCAGAGATAGGTGCTAGGGAAGAGGAAGATGGGGTTTCTCCCACAGAGGGAGGGTTTGTCCATGACACACCTTCAGGACCTTTGCTCATTTGAGTGGTTATCTTTGACTGTGGAAATCCCTGAGTCACAGCCAAGTAAGTCCCTGACAGGGAGGCTGTGGCTAATGTGTCCATGGTAGGTGCACCCAGTGATGTAGTCCCAGAAGGACCTGTTTGCATGGTGATGGTCATTCTTTCAGAGTCTATTATGTCAGGGAAGGTAGAGGGCCTGGTGGTGTCTGATGACCTTGTGGACTGAGCTAGATCTGGGCTGGAAATTCTGTCAGAGGTAGTGACTTCTGCCCCGGACACCCTAGTAATAGCAAAAGAACTTAGGGAATGGACACTGCTTATCTCTGTGGTTGAGTTGGTATCCATGTAAGTACTGGACTCCCTCAGTTCAGTGGTCAGGGGGTAATCAAGCTCTCTTCCAGCCCTTGTGGATTCTGGCCAGGTAGTTGTTGATGTGGAAACAATGGTATTCAGCATGATGGAGGTAGTATTCATTGGATATGTGCCCATCGATGACTCTGAGTGGGCTGGGACAGTGGAATGAAGATCATGTTCAGAATTTGAGGGCCATACTATTGTATCTACTGTGTTTGTAGATGGGTGAATTGCCCCTTTGTCTGTGGTAGGTTCAGAAGTGGCTATTCTCTCATATGTGCCATTTTTCCAATTTGGAGATGAAGTTGTCCCAGATTCCAAGCTTATGCCCAGTAGATCTGTGGTCTTTAATAAGCCTGGGGAGTCAGTAACCTCCTTGATGGTCCCTCCTGAGACAGAAGAGACATTTACCACCTCAGTGTTCAGAGATGTGCTTGAGCTTGTTTCTTCTTCCCCCATCCAGGAATGAGATGTAGCTTTTGCCTCTGTTGTAGGAGTCCTTATCCCATTCACCTGGGGAATTGGATATGGAGTTCTTACTGTGTATGGGATTAAATCCAGAGTTGTTGCTTCTGGTCTAGACATATGCCCTGGATCTGCAGAAGCTGTGACGTGAAGCTGGGTAGAACTCTGCTCTACTTCTTTGCTAGCAAGATCTGGCCTCCCTGATAAAGTGACTTTAGAGCTATTTACCATTGTAACAGGTGTGACCTCACTTGTAATGTCCTCTATGGAGGAGGGCAGCTGTGAGGTAGTTGGGCTGATCATGTTCTCCAAAGGGAGTTCTGAAGGAGTTGTAACCTCCTGAAGAACTGAGGTAGAGGTTATGGCTGATGACACAGAACTCCCAGTGGCCCAGTCAAGAGTGGACAGAGAATCAGGCAGAGGAGTAGATGGGAGGATCTTTGGGATAGTCTTTGTATTTGGATGGTCCATAGAAGCCATTGAAACATGCAAGGCTTCTGTTTCTCTTCTACTGGGAGTCCAACTTGTGCTTAAAATGTCAGGAACTGAGGTGCTCATCCTCTCGACACCAGAAGTTGAGATGGGCATAGATGCAGTTGTGTCTAAAGGACTCAGTGTCCTTACACTTGTGCTGGCCTCTGTCTTTTCAACTGATGCAAAGGAGGATGGGACGGCTAGGCTGGTTCCAATGACAGTCACAAGGCCATGGGGGGTAGACACAGAGCCTGATTCAGTGCTTGACGCTATGGATGAAGTTGCGCTCATTGCAGAAATTGCTTTAGGAGAACCTGTGACTTCCAAGATTGAAGCCATGTCTGTGATAGTCCTGGGGCCTGATGTTGGGGCAGGAACAGCTGTGGATGACCAGGTGGGCGGGTGCTGTAGGGCAGATGTGCTGGTCTCTGTAGCCAGGGTGCTGTCCATGGTGCTCACACTTCCTTTTGGGTGGGGCATGGTAGTCAGGACTGAATTGGTTTCCACAGTGGTGATGGTGGTGGTGACAAGTGGAGTGGGAGCTACGGTTACCTCCATGTTGCTCACTCCTGCAGGATGTGAGGTCTGTGATAGTTGCCCAAGAGTAGAAGCAACATCACTAGTTACTACACTTGTGATGGTCTCCAGTGTCTTAGACCCCACGGAGGGGAATGTGACAGATGGTGAAGAGCTCATTTTTCCTCCTGAGGCATTGGTGATGCTGGTAATGTCTTGGCTTTCAGAGGTCAGAGATGCTAATGTGGTTTGTTCTACGGAGGTTTTAAGCAATGTGTCTTTGGCCTCAGGGGATTTACCAAGAATCAGGTTATTCCCAGTTGTCTGCTCTGACCATGGGCTAGCAGATGAATAAGCCTCACTCACAGATATACTTGCCTGTTGTTCATCTGTCATTGTATCTTTACTCAGAACAGTGGAAGGAATGACTGTGATGTTGACCCTTGTCTTGGTTATAAATTCAGATTTATCTGTCACTGAGCTCATGGTTACCATCTGGGTTGTCAAAGAGTCCGGGATGGCCACAGAGTCTTCAGGACCAGTGGAAGATGTGTTCAGAGAGACATGTGTGTCCACGGTGGTCCCTCCAGTGGAGCCAAGCCAGATGGATAAATTCATTCCAGTTGTCCTTGGAATCAGAGTTGGGCTTCTTTGTGGACCAGTCCCTATGTTGCCTTTAGGATTTGACTCTCGGGAGACAGAGGACACTGTGCCCAATAACTTTTTGGTCCCTTCTGGAGTCCCAAGATGGGGGTTGGTCCAAACCTCAGATGGGGAGAGTGAGACCCATTCTGTAGTTGCTTTCCCTTTTGTTGGTGACTTGGCTGGTGTCATGAATCCTGTGGGCAGGTGAGGGAGGCTGATGTTGCCACTCTCTATGGCTGTGGTCTGAAGTGTGACTGGTTCCACTGTGGTCTTCGTAGGGACAGTTGCTGTTGAAGTATTCCAAGAATTTCCCAGAGTGTACTTCATCTCTGGGCTGGTGCTGGGCTCCTTGGAGCTTATGATTTTGAAGGCTGTAGCCATTTCTGGGCTTCTTGTGGACATACCTGTGATTAGAAAGTGAGTTGGTAGGAGATATGCAAACGGTACAGGAGTCCTGATTGACAGTATCATTTGTTCCTTCCTGTGATTTCAACTCAAACTATTTCCTATTTCTCCAGAAAAGAAAATGTTAACCCTCTCATACCACATTTCAAGACTCTGGACACCAGGGAATATACTGACCATCTCCGAAGATGGATCAAAGTGTTAGGGTTAGTGGGGTGAGGGCTTTGACCCTCTTGTTTACTCAGGAGAAATTGTTACCTGGAACTCAGTGTACTACATACCCTACAAAGAAGGGCTCTTTGTACAAGGAAGGATGTGATGAACCTGGATTCTACCCATGCACGAGGCTTTCCCTACCCTATTTTACTTTTCTCCTTGGAGCCTGCCCTTGCGGAACCAGTTTCAGCTTATAACTTCGACCCTCCTCTAGATGTCCCAAATCTTAGTTCACTGAAAAGCCACTTAAGGATTTATATTTGAGAAGCAACAGAATAGAAGGGTGATAAAATTCTTTTCCTTTGCCTTCAACCTCTTTCAAATTCATCTGCTCTCTGAACCCTTTTCCTATCCTTGAGGTAAAGGGCATGTAACTGCCACAGGGATAAGGAAAGCTCGACCTTCTAAGAGCACTCTTTTTCAAATTATCCTCACCAACTTGGCGTAGCCAAGGACCATGATCCCTTCCTCTACTGTAACAAAAGAAAACTGTATCACCTCAAGTCTGTCTGTGCCCTCCCTGTCAACACAAAATTCCAGTGAGGATCTCCGATTTAGAAAGATCCTTCACCCTGGTGCAAGAGAAAGTGTGGAGGGAACTGACCCTGTGGCATTTTCTCCTGCTGAATTGATTGGCTACTAATCATATAAATTACTAAGGTGAAGCAATAACAGTGTTCCATTAATACAATCTCTAGGAAAAAGAATAACCAACATCTTTCGAGTGGCAAGAAGCCAAAGAAATCGATTTCAAACCTAGTCATTTTACTTCCTTAAACAATCCTATTTTTGACCCCAGGAATGAAGAGAGAGGACCCAAATGGGTCCTCTTAGACTTGAAGAAAAGAGAGATGATGCTCGTACTTACCCACATTGATCATAGTCGTAAGAGAGGCGGGGTTACTGGTTGGCCAAGTGGTTCCTCCATGTTCTCCTTGACTCAGCTCCCTGGTGGTGATTGCCACAGACTCATCAGGGCCTGAAGTAAAAGACAGAGGTGTTACCTTTGCGTTCCCTAAGAATACGGACCTATGAGGAACATACGCACTAGATACTGGCTTAGCAATGCCCTCATTTGTCTCTGGGAAGGCATTTAAAGAGTAACTGTCTTTTTTACATTAAATCAAACCCTCAGGATGGTCATAAGGGATGGAAAGCTTTTTGTTAATTATGGGGACTTCTGATCTGATTGGTCTCAACATATAAATTTTTAAAACTATCTGACTCCTTAGAACAAGTAGGGTCTTCATCACTCTATTATACCTTTATTCATTTTGAAATATTCATATATAACATGAGTTAAATCCAGCAAAATTGTCGTAGTTATTGAGGAGTCTGGCTCCTAGGTAAAAAGCTGTGTGTGATTTTTCAGGCCCAACCATAGGCAATTACCTCAAGGATATTAGCTTCAAATAGGAAATCTGTCCTCCCCACACCAGACTTTGTGCACAGCCAATACACTGAAGTTGCTCAAGACAGTTGCAGTCAAGGACTTGGGTCTCTCTTGACCAGCCGTGCTCTTATGCATTCCTAGACCAGGAGCCTTCATTCCTAGGTCTCTTTATTTATTATTTTTTTTAATAGATCTTTATTGGAATATAATTGCTTCACAATACTGTGTTAGTTTCTGTTGTACAACGAAGCAAATCAGCCATATGCATATGCATGTCCCCATATCCCCTCCCTCTTGAGCCTCCCTCCCATCCTCCCTATCCCACCCCTCTAGGTCATCGAAAAGCACGAAGCCGATCTCCCTGTGCTATGCTGCTTCTTCCCACCAGCCAACTATTTTATATTCGGTAGTGTATATATGTCAATGCTACTCTTACTTCGCCCTAGCTTTGCCTTCCCAGCTTCATGTCCATTTTCTATGTCTACCTCTTTATTCCTGCCCTGCAACTAGGTTTATCAGTACCATTTTTTTTTTTTTTTTAGATTCCATGTATATGCGTTAGCATACAGTATTTGTTTTTCTCTTTCTGACTTACTTCACTCTGTATGACAGTCTCTAGGTCCATCCACCTCACTACAAATAATTCAATTTCGTTTCTTTTAATGGCTGAGTAATATTCCATTGTATATATGTACCACATCTTCTTTATCCATTCCTGTGTTGTTGGACATTCAGGTTGCTTCCATGTCCTGGCTATTGTAAATAGTGCTGCAATGAACATTGGGGTGCATGTATCTTTTTGAATTATGGTTTTCTCAGGGTATATGCCCAGTAGTGGAATTGCTGGGTCATATGGTAGTTCTATTTTTAGTTTTTTAAGGAACCTCCATACTGTTCTCCACAGTGGCTGTAACAGTTTACATTCCCACCAACAGTGCAGGAGGGTTCCCTTTCCACCACACCCTCTCCAGCATTTATTGTTTCTAGATTTTTTGAAAATGACCATTCTGACCGGCGTGAAGTGATACCTCATTGTAGTTTTGATTTGCATTTCTCTAATAATTAGTGATGTTGAGCATCTTTTCATGTGCCTCTTGGCCATCTGTATGTCTTCCTTGGTGAAATGTCTATTTAGGTCTTCTGCCCATTTTTGGATTGGGTTGTTTGTTTTTTTGATATTGAGCTCCGTGAGCTGTTTGTATATTTTGGAGATTAATCCTTTGTCTGTTGTTTCATTTGCAAATATTTTCTCCCATTCTGAGGGTTGTCTTTTTGTCTTGTTTATGGTTTCCTATGCTGTGCAAAAGCTTTTTAGTTTAATTAAGTCCCATTTGTTTATTTTTGTTTTTATCCATTACTCTAGGAGGTGGGTCAAAAGAGATCTTGCTGTGGTTTATGTCAAACAGTGTTTTTCCTATGTTTTCCTCTAAGAGTTTTATAGTGTCTGGTCTTAGATTGAAACCTTGAATCCATTTGGAGTTTATTTTTGTGTATGGTGTTAGGGAGTGTTCTAATTTCATTCTTTTATATGTAGCTGTCCAGTTTTCCCAGCACCACATATTGAAGAGGCTGTTTTTTCTCCATTGTGTGATCTTGCCTCCTTTGTCGTAAATTAGGTGCCCATATGTGCATGGGTTTATCTCTGGGTATTCTATCCTGTAACACTGATCAATATTTCTGTTTTTGTGCCAGTACCATACTGTCTTGATTACTGTAGCTTTGTGGTATAGTTTGAAGTTGGGGAGCCTGAGTCCTCCAACTCCGTTTTTCTTTCTCAAGATTGCTATGGCTACTCGGGGTCTTTTGTGTTTCCATATGAATTGTAAAAAATTTTTTTCTAATTCTGTGGAGAATGCCATTGGTAATTTGATAGGGATTACATTGAATCTGTAGATTGCTTTGGGTAGTTTAATCATTTTCACAATATTGATTCTTCCAATCCAAAGAACATAGTATATTTCTCCATCTGTGTATGTCATCTTTGATTTCTTTCATCAGTGTTTTATAGTTTTCTGAGTACAAGTCTTTCACCTCCTTAGGCAGGTTTATTCCTAGGTATTTTATTCTTTTTGTTGCAATGGTAAATGAGAGTGTTTCCTTAATTTCTCTTTCTGATTTTTCATTGTTGGTGTATAGGAATGCCAGAGATTTCTGTGCATTAAGTTTGTATCCTGCAACCTTACCAAATTCATTGATTAGTTCTAGTAGTTTTCTGGTGGCATCTTTAGGATTTTCTGTGTATAGTATCATGTCATCAGCAAACAGTGACAGTTTTACTTCTTCTTTTCTGATTTGTATTCCTTTTATTTCTTTTTCGTCTCTGATTGCTGTGGCTAGGACTTCCAAAACTATGTTGAATAAGAGTGGCAAGAGTGGACATCCTTGTCTTGTTCATGATCTTAGTGGAAATGTTTTCAGTTTTTCACCATTGAGTGTGATGCTTGCTGTAGGTTTGTTATATATGGCCTTTATTATGTTGTGGTAGGTTCCCCCTATGCCCATTTTCTGGAGAGTTTTTATCATAAATAGGTGTTGAATTTTCTCAAAAGCTTCTTCTGCATCTATTGAGATGATCATATGGTTTTTATTCCTTAGTTTGTTAATGTGGTGTATCACATTGATTGATTTGCATATATTGAAGAATCCTGGCATCCCTGGGATAAATCCCACTTGATCATGGTGTATGATCCTTTTAATGTGCTGTTGGATTCTGTTTGCTAGTATTTTTCTTTAAACATCTTTACTGGACTATAATTGCTTTACAATGGTGTGTTAGTTTCTGCTGTATAACAAAGTGAATTAGCTATATGTACACATATATCCCCACATACCCTCCCTCTTCCGTCTCCCTCTCACCCTCCCTATCCCACCCCTCTAGGTGGTCACAAAGCACCGAGCTGATCTCCCTGTGCCATGTGGCTGCTTCCCACTAGCTATCTCTTTTACATTTGGTAGTGTATATATGTCCATGCCAGTCTCTCACTTCATCCCAGCTTATGCTTCCCCCTCCCCGTGTCCTCAAGTCCATTCTCTACGTCTGTGTCTTTATTCCTGTCCTGCCCCTAGGTTCTTCACAACCACTTTTTTTCTTAGATTCCATATATATTTGTTAGCATATGGCATTTGTTTTTCTCTTTCTGACTTACTTCACTCTGTATGACAGTCTCTAGGTCCATCCACCTCACTACAAATAATTCAATTTCCTTTCTTTTAATGGCTGAGTAATATTCCATTGTATATATGTGCCACATCTTTATCCATTCATCTGTCGATGGACACTTAGGTTGCTTCCATGTCCTGGCTATTGTAAATGGAGCTGCAATGCACATTGTGGTACATGACTCTTTTTGAAATATGCTTTTCTCAGGGTATATGCCCAGTAGTGGGATTGCTGGGTTGTATGGTAGTTCTATTTTTAGTTTTTTAAGGAACCTCCATACTGTTCTCCATAGTGGCTGTATCAATTTACATTCCCACCAACAGTGCAAGAGAGTTCCCTTTTCTCCACACCCTCTCCAGCATTTATTGTTTGTAGATTTTTTTATCATGGCCATTCTGATGGGTGTGAGGTGATACCTCATTGTAGTTTTGATTTGCATTTCTCTAATGATTAATGATGTTGAGCATTCTTTCATGTGTTTGTTGGCAATCTGTATATCTTCTTTGGAGAAATGTTTATTTAGGTCTTCTGCCCATTTTTGGATTGGGTTGTTTGGTTTTTTGTTTTTTGTTTTTAATTTTTGATTTAATTTTATTTATATTTTATACAGCAGGTTCTTATTAGTTATCTCTTTTATACATATTAGTGTATATATGTCAATCCCAATCTCCCAATTAATCACACCACCACCACCCCACAACCACCACTTTCCCCCCTTGGTGTCCATACGTTTATTCTCTACATCCCTGTCTCTATTTCTGCTCTGCAAACCAGTTCATCTGTACCATTTTTCTAGGTTCCACAAATATGCGTTAATATACAATATTTGTTCTTCTCTTTCTGACTTACTTCACTCTGTATGATGGTCTCTAATCCATCCACGTCTCTACAAGTGACCCAATTTCATTCCTTTTTATGGCTGAGTAATATTTCATTGTATATATGTACCACATCTTCTTTATCCATTCATCTGTCAATGGGCATTTAGGTTGCTTCCATGACCTGGCTGTTGTAAATAGTGCTGCAATGAACATTGGGGTGCATTGTCTTTTTGAATTATGGTTTTCTCAGGGTATATGCCCTGTAGTGGGATTGCTGGGTCATATGGTAGTTCCATTTTTAATTTTTTTAAGGAAACTCCATACTGTTCTCCATAGTGGCTGTATCAATTTACATTCCCACCAACAGTGCAAAAGGGTTCCCTTTTCTCCACACCCGCTCCAGCATTTGTTGTTTGTAGATTTTCTGATGATGCCCATCCTAACTGGTGTGAGGTGATACCTCACTGTAGTTTTGATTTGCATTTCTCTAATAATTAGTGACATTGAGCAGCCTTTCTTTTCATGTGCTTCTTGGCCATCTGTATGTCTTCTTTGGAGAAATGTCTATTTAGGTCTTCTTCTCATTTTTGGATTGGGTTGTTTGTTTTTTTGATATTGAGCTGCATGAGCTGTTTATATATTTTAGAGTTTAATCCTTTGTCCATTGATTCGTTTGCAAATATTTTCTGCCATTCTGAGGGTTGTCTTTTTGTCTTGTTTGTAGTTTCCTTTGCTGTGCAAAAGATTTTAAGTTTCATTAGGTCCCATTTGTTTACTTTTGTTTTTATTTCCATTACTCTAGGAGGTGGATCAAAAAAGATCTTGCTGTGATTTATGTCAAAGAGTGTTCTTCTTATGTTTTCCTCTAAGAGTTTTATAGTGTTCAGTCTTACATTTAGGTCTCTAATCCATTTTGAGCTTATTTTTGTGTATGGTGTTAGGGAGTGTTCTAATTTCATTCTTTTACATGTAGCTGTCCAGTTTTCCCAGCACCACATATTGAAGAGACTGTCTTTTCTCTATTGTGTATCCTTGCCTCCATTGTCATAGATTAGTTGACCATAGGTGCGTGGGTTTATGTCTGGGATTTTCATCCTGTTCCATTGATCTATATTTCTGGTTTTGTGCCAGTACCATATTGTCTTGATGACTGTAGCTTTGTAGTATAGTCTGAAATCAGGGAGTCTAATTCCTCCAGCTCTATTTTTCTCCCCTCAACACTGCTTTGGCTATTTGGGGTCCTTTGTGTCTCCATACAAATTTTAAGATTTTTGGTTCTAGTTCTGTAAAAAATGCCATAGGTAGTTTGATAGGGATTGCATTGAATCTGTAGATTGCTATGGGTAGTATAGTCATTTTCACAATATTGCTTCTTCCAATCCAAGAACATGGTATACCTCTCCATCTGTTTGTGTCATCTTTGATTTCTTTCATCAGTGTCTTATAGTTTTCTGCATACATTTCTTTTACCTTCTTAGGTAGGTTTATTCCTAGGTATTTTATTCTTTTTGTTGCAATGGTGAATGGGATTATTTCTTTAATTTCTCTTTCTGATTTTTCATCGTTAGTGTATAGGAATGCAAGAGATTTCTGTGCATTAATTTTGTATCCTGCAACTCTACCAAATTCATTGATTAGCTCTAGCAGTTTTCTGGTGGCATCTTTAGGGTTCACTATGTATACAATCATGTCTTCTGCAAATAGGGACAGTTTTACTTCTTCTTTTCCAATTTGGATTCCTTTTATTTCTTTTTCCTCTCTGATTGCTGTGGCTATTCAGGGTCTTTTGTGGTTCCATATAAATTTTAGGATTTTAAAATTCTATTTCTGTGAAAAATGTCATTGAAATTTTGATAGGGATTGCACTGAACACTTATAAACTGTTGGTGTTAAGGTAAATTGGTGCAGTCACTATGAAAAACAGTCTAAAGATTCCTCAGAAAATTAATAATAGAACTACCGTATGATTCAACTATTTCACTTCTGGGCATTTATCCAGAGAATATCAAAACACTAATCTGAAAAAAATATATGCACCCCTCTGTTCATTGCAGCATTATTTACAATAGCCAAGATATTGAAACAACCTAAATGCCCATCAGTGAATGAAAGGATAAAGAATGTGTGTGACACACACACACTGGACTACTACTCAGTCATAAAAAATGTGAAATCTTGCCATTTGTGACAACATGGGTGGATCTAGAGGGTATTATGCTAAGTGGAATAAGTCAGACAGAGAAAGTCAAATACCATATGATCTCACTTAGTTGTGGAATATAAAAAACAAACATATAAATAAAATACTGCATAAATAAAACTGAATTTAAAAAAAAGAAATAAGTGAACAAACCAAACCAAACAAAAACAAACACATAGGTACAGAGAACATAGTACAGGTTATCAGAAGGGAAATGGAATGGGTGGAGGACGAAATGAGTTAAGAAGATCAACCCTATGGTGATGGAGGAAACTAAGCTTTTGGTGGTGAGCATGCTGTAGTGTATATAGAAGTCGAAATATAATGTTGTACACATGAAACTTATATAATGTTATAAACCAGTGTTACCTCAATAAATGAAAAAAAAACCCCACACAGTTCAAGCATCTCCTCCTCTGGAAAGTCTTCTTTAAAGCTGTGATATTGTAATTTACAATAAGAAATATGTATTTGGTCTTTGTCCCCATTTCTGGCAAAGAGCTCCTAATACCCTTGGAAATTCCTGCATGATGAGAGCAATAAAGGTGCCTTTTGTCATGTTAATGAGGTGACTTTTAAAATTGATGTATAGTTGATTTACAATATTATATTAGTTTCAGATGTATAGCCTAGTGATTCAGTATTTCTACAGCTTATATATACTCCATTAAAAATTATTACAAGATAACAGCTATACTTCCCTGTGCTATACAATATATCCTTGTTGCTTATCTATTTTATATTGGGTTGGCCAAAAAGTTCGTTTGGTTTTAAGCAAAAATAAAAGACACATTTTTCATTTTTACCAAGAACTTTATTGAAGAACGTATTCATTAACCGAACGAACTTTTTGGCCAACCCAATACACAGTGGTTTGTATCTCTTAACCCCCTACTCCTAACCTGCCCCTCCCCCCTTCCCTCTCACCTTTGGTAACCACTCTTTTGTTTTCCATATCGTTGAGTCTGTTTCTCTTTCGCATATACATTCATTTATATATTTGTTTAGATTTCACATATAAGTGATATGATTTCACATATAAGTAATATCATACAGTATTTGTCTTTCTCTGTCTTATTTCACTAAGCATAATATTCTCTAGGTCCACCCACGTTGCTGCAAATGGCAGAATAATACACCATGATCGAGTTGGATTGATTTCTGTGTAAATGCTCCCAGAAGCCCTGACAGAGATAAGCAAATGGAAGGAGAACATTGGGGCCATTACTCCCAAGGACACACAGCCGCCAATGCCAAGAACCCCAGCACACACACACACACCCCTGCTGAATGGCACTAAGTTATCCACATAATATAATAATTCATTATCATTATTTCCACCCTATAAGCTTCTGGGTTGGAAGGAGCCAGCTTCCTAGAATCCAGGGGAGGAGAAGAGTCTGTGATAAGATAGGGCCATCCCAGCCCCCCTCATACTGACTGGCTGAACCCCTAATAAGAAGGCACATATCCTAAAGAGAGGTGGCCTTACGCACAGCCTGAAGCCTTTGGGGACTTCAACTAGAAGAAGCAAGAAGTTGCCTCCTCCTCTTGCCCCAAGGATGAGCAGGGATTCAGCTCCGTAGCGGCAAGGGCTCTGAGTGAGGGTCCACATCGAGTTCTGTTGTGACCCGACTTCTCTGGGGCCTTCTGTCCTATCCTAAGCAGGCTGCTTCTTTCTCAGGGTCCAGGTTAGGGTGCTTTCTGCCCTTAAAGCTCAGTAGAGGGGAGGGGACCTCTCAGATGCAGGTAGCACTCATCTGCCATCAGGTCCCACTGAGCTAAGCGCTCAAACATGCAAACTAGCACTCGAAAATGAATACAAGGAAAGTGCAATAGGGATGCAGCGACGTGCAGGTCCAGAATTTATTGTCTCCTGGGGCTTCCTGGTGCTATTATCTTTAGTCAGTGGTTCTGAATGGCTCCAGACGGTCACAGGCCTGCGCTAGGTGCTTTCCATATGCCTTCTTTGTTAGTCAGTGAAATTATTTCCATTTTACAGATGGACAAACTGAGGCACAGAGTGGCAACACTTTCCAAGGTAATGTAGCTAATGAAGGGCAACGCTGATGACTGGGTCTATGTTTTTTGGACTCCCCATCCCACTGCCGGTTGCTGCCGGGAGTACCTCTTCGTTTGGTTGCATCCACCCTGCCAGGTCCCAGATACCAGAGGCCTGGTCCTTCCTCCCCAGCAGGCAAATTGCAGGCTCTCTCACCCCTAGAGCTGAGGAGCCAGCCTTGCTTATAAGTAGCAGGGGTGCAATCAGACATAAATGGCTTCCTTTGAGGTGGTGGTTGAGGGCAAGACCCCCAGACTCCGGGGGATCTTGCAGGAGTTTGCTCTTGATAACTCAGGGGATGATGACTAGCCTACAAAGCTTAGGGACTCAAGGTTTAAAAAAAAAGAAATGACCCTAGAGCTACACTGCTTCTTAACAATAGTGATAGGTTTGATCTCTTTCTTCTAGAGTCTGTCAATCTGGCTTTTTCTTGTTCTTCTTTCATTTGTTTCATTCAGCAAACCTAAAATATTAGGTAAATACATCTATTGTGATTACCCTATCACAATATTCATTAAATAAACACATGTATGGAAATATGTTCTTAGGATTCTGAATATTTAACCAGAAATAAACATGGAGTTTTGTTACACATTTTAAATGTCAATTCTTATTTTTGTAAGATTAATACATTTATATTTCTAATAAATTTCTAACATACTTTTATCAAAAAAAAAGGATGAGGAGGATGGAATAAAAAAATAAAAAGCAAAAATGAAACTGACTGTGACGATGAGGGTAATAAATCTAGGAAGCAGGGAGTCTCAGACAACTCAGAACAGATCCTGAAACAGGAATGAAGCCAGAATTCAGAATTCCTGCTCATCCACCCAGGGGAAAGCTGCCCACCTGCACGGCCCAGCACACCACAGAAGGCAGAGGCTCATTCCTTGTAAACTGAGTGATGCTGGAAGGAGACAAAGCCCAGGGCTTTTCCTTCATCCAGCTGGGTTTCTCCCCAGCATGGGGGGCTGTGAACTGCCTGGGTTGTAGGCTCAGGCATGGTTGCTGCTGGCATTGTGTTTCTAAGAGACAGTTCCTACACTGTTGGTGGGAATGTAAATGGGTACAGCCACTATGGAGAACAGTATGGAGGTTCCTTAAACAACTGAAAATAGAGCTACTATGTGATCCAGCAATCCCACTCCTGGGCATATATCCAGAGAAAACCATACTTCAAAAAGATACCTGCACCCCAATGTTCACTGCAGCACTATTTATTGATACAATAGCCAGGACATGGAAACAACCTAAATGTCCATCGACAGAGGAATGGATAAAGAAGATGTGGGGCTTCCCTGGTGGTGCAGTGGTTGAGAATCCGCCTGCCAATGCAGGGGACACGGGTTCGAGCCCTGGTCTGGGAAGATCCCACATGCCGCGGAGCAGCTAGGCCCGTGAGCCACAACTACTGAACCTGCGCGTCCGGAGCCTGTGCTCCGCAACAAGAGAGGCCGCGATAGTGAGAGGCCCGCGCACCGCGATGAAGAGTGGCCCCCGCTCGCCGCAACTAGAGAAAGCCCTCGCACAGAAACGAAGACCCAACACAGCCAAAAATAAATAAATAAATAAATAAATTTATTAAAAAAAAAAAAAGATGTGGTACATATATACTATGGAATATTACTCAGCCATGAAAAGAATGAAATAATGCCATTTGCAGCAACATGGATGGACCTAGAGATTGTCATACTGAGTGAATAAGTGAGACAGAGAAAGACAAATATCATATGATATCGCTTGTACATGGAATCTAAAAAAAATGGTACAAATAAACTTATTTACAAAACAGAAATAGAGTCATAGGTGTAGTAAACAAACTTATGGTTACCAAGGGGGAAAGGGGGGGAGGGATAAATTGGGAGATTGGGATTGACATATACACACTACTATATATAAAATAGATAACTAATAAAGACCTACTGTAAAGCACAGGAAACTCTACTCAATACTCTGTAATGACCTATATGGGAAAAGAATCTAAAATAGAGTGGATATATGTATATGTATAACTGACTCACTTTGCTGTACACCTGAAACTAACACAACATTGTAAATCAACTATACTCCAATAAAAATTTTTAAAAAGACAGTTCTTTGTCCCTGAAGCATCCTCCAAGGTTCATGCCCCAGATGAGCCATGTTCTCAGAGACAGGCTGTGAAGAAGACAGGGACTCAAAAAATAGGCTGGACATTGTCCCCAAGAATGTCCCCAAAAGGAGAAGCTGGACCCATGACAGGATTGGGGACAGAGCCCTGGCTGAAGTGGGGGGGGCATGTGGGTACCACTTGACACAAACCTAAGGGCTCTTCCAGAGGGCCCTGTGAGGATGGAGTGGGGTACAGAGGGAGAGGGGGCAAAGCTGGATGCTTCTCTAAGAGCCTCAGGAGAGTTGAGGACTGAGTTCGTCCTGGGGCTCTCAGAGGAGGTTGCAGCTGTCAGAAAAGATGTTTCGCTTGTCTTCATGCCAGTGCTGGCAACCTGAGCTTGGGTTTTACTTTGGACAGTTCAGATGAACTAGCATCCCCTCAGGTTATCAGGGCATCTGTCATGACTGGGGAATGAGGCTGCAGACCAGTAGTCTCCTCCTCCTTTATTCATGCAATGAATATTTACTGCATACCTACTATGTTCCAGGTACTGGGACAGGCTGCCTTACACATAACTGGTCATAGGGTACAATGTATTTCTCATTATGGATCCCAGTCTAAAAAGTCTGCTAGATGCTCCTGCCTCAGCTCCTCCTCTGCTATCCAGCTCTGCCTGGCTTCCTTCCCAATCCCATCTCTTCTCTCATCACTGGGGTCACTGGGAAGGTGGCGGGGTCTGAGTTCACAAGGGAGCTGGTGTCAGTATCACTGGGGATTTACAGAGCCAGGCTGCCTGGAATAGAGGCCCAGCTCTACCACGGACCAGTGACTTGACCTTAGGCAAGTCACACAACTAACAGTGCCTCGGTTTCGGTTTCCTTATCTGCAACGTGGAAATGATAATGGTATGTACTTCATCAGGTCGCTAAGAGTATTAAATGAATTAATCTATGCAAAGGGCTTAAAACAAGTGTCCGGCACACGACAGTGTTCTCGATTGTTGTATGAATATGATTTGTCAAAATTCACCAAAGACTGAACTTTATGTGAATTAAAATTTAAAAATACAAAATAAAATAAAATAAAATAAAAATAATATTACAACTCATTTTAGCATAGCACTTAGCACAATATTATTATTATTATTATTATTATTATTATTATTACTACTAGAGGGAGGAGGTAACTTGGATCAGAGTTACTCTTAGGGAGTGGGTCAGAATCAGAGAAAGTGGGGACCAGGATAAGAATCAATGACGGGGAGCAGGGGTCAGATTCACTGTATGTTGGAGAGTCACAAAGCTGGACGCCCAAAGGACAGCTGTCCCAGAACAGCCCTTGTAAGGGGCAGCGTGGTCCAATGGAGGCAGGTGAGACTGGGCAGTGTGGGATGAGAGGTCCAGAGAGGGTGGGGGACAGCCAGGCAGGATGCCCCACTGCAATGTCTGTTCCCTTGACTGTTGTGAGGCCCGGCTCCACGCAGGTATGGGGTCAGACGAGCTGGGGCAGCTCCTTGGGCATCTCATCCCAGGCAGGGACCCAGCAGGGGGGTGCAGGGAGGGGGCGCCCAGCCCAGGACAGCAGGAGAAATGCCAAGCCCATCCTCACCTGCAGGAGGGGCCTCCGATAATGGGCAGAGTCCACTGCTCCTACCCTGCCCTGCTGGCCCATCCTGCACCCACAAGGGACTGCTGGTGGGGGTGGTCCTTTGGGGGTTTCAGCACCAACCGTTCCCCAGGGCAGAGGTCCTATCTGCCCTGGAAGGAAAGACCTAAGGGCTCTTCTTCCCACCTGAGAAAAGTGAGGGCGTGCTGCCAGGAGAGAAAGAGGAGGACCCCCTGCAAGAAAAAAAGAGCTCTCTCTCTCTCTCTCTCTTTCTCACACACACACACAGACACACACACACACGCATGCACTCTCCCACATACTTGTGCACACATACAAATTCAGTAACACACACACACACACAAATGCATGCACACACACAGCTGGAACTCAAGTCCTGGAGTCCTGGATTTCATCCTGGTTCTGCCCCAGCTCACTTCATGGATCCTCAGTTTCCCCATCTTTAAAGCAGAAATAACATCAGAGCACACCTATCCCCGTGTTGCACTGGGTTTCACTGGGATGTGTTAGTCATGGACCCACAGCAACAGCGTCCTCCCCCTTCAAGTCTGCTTCTCAGGGAGGCTTCCCCCAACCCCGCCCCATTGAAAAGAGCAACCCGCCCCCCAACACACTCCAGCACCCCAGATTCTCTGTCCCCAATTTTTCTCCTTATCACCTTCTTAATACTTAAATACTTAATTTACTTACTATTGTTATGGGTTATGGTCTGTCTCCCCCTGCTAGAATATCAGCTCAGCAAGGATCTTTCTCTTGCTCACAGCTGGCCTGGCATTTGCCTCCCGCAGCTCTGGGCTTATGATGCATTAAGGCCCCTGGGCACAGCTCTGAGCCCTGAGCAGGAGGAGGAAGATGAGGAAGCGGGCTGGTACCTGTGCCCAGAAGCCAGACCTGGATAGCAGGATGCAGAGTGTGGTGTTTGGAGTCAGACACACTGGGTTTGAAGCCCAGATCTACCCTGGTCACACGAGGAACCTTCTTCTTTGAACTTCTGTCCCCTCACCTCTGAAATGGGGATGGCCATTGACATCACTCTGGAACTTTGGGTCTCCCTGAAGGCGGGAGGGGCTCATTTACCTGCTCGCCTGGGGCAACCTTGGGAGCATCAAGTGACCAGAAGGACAACCTAGGTATAAAGAAGCCCAGGGCTGCCCTGCCTGCCTGGATCCAGCACCTTCCTTTTGGGGGAGGCCACACAGTAACTGGAAAGAAAGGTGACTCTATTGCTTGTGATCGGGAGAAAACATGAGCAAACCTTTCCTCTTTTCCTGGAGCTGAGTCACAGGTGGTGAAAGATTCTGAAATTCTGGCCAGAGCAGGTTACACTCTGGAACCCACCTCTCAGCTCCAGATACCCTCCACGCACACACCTACTCCCTCCAATGCCCTGTCCCTTGATAATCTCCCTCCCTGGACCTCGGATATCTCAGCCAAGCCTGGACTGGGGCGATGACTGTTGTCCAGGGACCCAGGAAGGAGCTCAACAGCACAGCAAGATCTTCATGCTGTCAGGGCCCTGCTGGGAGGGGCAATGGAGAACAGCTATCTCCCCTGGGCGAGGTACTCAAGGGCCAGGAAACAGCCAGGAGAGGAGAAATCCTCCTCAACCCTCAGTCTCTTCCCAGGCAGAGGGTAAAGGTCAGGACTTAGTAATCATCTAAAAATAGGTGTTCAGATCCCTGCTGTGTGACTTTAAACAAAAGGCTCAACCTCTCTGAGCCTCAGTTTCCTCTTCTGTAAAATGGGAGGCAATATGCCCCTATTCTCACCCACACAAGCTCAATCCAGATAACGCAGGTAAAAGCCCTGGCACATACATCTCCATATCCCCTCCCCCCTTGCGTCTCCCTCCCACTTTCCCTATCCCACCGCTCTAGGTGGTCACAAAGCACCAAGCTGATCTCCTTGTGCTATGCAGCTGCTTCCCACTAGCTATCTATTTTACATTTGGTAGTGTGTATATATATATATATATATATATATATATATGGCTGATTCACTTTGTTACACAGCAGAAACTAACAGAACATTGTAAAGCAATTATAGTCTAATAACAATGTTAAAAAAAAAAAGCCCTGGCACATAGTAGGCACGCAATACAAAATGATGATTATTGCAGTCCTCTGGGATCTTGGGGTGTTTCAGCCGCAGGGGCAAAGAGGGAAAAAGCACAGGATGCAGATGTGGATGAAGATGCACCAGATGGGGTCCAGGGTGGAGGGAAAGGTGAGTGGGGAATGGATCGCCCCCAGCTCTGGCATTTTTTAAATTACTCTTTGGGGAGATAGAAACTCAGAGAGGTTAGGTGTCAAGCCCAAGGACACACAGCCTGTCAGCACTGGATTTAGATTTCTTTTCATCTCTGCCCAGGGATTAAGGGAGTCTTTCCCAGCATTAAAGTCAAGAGTCCTGCAGGGTGTCTGAATTGATATTCCAGGGGGATCCCTGCCCTGACAGGTGTCCTGTTTACTGTGGAATTGATGGGGAATTGGGGAGGAGTGTCAACCCTTAGTCCAGGCAACCAGCCCTCACTGGGGCAGCAGCAAGAGTCTGCTCAGTTCAAACAGCCCTCAGCATCAGACTCTGAGGGAGCCTTAGGGTCAAAAGCAGTTAAACAGCCTCTGTTTGTGGTGATGTGCTTTGGGGACAGCTCAGGGGGACACGCCCCATCAGAGGTGGTGGAATTGTCTGATACAAACCCGCCCACAATTCAGGCCATTGTGTGTGTGCCTTACAATGGCGTCCAACCGCAAAGCTCTTCCAGGGGCAAGAGCTGGCCTGGGTGACTCAGGGCTGGGGGGCTGGGGTGCCCTCTCCACCTGCTTCAGGAGCTGCAGAGAGGCCTGTGTGGGTGAGGAGGCGGCCCACCTACTCCGGGTGGCTCCTGGGCTGCCAGTGTCCAGGGCCTGAGGTCCTCAGGATGGGGAAGCAGGATGACCCCACCATCACTCTCCTTCAGGCCTTAGTGGCTTCCGTTTCCCAGACAAGCATTGAGGACAGTCCTTTCTCCTGGGAGGAGTAAACGAACAGATATTTAAGCACCTGGCACATAGTAGATGCCCGTTCTCAGGTTATCTTGGACACCAGAGTGGTTTGGCTGGAAAGCCCTGACTTCCTGCCCAAGGAGGCAGCTGGAGTAAAACAGTCCAGGAGTCTAGGCAGCCCTGGAGCCACACGTGGAGGATCTTGGACCTTCTTTCCATAGGAGAGAGAGCCCAACATCAAGCTGGACTCCCAGCTTTTCCTGAGGCCAGTGGGTTTCTCTGGTTAGCCAGACCCAAGCTGATCCCCCAGATGACCAACAGGCCTGCAAAGTCCCCCTTGAGAGCCAAGAACATACCTCCCCTAACCCTCACAGTCTGCCTTTCTGCTCCCACCCCTCCCCTCAGCATCCCCCCTTCAAGCAGCCCAAATGCGCTCACATCACATTGAACGACCCAAACACACCTTGCACCTTCCTGCCTCCTGGCCTCTGCCCACCCAGTTCTCCCTGCCAGGAGTGCCCTTTTTCTTCTTCCACTAATTGCACCTGTAGAAATCCCTGCCAACTGAACACCACCCTGCAGTTTAGGCAAACCCTCACCTCCAGAACCCCTAAGGTGGCAAAGCTCCTGCTCAGCCTTGTACCAAGAGAGCCTGGGCACCACTCTGCCTCGCCCACCAGCCTGGACCTCCTGCAAGCCTGGGGCTGTGACTTGCTCATTTCCCACCTGAGAGCTGAGCACAGGTACTGGGATCAGAGGTGTCAATAAAAAACAAAAAAACCAAATAAAACCAGATAGATAACCAATAAGGACCTACTGTATAGCACAGGGAACTCTACTCAATATTCTGTGATAACCTATATGAGAAAAGAATCTAAAAAAGAATGAATGTATAATGTATAACTGAATCACTTTGCTGTACACCTGAAACTAACACATTGTAAATCAACTATACTCCAATAAAAAACAAAAAACAACACACCCAAACCCTAGGGAATGAACGTGCAAGTGAGCCAGCGAAAGAAGAGGTGCCTGGGTATCTCTGATCCAGCAATATTTAATTCACGATGCAGCCACTGTGTGAAGTCTCCCCAGTCAGTTTGGAAAACGTAGCCTCACCTGGCTGGCTGTGATGGAAGCCTTTGCTGAAAAGCAAAAGCCCTTGTGGCTGCCCCTGTGGGGGGCTTGGGAAGCTGACGCGCCTGTCACATCTGCCCCTCTTTTCCAGGAATCTGTCCGACTCCTCCGCTGGCCCCAGCTCAGCCCGGCTTACCTGGCCCGCAGGTGAGGAGGAGGGTCACGGTCAGAGCCACCAGCTGCCCTCGCCGATGGCGCCCCAGGTGTGCAGGGCTTTCCCTGCCCATGCTCCTGCCCACCCACCCGGGGAGTGCTCCTCACACCCCGAGCGAGTCCCAGTGACTGAACCCAGCCCAGTAGAGCCAGCCGGGCTCCTGGGAGGGCGTTGAGGACACGCCTTGCTGAGCTTCCCGAGAGGGGCAGGGCCTGCCCTAGGGGGAAGCAGTGGCTCGGTGGCTGGCAAAGGTCAGCTGGCATTATTCAGTGCCCTCGTGGCGACTAACACCTGCCAACTGATACCCTTTGTGAAGAGGGGCACAGGGGATCCCCACCCACCAGACTCAGCCTGGCTCCCGAAAAGCCTGTTGCCAGACCAAGAGACGCCCCCCTACCCCACCCCACCCCCTGCCCCCCACCCAAGGGTCCGGCTGGCCTTACAGGTGAACAGGAGGCTGACCATAGATCTGTCCTAATCTTTCAAGTCCCCTGGGTTCTACCTGACAACTTCCTGCTCAGGGGCTGGCACCACCAGGCCGAGCTGGGTGGACCCTCCCTGGGGGAGGCGCGGCTGGCTCCCAGGGTTTTGGAATGTGCGGGAGTGGGAGACTGCGTGCCCACGTGGGAACTCCCTGGCTGCCAGGGAAGCAGAGGGCCGGGGTTGTTGTCCGCTTGGGGAGCCCCTCAGGGCCCCCCTGTGCCCCACCCCGTACCCCTCCAGGCCCCACATGGCCAGCATGGGGGCTGCAGTGCTCACTCCCCAGCCGAGCCCTGCGGCGGCCCCAGGGGCAGAGAAGAGCAGGAGGGGCTGGCATGGGATTCTGCCTCCTCCTTGACAAGGCTGCAGCCTCCAGGGATTCTGGTCACCCCAGGCCTGGGCTGTTACAACAGCTGCCCTTCTCCCCCACCGTCTGCCAAACAGATTTTGCCAGGGCGATCCTCCTTAGGTACGTGATCCCCAGTGTCCCCCATGCTCCTCCCTCATCCAGGCACTCAGGAGACCCTCACCCTCCCTCCTGGTCCACCCCTCAAGCCTCTAACAGCCAGACAGGTGGGTTTATCTTCTCATCCAGGGGACGGCACACGCAGGTGTGAAGGTGGCAGGCAGTGGCCACCCCACGAAACCTCACATCTCTCCTGCATCTGGTACCCAGAGCCAAACTCCATGGACCTGTAGCCAAGGCGAGCTTATCAGAACACCCACCCACCCACCTGCCCCCCGGTCCTTCATGCTCAACGCGACGTCCTGCTAACCTACTCTCCACCCTTCTTGCCCGGATGCCATTCACTCACTCTCAGCATGGACACACTCTGCTGAGCCCCTGCTACACTTCAGGCATGCAGCCTGGCCAAGATGGACAAATGATCAAGGTGGGGTGGCAGAAGCGTAGAAGTCGGTGGGAGACACCAGTCCCAGACTGGGAACGGGCAGGGGATCAGGAAAGGCTTCCTGGAGGAGGTGCCACGTACACCAAGTCCTGAAGGATAAGCTGAAGCCAGCTGGGCCAGGGGAGGTGGGGAGTGGAGAAAGGAGTGTTCCAGGGAAAAGACACAGTGTTAGCAAAGACTGGAGGCAGCAGGAAGCAGGAAGTGGAGTCTGGCTTTTGTCCAAACCCCCTCCCTTGGTTGTCTACCCGGGCACCTCCTCCCTTCCTTAAGGAAACAATCAGAAACAGAGGCCAAGCTAGAGGGTCCAGTGGGAGATCACGGTGGTCAGCTCCCCGCACCTCACAGAGGGGAAAATTGGGCACCCAAAAAGTACCAGGACCAGCAAGATCAGTGACAGAGCTGGGACCAGACCCCAGATCCTTGGACTCTCCGAACTCTGCCTATTTAAGCGATTTAAATCCTCTGTCTCTCCAGGACACGACAACAAGCACCCCCGAACACCATCAGAGAGGCCTCAGCGTCCAGGAGCTGCCCTGCTCTTACAACGGGTGCACAGGGGTTTATGGGTTTAGGTTCACAATAGGTAATCACAACTACTGTTTATTGAACACCTACTATGCGCTGGGCATGGCTTCCAGTCATCCCCACGACCCTGAAGCTAGGTTTTACCCTCACAGTGGTTCTATAAGGTGGTTGCTACTCATTGTCCCATTGCACAGATGAGAATGCCGAGGCTTAGGGATTTGCCCAAAGTCACTCATCTAGCACATAGCAGAACTAGGATTTGAACTCTGTTTTGATCGAGAACAGTGTTTCTCACCTAAGGGTTATTTCCCCCACCCCCCAGAGGACATTTGGCAATGTCTAGAGTCATTTTTGGTTGTCATGAGGGGAAGGGGGGCTGCTACTGGCATCTAGTGGATAGAGAACAGGGATGTTGGTGAATATCCTACAGTGCAAAAGACAAACCCACTTGACAATGAATTATCCAGCCCCAAATGTCAATACTGACACTGATAAAAAACAAAAACAAACAAACAACACCCCCCCCAAAAAAACCAAACTGGTCTAAAGCCACACTGTTGTCCAGTGGAACTTTCTGGATAATGTTCATGTTCTATATCTGTGCCATCCAACAGGGCCACCCACCATGAGCCACATGTGGCCACTGAGCACTTGAAATGTGGCTGGTGTGACTGAGGAACTGAATTTTTTATTTTGTTTAATCTGAATTAAAAAAAAAAACAATCCTCAGTTCAGTTATTAGAAAATTTATGAGTAGGCTTGGAACAGCTTAAGCATGTGAATGTACTTTTTCTTTTTTTTAATTTATTTTATTGAAGTATAGTTGATTTACAATGTTGTATTAATATCTACTGTACAGCAAAGTGATTCAGCTATACATATATATACATTCTTTTTCATATTCTTTTCCATTATGGTTTATCCCAGGATGTTGAGTATAGTCCCCTGTGCTATACAGTAGGACCTTGTTGTTTATCCACTCTATAAATAATAGTTTGCATCTGCTAATCCCAAACTCCCGATCCTTCCCTCCCCCTCTCCCCCTCCCACTTGGTAACCACAAGTCTGTTCTCTATATCTGTGAGTCTGTTGTTTTTTGGTAGATAAGTTCATTTGTGTCATACTTTAGATTCCACATATAAGCGATATCATATGATACTTGTCTTTGTCTGGCTTAACTTCACTTATTATGATAATCTATCTCTAGGTCTACCCATGTTGCTGCAAATAACATTATTTCATTCTTTTTTACAGCTGAGTAATATTCCACTGTATATATGTACCACATCTTCTTTATCCATTCATCTGTCGATGGACATTTAGGTTGTTTCCATGTCTTGGCTATTGTGAATAGTGCTGCAATGAATATTGGGGTGCATGTATCTTTTCAAAGTATGGTTTTCTACAGATATATGCCCAGGAGTGGGGTTGCTGGATCATATGTTAGCTTTAGTTTTTTAAGGAACCTCAATACTGTTCTCCATAGGGGCTGCACCAATTTACATTCCCACCAACAGTGTAGAGGATTCCCTTTTCTCCACACCCTCTCCAGCATTTGTTATTTGTAGACATTTTAATGATGGCCATTCTAACCAGTGTGAGGTGGTACCTCATTGTAGTTTTGATTTGCATTTGTCTAATAATTAGCGGATGTACTTTTTCTACTGGAGTTTTATGAAATCTAAATACAGATCCAGAGTTCAGATTAAAAATCTAGCATCTGAAATGAGATGCTCTATAAAGTTTAAAATGCATACCAGATTTAGAAGATGTAGTATGAGAAAATAATATAAAATATCTTCTTAGTCATTTTATACTAGTTACTTATTGAAATGATAACTATTTGGATATACTGGTTAAATAAAATAGATGATGAAGATGAACAGCACCAGTGTCTTTTTACTCTTTTAATGTGGCTACTGGAAAATCTCCAATTACGTATGTGACTTGGGTTCTTGGGTTCTCTTTCTATTGGTTAACACTGGTCTGGGATCTGAGTGCTCCCCACTATAAATAATGTTAATTATTTAAGATATTATTATTACTATTTAATTATTTAATCTTAGTCGTCTTAACTATAAATACCTTTGCCTCTCTTTGTTCTGTCTCCCCCAGCTTGGCAGTTCCTGCACCGATGACAAGGATGGGGTGGGATCCATATTCCCTTCTCTACCCTTGACGATGCTTAGCTACGTCAGCAGGACCACTTGGGAACGGGGGAAGATGAGGGCAGGTCCCTGGATGCTCTTCTCTCAGAGGTCTGCCTGCCCTTCTGTGGGGACATGGAGCAAACAGCAGGGTCAGAGAAGGAGCAAAGCAACCTCTGGCTTCTGCTGGACCCAGAATGACCCTGTGGCCTGAGCCAGCCTTGCTTTCCGATGGCATTGCTGGGGGAAGAAGGGAAAGGTCAGGGCTGGGCTGGGCTGCCTGAGCAAGACAGAAGGCTGAGGATACTGCCTGGGCAGAAAGGGAGAGAGAAGCTAGCGGTAGAGGCACAATCAGAGAAACAGGAGGAGTAACCCACACGGTCGGTCGTCACTGAACCTGCAGGAGGAGTGGGTGTTGAGGGCAAGGGAGAGACTACCATACACATGTCATATAAAAGGCAGAGGTAGGGACTCCCCTGGCGGTTCAGTGGTGAAGACTCCACGCTTCCACTACAGGTGGCACGAGTTCGATCCCTGGTTGGGGAACTAAGATCCTGCATGCGTGCAACCAAAAAAAAAAAAAAAAAAAGCAGAGGTAGAAGAAGCTCAGGAGAAGTTATCAGTGATTCCTGAGACAGTTGTTTCCATGCAGGAAAATGGGCAAGGCCAGGTTGTCAGGCTTAGAAGTCCAGAGGGTATGAGACTGGTGCTAGGGGTAGCCTGGGTTCAAATCCTTGTCACTCCACAGCAGCGATAATGACTACAATAATAACAATGTTTACTGACCACCTACTGTATGCCAGCCATTAGGGAAAAAGGAAGAAGTGTGCCAGGAGCTAAGGGCGCTGACATTAAATCACAGCATTAACAAGCAGCATTTATTCAATGTTTTCTCTGACCTCCTTCCTTTACAGGCTTTAATGGCTCATTTGGTTCTATGAGGTGGTGCATTCATCAACCCATTTCACAGAGAAAGAAACCGAGGTGCAAAGAAGCTCTATAATCACACAAGACTGCAGTGAGGCAGCTTATGTTTCCATTCATAATATGTTCAAGAACAGGCAAGACTAACAGATGGGAATGAAAGCCAATGATGTGCTGGGGATGGGGACATTGGAAAAGGAGCATGAGGGAAACTTCTAGAGCAGCAGTTCTCAATCAGGGACAATTATGCTCCCCAGGGACATTTGGCACTGTCTGGGGACATTCTGAGCTGTCCAAACTGAGAAGTTTCTCAAAGAAGACATACAGATGGCCAACAGGTACATGAAAAGGTGCTGAACGTCACTAATCATCAGGAAAATGCAAATCAAAACCATAAGGAGATGTTGCTTCAACCTCTTAGGATGGCTGTCATCAAAAAGACAAGAGATAGTTCATAGCAGCACTATTTACAATAGCCAAGACATGGAAGCAACCTAGATGTCCATCGACAGATGAATGCATAAAGAAGATGTGGTACATATATACAATGGAATATTACTCAGCCATAAAAAGAATGAAATAATGCCATTTGCAGCAACATGGATGGACCTAGAGATTATCAGACTAAGTGAAGTAAACCAGACAAAGACAAATATCATATGACATCGCTTATGTGTGGAATCTAATAAAAAAGATACAAATGAACTTATTTACAAAACAGAAAGAGACTCACAGACATAGAAAACAAGCTTATAGTTACCAACGGGGAAAGGAGGTGGGGAAGGATAAATTAGGAGGTTGATTAACATATACACTACTATATGTAAAACAGATAACCAACAAGGACCTACTGTATAGCACAGGGAACTATACTCAATATTTGTAATAACCTATAAGGGAAAAGAATCTGAAAAAGAATATATATATGCACAACTGAATCACTGTTCTGTATACCTGAAACTAACATGATATTGTAAATCAACTATACTTCAATAAAAAAAGTAAAGAAAAACAGTGTTTAGCACCTTAAAATAATCATATATACATGATTATTTAGCACCTTAAAATAATCATATACACACACATATATATGTACATATAAATTGCTATAAAAAAAGAAAAGACGAGATAACAAATGCTAGTGAGGATGTGGAGAAAAGGGAATCCTCACGTACTGTTGGCGAAATGTAAATTGGTGCAGCCCCTACAGTTAAAAATTTTTAAATAGAACTACCATACCATATGATCCAGCAATCCCACTTCTGGGTATTTATCCAAAGGAAATAAAATCTTGATCTCAAAGAGATATCTGCACCTCCACGTCATTGCAGCATTATTTACAATAGCCAAGACATGGAAACAACCTAAGTGTCTATCAATGGATGAATGGATAAAGAAAGCATCACACACACACACACACACACACACTGGAATATCATTTAGCCATAAATAGGAGAAAATCTTGTCATTTGCAACAACAAGGATGCACCCGAAGGGTATTATGCTAAGTGAAATAAGCCAGGCAGAGAAATACAAGTGCTGTATGATTTCACATGTGGAATCTAAACAAACCGTACTCAGTAATACAGAGAACAGACTGGTGGTTGCCAGAGGTGGGGAGTGATGGGGGAGGGGTACAGGAAATGGGTGAAGGTAGTCAAAACACACAAACTTCCAAGCAACAAAAAAACAAGTCAGAGGTGTGATGTGGGTGCTACCGGCATCTAGTGGGTGTTGGCTGGGGTCGAGGTCAACATCCTACAATACACAAGACAGCCCCTCCCAACAAAGGATCATCCCACGCCAAACATCAGTACTGTGGTGGCTTGAGAAACCATGTTCTAGAGGAAAGGAATGTTCTATACCTTGGGCGGTGTGGAGGTTACACGTAAGCAAAAATTCATTGAGTCATCCACTTATGACCAGGGAATTGTACACTTTAGTGGGTAGATGTTATACCTCAAAAAAAATTTTTTAAAATTAACTTTAAATATTTATTTTTTTAATTTAATTTTTATTTTATATTGGAGTACAGTTGATTTACAATGCTGTGTTAGTTTCAGGTGTACAGCGAAATGATTCAGTTATACCTATACCTATTCTTTTTCAGATTCTTTTCCCTTATAGGTTATTACAGAATCTTGAGTAGAGTTCCCTGTGCTATACAGTAGGTCCTTGTTGATCATCTGTTTTATATATAGTAGTGTGTATACGTTAATCCCAAATTCCTAATTTATCCCTCCCCCGGACCTTTCTCCCCTTTGGTAACCATAAGTGTGTTTCGAAGTCAGTGACTCTGTTTCTGTTTTGTAAATAAGTTCATTTGTATCATTTTTTTTTTTAGATTTCCCATATAAGTGATATCATATAATATTTAGAAATTTTTAAATGTAATTGGCAGAGGGCGGTGCTGAACCGAGGCCTGTCCGAATAATATTGGGCTAGCCAAAAAGTTCGTTCGGGTTTTTCCATTACATCGCATGGAAAAACCCGAACGAACTTTTGGGCCAGCCCATAGTTTTTCACCTGAACAATGAGGACACGTTGCTCATTGGCTCCCTGCCTCCCTTCTTGCTCTGCTCCAAATCATTCTCCACAGCGCATCTGTTCAGACTCTCCAATGTCCTCCTCATACCACACGTGGAATAAAATCTAAATTCCTCACCAAGACCTCCACAGCCCTCGGGTCTGGCTCCAGCCACCTCTTAGTCTTTTTTTCCCTCTCCTCTCCCCTCTCTCTCTGATCTACCACACTGGTCTCTTTGCTGGAAGTTGCACATGTGAGGGCTTTGCAACCTCAGGGCCTTTGCACGTGCTGTTCCCTCTGTGCCTGACTCGCCTCACGACAATTTCTTTTCACGCTTCAGGTCCACCTCAGGGCCATTGCACCTGCTCTTACCTCTGCCTGACTCTACACAACTGGCACCTTCCCATCCCTCAAGCCTCCATTGAGATATCACCTCGCCAGAGAAGTCTGCCTTCACCATCCCCCCCCAAACTGTCCTGCCTTATCCATCATGTGCCACTTCATCATCCTCTTTTTATATGCCCCTCCTGCCCAAGTCAATTTTCTAAATTGTATCATCCATTTGTTCACTTGCTTATTGTCTCCATTTCCCCCTAGGGGGCAGGTCTGGGTCTATCTTAGTCATGGCTCTATCCCGCATGAATGACACACAATGGGCCCTCAAATACTTGTTGAATAAAAAAATAAAGTCCTAGGATTTCCTCAGTGGAGTTGAGAAGGGTACCCTATTCTATTTACTTTAGCTCTATGAGGGCTTAGCAGCCTTGGGAAATCAGCCTTCTGGGGGTGCGCTATGTGAAACCCTGTCCTGGACCCTTCCTTTCCATCCTCGGAAACTTCTACGTCATTCTTGACCCTCTGCCCCCAACCCCACCTGAGTTCAAGCCTTCGTCATCTCTGACTTTTTGAAACGGCCTCTTTACGCATCCTCTGCCTCCACCCACCCAGAATGACCTTCCAAAAATGCAAAACTGTCCATGCCCCGCCCCTGGTCTGAATTCTTCTGTGCCTTCTCATTGCCCTCAGGATCAAGTCCAAAGTCCCCAGCCTGGCTCTTAAGGTTCATCTTGATCTGGGACCAGCCCCGCCCCCGCCCCCGCCCCCGCGCATTCGCCTGAGCGCAGTTTCCCCGTAAACCAGGGATTCAGCAGCGCCAGAGCATCTTGCCACGCCCACAACACTGGGCATGATCTCTCCCCTCCAAGCCTTTGCCCGGGCTGTTCCCTCTGTCAGGACTGCTCTCCCTCTCTTCACCTGACACATTCCTTCAAAGGCTTTGTTTACAGGTCCTGTGATTCATGAAGGGCCCTCGCCCTCACCTCCGCCTCCCACAGACAGAATGCTTACCTCCCGTCCCGGTTTCCAGAGCACTCTGTAACTTCCTCCGTGAAAGAGCTTGACCACACGATCACACATCTGGGTTTGGATCTCTTACAGTCCCTAGATTTGTGAATACCACAGAGGGTACCTGACACGCAGGAGGTGTGCAAAAAAATAATAATAAAGGAGTTTCCTGACCGATTTCATTTATTTACTTACCAGTCACCAGACACCAAGCTCTGCGCATAAAGAGGTGAATGAAACAGACCCACTGCACCTCCTCTGTGGTTTCTGTGCCTCTTTGATGCTTCATCTGATCTTGGTGTGTAGTTATTTATATATGGTGTGCAGGACCCCTTGATGGAGCCCAAGCTGATTCAGTCTCAAATCCAGACACATCTGGGTAATGCTGGAGGATGGATGGATTGGAAGATTTGAGGTCTATTGATATCAGGGTTTCTTCATTTTGACACTATTGATGTTTGGAGCCAGATAATCCTTTGCTGGGGGGGGGTGGGGGGGAAGAGGTTGTCCTGTGCATTGTAGGGTGTTTAGCAGAATCCCTGACCTCTACCTACAAAATGCCAGTAGCACCTCCCAAGTGGTGACAACCTAAATGCCACCAGATATTGCCAACTGTCATCTGGGCGCAAAATCACTCTTAATTGAAAAACCTAATTGATTTATATTAATATCAAAGAATCTACCCCAAAGACAAAATCCAGTTAGCAAGAAGAAAAGTGACTCCAAGTGCAGCCCAGTGGTTAAAAGCTTAGAGTTCATATGAAAATTCATTGAGCTATCCACTTAGGATTTGTGGACTTTACTGGGTATACATTATACTTCCATATAAAAGAATAAAAGGGAGGGTAATATGTTATATCTCTGTGGGGTGAGGTTGGTGATATTTTACAGCTCAAGAGAAATTTGGGTTACACCGAAGTAGGCGTTTGTCCAAAGTTAGCAAATTACACCTGAGATCTGTGCATTTCACTTAACGTAAATTTGATCTCAAAAGATAAAAATCTATATACAAATATTGAATTCTAGTTAACTCTCTGCGTGATGAACTACTTAGAGGGGGATGGTACTGATAATGCAACTTCTTTGGAAGCATCAAAATTAAGATGCTTAGATACGACAGATAGAGGGATGAAGGGATGGATGGATGGATCGATCGATGAGTGGATGATAGATGGATGGATGGACAGACAGATGTGTGAGAGTGGATGATGGGTGGATGGATGGATAGACAGATGTGTGATAAAGCAAGTATGGCAAAATATGAAAGTAGAATCTAGGTGGTGGGTATATGAGAGTTCACAGCAACATTCTTTCAACTTTGCTGTATGTTTGAAATTTTTCATAAGAAGGTATTGGAAAACAATGCCTTGGGCCATGCATGTTTTTGTGCCTAAGTTCTAATTCCTTAAAAAAGGGAAAAGATAATAGTCTATATGGATTTGGGGTCAGATTCACCTCTGACCAGGCTGTGCCCTTTCTTCCTCTGGACCTGCTTTTCCTCCCATCAGCTTGGGGCTGTGATTTATTAAGGCAGGGTTACAGGCGCAAGTCCTGGAGTCAGACACACAGGGCTCAATCATGGCTCCACCACTTTGCAAGTGTGCAGCCTTGGACAATGACCTCACGTTCTGTGCATCTCAAACTGGCGTTTGCAACGACATGGATGGACCTAAAGATTTATCATACTAAGTGAAGGAAGCCAGACAAAGACAAATATCATATGATATCGCTTATATGGAATCTAAAAAAAGAAAAAGATACAAATGAGCTTATTTACAAAACAGAAAGAGACTCATAGACATAGAAAATGAATTTATGGTTACCAAAGGGGAAAGGGGGGGAGGGATAAATTAGGAGTTTGGGATTAACATATATACACTACTATATATAAAATAATCAACAAGGACCTGCTGTATAGTACAGGGAACTATACTCAATATAATAACCTATATTATATTTGTAATAACCTGTAAGGGAAAAGAATCTGAAAAAGAAGATATATGTATCTGGATCACTGTGCTGTACACCTGAGACTAACATGACATTGTAAATCAACTATACTTCAATAAAAAAGAAGAATCATGGGGGTGGAAAAAAAAACTGGACATTGGAAGTACCTGTTTTGCAACATTGCCATGGGGGCTGAAATGAGAAACCTCGTACCCATGTAGCAAAGCTAGTGGTGACAAGAGGTGGCAATAAGCATGCTTATCTGGGAGTTTCTGTGAGACACCTCCTGCAGTCGACCTGGGGGAGAACTTGAGAGACTTCAGAAAAGTGGAAGAGGATGGTAGGGCAGGGCCAAGCCAAGGAAATATTTTCTTGCAATTATTTGCAATAAATAAATAATAAAATCTCTTCATTTTCATTCCTCCAGGTGATACAGCCTGAGAAATAGGAATTCCAAAGGCACATCTGCTCTTCCTCACTTGCAGATCTTGAAAGCAGGATTAAGATGTCTTCCAGGGAATTCCTTGGTGGTCCAGTGGTTAGGACTCCAGGCTTCCATTGCAGGGGGCATGAGTTCGATCCCTGGTTGGGGAACTAAGATCCCGCATGCTGTGCAGCGTGACCAAAAAAAAAAAAGAAAAAAAGACACCTTCTAGGACTTGCCATGGGGTCTCCAGCCCTCAGCTTAAGGGTCTATTTTACTTAGTAAGTCCCTTTACCCATATTTTCTGAGTTACGTGAAAGTGGAGGCAAAGATGATTGAAGTTTCAAGTGTGGGTGACTCCGAGGGCAGAAGCCTCGTGTTATGGGTTAAATTGTGTCCCCCCCCCCACCGCAAAGATGCTAAAGTCCTAACCCCCAGTACCTATGCATGGGATTTTGGATTTTATTTGGAAATAGGTTCTTTCCAGATGATCAAGTTAAAATGAGGTCATGAGGGTGGGCCCTAATCCAATATGACTCTGTCCTTATAAAACGGGGAAATTTGGACACAGAGACCGACATGCACAGGGAGAAGGCCATGAGAAGATGAAGGCAGAGATCAGGGTGATACATCTATAACACAAGTGTTGCCAAAGATTGCCAGCAAACCACCATAAGCTGGGAGAGAGGAGTGAAACAGACTTTGTCTCCACCACAGCCTTCAAATAGAACCAACCCTGACAACACATTGATCGTGGACTTCTATCTTCCAGAACTCTGAGATAATCCATTTCTGTCATTGAAGCCACCCAGCTTGTGATGTTTTGTGACAGCATCCCTAGGAAACGAATACACCTGTATATAGCAGCAAGGAAGCCAGCCATGGGGCAGGATGAGAAAGGGCAACGATTCAATTCAAACTAACAAGTTGTTTCCAGGGGCTGCCACATGCCTGGTGCTGTGCTAGGTATGAGGATGTAGCAGTGAGCAAGAGTCACAGCCCCTGCCCTTAGGGGGCTTTAGAGTGACCCGAAGGAGGCAGGCAGTAAGGAATAGCACTCATGCCATTGTGACTTCAGGTGATTTACAAGGTGGGGATTTAATCTAATCTGGGAACTTGGTGAAACTGGGGGTGGGGTGGGGGGAAGGAGGGGGTGGTGTGGAGACGTGAAGGGTGAGTAATACCAGACAAAGGGAGAGCAGAGGAGCATTTAGACAGATGGGATGATGTACCAAAGCCCAAAGACTTGAGTGACCTGGGGCAGAAGTTTCCTTTCATGGGAAGAGAGACCTAGAAAGAATCTAGAGAGCCAGGTGGCGGGGGCCAAGGCAGTGGACCCGGATGTGGTTGGCAAAATCATGGTCTCCCAGAGATGTCCGCGTCCACATCCCCAGAACGTGCAAATGTGACTCTACATGACAAAAGGGACTTTGAGGATGTGATTGAGTTAAGGATCTCGAGATGGAGAGATTATCTTGGATTATCCAGATGGCTCAAAGTCATCACAAGGGTCCTTGTAAGAGGGAAGCGTGAGGGTCAGAGTCAGAGAAGGAGATGTGAGGAGGGAAGCAGAGGTCGGAGAGTCAGAGAGAGATTTGAAGATGATACACTGCTTTTTTTTTTAAGATTTTTTTTTTTTTTAATGTGGACCATTTTTAAAGTCTTTATTGAATTTGTTACAATATTGCTTCTGGTTTTTTTTTTTTTTTTATGTTTTGGGTTTTTTTTGGCCTTGAGGCATGTAGGATCCCAGTTCCCCAACCAGGGATCAAACCCACACCCCCTGCATTGGAAGACGAAGTGTTAACCACTGGACCACCAGGGAAGTCCCTACACTGCTGGTTTTGAAGATAGAGGTAGGAGCCATGAGCCAAGGAATGTGAACAACTTTCTTGAAGCTGGAAAAAGCAAGGAACAGGTTCTCGCCGAGGGTCTCCAGAAGGAATGCAGCCCTGCTGACACCTTGATGTTAACCCAGGGAGACCCATTTTCAGACATCTGACTTCCCGAACTGTAAGATAATAAAATGGTTTTGTTTCAATCAAAAAATGGGTGGAAGACCTAAATAGACATTTCTCCAAAGAAGACATACAGATGGCCAACAAACACATGAAAAGATGCTGAATATCACTAATTATTAGAGAAATGCAAATCAAAACCACAGTGAGGTATCACCTCACACCCGTCAGAATGGCCATCATCAAAAAATCTACAAGGAGAGGGTGTGGAGAAAAGGGAACCCTCTTGCACTGTTGGTGGGAATGTAAATTCACACAGCCACTTTGGAGAACAGTATGGAGGTTCCTTAAAAAGCTAAAAATAGAACTACCATATGACACAGCAATCCCACTACTGGGCATATACCTGGAGAAAAACATAATTCAAAAAGATACACGTACCACAGTGTTCTTTGCAGCACTATTTACAATAGCCAGGACATGGAAGCAACCTAAATGTTCATCGACAGATGATGAATAGATAAAAAGATGTCGTACATATATACAATGGAATATTACTCAGTCATAAAAAGGAACAAAACTGGGGCATTTGTAGTGATGTGCATGAACTTAGAGTCTGTCATACAGAGTGAAGTAAGTCAGAAAGAGAAAAACAAATATTGTATATTAACACATATATATGGAATCTAGAAAAATGGTACTTATGAACCTATTTGCAGGGTAGGAAAAGAGACACAGACGTAGAGAATGGACTTGTGGACACAGGGTGGGAATGGGAGGGTGGGACGAATTGAGAGAGTAGCACTGACATATATATACTACCACGTTTAAAATACGTAGCTAGTGGGAAGCTGCAGTATAGCACAGGGAGCTCAGCTCGGTGCTCTGTGATGTCCTAAAGGGGTGGGATGGGGCGGGGGTCAGAGGGAGGCTCAAGGGGGAGGGGATATATGTATACATATAGCTGATTCACTTTGTTCTGCAGCAGAAACTAACACAACATTGCAAAGCAATTATACTCCAAGAAAAAAATAAACTGGTTTTGTTTGAAGGCGTTATGTTTGTGGTGATTTGGGACAGCAGCCATAGGAAACTGATACACCAGGAGACTGACCAGTCAGGAGGGACTTCACGGGGGAGGTTCAGAGAACTGATGCCAGCTCCCCACAGGCAGTACAGAGGGATGTGAACGCCCAGCCTCCAAGAAATATTTGCCAGACGACCATGTGAATAGATGAGTCAACAAACAAGTCGGCAACCCTCATCACCATCGTCACCACTTTTTTTTTTTTTTTGAGCACTTACAGAATACAAAGGCACTTACTGGCAGGAACTTGTTTTATTTCTTTAAGCCTCACAACAAACTTAACAGTTACGCAATATTTCCCCCTTTGTACAGACGTGGAAACCGTGGCTCAGAGGAATCGTCTGACTTGATCAATCATTCAGTGGAGGAGAGGCAAAGGCAGGATTTGAACCCAGACAGGTCTGAGTCCAGAGCCTGCATGCGTGTACTTCAGTGTGCATTTGTTAAACAGATGAATGTACTCACAAAGGCATCCACAACCCTGCAGCTGAGATGTCCTTCCCCAGGGACCCTCCTCCAAGGAGGGGGTGGCACTGACATCTCTGGGAAGGAATCTTTGAGGAGTTCTTGAGCCTGGGCATGCAGGGATGGGGACAAAGAATCCACATCTGAGAGGCTGAAGCCACTCAGACTATCACCTAGGTATTCAGGACTATTCACCCATTTTCTTTCAAGGAAGAACTTCCCAAGAGTGGTCTTTACAATGGTGCCACAGTGACAGATTTTAATTACATGAAAATGCTCAGGTCTTGCCCAGCCTATAAGGACCTGCTACAACATTCCCCATGTGGAGTCTTTCAGCCTCTACTTGCATGCCTCTAGCAATGGGGAGCTCACTACCTTATTCAACTCATGATTAATCATGATATATCAAAACTCTTATGATTAATCATGATAGCATCCCTCTATTGGTCCAAATTCTGACCTCTAGAGCTACAAAGTCTTCTTCTCTCTTCCACTGCGAGATCCCTTGGCTTTTTCTTGTCAGAGGCAGACTGGCAAAATAACGTATGTAAACGCCTACTTAGTTCCCTGCACTCATATTAAGACCCAACATCACACACTGGCTCAGCCAGCTGTTGTTAGATAGCTTTCAAAGATGGTCCTCAGTGATCCCCAATTTCTGATAATCACACCCTTGTGGAACCCCCTCCCCTCGGGTGTGGGCTGGACTTAATCAGTTCAAATGAACAGAATATGGCAAGAGAACAGAATATGGCAATCACTTTCATGATTAGGTTACAAAAGATTGATGCTTTCATCTTGTCGGACTCTATTGCCTTCTGGGCTTGCATGCTTTGATGAAGCAAATGGCCACGTGGGAGAGGATCACGTGACAAGGAAGTGAGGGTGGTCTCCGGCCAAAAGCCAGCAAGAAACTGAGGGTCCTTAATCCAACAGCCACTGGGAACCGAATCCTGCCAACAGTGAACTTGGAGGCAAGTCCTTCCCCAGTTGAGCCTTGAGATGACTGAAGCCACAAATGATACCTTGACTGCAGCTTGTGAGGGAACTTGAGGCAGAGGACCCAGCTAAGCTGCACCCAGATGCTTCACCCATAGAAGCTGTGACATATCAAATGTTGTTTTAAACCTTTACATGTTGGGGGATAATTTGTTACGCAGCAATAGATGACTGATACAAATGCCCCACACAAGCTAGCGCCTGCCCACCCTGTTGACCTCATCTCACAGGACTCCCTTCTTGTTCACAACACCCCAGCCACTCCAGCCTTCTTAAAGCCCCCACAGCCATGCCACACACATTTTCTGCTTAGAGCTTTCACAAAGGCTGTTCCATCTGCCTGAAATCCCTTTCCCTTTGCAGGATCTCTCTCACCATTGAGTCTTGGCTCAAATGCCACCTCTTCAGAGAGGCTTTCCCTGACCACCTTGTCTGAAGTCTCACCCAGCCCCTTGCTCACCCAGTTCTATGTTCACTTTTTTCTGCCTCTATGAAAGCAGAGGCCTTGATCGTTTTGCTTGCTGTGCATCGCTTGTGCTCGGCACCAGTGTGGCCACAAAGCAGGCGCTCAATAAATATTTGCCAGAAGAGTGAATGAGTGAATGAAGCTGGTGCCAACGAGACGCGTCTGCTTGGTGCTTGGTGCTTGGTCACAAAGCAGGCGCTCAATAAATATTTGCCAAAAGAGTGAATGAGTGAATGAAGCTGGTGCCAACGAGACACGTCTGCTTGGTGCTTTGAGCTGGAAAACAAAGCAAAGGCAGGAGCTGGTGCCACATTCATCCCCAAATGTCCAGCACCGCCCTGTGCCCAGCTCTTGCTGGCTGGCCAGGCAGGGGTCAGCGTGCCCTTCCTTCACCCCTAGCAGAGGCTGTGTGGCATTTCTCAGCTGCAAGGAGGACTCCCTCCTGCTGCAAAATTGGTCTAGTGACTGTCATGCCCCACTGGCCTCCATGGTCTCCCGGCCACACCTGTGGGTGTCAGCCAGCTCAGGTAACACCGTGACGGGCTGCTGATCCCAAGTGGCCGCAGAAGCAGCTGGGCAGGGCTGTAAGGAAGTGTTCAGGTGGGGCCAGACCAGGAGAGCCTAGGCAAAAGTGCGCTGGCTCTCCTGAAATATACGAAGAACTCATTCAGTCTCGGGGAGGTGGTGACTTAGAGGGTCCCCAGGCAATGGCTTTAGGGAGCTGTCCTCCTGCTAGTGATTTCTGTGAGCCAAGCACTGTGCTAAGCTTTTGCCATATGTTATCTCATTATATGTTCACGGAAACCCAGAGGAGAGACATTGCTCTTACGACCACATTTTATAGATGAAGATGCTGAGGGTCAACAGGTTAAGAAATGTGTCCATCAGATGAATGAATAAAGAAGATGTGGTATATATATAGAATGGAATATTACTCAGCCATTAAAAAAAATGAAATAGGGCTTCCCTGGTGGCGCAGTGGTTGAGAATCTGCCTGCCAATGCAGGAGACACGGGTTCGAGCCCTGGTCTGGGAAGATCCCACATGCCGCGGAGCAAATGGGCCCGTGAGCCACAACTACTGAGCCTGCGCGTTTGGAGCTTGTGCTCCGCAACAAGAGAGGCCGCGATAGTGAGAGGCCCGCGCACCGCGATGAAGAGTGGCCGCCGCTTGCCACAACTAGAGAAAGCCCTCGCACAGAAACGAAGATCCAACACAGCCATAAATAAATAAATTAATTAATTAATTAAAAAAAAATGAAATAATGCCATTGGCAGCAACATGGATGGACCTAGAGGCTTATCATACTAAGTGAAGTAAGTCAGAAAGAGGACGAGAAATACCATGATACCACTTATATGTGGAATCTAAAATACAACACAAATGAACGTATCTACAAAACAGAAACAGACTCACAGACATAGAGAACAGACTTGTGGTTGCCAAGGGGGAGGGGGATGTGGGCGGGAAGTAGTAAGAGTTTGGGATTAGCAGATGCAAACTATTATATATAGGATGGATAAACGACAAAGTCCTACTGCATAGCACAGGGAGCTGTATTCAATATCCTGTGATAAACCATAATGGAAAAGAATATGAAAAAGAATATATACATGTATAACTGAGTCACTTTGCTGTACAGCAGAAATTAGCACAACATTGTAAATCAACTGTACTTCAATAAAATTTTTAAAAAAAGAAAGAAATGTGTCCACAATCAGAGAGCAGAAGAGCAGGAATTCAAACCCAGGAAGTCTGAGGCCAGAAACCAACAAGAATAATGACTGGCTTCCCCTGTCCCTCTCTACCTTGACCTACACTCACCAGACAGCACTTGGGGGAAGAGATGAGCAAGAACCGAGGGGGGACGTGTGCCCCTCTAGCAGATGCTGGAAACCCCCTGCAGCAGTTCTTCCGGTGGAAATACAATGCAATTTAAAATACAATATAATTTAAAATTTTCTAGCAGCCACCCACAACAAAAGTAAAAAGAAACAGTGAAAATAAAATGAATCATATACTCCAAGGCCCAGCAAACTTTCTCTGTAAGAGAAAGTATTTTAGGTTCCATAAGCTGTGCTTATGTGCTTATGTGCTTATGTGGTTTCATAAGCTGTGCTTATGTGGTTTCTGTTGCATATTCCTTTTTGCTCTTTTTTTGTTTGTTTTGTTTTTGGTTAGTTTATTTAGGGTTGGTTTGTTTGTTTTTGCCCTAGCCGTTTAAACATGTGAAAACCATTCTGAGCTTGAGGTCTGCACAAAAAAAGAGCCACAGGGCCTTTGCCCATGACCCGAAGGACTCAAGAAATGAATGGTAATCGGTTTTGAAACAGTTGAAGGAGGAAGAGGAGGGAGAAGGGGAAGAAGGCAATTAAGGTTAGCAGAGAAGGAGAAAGTGGAGAGGGGAAGAAAGAAAGAGGCAGCTGGGAGGAAGGAGAAAAAAACATCAATTAGGTCTCTGTGTCTTTCCCACCTCCTGGCCTTTGCTGGTGAACTCCTTCTCCTCCAGCTTCAATTTCAGTGCCTAATGGAAGAAACCCAGATTCTCTAACCCAGGTTAGGCCCCCTGCCAGGACCCCGGGTCCTTCTCCTCGCCTCCACATCATCGCAATCTATTGGGACAACTTGTTTGAAGTCTACCTTCACTGTTTGCCTCTGAGCTGTGTGATGCCGGGAAGGATTTGGCCGCAGTGACCTTGACCGTCGGTATCAGGCACAACCTCAACATCTGTTAAACCAATCAGGTCAGAACCAAAGACGGTAAAACACTTGAATGAGCAATGTCAACTTGGAAGAGTAAAACAGCAAGGACTTACTGTCTCTGGTCCGGGAATGGGAGGCTGGTGGGTGCCTCAGCTCTGAGCGAGGAGGGTGTGGCTGGGCAGGGGGCACTGGATGCACCAGGACCTTGGTGCCTCCTGGGTCCCATCCCTGGCTTCTGGCGCCTGGACTCTGGGAACTCAGAGGGCCCGAGGAGACTGGGCTGGCTGCTGCCCTTCTGATCAGCTTTCTCTTGTTCGGCTGCCTCTTGGTGTCCACAGAAGGGTCACTCATGTTCCTGACTCTGGACAGTGAGTGTGTCCCTGGAGGTCTCCCAGGGGAGATGGGTACCTCTGTGCACAGCCCCCCAGCAGAAGGCTGAGATGTGGGCACATGACGATCACCCAGAATCCCTGTGGTTGCATCCAGGCTAAGCAGAACTCTGGTGTCCAGGTGAGTAATTCCTCCTGGAGAGAAGAGAGAGAGGAGAGAGGACAAGTGTTACCTCTCTGGTAATTTAGAAAATCCTGAACCACAAATGTACTTTAAAAGAGACACTCCTCGAGGGTGTGGAGAAAAGGGAAACCCTCCTACATTGTTGGTGGGAGTGTAAGTTGGTGCAGCCACTATGGAGAACAGTATGGAGGTTCCTCAGAAAACTCAAAATAGAATTACCCTATGATCCAGCAATCCCACTCCTGGGCATACACCTGGACAAAACTATAATTCAAAAAGATACATGCACCCCCTATTTCATAGCAGCAGTATTCACAATAGCCAAGACATGGAAACAACCTAAATGTCCACTGACAGATGAATGGATAAAGAAGATGTGGTGTATATCTACAATGGAATACTACTCAGCCATAAAAAAAGAATGAAATAATGCCATTTGCAGCAACATGGATGCAACTAGAGATTATCATACTAAGTGAAGTAAGTCAGAAAGAGAAAGACAAATACCATATGATATCACTTATATGTGGAATCTAAAATATGGCACAAATGAACTTATCTACGAAACAGAAACAGACTCACAGACATAGAGAACAGACTTGTGGTTGCCAAGAGGGTAGGGGAGGGAGAGAGATGGAGTGGGAGTTTGGGGTTAGTGGATGCAAACTGTTATATATAGAATGGATAAACAACAAAGTCCTATTGTATAGCACAGGGAACTATATCCAGTCTCCTGTGATAAAACTTAACGGAAAAGAATATAAAAAAAGAATGTATATATGTGTATAACTGAGTCACTTTGTTGTACAGCAGAAATGAGCACAACATTGTAAATCAACTAACTTCAATAAAAATTTTTAAAACTGAGGCACTCCTCTGTAAACATTCCCTGAATAACAAATACCCATCATTACAAGTGAGCCTGGCCAACAACTACCCAGAAGCAGCCAGAGTTGCAGCCCAATTCTTGAAGCTGCAATATTACAAATTTTAAAACGGTAGCACTACCATTTATTGAGTTGCCAGCTTATGCCGGGTACTGGCCATGCTAAATCCCACGCCTCATGACAACTCTTGTCAGTATTGGTAATATTAATGGTGGGGCTGTTTGAACTTTAATCCACATGGAAATCACTTGTTTAAATGCAAATTCGAATACAGTAGGTCCTGCTGAGATTCTTCATGTCTAACAAGCCCCCGTATGCTATTCCTTCTCCACGGTCCTTGCAGAGATTTAAAGCATGAGTATTTAGGCAAAATTGACATTCAGTGATTTTGATGGATGGACGGATGGATGCCAAAGCAATCATTAGCTCTAAAAAACTGCAAAGCCTCCTTTTTCTCTATATCTACTTTGCCCTCTACAGTGTATCCTCCTTATAGCTTAAGGTGTTTCTTAATTTTCCATTTCCAGGACAAAGATCAAAGCCTGCCTCAGCCAGCCAGGTCCAGGCTGCATGGTCTGGCTGCCATCTATTTTCTTAGCTTTTTGTACTATTTACCTTCTTGCTCTCAGGGCTCCCACAACTTTGCCAGCCAGTGATTCTTTAAAACTGCAGTGCTCCTTCTTACCCCAGGGTCTTTGCACAGACTGGTCTCTCTGTACCCAAGTAACTCCTTCTCCCTTGTAGCCAGTAATTATATCATACATTGTGTAGCTCATTTAGCTTCTGTCTTCTCACTGGAGTGAAAGCTTCAGAAAGGCAGGGATTGTATCCGTTTTGCTCACTGCTTTTCCCCAGAGCCCAAACAGTGGCTGGCAATGGACAGGCAAGGCAGTAAATACTTATTGAATGAACAAATGCCCTGTATCTAGAAATTACAGTCACACTTCTGTCATAGGGAAGAACAAATCTGACTCCATATTAGATCTGTTTCTTTTACTTTAACCTTAGTATTCCATGGCTTTTGCTCTGAGTTAAGAATGGTGCCTATAGCCTGAAATATACAGGATAGCTCATTCTCAAGGCTCTGACCATCAAGTGTATAACACTTTCCCATTCACATAGAGACAAAAAGTTGCAGAACAGAGAATAGCATTTGTTTTGTGAGAGGTTTACAGGAACATCATGACCTGACCTACATGGGCAGCTGCAAGAACAAAGGATTCCTGAACCAAGAAGTTTGCAACAATCAACCAGGCTTCTCTCTCACCTTGCCTTATATATACACTACCAAATGTAAAATAGATAGTTAGTGGGAAGCAGCCCCATAGCACAGGGAGACCAGCTCGGTGCTTTGTGTCCACCTAGAGGGGTGGGATAGGGAGGGTGGGAGGGAGACGCAAGAGGGAGGAGATATGGGGATGTATGTATATGTATAGCTGATTCACTTTGTTATACAGCAGAAACTAACACACGATTGTAAAGCAATTTTACACCAATAAACATGTTAAAAAAATGCTTTGCTGAAATCGTTCGGGGAGTTCGGGAGTTTTTTTGGAACATAAGCATCCCCCACCCAACACTCCCCCTTCCCGCCTTTCTCCTTGCTTGGCCCTGCAATAAACCTTTCTCTGCTCCAAACTCTGACCTTTAGGTTTGTTTTGCCTCACTGTGCATCAGGCACATGAAATTGCGTTCAGTAACACTTCTTGCTCAAGAGAGCCCAAGCTTTGGCTGACACCGATTCTGAAAGAAATTTCTCCGATGGATCATTGCAGTTGGGCCAAATGGGGTGCTGAGTGATGCCCAACAGATCGTGTGCACCGAGACATTGGTACTATAAATGCAACGTTGCCTTTCAAACCATTAGTTTCTGTAACGCCCCTGGCCGCAAGCCAGGATTGAGGTTTCAGCAGAAGATTTTGTTCAAGGTGGGTTTCTCAACCTTGCCCTATGGATATTTGGAACTTACTGCATAATTCTCTGTTGTCAGGGTTGTTCTGTGTATTGTAAGATGTTCGGCAGCATCCCTGGCCTCTCCCTACTAGATGCCATAGCGTCTGCCCCTCTCTCCAGGTGTGACAAACAAATGTCTCCAGCCATTGCCAAATGTCCCCTGGGGGCAGAATCAGCCCAGTTTGGACCCAATGGATTAAAGCTTGCTGGTGGTGGGCCATACCAATGAGGGATACAGGTTACTTTCTGGTGGTCTGGCTTGATCCAAGAATTACATTTATACTATCTACAGCAGAGGTGCATAATATCTAGGGAGTCGTGGATCCACTGGAGAATCTGATGAAATCTATTAATTCTCTGGGTGCAGAGAGGGGATGCACAGATACCCAAGCCACTTCCCTAAATATTCAGGAAGATTACTGACCATCTGTAGTCTATTTATACCTTACGCAGGCGTTTATGGACTTCAGTCTAAAAACCCCTAATTTAAAAAAATTGGATGGTCTGTGCATCTTTGAGGCATTTTTCTCATTAATATAGTACTTATGCATGTAGACCCCTCCTCATTCAAAGTGAAAAAGGAATATAGAGTTACACACAGCAAGCTAAAACTTAAATGAGGAGATCAGAGGGAAAAAATGAAGCAATGTCTAAAAACGTTGATGCCTATTTTTCATGTTAACAAAGCACCTTATATTAAGTCAACATTGGGTATAACTGACTCTGAGCCAATGTAAAGGGAGAAATGTAACCAGCTTATATGTTCCATTGTCCTAAGGGAATACCCCAAGATGAGGCCAATATTTTCCCTCTATTTTTCTTTCTCTCTCCCCTTCCCCATTTTTTCTTCAGTAATTTCCTCAGAGTGCAATTTTAGGCTCACCAAGGACCAAACATTTGAGTCCATAGGGAATTTATTGAAATGGTTTTGTTACCGACCAGGGTTCTTACACTCCTTAATCAATAGAAATTGACAAGAGGCCAGACAGGAAATTCAGGCAAGGCTTGGAGTGAAAACAGGTAACAGGTTCCCTTGCTCCCTGAGGGGGGGGCAAGCTGATCCCTTTTATGGGGTGAGGGTAGAGGTGGGTCCAGGGGTCAGGCCAGAGGGGTGGTCTGCCCACCCTTTGGTGATGCTGTGTGCAGTGTGCATGCACAGTACCCTGCTTTTGCTCCCAACTCCTCAGAAGTGGCAGTTGGGTTTTTTGGTCTTTTTGTATCTTTTGTCCAGAAATTGCCCCAACTGCACATGCACGCAGTTATTTTTAGTCCCTTATAGTTTCTTTGTATTTTGTTGCCTGAGGAGAGGAGATGTGTGTCCAGGTGCAAGCACTGCAGCAAAGGGTTCCAGGTCCCAGGTTTCAGGTCCCAGCCTGTCTCAGTTTCAGCCTACTCAAAAAAATTTTTTTAATACAGGAATCCCTAAATGCCAGTTATTAAATGCCAGCATGACTTTGAAAAGCCTTCTGGCCTGGTGCCTGCTGCCTAGCAGGATCTGGGTAAAGGTCATTCTTGTTATTTAATTATAATAATTGTCATAACCACCCAGCAAGGTGGGTGTTACCCAGAGACACCTTACAGGTAGGGAAACCGAGGCTCAGGGAGAAGGTGTGGCAGCGTCACAGAGCTAGCAAATGTCAGGGTGCTGTTTGTAACATAGTAACATTCCCAGAAAAGCATCACAGTTGCAGATCAGCCTGGCATATTCTGGGAAATAGGACAGACTCCAAGCTGATGATATAGAAATATGTGGGGAATAGATACAGTGCCCATCTCTCAAAGCCAGCAAGATTCATTTCCCAGCAACCAGAGGAAAGGAGTTTCCCAGACAGGTCATCACACACCTTGCCAAGTGCTGGGATGACACCTGGGGGGGAGGAAACAGCAGGTGTGAGCGCCCAGAGAAAAGAACCTATTCTAGGACAAATCATCCCCAGAGGGCTGGGCCCCTCCTGACTTGGGGCTGACTCACCACTTTCCTCTTCTGATGAGTGACCAGGGTCACGCACACACACCTGGGAGGTTAATGGGCTCAGCAGACACTGAGAAGCCTGATTTGAAGTGGAAAGCTTTTAAAAAATTAAACATTGAATGAACAGTTCCAGGAATACAATGCCACGCCCGCGCAGGCCCTTGAGAAAGCCACAGGAATGGGGCAGATAATGTTCCCTAAAGGATAAGATCTCAAACATATATCCTGGCCAACACTTGTGGTCTCTGATATCAGCCATTCTAAAGTGTGAAGGGAGACTTTCCTGGTGGTCCAGTGGTTAACACTTCAGGCTTCCACTGCTGGGGGCACTGGTTCGATCCCTGGTCAGGGAAATAAGGTCCTGCAGGCCATGCTTTGCCGGCCAAATAAATAAATAAATAAATGAAATAAAGACAAAAGTAAGTTTAAAAAATAAATAAAAATAAAATAAAGTGTGAAGGGACATCTCACTGTGGTTTTGATTGGCATTTCCCCCATGATTACTGATGCCCAGCACCTGTCGGCCATTTGTATGTCTTTGGAAAAACGTATATTCAGTTCCTCTCCTTTTTTTTTTTTTTTTGCTTATAGAAGATCTTAAATGCTTTCAACACACAAAAAAAGAAATGGTAATTATATGATGTGATAGAGGAGTTAGCTGAACTCTGATGGTGATAATTTTGCAATGTATCAAATCACTACATTGCACATCTTTTTTTTTTTTTCAAATAGCCTTTTCTTTTATTTATTTATTTATTTTTGGCTGTGTTGGGTCTTCGTTGCTGTGCACGGGCTTTCTCTAGTTGCTGTGAGCAGGGGCCACTCTTCATTGTGGTGCGCGGGCCTCTCATTGCAGTGGTTTCTCTTGTTGCAGAGCACGAGCTGTAGGCGCGCGGGCTTCAGTAATTGTGGCACACAGGCTCAGTAGTTGTGGCTCGCGGGCTCTAGAGCACAGGCTCAGTAGTTGTGGCACATGGGCTTAGTTGCTCCGCGGCATGTGGGATCTTCCCGGACCAGGGCTTGAACCCGTGACCCCTGCATTGGCAGGCAGATTCTTAACCACAGCACCACCAGGGAAGCCCTACATTGCACGTCTTAAACTTACACAATGTTATATGTCCATTGTAGCTCAAGAAACCTAGAGAAAAAAAAAAGATCTCAAGCATGCAACTGAGAAATGGGAAACTCCTGGGTGGGTATTTTGTCCAGAGCAAACTGAGAAGGACGCTCAGAGCAATGAAGAGCCAGGTGTTGCCCAAGCCTTTCTTCACGGGCAGCTAGCAAGCCCCAGGCTGGGGTCACATGTGACAGTGAAACCCCTTAGTTACGTAGGAGGCCCTTGGGGTTGTCCCTTCTGTGGAAAAAAATCTGCCTTTTTTCCTCCTAGCAGCTGTTGGCAGGAAGGCCATGGAGACGGTCAAGTTTGGGCTTTAAAATCAGTCAAATCTGGGCTGAAACCCTGGCCTCTCTCCTTGCCTAAAGTCTGCAATTTTTACCAGGTCACCTAATGCCTCTACGACTCACTTTCCTTATCTTTAAAATGAAGATAGTAATAGGTGGAACCTTATTAAATTGTCATTTTTGTGGCTGAAAACCAATATCGACAATTTCCTGTGGTTCCATGTAATGCTTATCGCCTGAGGTGTCTGTGGGGATTGAGAGATCATTCACATGGTGTGTAGTCACTGCTCAATACAACAAAATATTAAAAATATTTTGTTAATTATTTTTCAATGTTTTTATTGATTGTATTTATTTAAAAATGTATGTAACAAATTTGCTATCTTAACCTTTTTTAAGTGTACAGTTTATTGATACTAAGCACATTTATATTATCGTGCAACCATCACCACCATTCATCTCCGGAACTCTTTTCATTTTGCAAAACTGAAACTCTGTCCCCATTAAATGCTAACTCCCCATGACCCCCTCCCCTAAGCCCCTTGTAACCTCCATGCTACTTTTTTTTTTTTAATCTTCTTTTCCCCATCCCCCAGCTTCTGGTAAACCACCAGTCTATTCTCTGTTGCTATGAGTTCAGCTTTTTGTTGTTGTTTTGTTTTTTAAGATTGCACAACTCAGGGAATTCCCTGGCAGTCCAGTGGTTAGGACTCCAAACTTCCACTGCCTGGTCGGGGAACTAAGATCCTGCAAGCTGCATGGTGCGGAAAAAAAAAAAAAAAAGGTTCCACAACTCAGTAGCAAGAAAACCAAGTAATCCAACTGAAAAATGGGCAGAGGACCTGAATAGACATTTTTCCAAAGAAGATATACAAATGGCTAACAGGTATATGAAAAGGTGCTCTACATCACTAATAACCAGAGAAATGCAAATCAAAACCACATATGAGCCTCAAGCCTGTTAGATGGCTAGTCTCAAAAAGGCAAGAGATGACAAGTGTTGGTGAGGATGTGGAGAAAAGGGAGCCCTGTTGCACTATTGGTGGGAATGTAAATTGATGCAGCTACTATGGTAAAGGGTCTGGTGGTTCCTCAAAAAAATTAAAAAATAGAACTACCATATGACCTAGCAATCCCATTTCAGGTATACATCCAAAAGAAATAAAGTCACTTTTGATCAATTATCAGTATCGTTTTCAGATCACGAGAGACTGAATTTTCCTTTATTCAGAAGAAAGGGGATGATTGGCAATCAGAGTAATTGAAGGCTCACCCTCATGCATTTGGGAGGAGCAGGGGAAAAGCTCAAAGTTGCTTTTTAAATTTTTTTAATTAATTAATTTTTAAATTGAAGTATAGTTGATTTACAATGTTGTGTTAATTTCTGCTGAACAGCAAAGTGATTCAGTTATATATATATATATATACCATCCCTCCCCCACCTCTCCTCCCCCTTGGCAACCACAGCTGTTTAATTTTTAATTGGAAAGAGGTACCTTACAACTCTAATGAGAAATTTGAAAAGTTGTGTCATCAGTGTAAAAGGAAAAAATGCAGAATGATTTCTATAATATCATTACAAATATGTAAGTGTTTTGGTTAAAAATTGTAAAAATAAGACACTCTCAAATACCCAAAAGATGTAAATACCCACAAAAGAACAATATCAAAAGGTAAGAGCAGTCAGTTGCTTTTGTATGGTGTGGTTATGATTTTTTTCCCTCTCTCTTAGCGGTTAGATTTTCATTTCCATAAACTCCTTGAAGGCGAGCTTACCCCAGGTGGAGCTGGGTGCCTGGTGCAACACCTGTTTGCTGAATGAATAAATGAATCAGTCCACTCAGTATTCAGTACCCGTTGGCTGAGTGAATAAGTGAAGATACTTTTAGTGTTGTGCATTTGAATGTAGACCTCTATTCAACAGGTGAAGAAAAATAGTCAAAATGAGCCTGTGTAATTGACCCAGAAAACTTTTCTTCCTCCTCTGAACTATGGTAGTGACCATTTGTGTGGAATGAAAAAGCCCCTTATCTGAGAGTCTTGGGTCTCCTAACCTGTGTGACTTTAGAAAAGTGAAACTGTTGTAAAGTAATTAGAAAGTGATGAGTTTTGAGTATTGATTACTTTTATTTTAATGAAACAACTATAACTTTATATCATTTTTAATAACAGTTGTGTGTATCAACTTGCTTGCAAGGTTATGGAGAATTTCACAACCGTCTCTTGCTAGCTGGTACAAATAATGCAAGAATTTTAATCTCACCCCTTCTGATTGAGGTAGGAGATAAATGGGTCCCTGGACTGAGCAGCTGGAATTTGTCAAGCAGAGTAATTTGGAGCTTTGTCTTCCTTAGACACGCCAAGGACAAAGTTAGTGGCAGGAACTCAGCTCTGCTGGAGTAAAGAGATAGGACGACCACATGTGCAGGAAGGCTCCTTGGGGGTCATAAAGGGAGGGGGCGCCACCCCATAATAGGTGATGTCAAACCTCCCATTAGCCTCTGCGCTGGAATCCGTCTTGGTAAAAAGATGTGCATGCATATTGGGGAAGGCCTTGGACAGGTCAGGTGTGGGAAAAGAAACAAGATAACGTGCCAGAGGAGAACAAAGACCCTGAGAACTGCCCTGTGTAATTGATGTAACTGCCTCTTTACTGCACTCCTCCTCATTAGGGAGGACACCACACCCTTGCCTTGCTTCTGTCTTAAATAAATAGACTACTTCTCTGTGTGCTCTCCCACATATTGTGCTGTGCTAATAATAATAAACGTTGTACCTGTTTTAACAGTTTTTGCCTCCTTGAAACATTCTTGCTTTCAAATCGAGCAAGAGCCTGGGCAACTTTGCTTCTAGCCTCTAGCCCCTGGTGGTCTAGCAGCTAGGATTCCTGGTTTTTATCCAGGCTACCCAGGCTCAATTCCTGGGCAGGGAACTAATATCTCTCTTCAGGACTGCTCATTGCTGTCTCTCCGAGATCCTGATCGTGTCCCACCAAACACTCTCCTAGGTCATGGCATGCCTTCTTCTTATTTTATTTTTTCCCTGGCCTTCTGTTTATTTTCTTTAACAGCTTTATTGAGATACAACTTACATATGATACAATTCACCCATCTGAAGTGCACAATCTGACAATGTTCAAAACCATCACCAGTTTTAGAACATTTTTGTCAGCTCAGAAAGAAACCCTGTACTTTAACTATCACCTCCAACCCCACCATCAACTCCCACCCCTAAGAAACCACTAATCTACTTTCTGTCTCTATACATGGCCCTGTTCTGAACATTTTCATATGAACAGAATCATACAATGTGTGGTCTTTCTTGACTAACTTCTTTCACTTAGAATAATGTTTTCAAGGTTCATACATGTTGTCACATGTATCAGTATTTCATTTTTTTATGGCCAAATAATATCCCACTGTATGCATATACCACACTTCATTTATCCATTTATCAGTTGATGGACATTTGGGTTGTTTCCACTTTTTGGTTGTTATGAATGGTGCTGGTATAAACATTTTAGTATAAGTTTTTGTGTGGACATATGCTTTTATTTCTCTTGGATATATATACTTAGAGTGAAATTGCTGTGTCATATGGTAACTCTGTTTAACTTTCGAGGAACTGCCAACTTGTTTTCCAAAGCAGCTGCACCAGATGATATTCCTCAGCGACATATAAGGGTTCCAATTCCTTCACATTTTCACCAACACTTATTATCTGACTTTTTGATTCTAGCTATCCTAGTGGTTATGAAGTGGTATCTCACTGTGGTTTTGATTTGCATTTCTCTGATGAATAATGATGTTGAGCATTTTTTCATGTGCTTATTGGCCATTTGTATATCTTTTTGGGAGAAATATCCATTCAGATATCTTGACCATTTTTATATTGGGTTATTTTTATTTTTATTTTTAAAATTTTATTTATTTTTGGCTGCATTGGGTCTTCGTTGCTGCACGTGAGCTTTCTCTAGTTGCGGCGCACGTGGGCTACTCTTCGTTACGGTGCGCGGGCTTCTCATTGCGGTGGCTTCTCTTGTTGCAGAGCACGGGCTCTAGGCACAAGGGCTTCAGTAGCTGCAGCACGCGGGCTTCAGTAGTTGTGGCGCACAGGCTCATTTGCTCCGCAGCATGTGGGATCTTCCCAGACCAGGGATTGAACCCCTGCATTGGCAGGTGGATTCTTAACCCCTGCATTGGCAGGTGGATTCTTAACCACTGCGCCACCAGGGAAGTCCCTATTTTTATTATTGAGTTGTAAGAACTCTTCATATATTTTGGATACAAGTTCCTTATCAGATATGGGATTTTTGAATTTTTCTCCCATTCAGTGGGTTACCTTTTCACAATTATCTAGTTTTTTAAAAAAAAAATTTTTGTATTGGAGTATAGTCGATTTACAATGTTGTGTTAGTTTCAGGTGTACAGGAAAGTGAATCAGTTATACATATACATGTATCCACTCTTTTTTAGATTCTTTTCCCTTAAAGGCCATGGCATGCTTTCAATTGCCTCTCACACACTCAGCATCTCTACACTCTAATGCCAGCCCACCTCTTTCTTTTTCTGAGGGTATTTCCAGAACCAATTACCCAGCTGAACCTTTTGAGATACATCAGTGACCTCAAATCTTATAGGGGTCCAACAGAGATGATTATCCCTCGTGCCCCATTACTGCTCTTCCTTCTTCTTTTTTTTAAAATTTTTTATTTATTTATTTATTAATTTTAATTTATGGCTATGTTGGATCTTCGTATCTGTGCGAGGGCTTTCTCTAGTTGTGGCAAGTGGGGGCCACTCTTCATCGCTGTGCGCGGGCCTCTTAACTATCGCGGCCTCTCTTGTTGCAGAGCACAGGCTCCAGACACGCAGGCTCAGTAATTGTGGCTCACGGGCCCAGCCGCTCCGCGGCACGTGGGATCCTCCCAGACCAGGGCTCGAACCCGTGTTCCCCGCATTAGCAGGCAGATTCTCAACCACTGCGCCACCAGGGAAGCCCCTTCCTTCTTCTTTAATGATTCTAACAACCACTCCTTCGTCCCAAAGACCCAGAAACCACCTTATCTTCTTCCCTACGCTGTACTTCCCCCAACATAACATCCATTGCTGTTTATTTCAACTGCTTGTTGGAGCCCCATGTCCCCCCTTATACCTTTAGCCTTGTAAAAAAAAAAAAAAAAAAGAGACTGAGTTGTTTATTTTTTAATCTTTGTATCCCAGTGCCTACCAAAGTACCAAACTTAAATGTGTTTAACTACGCATTCAATCCATCCAAGAGCCTTTACTGAACACCTGCTGTTTTTCAGGCACTATGCACCAGGAAATGATAAGGCAGAAAACACAACTTTTCTTCTGGAGAAGTTTGCAGTCCAGTGAGCCCTCAGATGTCAGGGTCAATGTACAGTGTTCAGTGCTCCCACCTCCTACATCTAAACCCTATTCAAGCAACTTCCCCCAGGTTCACACAGCTGGTGAGTGGCACAGCTGGGATTCAAACCTGAGAAGTTTGGTTCCCGAGCTATGCCCTGAGTCCTGAAATTTTATGTCTTGGTTCTTTTCTTGGCAGGTGGGATCATTGTGTGGAAAAAAAAGTCACCCATGTTTCTTAAGAGAAGTTAATTTTTAATTTTTTAAGTCTTTAAAGATAAATTTATTTTTAATTTGTTTGTATTTTAATGTATTTTAAAATTTAATACATTAATAAAAACACATAGTATTATATTACACATTTATTTTTCAGAACTATTTTGACAACCATGTTTCAGTGTAATTGGTTTCTCTTGTAATTATGTGTATTTTATTTTTTGCATTAAAAAACATTAATCTGAAAGGGATCCCTAGCTTGACCAGATTGTCTCTAGATTGCCAACAGGGTCCATGACACATACAAAGGGTTAAGAACACTGGCTTTGTAGCTTCATGTCAAAGTAGAAACTTCCAGAAGGCATAATAGGCATAATTTCATTTATTCATTGCACAGAATTGTAAGGTCATGAATATGGCTGGAAAGGACTTTGAATAGAACACTTACTGTACAGAAGGAGAAAATTTTTTTAATGCCCATGGAATAACCCTGGAGAAGATGGAAGAGATCTGGTCTGCTGGTGATGGGTGGAGGCTGAATGAGTAGAGAGTGACAGCCTGGCAGGGGGAAGAGGATTTCCTTCTAGGTGCTGGGGCAGGCTGTGGTCACACAAGTGAATAGATTAAAAGATACAGGAATTCATACTGCAAAGAGGTGAAATATGCCCGCACTGGAACCCATGGACCTGAGTTGTCTCACATCAGGGCTCTGCAACCCAAGGGTGTGGAGCTTGGTCAAGTCTACCTCTCTGAGCCCTGGCTTCAGCCTTGGAGGAGATACAGGGAGAAATCGAGGGCCACATTCATAAGAGACAGTCTTAATTAGCGCACAGTACCTAACGTTTCGGTACTATTATGAGGACCAATGCTCAAAGTGGATTTTGTTCTTGAACAGTGTCCCTGTAGATTTGACGACATTTATTGGCTTGAGGTTTGATGTTTTTTCTTTCCCTAATAGATTTAAGATTTCTATTTAGTGTTGAAAAACTGCACAAATTTGTATGGAACAAAGCCTAGAAAAATGAAAAATATAGATTGAATAGTAATCTAAATTAGTCCTAGAATATATGATAGAGGAGGGAAAATTTTGGTGCCATAATTTCTCTCTTCATGGTGTTGGACTTAAATCAGTTGAAATGTATTTCTGTACCACAATTTAAGCTTCAATAAAGGTTTGCTTAATTCATTGTCTAGTGACATTCAAAAAAAAAAAAAAAAGAAGACACCACAGTCTTGGGGCTGATCAGAAGACCCCAGGAGGCCCTGCAGAAAGTGCAATGACTGCACCCAGCACTTTCAAGCACCTCTGACATGCTAGGTCCTTCCTTCTGAGGCTCACAGAGGTTCAATAACTTGCCCAAGGTCACAGAGCTGTAATCAGGATTCGAACCTGTGACCCTCACAGTCTAGACCAAATGCTGTTCTCCATCTTCCAAGGTTGTGCAAATGTTGACTCCAGTCTCACATCCCATCCCTACTGCCTGGCTCTCTCCACTTCAGATACACCGACCATTTATCAGATTCTCCTGCAGTGCCCTGCCTCCCACCATCTACTCTCTCTGTTTGGAGCATTCTTCCTGCGTGTGTATCTTTCAGTTCAGCCCGTGGATGATGGGACTCAGGTGGCCCCTTCCTTATCCACCCGTTGGAAACGATTCCTTAGTACTGATTCTGTCTTTTCTGTAGGTCTCAGTGCAATGCCTAACCACACACAAAGTTTGTGATGGTCTGATTATGACCTTCGCCACCAGAATACAAGCTCCATGACGGCCAAACTGGGTCTGACTTATCTGACTTACTTACCCAAGCCTAACATCCCACACAGTACTTGGGCACGAAGTAGGTGCTCAATAAATATTAATTGCATATATTTGTTATGCAATAGACACTTAATGTAGCACTCGCCAGGGATTAACAAAGTGCATTAAAGGTACTAACTCATTTAATACTGAAAACAATTCCATAAAGCAATTCCACAAATTCCATACTAGATCAATATGGCAGCCCATAGCCCCACGTGACCACTTGAAATGTGGCCAGTGTGACAAAAAAACTGAACTTTTAATTTTGTTTAATTTTAGTTCATTTAGATTTAAAAACTGATCCTCAATTCAGTTATTAGAAAACTTTTAAGTTTGTTTGGGACAACTTGGGTATGGGAATCTATACTTTCAACTATGAGATCAAGTATTTCCAACAAAAATGTGGCTAGTCCAAACTGAGATGTGCTGTAAGTATAAAATATGCACCTGATTTTCAAGACTTGGTGCCGAAAAAAGAAAACTGTAAACTGCCTCATTAATATTTTTTAAAAGCTTTTTAAAAATATTTATTTATTTATTTAGGCTGCGCCAGGTCTTTAGTCTTTAGCTGAGGCATGTGGGATCTTTTAGTTGCGGCATGCATGCGGGATCTAGTTCCCTGACCAGGGATCGAACCCTGGCCCCCTGCATTGGGAGTGCAGAGTCTTACCCACTGGACCACCAGGGAAGTCCCCCTCAGGAATATTTTTTTATTACAGATTGAAATGATAATATTTTGGCTAAATTTGGTTGAATAAAATACATTAAAGTTAATTCTACTTGAGTGTTAGTCTATTCTGGTTGCTATAAGACTGGGTGGCTTATAGACAACAGAAACTTTTGCCCCATATTTCTAGGGGTTGTAAGTCTGAGATCACAGTGCCAGCATGGCCAGGTGAGGGCCCTCTTCCAGTTCATAGATTTCTTCTTTTTTTTTTCTTTTTTAAAAATAATTAAAAAAAAAACTTTTTTGGCTGAGCCGTGCAGCAGGTGGGATCTTAGTTCCCAATCAGGGATCGAACCCATGCCCCCTGCATTGGAAGCACAGACTCTTACCCACTGGACTGCCAGGGAAGTCTCGTTATTTTCCTTTTTTTAAAAAAAATTGAAGTATAGTTGGTTTACAATGTTAGTTTTAGTTTCAGGTGTACTGCAAAGTGATTCAGTTTCATTTCAGATTATTTTCCCTATTAGATTATTAGAAGATATTGACTATAGTTCCCTGTGCTATACAGTGGGTCCTTGTTGGTTATCTATTTTATACTTAGTAGTGTGTATATGTTAATCCGAAACTCCTAATTTATCCCTCCCTCCCACTTTCCCCTTTTGTAACCATAAATTTGTTTTCTCTGTCTGTGAGTCTATTTCTGTTTCCAGTTCACAGATTTCTTATATCCTCAAATGGCACAAGGGGCCAGGAAGGTCTCTGGGATCTCTTCTATAAGAGCGTTAATCTCATTCATGAGGGCTCAGCCCTCATGATCTAATCACCTGCCAAAGGCCCCCACCTCCTAATAGGATCATATTGGACGTTAGGATTTAGGATTTCAACGTATGAATTTAAGCCTGGGTGGGTGGGGGTGAGGGGAACACAGCCATTCAGACCATAGAACCTCTTTATTTTTACTTTAAAAAAATACAGCTATTCGAAAAATTTAAATTACACACGTGGCTCACATTATATTTCTGTTGGGCAGTGCTGTATTATAATTACCCTCATTTCTCAGAGGAGCAAATCGAGACACAGAGAGGTTAAGTAACATGCCCAGCGTCCTCCAGCTGGCGAGTAGCAGAGCTGAGATCTGAATCAAGAACAGGTGTCTCCACTACCATATGATTCAGCAATCCCACTCCTGGGCATATATCCAGAGAAAACCGTAATTTGAAATGATGCATGCACCCCAATGCAGCACGATTTACAATAGCCAAGACATGGAAGCAACCTAAATGTCCATCAACAGAGGAATGGATAAAGAAGATGTGGTACATATATACAATGGAATATTACTCAGCCATAAAAAAGAACGAAATAATGCCATTTGCAGCCACATAGATGGAACTAGAGATTGTCATACTGAGTGAGGCAAGCCAGACAGAGAAAGACAAATATCATGATATAGCTTATATGTGGAATCTAAAACAAATGGTACAAATGAACTTATTTACAAAACAGAAATAGAGTCACAGATGTAGAAAACAAACTTATGGTTACCAGTGGGGAAAGCAGCCGGGGGAGGGGGGAGGGATAAATTGGGAGACTGGGATTGACATATACACACTACTGTATATACAATAGATAACTAATAAGGACCTACTGTATAGTACAGGGAACTCTAGTCAATACTCTGTAATGACCTATATGGGAAAAGAATCTAAAAAAGAGTGGGTGGATATATGTGTATGTATAACCGGTTCACTTTACTGTACAGCAGGAACTAACACAACATTGTAAATCAACTATACTCCAAAAAAAATTAAAGAAAAAAAAAAAAAAGAACAGGTGGCTCCGAAGCCAGTGTACTTAGCCACTGTCATGGCCCCCAAATTCCTCATACATCAGTGGGGGAAGTCTAGGGAGGGATATCTGAGGATCAGAGACCCCAGCCCCCCACACCAGGAGGGAGCCCTTGCACCAAGATTGTCTGCATTGGACAGAGAAAGCCAAGAGTTGAACAACACGTTTGGACTTGTCTGTCTCTCCCTGACAGATTCACATCCAGGGCGAATCTTCAGCTTCCTCCTGTGGAGCCCAGTCCCATAGCAAGAGGGAAATATTTGCCAACATCAAGTGGAAGAAAAAGAAGTGACGTGTGGAACAAAACACAATTGTGTTTCTGGATGATTGGGTTTAAAGTAAACGAAACTCTCTCTCTCTCTCTCTCTCTGAATGTGGTTGGCCCTAGAGACAGAGCTAAGGGTACCACCCAGCTTCCAGGGACACCTGTTATCGGCAGAAAGGTCATCAGCTGGTCAGAGTGAATACCTTTCCTGGGACTTCAGGGGCCAGCCTCTCAGGAAAAAGATAAAGAGGAATGTCACCTCTTTTCCTTGCCTGTGGAGTCCTCCTATTTAAAGCCACACTCACCTTATCACTAAAGCCAAACTGATGTGCGGTCAGAGATATTCACACCCAGACTCACTCGTCCCAAACCTGCACTACACACCTAGCTGCTCACAGGTCCTCACCCCCCACGGGTATGCTCCCTCAGGGACATGTAGACTCAGAAACATACCTCCACAGGATTTTCACACAAACCCATCCCCTTAGAAACATACTACACTGTTATTTCTCTCTACAACTGCACATTTCAAAGAAGTACACAACCAGAAACAGACCAGTAGGAGTCCTCTGTAATTATTAAATCTACCCTGCCAGATCACAAGTTACCCCATGTCTGTTACAGAAAACTCTAATTCGAAAAGATACATGCACCCCAATGTTCATTGCAGCACTATCTACAGTAGCCAAGACATGCAAACAACCTAAATGTCCATTGACAGATGAATGGATAAAGAAGATGTGGTACATGTATACAATGGAATATTACTCAGCCATAAAAAAGAATGAAATAATGCCATTGGCAGCAACATGGATGGACCTAGAGATTATCATACCAAGTGAAGTAAGTTGGAAAGAGAAATACAAATACCATATGATATCACTTATATGTGGAATCTAAAACATGACACAAATGAACCTATCTACAAAACAGAAACAGACTCACAGACATAGAGAACAGACTTGTGGTTGCCCAGGGGGAGGGGGCTGTGGGGGAGGGGTGCATTGGGAGTTTGGGATTAGTAGATGCAAACTATTATATATAGGATGGATAAACAACAAGGCCCTGCTGTATAGCACAGGGAACTATATTCAATATCCTGTGATTAAACCCTAATGGAAAGAATATGAAAAGAATATATATATGTAAAACTGAATCACTTTGCTGTACAGTAGAAATGAACACAACACTGTAAATCAACTATTCTTCAATAAAATAAAATTTTAAAAAGAGTCAAGAAAAAAACAACAACCAAATATGTGGACCTTGTGTTCTTGTATTCAAAGAAACCAATTGTAAAAGCCGTATCAGAGATAACAGGAGCCTTCCAACATGGACTTGGTGTTTGATGATGTTTAGGAAGCATCATTAATTTTGTGATGTGTGACGATGGCAAGAGCTGCAGTGGGCTCAAGATGGCCCCAAATCCTTCCTCCCATCAAGAGGTGGGCTCAGCTGCAGACTTGTTTTAGCCAACTTAGAACATGGCAGAAGTGGCACTGTGAGACTTCTGAAGCTGAGCCTTAGGACATCTGTAGCTTCCATTTTTGCGGGCTTGGAATGCTCCCTCTAGGAATCCATCAACCATGCTGTGAGAAGCCCAAGCCAAGTGGAGGAGAGTCAAGATGCTCTGGTCAATAGCCCCACTGACAACCAGCACCAAGCTCCCACCCACGGGAGGGAACCATCTGGAAGGTCCAGTCCAGTCAATGCTTCACATGACTGTAGCCTCAGCTAACACTTTGTGGCCGGAAGAACTTCCCGCCTCAGCCCAGACAAATCATGGAACCATGAGATGTTGGATGGTTGTTGTTTCAAGCTGCCACATTTTGGAGTTTTTTGTTTGCTTGCTTGTTTTTTACATAGCAGTTGACAGCAGTAATAATGTTAACAAGCAAAAATAAACAAGTTCTCCTTGTGCACTGTTGGTAGGAATGTAAATTGGTACAGCCACTATTGTAAACAGTATGGAGGTTTCTCAAAAAATTTAAAATAGCACTACCATATGATCCAGCAATTTCACTTCTGGGTATTTATCTGAAGGAAATGAAAACACTAAATCAAAAAGATATCTGCAGGACTTCCCTGGTGGTGCAGTGGTTAAGAATCTGCCTGCCAATGCTGGGGAATGGGTTTGAGCCCTGGTCTGGGAAGATCCCACATGCCGCTGAGCAACTAAGCCCATGTGCCACAACTACTGAGCCTGTGCTCTAGAGCCCACAGGCCACAACTACTGAGCCCACGTGCCACAACGACTGAAGCCCACGTGCTTAGAGCCCTGCTCTGCAACAAAGAGAAACCACCGCAATGAGATGCCCGTGCACTGCAATGAAGAGTAGCCCCCACTCGCCGCAACTAGAGAAAGCCCACACAGCAACAAAGACCCAACACAGCCACACACACACACAAAATAAAATAAATAAATAAAGTGCAAATTTTGATTTAAAAAAAAGATATCTGCACACCCATGTTCACTGTAGCATTATTTACAATAGCCAAGATATGGAAGCAACCTAAGTGTCCATCGATGGATGAATGGATAAAGAAAATGTGATATATATATATGTCTGTGTGTGTGTGTGTGTACATATATATATATACATATATATACACATATATATAAAATGGAATATTATTCAGCTGTAAAAAGAAGGAAATCTTGCCATTTGCAACAACATGGATGGATCTTGAGGGCATTAGGCTAAGTGAAATAAGTCAGACAGAGAAAGACAAATATCATATGATCTCACTTGTATGTGGAATCTAAAAACAAAACAATAACTCAGATACAGAGAACAGATTGATAATTGCCAGAGGCAGGGGGTAAGAGATGGGCAAAATGAGTGAAGGGGATCAAAAGATACAAACTTCCAGTTTTTAAATAAACAAGTCCTGGGAATGTAATGTACAGCATGGTGACTATAGTTTATAACAATGGATTGTATATTTGAAAGTTGCTAAGAGACTAGGTCCTAAAAGTTCTCTTCACAAGAAAAAAAAATTGTAATTATGTGTGGTTATGGGTGTTAACTAGACTTACTGTGGTGATCCTTTGCAATATATACAAATATTGAACCTTTATGTCGTACACCTGAAACTAATATAACATGTTAATTATGCTGCAATTAAAACTTTAAAAAAAATAAGTTCTTACTCTCAAATATATTCACAGACATTCAGTCTCCTCAACCAAAACACACTTTTCTAACAGATACTCTACACAGGAACCCCCAGCTCCCTGAATGTACATCCACAAATAAGCAACACCAGGAACTGACCCCCAGATATTGAATGACCCCCAGGCAAACAGTAGCTTCACTCACCAACTGATCAGCACACAGATTTAACCACAAAGAGGACAGAAGTTTGTATATTGACATATACCAATTCATGGACATACCCACACTCCCTTAACTACCCATACATATGTACGCCAAGATCTTAGTGAGGAGACAAATATCCATGAGACCAAGGGCATTGACAGACAAGCAGGGAGTGCTTGTCTCAAACTCTAGCCAGGGACACTTCACTCATTCATTTATTTATTCTTTCAACAAATACATATTGAGTGCCTACTGTGTGCCAGGCACTGTTTTAAACATTTAGGAAACATCAACAAGCAAAACAAAGATTCCTGTCTTGGAGGGTATCAAAAGTAAAAAGTCCTGGGATATCTTGTACCAGAAAGAAAGGAAGTGCTCAAATATTAATGGGGACATGTTGATAGGACAAAGGAGGCATCCTGGAAGAGCTCCTATTGGCTAAAGCTGAGATCATTTGAGCATCAGCATAAATAATGATAGTAACCAATGATACTCCATTGAATGCACTAAGAATCAAGAGTTTATGCTAACATAAATTAATAATGAATAATATTTACCTAAATGAAGGAAAAGAGAAAGCTTTCCTCACAGTAGAATGCCAGCCAATAAATGCAGAAGAAATGGTAGAGCTAGAAAACCAACATTTTGCAACCATCATGAGAATAACAGATTCAACAAGAATCATCAACGTCTTCTGTGATGGTTAAGCGTATGTGTCAGTTTGACTTAGCCACGAATGCCCACATGTTTGGTCAACATTATTCTGGATATTTCTGTTAGGGTGTTTTTGGATGAGATTAACACTTGAAATGGTAGACCAAGTGAAGCAGATTGCCCTCCCTAAAGTGCGTGGGCCTCATCCAATCAGTTGAAAGACTAAAGAGATCAAAAGCCTGACCTTCCCCCAACTAAGACAGAATTCCTCCTGCCTAACTAGCTTTGGAGCGGGACATGAGCTTTTTCCAGCCTTTGGACTCAAGCTGAAACATTGGCTCTTCCTGGGTCTCAAGGCTTTCTTACGGGAACCACATCATTGGCTCTCCTGGTGCTCAGGCCTTCAGACTCAGACTGGAACTTATACCATCCGTTCTCCTGGGTCTCCAGCTTGCTGACTCACCCTACAGATTTTGGGACTTGTCAGCTTCAATAACTGTGTGAGTCAATTACTTAAAATTAAAATCTCTCTCTCATTCTCTCTCTCTCCACTGAGCTCTATTCTCCTGTACCAAACTGCTTGACGTCTCTGTGTGGATACCTACGAAGCATCTCCAGCCCTGGATGTGTAGAACAAAGCTTCAGTTGAATGTTTGCTTCCACCTAAAATTCATATATTGAAGCTCTAACCCCCACTGTGGTGGTATTTGGAGATGAGACCTTTGGGATCCAATTAGGATTAGATTAGGTCATGCGGGTGGGGTCCTCATGATGGGATTAATGGTCTTATAGGAAAAGATTCTCTCTCTTTTCTCCACGAAGGCACAGAGGAAAGGCCATATGACAACACAGTGAGAAGCTAAGAAGACAGCCACCTGCAACCCAAGGAGCGACCAGACACCAGACACCAGCCCTGCTGGCACCTTGATCTTGGACTTCCAACCTCCAGAACTATTAGAAAATAAATTTTGATTGTTTAAGCTACTCAGTCCATTTTGTTCTGGCAGTCTGAGAAGACTAAGACATTCAGGTTCTCCATTGCTGCCGAAAATTGTCTCCCCTCTCAGCCAAATTCATCACTGTGTCCTTAGCATCATCTGAAGCTGTCCTGCAACACTGTGAAGTCCTTCCGCCAAGGAGTGGTAATCCCAGGGCTCAGCATAAAGCCTGGCATATAGAAGGTCTTTTGGTGCTCTGAGACTCAAATTCCAATGTAGTGAGGGTATGTGGCGGTTTCCTCCCACACCAACAAGCAGTTCTCAGACACCAGCAGATTTCAACTCAATTCAACTCAGTTCTGACACTATCTCCCCGGGGGTAGCATCAGATTACACAGGTTAAGAGTTCAGTTCTACAAGACTGCCCGCCTCCACGCCCCCACCCCCTTCAGAAGCACAATCGTTACCTGTGCTTCCAGCCAACTGGCTATAAATCAGAGGTTCCCATGACCCCTTTTTGGGGTTTGATTAATTTGCTAGAAGTGATGGCACACAAAACTCAAAGAAATAGTTTACTTACTAGATCACCAGTTTATTATAAAAAGAGAAAACTTAGGAACAGCCAGATGGAAGAGATGCATAGGCCAATGTATTGCGAAAGGATGCAACTTCTACGCTCTCTCCAGGCTTGCCATTTTCCCCAAATCTCCTCTGACCCAGAAACTCTCTAAACCCTGTCCTTTTGGGTGTTTATGGACACTTCATTACATAGGCCTAACTGACTAAATCATTGGCCATTGGAGACTGATTCAACCTCCAGCCCCTTACCTCTCCCCCTCTAATCACACAGTTAGGTGTCCTTGGCAACCAGCCCCCATCCTTAGGTGAGGACCAAAAGTCACCTCACTAATGTAACAAAAGACAACTTGATCACTTGCAATACTTCCAAGGGTTTTAGGAGCTCTGTGCCAGAAGCTGGATGAAGACCAAATATATACTTCTTCTTATAAATTACAATATCACAGAAGGCTAGCTGGGTGGTTGGCTGGTGACAAAGATTCTTTGCTTGACCAAACTTTAATCAGACTTCAGAAACCTCTCATAGCCGCATGTGTGCACTTCTTTGTAAAATTAAGTTTTAGTAAGAACCTCTCCACCCTGATCACTTTCAATATCTAATGCCTAATATAGTAATATAATATAATAATATCTATTATCTAGTTGGTTTTGCCAAAATCCTCCTTACCCCTGATGTTTCCTCTTAGTAATTTTTTATCCATTGACCCTGCCCCACCCCCAACCTGCCATCCTGCTCTTTAGCTATAACTTTCCACTGGCCCATGTTGTTTATGGAGTTAAGCCCAATCTCACTCCCCCAGTGGAAAATTCCATCACAGTGGGCCCTATACCTGATAGTCTTCCCCTTGTGTAAAGTCTTTTTTACCATGTTTTAAAAATGTCATTAAGTATATTTTTCTTTAACACTGGCAGAATATATGAAGGAAGGAAGGAAGGAAGGAAGGTATGAGCAACCTTTCAAAAATAGGTGTGCCAGGGCTTGCCTGGTGGCGCAGTGGTTGAGAGTCCGCCTGCCAATGCAGGGGACACGGGTTCGAGCCCTGGTCTGGGAAGATCCCACATGCCGCGGAGCAACTAGGCCCGTGAGCCACAACTACTGAGCCTGCGCGTCTGGAGCCCGTGCTCCGCAACGGGAGAGGCCGCCATAGTGAGAGGCCCGTGCACCGCGATGAAGGGTGGCCCCTGCTTGCCGCAACTGGAGAAAGCCCTCGCATGAAACGAAGACCCAACATAGCCAAAAAAAAAAAAAAAAAAAAAATCCTTCCCTCTACTTAAAAAAAAAAAAAAAAAGGTGTGCCAGCCATTACCTTTACCTAGGGATGCGAAGCAGACTAGAGAGATAGATTGATGAATGGAAAGAAGAAACTAAAGCTCATAGTCAGCAATGAAAGTAGGTCTGGGAAAATCTGCCCCAGGGTAGGAGGGGAGGATACTGTGCCACCTTCCAATGCAGTGCTGTTCCTTAGAAATATGAGCCACAAAGATAATTTAAAATTTTCTACTGTTAAAAGAAAAAATAATCTAACTTGTTAAAATGGTGAGGACTACTTTATTTAATAGAAGAATTACAGTAGAGAGAGAGATCAAGGTTAACTCAGAATACAATAGGACAAGTGGGGATTTATAGCCAAGGAGCAGGGTCGGGGGTGGGGGGTCCATGCACAGAAAAATCACTGAGGAGACTTCAAGGGGAGAGGGATTCTTGCTTAACGGACCTACCAGGATTCTTGCTAAAGGTAGGTCAAAGATTTGTACAGCAAGGGTGAGGGATGAGGAAACTGATCAGATGTCAGGGATGATCAGATATCAAGGATGCGGGGATTCTTGATAAACTGCCTTAGCCAGATTCTTGCTAAGACTGGGCTAGGCAGCCTTGACAAGGATAGAATGGAAACAGAAAGCCAAGGTCAAGGTCTACTCAAGAAGAGGACTCAGAAGAGCCTGACTAAAGTTTGATTAAGAAGAGGGTTTTTGTCAGTATTATGATATTAGTTCTAATGATGTGTTTTATTGAACCTGACATTTCCAAAGTAGTACCATTTTGACTTAATATCAATGTCAAAAAAAGTGTCAATGAGAAATTTTGCATTCCTTTACTCTGTTTAATTTTTTTAACTAAGCCTTTGTCTCATGCTCAGTTTGGACCAGCCACATCTCAAGTGCTCAGTAGCCACGGGAAGCTAGTGGCTATCTTAGTGGACTGCACAGCTCTGGCAAATGGACTCAGACTGCAGATGCAGCCTAGAAAGAACACAAGAGCCGTCAGAGGCAAGCCAGGGGTGCCAGGCAAGCTGGAAAGAGAGGGAGCTGCCCCCACCAAGCTGAGAACGCTGGGCCAGGGAAGGAAAGAAAGGATATTTCAACTCTAGAGACCTCAACGAAGGTACCAGGTGGAGAACAGCCCTCACGCTGAGGACCAGATCTGTTATTACCTCCCTCCAGGAGCTTGCACCCACCAACAGAAGACTTGTAGGCAGCAGATGTCAGAAATCCAGTGACTCTGTGATTCTACTTCCAACACACCCGCCTCAGGTAAACTCCTGGCTGGTGTCATTCCACTTTCCTTCTGTCACCCACTATCCCTTTAGTTCCACCTGTTGTTATGTATTTGCATCTTTGTTTAATGTCCGTCCCTGCTTCCAGAATTTCAGCTCCAGGAGCATGGAAGACTGTGTCTGTTTTGTTGAACCAGAAAGAGGCTATTAATTTGGGTATATTTCCTATGTGCTCTGACTCAGTTTTACTCATCTGGAAAATGGGGATGAGCATGGCTGCCACCTGGAGGGCTGTACAGGTCATTAAATGAGTTAATATCTTCTTAAAATTCCTCTGTGCATGCCCCAACCATAATGAGTGCTCAGTAAAAGGGATCTGTAGTTATCTTTCTTACTTTCCCCTTCCCCAACCTCACATATCTCAGCGGATCCAGGATCTCCCAATTCTTCACCTACCATACCTGCCTGGCCCCAGAGCTTCCTCTCACAAGCCTCTTGGACCATCTGACAAGGATGGAGGACATTTCCCATCACTCAAGAGCAAAGCCACCTTTTCCCTGCTTCCATGAACGTAATAAAAAGCCTATGCTTGTTCGTTTTATCTACTGAGGGTTTTCACCCCACAGACCCTTCTGAAAATACTAATTTGGGGCACTGCTTAATTTCTCTTCTCAACCGCCTGAATTCCCTGCATGCACGCATCCCATTTCCAGTGACCTGTCCCTCAGCAAATCCTTCAAGGTCTTTAAAATCTATTCACAAGTCGACGGCTTCTCACTACCTCCCAAGCTCAGTCATCACCCTCTTTCTCCTGGATGATCACAGTAGCCTCCTAACGGCCTCTCTGCCTTCTACCCTTGCCCCCACCAATCTATTCTCCAGGCAGCAGCCAGAAGAATATTGTTAAAAAATAAGAATAAGAGTACAATGGGCCAAGCTTTATGGCCCTGCATTTAGGTCAGCGTAAACGCCAAATTCCTTACAATGACCTATGAGGACCTATTGATTTATCTCCCCATCCCCAACCCCCAGCCTGTGTCCCTCCCCTAATTCCTTCTCTCCCACTCATTCACTGTGCCTTACTCTGATCTCATTACTGTTTCTTAAACTCAGTCCTGCCTCAGGGCCCTTGCACCTGCTGTTCCCACTGCCTGAAACATCCTTTTGCCAAATATCTACATGAGTCCATTCTCACCCCGGTCAATCCTCAGCTTAGATGTCACCTCTTCAAGAACCATCCCTACACCCCTGTTACCCACTATCTCTCTTCTCTTTTTCCCAAAGCATTAGTACCACCAGACATGATACTTTTCCTCGCTCGTTTGTCGACCCCTTCTCCTCTGGAGCTTCAACTCCAGGGCAGCAAAGGTGATGTCCATTTTGCTCACCACTGTATCCCCAGTGCAGTGCCTAGCACACAGTATGGTCAATGAATGTTTGTGGAATGAATAAATGATGGAAAAGGGCTTCTACTCAAAGTCTTCTCTCCTGTCCTCTTTCTCCCCTTCACCCCAGATCTTTCTCCTCCTCTTAGCCACCCCCAAATGTCCTCCCTTACCTTTCCTCCCCTGCTGAAGACAGATGTGGACCTGGACCCGCCCCGCGGACCTAGACCTTCAAACCCCACCTTTATCACCTATTGGTGATGTTTCTTGGCAAGTTGTTTAATCCTTCTGAGCCTCAGTTTCTTTGACTACCAAACATACACAAGTGAGCAGTTGCAATAATATTTCTTACCTAAATATGACTAATAATTATAAAGATTTACATAATCATTAATCATAATAGTTGTACCACCTCTTATATTGACCTCTGAATCTGTTCTTAACATATTATAGATAATCAATAAACATTTATTGAATGAATGAATGGTTATTGAACTTTTGTGGGGGGAGATTGTGGACCCCAGTGAGAACTAACAGGTACACACATAACATTACACACAATTCAAAAGATTTCAGTTTCCTTTCATAATTCCACCCAAAACTCTTTGCCAAAAGGTTTCTCTCACCATGGGAAATTGTTTCTATTTTCTCAAGCATCTCAAAGATTTCTTAGGCACCAGGGTCCATACCTCCCTCAAAAGTTGTACATCACAGCCTCTTCATAACCTAAGGCAACTTTTGCCACTCTCTCCTCATCTAGTCTCCTGAAATTGGGGTTGGTCTTGTTATCTCTGTGTGGGCAATGATAATCATCCAACAGTATTATTATCATCAACAACAGATTTTATTGAGCACTTGGATGTGATAGTCCCTGTTCTGAGCACTTCTAATCATAGCAATGCATTCACACCTCGAACAAGCCCCTAAGGATTTCTCTAAGTGGATGTTCAGGAGGAGAAGGGAGAAGAAGAGGAGGAGGAGAGAGGCAGAGGGAGAACAGGAGGAGCCGGTCCACTTAGGGGAGAGGGACCAGTTCACATAGGGCCATGGTCTGACTTTGGTGATGTCACACACCTTTGGAAGCTCTCAGAGGCCAAAGGCATCCCAACATCCTTGTTATGCAAATTCTTCTGGAGAAAATGCATTGTCAGCACCAGAAATTGGCACCCATGGTAAGACCTTCCTTGAAGTAAGAGTTTAAGCAAGTCCCTGGCCCAACAGTGCTGCAACGAGGTCAGAAAGAAGGCACTGAGGTGCAATCCTGATTCCACCCTTGGCCAGCTGCGTGGGCTTCTCTGAGCCTCAGTTTTCTCATCTGTAAAGTGGGAACGACAATAATAAAACCTTCCTCAAAAGGTTCTCGTAAGGGCTTTGTGAGAAGGACCATGGACATTGGTCCCAGCAAATGGTTTTTGCTCAATAGTTGTGGGCTGCTCTTTTGACTGGCATAAGCCAAAGGGCAGGCTATCTCAGATCAGATGCTTTTTAAAGAACTATATTGCTCCCTAAATGAAGCCTTCAAATCCTCAGGCTGTTGCTCAATTTCTGGCTGGTTCCAATCCCTCCTTATAGCTAAACTTTTACCCCTCCGTTCGGCGCCACCCCCCCTTTCATATACCCTGCATTCCAGCAAAATTGGCCAGTGCACCACAGGCCAGACACACCTGGTGATGTCTACCCCAGGACCTTTGCTTATCCTTTCACCTCAAGAGACCTCATGGTAGAGTGAATAGGCAAGGGCATCAGAATTTAACAATCTTGGACTGTGTCCCAGTTACACCTCGCAGATGCTGTTGATCTTTAGCAAGTGACAAAACCTCTCTGATCTTCAGTTTCTTCATATGTAGGATAGAGTGGATAATTTACACTCTATATGAATCTAAATTCGTAAACTTTACAGATTACGAATGAGGGTTAAAAGGGGATGGGAAACTCATCTGGACCAGGGATGTCTATTACTTATCATTATTATTAGTGTAAAATAAATAATAATATTAGATGCTAATTAGTGTTATTACATATAAGTATATAATAGATTATTATAATTATAATTATTATTGCATATAATTATACATAATATATAAACGTAATATATAATAGTAAATAATTATTATAGTAAAATAAATAAAATGTTAATGTTAATAATAGATGTTAATGTTATATTATGTTATCATATAATTATAATAATAGGTTATTATAATTATATATAATACATAATAATTATATAATTACATAACATTTATAATATATAATATATTACATTTATTATACATACTAGATATTTATTGTATATATTAATTATATATTATATAATATAAATATTACATAATATAATTATGTAATTATTAAATTATATAATATATTATTATATAAATATATAATAGTATTAATAATAGATATTAATAATTATTTGTATCAATAACATATAGATATTAAATTCTTTTACAATGTTAATAAGCATTTACCATGTGCCAGGCACTGTTCCAAAAGCTCTACGTGTATTGTCATGGAATTCTCACAACAACCCTTTGATGTCAGTACTATTGTTAAACAAAGCCATTTTACAGATGAGGAAACTAAGGCAAGGAGAGGTAGAGTACCTAGCCCAAGGTCACACAACTAGGAAGTAGCAAAGCAGGGTTTTAAACCCTGGAAGTCTCACTCCAGAGCATTGCTCTCCAATAGGCCACTGGACATTTCAGCAGCAATAGACATGTTTTGTACCATCGATATAGTAACCACCAGCCCCCACACAGCTACTGAGCTCTTGAAAAGTGTCTACTATGGCTGAGGAATGTAATTTTTATTTTTATCTAATTTTTATTAATTTAAATAAAAACAGCCACATGTGACTAGAGGCTGTCGTATTGAGAAGCAGACTTTGGGACCATTTCTCTGAACCACCACACTTCACCTCCTGACATATAGTGTCCGTGATTGAACAAGCTGGCTGTAAGAAAAGCAAACTTTGTATAACAAACGTGGAGGAATAAACTTGACTTCTATAAAGAAATACTTCTTGGGTTCCTGGGAATATGAGGCTCCCATTTCCCACTTGACTTGGAGAAGCTAACTTTAGACAAATATTTCACCTTCTCCTAAACTTTATTCCAAAGAAGAACCAGCAGTGCAGCTGTAAAGAGGAGGGAAATTGGGTCCTCCAACTCAGCATCCAGGGGGCAACAGGGAGTGGTGGGAACGGAGGCAAATTGAAAAGCTCGTCCTGCTCCATCTAAAGGAACAGGTGCTGCTCTGCTTCTGCTGGGAGGTACACCTATGATGGCTGGAACTTCAAACTTCTTAAAAAAAAAGTTGGAAACCTGGAAAGTTTATGGACTACCAGAGTTTGAAATATTGAGGAATGCAAATATTTTTAAGACACTGTGCAGCGAAACAAACACATCATGTTTAGGCCTGAATCAAGGCCTAGGCCATCATTTCAAAACTTTTGATTTTAATTCCTTGGCGGTCCAGTGGTTAGGACTCCGCGTTCTCACTGCCAAGGGCCTGGGTTCATTCCCTGGTTGGGGAACTAAAATTCCACAAGCCGCGTGGCACGGCTTTTGATATTAATCGATGGTTCTCCATCCTGGCTGTGCATTAAAATCTCCTGAGAAAGTTTTTTAAAAGAAAAATACCAGTCTGGGGTGGAGTGCTGACGTAGAACTGTTTTCAAAGCTTCCAGGCATTCACGAGCCTGGATTTAAATTTAAATTAAATTTAAATTAAATCAGAGCCACTGATTTAAATGCCTCGGACTCTTCATCCAATAAACATTTGTTGCATGTCCGTGTGCTGTATTTTGTGACAGGGACAAAGTCGGCGCTTGATAGATGGGATAGAAATGTAGAAAAATAGGCACCTCACTTTATCTCTCTCTCCCCACCTCCTGCCTCTCTCCCTCTCCCTTCCATCTCTCTCTCTCTCTCTCCCTTTCTTTCTCCATCTCTCTCTTCTTTTAAATCTTCCCCTCCTCACGTCTGTCACCCCGAGTGGAAAGTGGGAGGAAGAAGGCAAAGAGGACAAGCTCTCGTTTACTCCCATCCTTTTCTCTCTTCATTTTCACTGACATTTGAGCCCTGAAACCAGCCGGAGGCCTGGAGTATATGAATGACTTCCTGGCACGCCTTGGGAAGACTTGAGCAGTTCTGACATTCTTTAATCCTCATCAAACAGGATTGGTCAAGAGGCTTACAACACTGAAGAAAGCCTCCAGATAACTTCCTGCTGTGAGACCACAAAAGCAGCCCTGGGGGCAAAACAATAAAGCAGTATGGACTGGGGTGTGGGGAGGTTCCCCCTCCTTTGCATGCAGGGAGCATTCATTTTTTTCTTTCAAAGATTGCAGAGGAGCAAAAAAAAAAGAAAAAAAAAAATTGTGAGTTGGAACAAATAGAAACTTGAAGATAGAAATTTTCTGGCTTTGAGCCAAGGGCTGTGCTCCCCTCGGGCTGCTTAGACCTTAGTCAGCTGGGGCTCCTTTAAAATGAAACTTGGTTTTAAAGATTCCAGCTCTTCAAAAGCAGACATGACCACATTTACTTAGATAATTTCTCTCCCATTGGTTTTATCTGATATTTGAGCTCTAAAGTGGGTGCTTGAAGGCTGGGGGTATAAGCTGAGAAGCCCCTGGCCACCCCCAGCCAGGCTTTCTGTTTTGTTATAAGCCATGTCCAGAGCTCGGAAAGGGCTCAGTACTGCCCTTCTCTGCTCAAAAATCTGCTACCCATCTGTGTAGCCATCCAATAAATATGTACTTAGTGTCTCACATAGGCTAAATTCTACGCTAGAACCTAAGGATTATATCATTATTACTATCATAACAGCAAAAACAGCAAACGCTTAAATGTATAGTCCCTATTCTGTGTCCCCTACATGTTCTAAAAGTTGTTTATTTAATCCTTATTGAAACTCTATGTTCCTCTTCTTATGGAGGAAGAAACAGAGGTTCAGAGAGGCCCCATGTCACACATCTGAGCTGGGATTCCAGTCTAGGCTGTGGGCCCTCAGATGGGTGCCACTGTCATGGAACATATAGCCTAGTGAGGGAAGCATAATCATTAAACAAACAAGGTAATTTTAAGTATTTTGGTGCTCTGAGGATTCTAAAACAGAGTATTTCCTGATTTATTTTTGTAGAAGAAGCCAGTCACACCTTGAATGATGAGAAGGAGCCAGCCCTGGGGAGAGAGAGAGAACACTCAGGCAGAGCAAAATAGCAAGTGCAAAGGCCCTGTGGTCCAAACCTCTCCAGAAACAGCAAAGGCCAGTGTAGCTGGAGGAAAGGGCTAAGAGGCGGGAGAGCAGAAAACAGGGGTTGGGCTTCCCTGGTGGCACAGTGGTTAAGAATCCGCCTGCCAATGCAGGGGACATGGGTTCAAGCCCTGGTCCGGGAAGATCCCACATGCCGTGGAGCAACTAAGCCCGTGTGCCACAACTACTGAAGCCCACGTGCCTAGAGCCCGTGCTCCACTACAAGAGAAGCCACCGCAATGAGAAGTCAGTGTACCACAACGAAGACAACAGCAACTAGAGAAAAGTCCACGCGCAGCAACAGCAATGAAGACCCAATGCAGCCAAAAATAAATTAAAAAAAAAAAAAAGCATACATTAAAAAAAAAGAAAAAGAAAGCAGGGGTTTTAGGCTACATGAGGAGTAAAGGTTTTATCCCGAGGACAGGAGCCTGGGAGCATAAACAGGGGAGTGGGAGGTGGTTTTTCAATCTCGCTGGGTCTCTATTCATGCCTCAGTTGCCCTCACCTCAGACCCTTCTCACTCTTGCTCCTCTAAGACCCAATTCTTGTGAATTCTTTGCAGCCCCCTGAATAACAAAAACAAGGCAAACCACCCCCAATCCTCCTCTCTCCGCTCCCTTTCACTTTATATGCTGGACTTGTCTGTGGAAGGACAAATAAACATTAAAAATAAGAAGCTTAAATTTCCCGGTCTCCCCGTTTCTGTGGGAGCATAGGAGGCTAACTTTAGCTGGTGCCTTGCTCCAAGTTGCAAAATTACCTCCTGTCACCAAGAGATGAGAAATTTGGTTTTGCTGTGGATAAAGCCAATTAGCTAACACAAATGGTCACTCCAATTACCAGGGTGAATCTCAGACGACCTGGGTGTGACAAATGGTGTTATCAAGTCCTCTGACTTGAGGATTAATTATCTTTTATCTTGCAAACGTGTATGTCATAGGTTGTATCAGCATGGCTGTGGAAAAAGGTGAGATGTCTTTCTGTCTCGCAATCTCTTAGCAAATTGCCTGTGAGGTGCATCACATTAACGCTTGTGGTTTCATGGTTTTCAATTATATTTCTCCAACAAGTGCATGTCACTTCTTATTTTTTGCTAATCTACACAGCCAGTCTATGAGTCCCAGGAAGCCAGAGATGACCCAGTTTGTTGTTATAATTTTATAGTGACATAATGGACTCTGCCATTAATTCTGGGTTCGAATCCTGTGTGGCCTGGACAAAGCATTCAACCTCTCTGTGCCTGAGTTTCCCTTTTGGTAAATTGGAATTATGTATAACACCGCTTATTTCAGAGTGTTTTTACCAGGACTTATGGGGCAAAAGACTTAGCACAAATCCCAGCACAAATCAAACCATTATAGTCAATAATAATAACCACCATGCTTTTAGGATCACTCATGCTCATTGGGTCAGCACCATGTCAAACCCCAATATTAATGACAATGGAATGATATCTGCATTCTCAATAAAAGCTAATATTTAGTTTTGATTGGATGGCAGGCATTGGGTTCATTCCTTTTTATTTATTTTTTAAAAATTGTGGTAAAATACACACAACATAAAATTTGCTATCTTAATCATTTTTAAGTACACAGTTCAGTGGCATTAAGTACATTCACACTGTCGTGCACCCATCACCACCGTCCATCTCCAAAACGCTTTTCATCTTCCCGAACTGAAACTCTGTCCCCATTTAACACTAACTCCCCATCCCCCTCCCCCAGCCCCTGGCAACCCACCAGCCTATTTTTGTCTCTGTGAATTTGACTCCTCTAGGGACCTCCTATAAATGGAATTGTACAATATATGTCCGTTTGTGTCTGGCTTATTTCACTCAGCATAATGTTCTCATGTTGAAGCAGGTGTCAGAAATTCCCTCCTTTTTCAGGACTGACTAATATTCCATTCTGTATTTTATATACATTTTATATACATCCATTCATCTCATCTGTTAACAGACATTTGGGTTGCTTCCACATTTTGCTTCTTATGAATAATGCTGCTATGAACATGGGTGTACAAATATCTGTTCACGCCCTGTTTTCAATTCTTCTGGGTATATATCCAGAAGCAGAATTGCAGGATCTTACAGTAATTCTATTTTTAAATTTTTGAGGAACTGCCATACTGTTTTCCATATTTTACATCCCCACCAACAGTGCACAAAGATTCCAATTTCTCTACATCCTCATGCATACTTGTTTGGGGTTTTTTTTGTATTTTATTTATGTATTTATTTTTATAGTAGGCATCTTAATGGGTATGAAGTGGGGGGCTAATTCTTTTTATATCATGTCATTTTGAATAAAGGTGCCCTGGATTCTACCGTTTGAGTCCTGAACTTGATCTTCCTTCCAACACAGACTGCTTTTTACTCTTAGCCAATTTAGTCCAACAGTTCCCCAGAGCTGCATCTTTAAGCCTGCTTGACCTTTAGAATCCCCCGGGGATGCTTTCATTATGAAACTCACAGAGTACCAGGCATTGTTCTGCCAGCCTTTCAGAGCCTTAGCTCAGTGCTTTTCTAAGTGGTCTCCAGACCATCAGCATCACTAGAGATGCTGTTAGAAATGTCAGTTCTCCAACCCCACCCCAGACCTACTGAATCAGAAACGTTGGTGGTGGGGCTCAGCCCTCTGTATTATAAACCCCTGCCCCGCAGGTGACGCACCCTACCATTTGAAATCTACTCTTTGTTAGTTCATCAAATCTCCCAGACAAACCCATTTTAAGGGTGAGAAGACTGAGGCTTGCATGGATGGTAAAAGAACTTGCCCAAGGCTCCTTCCCTGGAAATGTTTTTTAACTGATAGATTTACTTTTTTATTTTTTTATTGAAGTGTAGTTGATGCACAATGTTGTGTTAGTTTTAGGTATACAGCAAAGTGTTTCAGTTATATGTACATATATAATATATGTATTCTTTTTCAGATTCTTTTCCCTTGTAGGTTATTACAAAATATTGAGTATAGTTCTCTGTGTTATACAGTAGGTCCTTGTTGGTTATCTGTTTTATATGTAGCTGTGTGTATATGTTAATCCCAAACTCCTAATTTATCCCTCCCTTCTCCCTGGAAATTTGAGTTCAACAAGTGGGAACCAAGAATCTGGATTTCAACACCTTTTCCTATTCTCCACCCCCTCGTACACAGGGGTGATTCTTATGTGGGCAAGACTGGGGCCCCATGTCTCAGAGGAAGGCCTCTATGAGCTTTCTGGCTGGCACAGATTCATACAGGTATTGGTTTTCATTTTCTGTTTTGTTTGCAGAGTTAAGATTGCTTCTGTTTATAAAGCAGACATGGACCCAGGCTGCAAAACAGTGATTCTTGAAGTGTGGTTCCCTGGATGAGTCTGACCAGCCATATCAGCATCACCTGATAACTTGTTAGAAATGTAAATTCCTGGGCCCCATTGCAGACTTACTCCCAGAAGCTGTGTTTTAATAAGCCCTGTAGGTGCTGCTGATGTGCCCTCCATCTGAGAACCACTGGAGTGAAAGTTCCTTCTTTCTCTCACCTCACATCCCTCTGCAATGTGGGTCATGGGGACCATAAGTGGGCAGACCCCAACCTCCCTCAGTTGTCCTTTGACTTAAACCTCACCACCTGGGGCTGGGATTCCCACCCTTTGTCTCAAGCCAAGCTAGTGCAAGACCCTCTCTGACAACAGGGCTCAACTGTAACCCCACCTTCTTGGAGAAGGTTCCCCCCCACCCCACACCCCTAGCTCAGCTACCTTTACTTTCCTAATGCCTCTGTTATGAGTTTAATCGTCTCCCCTTTGACATATGTCAATTTCATACATTGAAGTCCTAACCCTTAGGACCTCTCACAATGTGACATTGTTTGGAAATAGGGCTGGTGCTGATGTGATTAGTTAAGTCACAATGAGGTCATACTGGGGTAGGGTGGGTGTAACCGAGTAGGACCCTATGAAGCCTTCCCAGCATAGACCCCCACCCATGTCTTCCGCCTTCCTTTTGTCTGTAGAAAAACTTTAGTCAAAGAGTAAATTTAAAAAAAAAAAAGTAAATTTAATCAGAGAAGAGAGAAAACGCAAAAAGAAAGGAAAACAGTCAAGCAAGACAAAATAACAATATTTTAGCCATCAAACAAAGTCAAGGACCTTTATTTCCTCCTCCAGGGCTATAGATAATATTCTGTCCATATCCTTTGAGCTCTTTTGCAGATATTGAAACTCCCACCAGGTGGAAGAGGTTTACTGTATGTTGCCCACAGCACATAGACTGGTTGGAACCAGAAGGTTGATGATGCTGACTCCCAATTACCTCACCACCAACCAATCAGAAGAATGTCCACGAGCTGACCACGCCCTGCTCCCTGAACACTATAAGACCCCTCACTACCCCCTGCAGGGTGGGACACACAGTCTTGAGGGCATTAGCCCAATGTGGCCCCCTTTGCTTGGCAGAGCAATAAAGCGATTTCTTTCTACTTCACCCAAAACTCTGTCTCCAAGATTTAATCCGGCACCGGTGTACAGAGGCCAAATTTTGGCAATGTGGGTCTCTAATCCGGTATGACTGGTGTCCTTATAGAAAAGAGAAATTTGGACACAGACAGGCACACACAGAAAACCAAATGAAGATGAAGGCAGAGATGGAGTGAGGCTACCAGAAGCCAGGGAATGCCAAAGGTTGCCAGCAAATCACCAGAAGCTAAGAGAGAGGCATGGAACATTCTTCTTCATAGCACTCAGAAGAAACCAACCTTGCAGATACCTTGCTCTCAGACTTCTGGCCTTCAGAACTGTGAGACTACATTTCTGTCATTTAAGCCTCCAGTCAGTGGTACTTTGTTATGGCAGCCCCAGGAAAAGAATACAAACCTCTCATCTCTCTGTACTGTGCTTCTACTTTCCCTGTGCCATGGGCCTGCTGTATCCTCAAAGCCTGGAGGGGTACATGGCAGGGACTCAGCAAATAAATGCCCAATGAGTGACTGAGTGACCCTCCCAGGGGAGGCAGAAAGAAGGTAGGACTGTGTTAAGGAAGAGGAATCTTGGACCTGGACCCACTTCCTCTGCTGTGTGGCTCTGGGAAAATCCTCACCCCCTCTGAACCTCAGTTTTCTGCTCAATAAAATGGGGCCTACAAACAGCTCATGCAGCTCAATATCAAAAAAGTACATAATGACCCAATCGAAAAAAGGGCTGAAGATCTAAACAAACATTTCTCCAAAGAAGACATACAGATGGCCAAAAACACATGAAAAGGTGCTCAACATCACTAATTACTAGAGAAATGCAAATCAGAACTACAATGAGGTATCACCTCACACCCATCAGAATGGCCATCATCAAAAAATCTACAAAAATAAATGCTGAAGGGGGTGTGGAGAAAAGGGAACCCTCCTACACTGTTGGTGGGAATGTAAGATGGTACAGCCACTATGGAGAACAGTATGGAGGTTCCTTAAAAAACTAAAAATAGAATTACCACATGACCCAGCAATCCCACTCCTGGGCATACCAGGAGAAAACCATAATTTGAAAAGATACATGCACCCCAATGTTCATTGCAGCATTATTCACAATAGCCAGGACATGGAAACAACCTAAGTGTCCATTGACAGAGGAATGGAAGAAGAAGATGTGGTACATATATACAATGGAATATTACTCAGCCATAAAGAAGAACGAAATAATGCCATTTGCAGCGACATGGACGGACCTAGAGATTGTCATACTGAGTGAAGTAAGTCAGACACAGAAAGACAAATATCATATGATATCACTTATATGTGGAATCTAAAAAAAAGGGTACAAATGAACCTATTTACAAAATAGAAGTAGAGTCACGGATGTAGAAAACAAAGTTATGGTTACCAGGGGATAAGCGGGGGAGGGATAAATTGGGAGATTGGGATTGACATATACACACTACTATACATAAAATAGATAGCTAATAAGGACCTACTGTATAGCACAGGGAACTCTACTCAATACTCTGTAATGACCTATACAGGAATAGAATCTAAAAAACAGTGGATATATGTATACGTATAACTGATTTACTTTGTTGTATACCTGAAACTAACACAATATTGTACATCAACTATACTCCGATAAAAAAAAAAAAAAAAGGGCTTCCCTGGTGGCGCAGTGGTTGAGAATCTGCCTGCTAATACAGGGGACACGGGTTCGAGCCCTGGTCTGGGAGGATCCCACATGCCGTGGAGCAACTAGGCCCGTGAGCCACAACTACTGAGCCTGCGCGTCTGGAGCCTGTGCTCCGCAACAAGAGAGGCCGCGATAGTGAGAGGCCTGCGCACCGCGATGAAGAGTGGCCCCCGCTTGCCACAACTAGAGAAAGCCCTCGCACAGAAACGAAGACCCAACACAGCCAAAAATAAATAAAATAAAATAAAATAAAATAAAGTAAAATAAAAATTAAAAAAAAAGGGTCCATCAGATAAGCTGGTATCTCTAAGCTCCCTGTGTTATCATATATCCTACTTGCTGCCTCCCCTGAAGCCTGCATGGAAAATGTGGTTTCTTCTGGGTGCCATGCAGAGATGGTCCTATCCACGACCCTCACCCCACTTGTGTGTGCCCTTCCCACTTCATAACAGTAACAGTCACTGCACACTGACCTTTCAGCATGCCAGTCATCATCTCCATGACCCCATCAAATCCTCCCAACCTGCCCTGCAAGCCAAGTGCTGCTGTCATCATCATGTCCATTTTGCAGATAGGGAAAACCGAGCCTCAGAAGGCCAAGTCAAGTGGCTTCAGGAGTCACAGCGAGTGACTGGTGAAGGTGGAATTCAACCTCCAAACTCAAGCCTTTGGTTGCTGTGTTTTCCACCCCCAGGCAGAGTGGACCTAGGTTACAAGATGAATATTTACGGAGGGCCTACGGTGTGCCAAGCACTGTGACAGGCGCTGAGGACAAATCAGTGAACAGTTCAAAACAGTTCACTGTCCTCATGGGGCTCATGAGCTAGAGGGGGATATAGACAAACAAGTGAATCAATAACAGTGGAATGTAAAGTTAGGTGGAGCGAAGGAAAGTAAAGGGGAGAAGGGGAGGGAGAGTGGTCTTTGTTGGTGAGATGTTTGGAAACATGGAAGAAGGGATAGTTGGGTGGAGACCAAGCTGGAAAGGGAAATCCAGTGCAGTTGACACTCAAGGCCATCCAAGAATGAGCCTAGGCCTTTGGGCACCTATATCACCTCCCCCACCAGAGGACCAGCACCAAAGGCCCTTACCTATGGGCAGCAGGTATCTCAGCGCCAGCAGCACCAGGAGCCACTGCCGGCTTCCAGGGGTGCCCTGCCATGGGGCGGCCATTCAAGGCATCAGGAAGATGGGGGGGCCACTCTTGGCCCTTGGTACAGCCCCCCGGCTGAGCCCACAGACGTGTCCAGCACCTCCTCTCCTGGGCCAGGAGGCCAGGTGGCTGAGATCTGGCAGGTATCAAATGTACCCAGTTGTCCTAATCCCTGTGAGGCCAGGCAGGGCTGGGAAAGGGCCCTTCGCCTGTTCCCAGGCCCCGATTGTCTCCCTGGGCCCTTGGTTCAGCCTACCTGGGTTCTCAGGAAGACAAGGACTCATGGGCTTGGGGGTTGCCTGCCAGGCTTGGCCATGGGTGTCTGGGAAAGATTCCCTGGCATGTAGGCGGTACTTCCTCCGCCTGTTCCCCAAACGCAGCCACCTCACAATTTTCATGAGCCCCAGGCACTTTTGCTGCCTTATTGAGCCCCCTCATCCATTAAAATTAAAAAAAAATATATATATATATATATTTTACAATAGCTTTGGTATAAAGGTAAATATAATTCACAGTGGAGTTTATTCATTTTTTTCCCCTTCTGATTTTAGAAGAAGTGAAACATTTTTGTGAGCCCCTGAAAGGATCATGGGCCCCAGGCACTGCACTTTCTGTCCCTAAAGGATGAGTCAGCTCTGCCCAGAACATCAGTCCTGAGAAATGCTTCCTCAGAGGAAAGAAAGAGGTTGGATACCTTTGAGAAATCCCACGGCCTCTTCTTAGAGGCTCAGAACATACATTAACAGCTCACAAAGGAGTGGACTCCTTAAATCCAGCACTTGCCAAACCTGTTTGACCAAAGACCGGTTTTAAGAACAGAGAGGTTGAGTAAGTTGCCAAAGTCACACAGCCAGTTTGAACATAGGTCCGTTGGGTGCCGCAGAACATGTACTTCATCACTGTCCTGTGCCACTACCTTCTGGCTGGAGCAGAGCAGAAGAGTGTGGGCATCCTGTGTGATCTCAGGGCCCCAGGTTTGGAAGGAGAGATCCTGGAGGCAAAAGGGGCCAATGGGGGCAGTGGGCTGCTAGAGTGAGTCAGGGAAGCGCAATTTGAGTCATAGTGGTGGGGCAGAGGGACGGGAACAGCCACTTGGTGGGTGGAACAGAGTGGGCTTGGAGAGTGATGGATGAGGAGGAGACAGGGGCGGAGCAGGGCTCCAGGATGGGAGTTCTGTTGGGCCGATGGCTGGTGGTAGCCCCCTGCTTCTCCTGGATCCATCCCCACACAACCTTGGATCTGGTCACTTAGCCCAACTTAAAAACTTTCAGTGATTTCTTATGACCCCAGGACAGAGTCTGATTCTTTAATTGGCAAAAAAGACCATGCAGGCATGGTTGAATGTTCTGCTGTCACTGTCTTGTAATTCTTCATCATTTTTGAACAAGGGGTCCAGGTTTTCATTTTGCACTGGGCCCTGTGAATTATGTATCTGGTGTCTGCAAGAGGTGGTCTCTGCTACCTTGGCAGCCCAAAGTCCCCCTCCCAGCACTATTTCTCTCTCTCTCTCTCTTTTCACACACAGCTTATGTTCCTACAGTTCTGAACCTCTTGTCTTCCTCAAAGCTCAACATACTGATCCTTTCTATTCCTTCTGCCTCACAGGCTGTTCCCTCCACCCACTAAGTAACTGGCTGCTTGTCCTACAAGATCCTATGATACTCCCTTGACCCCCTGAGGAAGTTGCTCAGACTGTCTCTTGTGTCAGCACCTCGCTGCTACTTCCCTCTCTGACCACCTGAGCTCATTTTTGCCACTGATGTGTTCTTAAGACCGCTCTGTTTCAAGCCTATGAGTTCCATCTACCTGTCCATCCATCCGTCCATCCATGTAACATGTAAGTATTGAGTGCCTACTGTGTGGGGGGCATTGTTCCAGGTACAAAAGACACAGCAACCAATGGACAAAACAGACAGACATCCCTGCCTCGTGGGCAAATACATTTAAGTAAGGTCATTTCAGATATCAATAACTCTTAGGAAGGGGGGGGAAAAGGGGGAGAAGACAGTGATTAATCAAAGCAGGAGGTTGCAGAGGGGATACTTCAAGCAGGATACTTCAAAGCAGGAGGTTGCAGAGGGGATACTGAGGATGTGATACGTACACATGACAAAGATCCAAAATGCCTGGGGAAGAGCATTGTTTGCAACAGCAAGTGCAAAGGCCCTGCGGTGGGAATGTTCCTGAGGCCAGTGTGGGTATAGAACAGGAAGTAACGGGGAGAGACACAGAGAAATGGATGGGGGGAGTAAGATCTAACGGACAGGGCTCAGTCCTATTGCTTATGTCCAGCACCTATTTATTTATTCGTTTGTTTGTTTGTTTGTTTTTATTGAAGTATACTTGAATTACAATGTTGCATTAATTACTGCTGTACAGCAAAGTGACTCAGTTATACATGTATATACTTTTTTTTCATATTCTTTTCCATTATGGTTTATCACAGGATATCAAATATAGTTCCCTGTGCTACACAGTAGGATCTTGTTGTTTATCCATCCTATATATACCAGTTTGCATCTGCCAATCCCAAACTCCCAACCCGTCCCTCCCCCAACCCCCTCCCCCTTGACAACCACCAGTCTGTTCTCTATATCTGTGAGTCTGTTTCTGTTTCATAGATAGCTTGATTTGTGTCATATTTTAGATTCCACATACAAGTGATATCATATGGTATTTGTCTTTCTCTTTCTGACTTACTTCACTTAGTATGATAATCTCTAGTTGCATCCATGTTGCTGCAAATGGCATTATTTCATTCTTTTTTTATGGCTGAGTAGTATTCCATTGTATATTTGTACCACATCTTCTTTATCCATTCATCTGTTGATGGACATTTAGGTTGTTTCCATGTCTTGGCTATTGCAGCACCTCACCTAGTAGTTTAGAATATGCTTGCTGAATGAATAAATACACGAATGAATTAATGGATAGATGGGTGAATGAATGGATGAATGAATGAAAATATTTGCTAAAAATGGAGTTGGCATGAGTGGGGGGAAATCAGAGAGGGCCACCCAGAGGAGGCACTTGATTCCTTTTGGTTACAAATTGCCCCAGAGGCTCCTCTTTTCAAATACAGTACTTGGGGCAGGGGTGACTGGTGTTCCTTAACATGGATAACGTTTTTTAGCTAAAGCAGACCCAGAGCCCAGAGGGGCTGAGCAGAGGTTATGGCTCCTGGGTCCTCCAACTCCCTTGAGCCCACCAGGAAGCTGTACCTCCTTCTCCCCGCCTTGGAAATGCAGAAACCCTGCCCAGAAGTGGAATTAGTAACTGAGCTGTCCCATTGTCCTTGAGAGGCAGCTCCATTGTCTCCTCCCAGGTGACTAAGGAAAATGCCCAGGAGGATGGGGGAGGGGGCCTGACACTGCTCAGCTCCTCAAGATATAAATGCAGGATCTGGGTTTAGGTCCAAGGAAAACCAGCTCCCCAAGGTCAGGCTAAGAAAGAATGGATTCCCTGGGTTTGGGTCTGTCTCCCCAAATTATGGTTTATTTGCCACAACATCAACCCCCAAATAAGCATAGTGGTTAAGTGTACGGGCTCTGGAGCCTGATGCCAAAGTTCAAATTTTGACCTGTCTCCCTGCTAGCTGTGCGACTTTGTGCAAGTTACTCAACCTCTCTGAGCCTCCAGTCTCTTCACTTGTCCATGGATATAAAGAAACCACCTCCTAGGGGAGCTGTGTAAAGAGGTTAGGACTGCCTGATGCACAGTAGGCCCGCTCTGTGAGTGAGTTTTAATAAATAAAATCAGTAAACGAGAAACTTGAACCTGCCCTTCCTATTCTTATTCCTGGGAATACAGTTTGATTCTCATCACACCCAAAGGAATTCAGGGTCTAGTGCAACCTCATTTTGCACATAAGGAAACTAATGCTCGGAGGTAATGGGCACATGGCCAGTGAACGCTGGTGCCTCACGATGCCAGGCCGGGAGCCCAGAGGAGAACTTGGTGTATGATACGCACCCTGGTGAGTTGCTCTAGCCAAAGCACAGTGGGGTGCAGCGCCCAGGGCAACCCTCCTTTGTGACCTTGGGTAAGTCACTTAACCCCTCTGAGCCTGTTTCCTATCTGCAAGGTGGAGATAATTCCTACCCCAGAAGTCAAGACTTCAATGAGATAAGGCACTCAGCTTAGCCTAGCGTAATGGTTCTCAATGGGGTGTATGTGGTTCTTGGCAATGTCAGGAGACATTTGGCAATGTCTAGAGGGGATATTTTGCAATGTCTGTAGACATTTCTGGTTGTCACAGCTGGAGGAGAGAGTGTCACTGGCATGGGACACTGACCAACATCCTATAGGGCACAGGAAGGCCCCACAACCAAGGATGATCTGGCCTCAAATGTCAAGAGTGTTGAGGCAGAGTAATTAACGACTCAGTGCATACTCTTATTACTATTATTAATAAATAAAAATATTTTTCCTGATGTGTAGTACATTTTATATGTTCATGGCAAATTGACCCCTGTATTTCCAGAACAACAAACCTTCTTCGCCAAACAGATCTGGAACATCTGACCCAGTGCTGTCCAATAGAAATATTAATTTTTTTTTTTGACCACACAGCTTGCAGGATCTTAGTTCCCTGACCAGGAATTGAACCTGTGTCCTCGGCAGTGAAAGCGTGGAGTCCTAACCACTGGACTGCCAGGGAATTCCCTTCCAGTAGAAATATAATGTGAACCATATATGCAATTTAAAATATTCTAGTAGCTACACTTTGAAAAGTGAAAAGAAACAGGTAAAATTCATTTGGATCATGAATTTTATGGAACTCAACCTATCGAAAAATATGGTTGTGTCAACACATAATCAGCAAATTATTAATGAGATATTTTACATTTTTTTCATACTACTAAGTTCTTCAAACTCCAGTGTGTATTTTACATGTTCAACACATCTTACTTCAGATGCTAGATTTTCATCAGAGTGTGAATGAAAAACATTGTCTGCCATGTCAGTAATCAAAGGATGTTGTAGCTATCAAGCCATCACATCACAGCTGCCCAGATGCTGAGCCCTGAGGGGACTCAGGATGGAGACAAACGGGCTGCCCACTGCCAAGCCCTCAGCCATTGCAGTCCCCCTAACTGTGCACCCTGAGGGGATTCAGGATGGAGAAAAGCAGGATGCTGGCCCCAGATAGCTGAGGTGCATTTCAAAGGAATGATTTCAGTGAGCCCAGACTCTTGCATGTTCCCATACATAGAAAAACGCTAAATTCCTTAACTTGAGATACGTAGTCTTCTTTAACTAACAGTAATATTTTGATGCTGTAAATACCTGGTCTTTGTTGCAAAAAATCCTATATTTCCTGGCACTCCCTTGCCTCTTCCGAGCAGTCCCTCAGAGTTATCTGAGATGCTATGTCCCGGGCTTGAAGTCCTCAGAATGCCTGCTGAATAAAATATAATTCTCAGGTTTTAGGTTGTGCTTTTTTTTTTTTTTTTCAGTTGACAAGAGTCACTCGATCTGTATTTAAATTTCATAAAATTTACAGTTTAAAAATGTAGATTCCTATACCCACGTTGTTTCCAAATGTGCTTACGCGTCTTCCAATCACGGAATGGAGACTCAGTTTTCAAATTTAAGTTTAAATGAAACAAAACTATAAATTTAGTTATGCAGGCCTAGTATTCACATTTCAAGCGCCCAGTGGCCACATGGAGCTACTGGCTGCTGTCCTGGACAACAGAACTCTGATCCATTCAGGGAAGATTTTTGGAAGGAGCCAATTAGAAGACAGGGTAGCTCTTGATGGGCCAAGAGAACTAATTTCCAGAGTGCATTGTTGAATAAATAAGTAAAAATTTAAAATAAAAATTTAAAAATAGAATAGAAAATAAAAATAGAATTAGAAAGGGAGAGGAGACCAACACGTTTGATAAGATTCCTTTGAAACAAAAGAAAAACAACTTCCTCTGACCTTTATTTATATGTGTGTGTACAGAAAATATTCAGAAAGATACACAGAAAAGTGTGGTTACCCCAGTATGTGAGGAAATAAAAGGAGGGCTTTCACATCTTCCTAAAAATACTTCAATATTGTCTGCATGCTTTCAGCAAGCATGTGCTATTTGATAAATTAATTCATCCATTCGACAAATATTCATTGAATGTCTGCTATGAGCAAGGTCACTGCTGTGCTGCAGATGGCTCATCCCATCTCACAAGAGCCAGTTATCAAATTGTCAGGAGTTCTGTGAGCAAGTTTTTAAACATAGGCATCATTGAAAATTAAATTATATAAACTTAGGATTAAATATATTATATTACAAACAAAGGGAATAAATAAATACGCAAAACTCATCGCTTCCTAATTATGTGCTGCATTTTACCATTATAGGGTCTTGATGTTAAGTCTATTGTATGTTTATGATGAGAATTCTGGGCTACTGCCAATCCCTTCCCAACTTCAAGCTCAATGATGTCACACTGGTTCTTGAAATCAGCCAATGATGGAAATGTTTACACCACAGGAATTGGCAAATGCTACAAATCAGGATCCCCACTCCCAACCCAAGAGCTGGTTGTTAAACATTTACCAACACACCTGGCCTCGGTCCTTCTGTAGATGTTGGTGTCACAGTAGAAAACAAGACACACGAGATCCTGCCCTTGTGAAATTTGGGGAGAGTTTAAAACACACCAATAATTATATTCTTTATACTTTTTAAGCTAAACACTTAATTTTTCTAAGAAAACTTTAAGTCATCTGCCTTGTAGACCCTGTTGGTGCTTTTAACCAATTTCCCAGACAATGCAGTTGTAATTTCTGGCCTCCATACGCACTTCTACCTGGAACGCTCTTTTTGCTTACCCACCCCTCCCCACTTCATCTGGCTAACTCAGCTCAGGGGATAATCTTCCAGAAAACCTTCTCTGTTTCCCCCACTCCCACATCTGGGCTGGGCTGAGAGGCCCTACTGTGCAGGACCTGCCCTGAGCACAACTCCAATCAGGGCCTTATTCATCTTTGGTACTTTCTCTGGGACCTCAAAGATGCTCCATAAAAGAATGAATGAGGCCTATGACAGGGAAGGCAGTTACCAGCGTATACACCATACTGCCCGTTTGCTCTGGCCCAGGCAGACATCACCAATCAATCTTGCTGATTTTATTCCCACAGGAGGAGAAAATTCATTAACCACATGGTATTTGCTGGGGACTTCAGGCCTCCAAAGCCCTTTGACCAAGGGGCCTCCAGAACTGCTTCCCCCACCAATGAGTTGTTCAGAGGTCTCCTCCTTCCCCAATAACCCTCTGCCTTGGTCCCCAAAGCCCACAGATCACCTTTCCTGCCGCCACCAAGGCTCAGACATCTGGTGTCCTTAACTTCCTGCTCTGAGACATTTAAAGCAGCACCTTTTGGATTTACCTCTGGTCTCTGTGGGAACCAGCCTGAAGACTGAAGGAGGGAAAAAACACAGATTCTCAGGATTGCCTTCCCCTCCTACTTACCATCCAGCCCTGGCTGCTGAGAAATGGAATATTTCCTGCCATATCAGGAAATAAAGGATGTCACAGTTGTCAACGAATGCAGCTACCACAGATGGTGAGCTGGTGAGCCCTGAGGAAACCCAGGATGTGAAAATACAGGATACTGGCCCCAGACAGCTGAGGTGCATATCAAAGGAATGATTTCAATGAGCCCAGACTCTTGCACCTTCCCATACACAGAAAAGTGCTAAATTCCTAAACTTGAGATATCTGGTTTTCTTTAATTAACGATAGTCTTTTGATGTTCCCGACCACCTGCCCTTTGTAACAAAACGCCTGTAAACCTGGCTTCCCCCGCTCGCCTCCTTGGAGCAGTTCTCTCAGGGTTACTTGAGATGCTGCCTCCTGGCCTTGAAGTCCTAAAAATTCCCGCCAAATAAAACATAACTCTCAACTTTTAGGTTGTGAATAATTTTTTAGGTCCACACTGCAAACTTGTGCCTCTTCCTCCCGACCCTAAAACAGGATATAAACAGCTCCGTGTGCCCCTAGGAAACCAACAATGGGGTTCATCAATAATAATAATAGTTATTATTTGCTGCATGTGGTCCAAAACTCTCCACCACCTTATCATGTTTAATCATCCAGTAATCTAACCAAGTGGGTATGATTATTATTATTATTATTTATTTTTAAAGATGTTTTTGATGTGGACCATTTTATTTTAAAGTCTTCATTGAATTTGTTACAAAACTGCTTCTGTTTTATATTTTGGTTTTTTGGCCACGAGGCATGTGGGATCTTAGCTCCCCGACCAGGGATCGAACCCGCACCCTCTGCATTGGAAGGCGAGGTTTATTATTACAAGTGCCCCCATTTTACAGAGAGAAAACTGAGGCATAGAGGAGATTAGGGCTCTGCCTAAGCTGACCCAGCTGGTTAGTGGTAGATCCAGGACTTCAGACCAGGCAGCCTAACCCCAGAGTCTGTGCTCTGAACCCCTAAAACCACTGCAATTATGGGAGTGGCCACGAATGTGCATTTCTCCAGGGAGGAGGCTCCCAGCTCCTTTCTGATTCTCAGTAGGGTCTGGGACCCCTGAAGAGGGTATGGGCAGCTGCTTTAAGATGTCTTATTTCTCAAGAGGACCTTCCATGTCCTTCTCTCTCAAAGACTGGGGAGGGGGCTACACGTCTTACTGCTAGTCAGCTCAGCTGGCACCTCTGCACTGTGTCCTAGGAACCCCCCTTGTTAATGCAACTTCGTGTACCCGATGCACAGCGAGGCCAAACAAAACAAAAAGTCATAGCTTGGAGCAGAGAAAGTTTTACTGCAGGAGCCGGGTGGCTCATGCCCCAGAAAACCCCAAACTCCCTGAAGGGTTTCAGCAAAGCATCTTTTAAAAAAACACTTTCTTATTTATTTGGTTGCACTGGGTCTTAGTTGTGGCAGGTGGGCTCTTTAGCTGAGGGATGCATGTGGGATCTAGTTCCCTGGCCAGGGATCAAACCTGGGCCCCTGCATTAGGAGCACAGAGTCCCAACCACTGCGCCACTAGGGAAGTCCCAAGCAAAGCATTTTTAAAAGCCAGGTGAGGGAGGGGGTTCGCAGGGTGTGTGATCAGCTCGTGCACAATTCTCTGATTGGCTGATGGTGAGGTAACAGGGCGGAGTCACAGGGGTTAACATGATCAATCCTTAGGCTCCGAGAGGCCTTGGGGACTATGTGCTCTTGGTCATCAAGTAGTTAACATCTTCGACTTGGTGGGGGATTTTTACATCTGTAAAGCAACTCAGGAAATGTACATCACATACTGTTATCCAAGTAGTTCAGAGAGGAGCTAAAGCGGAGGATATAGGGGAAGGGCCTGTCCCAGGAAGGCCCCACAGGGTCCTGCTCGGTTACACCCTCTCTATCCTAAAGGGAAATGCTTCTTCTCGTTCCCCTCACTTTGTTTTGGGTACTCCCTGGAGGATAGTCCTTAGATTTGCTGAAACCTGATAGTTCAGACTTATTCCTGGACTCTTTGGACTCTCCCAGTTCCTTCCCTGCCCCACGGTGCTGAGAAAGCCTGTCCATCGTGAACCCTGACTGTTCTCTAGTTCTTGTGGGCACTGGGAACAAAGAAATGAGCAGGACAGACTGTGGGGTTCACGTCTCAAGGATATTGGGTCTAGCAGGGAAATCTGACATCTTTCAGCACATCCTCAGGGGGTTTGTTAATGACACCTGAGACCTGCCTTCTGCCCGGAGCGGGAGAGGGCATTGTCAGGGATACAGGACTTTTCAGCTCAGGTCTGAGTTGCTAGAGACTTTGAGGAGGAGGGTGGGTGGGATTCCAACTCCCCACGGGGAGTTGCAGGCCTTTGCAGCACTGGTGTCAGTTTCTAAAGCCCAGGTCTGCCCCTTTCATGGGCTCTGACCCCAGGGTAACACCTCCACCTGGCCATTTACCCTCCGATTGCTGAAGACTCACACTTCCCTCACCTCCACCCCCTTTCATTTTTCTCCACCCCTCTGCTCTCCACACCCTCCCCTGCACTTTTTCTTCCTCATCTCTGGGAACTGCTCCAATTGTCTTACAGTAAAAAAAACAAAACCAAAAACAACTGTTCGTGAAATAGAGACACAGACATAGGGAATGGCCGTATGGATACAGGGACAGGTGGGGAAGGGGGGGTGGTGGTGGGACGAATTGGGAGATTGGGATTGACATATATACACTACTATGTATAAAATAGATAACTAATGAGAACCTACTGTATAGCACAGGGAACTCTACTCAATGCTCTGTGGTGACCTAAATGGGAAGGAAATACAAAAAAGAGGGGATATATGTATACGTATAGCTGATTCACTTTGAAACTAAAATTAACACAGCATTGTAAAGCAACTATACTCCAATAAAAATTAATTTAAAAAAAAAGACAAAAGACCCCTGCTCATTATTTAGCTCTATTAATATGACCCAATCTTATTCTCAGAGTGATTCCTTGTACATGCCGGTGTGCTCACTCTCACCTCAGGGCCTTTGCACTGGTTGTTCTCTGTGTCCTCTGTACCCTCCTTCACTTTTTTTTTAAATTAAATTAAATTTTTTTTAAACATCTTTATTGGAGTATAATTGCTTTACAATGGTGTGTTAGTTTCTGCTTTATAACAAAGTGAATCAGCTATACATATACATATATTCCCATATCCCCTCCCTCTTGCATCTCCCTTACAACCTCCTTATCCCACCCCTCTAGGTGGTCACAAAGCACCGAGCTGATCTCCCTGTGCTATGCGGCTGCTTCCCACTAGCTACCTATTTTACATCTGGTAGTATTATTAGTCCATGCCACTCTCTCACTTTGTCCCAGCTTACCCTTCCACCTCCCCGTGTCCTCAAGTCCATTCTCTACATCTACATCTTTATTCCTGTCCTGCCCCTAGATTCTTCATAACCTAATTTAATTTTTAAAAAAATTTTATTGGAGTATAGTTGATTTGCAATGCTGTGTTAGTTTCTGCTGTATAGCAAAGTGAGTCAGTTATACATATACATATATCCACTCTTTTTTAGATTCTTTTCCCATATAGGTCATTACAGAGTATTGAGTAGAGTTCCCTGTACTATACGGTAGGGCCTTATTAGTTATCTATTTTATATAGGAATGGATAAAAAAGACGTAGTACATAGACACAGTGGAATATTACTCAGCCATAAAAAAGAAAAGAACAAAATAATGCCATTTGCAGCAACATGGATGCACCTAGAACTTGTCATAATGAGCGAAGTAAGTGAGACACAGAAAGACAAATATGATATTGCTTATATGTGGAATCTAAAAAAATGGTACAAGTGAACTTATTTACAAAACAGAGAGTCACAGATGTAAAAAACAACCTTATGGTTACCAGGGGGGAAAGGGAGGGGGAGGGATAAATTGGGAGACTGGGATTAACATATACATCCCCTTCACTTTTTAAGGTCCTTAAACCAAATGCCCCCTTCTCAGAAAGATCTTCCCTAACTACTTAATTTAAAACTGCCATCCTATATGCAGTACAGTGACTATAGTTAATCATACAGTATTGCATATTTGAAAGTTGCTTAGAAGTTCTCATCACAAGAAAAAAAATTTTGTAACTATGTATGGTGACAGATGTAAACTAGACTTACTATGATCCTTTTGCAGTATATTCAAACATTGAATCATTATGTTGTATCCTTGAAACTAATATAATGTTATAGTCAATTATACCTCAATAAAGATAATAATAATAAAAAACGAAAATCTTGTTTGTACAAAAACTTGCATGGAAATGTTCATAGCGGCATTATTCATGACATCCAGAAAGTCGAAACAATCCAAATGTCCATCAACTGATGAATGGATAAACAAAATTTGGTATCTCGACACATATATCCAAAATATAATGGAGTATTATTTGGTTATATAAAGGAATGAAGTATAAACCCTGAAAACATTACGCTAGGTGAAAAAGGCCAGTCACAAAGACCATATATTGTGTATTCCACTTATGAAAAATGCCCAGAATCAGCAAATCTATAGAGACAGAAAATAGATTAGTGGTTGCCCAGGGCAGGGGGTTGTGGAGTTTGGGTGAAATGGGGTCTAAGGACTGTCATTGAGTATGGGGTTTCTTTTTGGGGTAATGGAAATGCTTTAAATTTGACTGTGGTGATGGTTGCACAGCTCTGTGAATAGATTAAAAACCATTGAATTGTATACTTTAAATGAGTGAATGTATGATATGTGAATTATATCTCAATAAAGCTGTTCAAAAGAAAACTAGAATATACCCCTCCACCTTCATCCCTACTTTGTTCCTCAAAAGTGGGATCTTATATCTTTTTTAATTTGCTTATTGAGGGAATTCCTGATGGTCTCGTGGTTAGTACTCCGAGCTTTCACTGCTGAGGGCATGTCTGGGAACTAAGATCCCCCATGCCCCGCAGCGCAGCCAAAAAAGAAAAAAATTTTTTGCTTACTGATTATATTCATGGGCTCTGACACTAGAATGTTAGCTCCTGGAGGACAGATTTTTTGGGGTTGATTCACCAATTAGTCCATTGTATTCCCAGGCGTTAAGACTTAGGAACATCGTAGGCGCCCAATGAATATCTGCTATGGGAATGCTGAGTGTCCCAAAAGTCTAATTACTCTGTCAGTCTTGTCTCTCCACCTTCACCCTGGCGTCCTTCTCCAAATCCTGCCTTGATCCCCACCGCTCAGATGAAGCGGACACAACAATCTATCTTGTTCCAACTTGGCCTCTGGGCTCCATACACGTTTGTTGTTGTATTTTTTATCAGGATCGCAGTATCTTCTCTCTCGCTCTCTCTCTCCCTACCTCGGAAAGAACAAGAACCCTCTGGTCCTGGGTGCGGTGGGAAGAGGGGGCAGAGATTTGGTGAATCCTGAGGATGGGATGCTTGGGAAACTCAGAACACCTAAGGCCACTTTCCTAATGGGCCCCAGTTTGGGAAGCCTTTGGGAAGCTGAGTCTGTGGCTCCCCTGTGGTGATCGGGCTGAGGTGGGGGTGGGGTAAGGAATCGAGATCAGCAAGTCTGTGCCTGGTACCACCGAGACCCTTCCTGGAAACTTCGGTTCCAAGGACTTGAGGGGCATGAGACATCCTAGCTATGTGTTTCTGCTGTCCCCGTGTGTCTCTAAGTGGAACTGCATGAATTCAGAGTGTCAATACCAGCACCTAAGCCCAGCTTTGAGAATGCCGCCCTCAATCTCCCATGACACCGAGGGTCAATCCGCCTGAAAAGATGCCTCTAGGAGGATGTCGCTGCATCAGGCAGTCTCTAAGGTGGCTAAGATCCCAAAGATCCCTGCCCGCTGGTATTTACTCCGTGTGCAATGCCAGCTCCTTGAATATGGGCGGGACATGTGACTTGCTTCCAACAAATGGAATACAGCAAAAATGATAAAAACTCATTCTGATATTGGATTATAAAGATTGTGATTTCATCTTGTTGTACCCTCCTCCTTCTCATCTTCACTCATCCCTTCCTCCCTCCCCCTCCTCCCGTTTTCCCTCCCTCCCTGCCTCTCTCTCTCTCTCTCTCTCTCTCTGTCTCAGTCTCTCTCCCTTTCTGTCTCTGTCTTTCTGCCCTATAAAAAGGTCCATATGTCCAGGAACTGTCACCAATCAGCAGAGAACTGAGATCTGAGGTTAGAAACAGATCCCCTATCGTTGGTCAAGACATTAGATGACCACAGTCTCTGCTAGCATCTTTTTTTGGCCTTGTCAAGTGGCCTGTGGGATTTTAGTTCCCTGACCAGGGATTGAACCCACGCCCTTGGGCAGTGAAAGCCGAAGTCCTAACCACTGGACCGCCAGGGAATTCCCCTTGCTAGCATCTTTTTTTTTTTTTTAACTTTTTATTTTATATTGGAGTATAGCCGATTAACAATGTTGTGATATTTTCAGGTGCACAGCAAAGGGCCTCAGCCATACATATACATGTATCCATTCTCCCCCAAACTCCCTTCCCATCTAGGCTGTCACATAACATTGAGCAGAGTTCCCTGTGCTATACAGTAGGTCCTTGTTGGTTATCCATTTTAAATATAGCAGTGTGTACATGTCAATCCCAAACTCCCTAACTATCTGTTCCCCCCGGCCTTTCTCCCTGGTAGCCATAAGTTTGTTCTCTAAGTCTGTGAGTCTGTTTCTGTTTGTAAATAAGTTCCTTTGTATCATTTCTTTTTAGATTCCGCATATAAGTGATATCATAGGATATTTCTCTTTCTCTGTCTGACTTACTTCACTCAGTATGACAGTCTTTAGGTCCATCCATGTTGCTGCAAATGGAATTATTTTATTCTTTTTAATGGCTGAGTAATAATCCATTGTATATATGCACCACATCTTTATCCACTACTCTGTTGATGGACATTTAGGTTGCTTCCATGTCTTGGCTATTGTAAACAGTGCTGCAATGAACATTGGGGTGCATGTATCCTTTTGGACCATGTTTTTCTCTGGATATATGCCCAGGAACGGGATTGCTGGATCATATGGTAGCTCTATTTTTAGTTTTTTAGGGAACCTCCATACTGTTCTCCACAGTGGCTGTACCAGTTTACATTCCCACCAACAGTGTAGGAGGGTTCCCTTCTCTCCACACTGTTTCCAGCATTTGTTGTTTGTGGATTTTTTGATGATGGCTATTCTGACTGGTGTGAGGTGGTATCTCATTGTAGTTTTGACTTGCATTTCTCTAATAATTAGTGATGTTGAACATCTTTTCATGTGCCTCTTGGCCATCTGTATGTCTTCTTTGGAGAAATGACTATTTAGGTCTTCTGCCCATTTTTTGATTGGGTTGTTTGTTTTGATTATATTGAGCTGCATGGGCTGTTTGTAAATTTTGGAAACTAATCCCTTGTCAGTCACATCATTTGCAAATATTTTCTCCCAATCTGTGGGTTGTCTTTTCATTTTGTTTATGGTTTCCTTTGCTGTGCAAAAGCTTTTGAGTTTAATTAGGTCCCATTTGTCTATTTTTGTTTTTATTTCCATTACTCTGGGAGATGGACCAAAAAAGATATGGCTGTGATTTATGTCAGAGAGTGCTCTGCCTATGTTTTGCTCTAGGAGTTTTATAGTGTCTGGTCTCACATTTAGGTCTTTAATCCATTTTGAGCTTATTTTTGTGTATGGTGTTAAAGAATTATCTAATTTCATTTTTTTTACATGTAGCTGTCCAGTTTTCCCAGCACCATTTGTTGACGAGACTGTCTTTCCACCATTGTATAGTCTTGCCTCCTTTGTCATAGATTAATTGACAATAGGTGTGTGGGTTTATTTCTGAGCTTTCTATCCTGTTCCATTGGTCTATATTTCTATAGAAATATAGAAATACCATAGTGGTTTTTTTTTTTTTTTTTTTTTTTTTTTAATGCCCGATCTCCTATTTATTTATTTATTTTTGACTGTGTTGGGTCTTCGTTTCTGTGCGAGGGCTTTCTCCAGTTGCGGCGAGTGGGGGCCACTCTTCATCTCAGTGTGCGGGCCTCTCACTGTAGCGGCCTCTCTCGTTGCGGAGCACAGGCTCCAGACGCGCAGGCTCAGTAGTTGTGGCTCACGGGCCTAGCTGCTCCGCGGCATGTGGGATCTTCCCGGACCGGAGCACGAACCCGTGTCCCCTGCATTGGCAGGCGGATTCTTAACCGCTGCGCCACCAGGGAAGACCTACCATAGTGTTTTGATGACTATAACTTTGTAGTATAGTCTGAAGTCAGGGAGCCTGATTCTTTCAGCTCTGTTTTTCTTTCTCAATATTGCTTTGGCTATTCGGGGTCTTTTGTGTTTCCATACAAATTGTGAAATTTTTTGTTCTTGTTCTGTGAAAAATGCCATTGGTAGTTTGATAGGGATTGCATTGAATCTGTAGGTGGCTTTGGGTAGTATAGTCATTTTGACAATATTGATTCTTCCAATCCAAGAACATGATATAATCCATCTGTCTTCAATTTCTTTCGATTTCTTTCATCAGTGTCTTATAGTTTTCGCATACAGGTCTTTTGTCTCCTTAGGTAGGTTTATTCCTAGGTATTTTATTCTTTTTGATGTGATGGTAAATGGGATTGTTTCTTGAATATCTCTTTCTGATCCTAACCAGATAAAGATATATATATATATATACACACACATATATATTTTATATTTTATATATATGTGTATAAATATATATATACATATATATTTTTTATTTTTAGAAAGAACAGTGATAAACTTTAATCAAATTAAAGTCAGGAATATAAATATTCTGGCTCAGTTTTCCTTTAATTTCCCCATAACACTTATTTTCCTACTGTCTTTGCTGAATTTTAACAGGCATATTATAATATACTTGTTCTGGGACAGCCTCTACGATTACAAATAAAAAATACACATCCATAAGTCCTTAAACACCATTTAAAAAACCAAAGTGTCAATGCCAAATTTTTGATTTTAATGAAAATTCTGAACATTAAATGAGCATAGCTGCATTTACAATGCTGATTTTTAAAAGCTATCTGAAAATAAAATATAGTAAAATTATTGCTTCCAAAGTTATGTTGACATAATCTATACAAGGCAGAATTGAAACAGTAGCAAACTGCATGAAAACAGTTACATAACCAATCTTTATCCCTTCTTTTGGCATTTTATACACCTCTACAAAGCTATCATGTTATAGTCCTTATCTTGAAAGGGATGTCCTGCTATCTAGATACTTAAATTCTATCCATGTTAAGATATATCCTGAGGATATTAGTGTGTTTACCCATGGAAATGACTTTAATTTTGCATGTTAAGCAGTGCAATACACGTTTGACAAAAAAAGAAAATTACAGGCCAATATCACTGATAAACATAGACACAAAAATCCTCAACAAAATACTAGCAATTAGAATCCAACAATACATTAAAAGGATCATATACCATGATCATATACCATGATCCTTATCCCAGGGATTCAAGGATTTTCAATATCTGCAAATCTATCAGTGTGATATACCACATCAACAAATTGAATAATAAAAACCATATGACCATCTCAGTAGATGCAGAAAAAGGTTCTGAACAAAATTCAACACCATTTATGATAAAAACTCTCCAGAAAGTGGGCATAGAGGGAACATACGTCAACATAACAAAGGCCACATGAGACAAACCTATAGCCAACATCATACTTAATGGTGAAAAGCTGAAAGCATTTCCTCTAAGATCAGGAACAAGGCAAGGATGTTCACTATAACCACTTTTTTCACATAGTTTTGGAAGTCCTAGCTATGGCAATCAGAGAAGAAAAAGAAATAAAGGGAATCCAAATTGGAAAAGAAGGAGTTAAACTGTCACTGTTTGCAGATGACATGATACTATACATAGAAAATCCTAAAGATGCTACCAGAAAACTACTAGAGCTCATCAATGAATTTGGTAAAGTTGCAGGCTACAAAAGTAATACACAGAAATCTGTTGCATTTCTATACACTAACAACATAAGATCAGAAAGAGAAATCCCCTTACTAGCATTTTGACTGCAGCCTTATCAGAGACCCTGAGCAAGTTACCCAGCTAAGCCACGCCCAGTTTCCTGACCTACAGAGACTATAAGATAATAACTGTTGGTTGTTTTAAGCTGAGTTCTATGTTGGGTTCATAATGCTTGCAGGACTTTGTTCAAGGATTAAGATGAGAACAAATATAAATATATATAAAAAAGCATGGACAGCTCCTTAAAACTTATTTAAATACTGACTTGTGCCTGACTTTGCATGTACAATTCCCTTCTTCTGGCACACTGCTTCCACCTCCTTCATAGGAATACTTCTCTCTTGGCCTGATTCAGAGCTCAGATCAGAAGCCACCTTAATAGAGACCGATTGCTCTCAGAAATCCCAAGACTAAAATACCACCCCCATCTGTCTCTGTCACATACCCTTCGTTATGCCTTTGAAGTCCTTCTCACCATTGGTAATTATCTGGCACATTGATTATCTCTTTAGTTATTGTTGTTTTCCCTGCTGAACTGGGAATGGTTGCTTTGCTTTCTATTGTTTGATTTTATTTTTAAATATCAGTGAAATTAACTTTTTTCTGGTGTACCATTCTTGGTATTTTATCCTATGTATAGATTTGTGGGATTTGGGGAGGTAGAGTACCATTCAAATTTTTTAGCACCTTCAGAGTCACTGCTCTGATATCAAGATGCAGAACAGTTCCATCACTCCCCCCCTTACCCACCCTGAAGAAACTCCCTTGTACTAAACTTTTGTTGTCACAGGAAAGGGCTTTTTTTCTCTCTCTCTTGCTTACTGCTCTATTGCCAATGCTCATGTGTTGAATGAATGAATAAAACATATATCAATGCCAACAAATGTTGGAAGTTGATATTGTAAGGGCTATCAGGATAACTCTCTCCTGCAGTTGTGGTCTTCTTTTTTTTCTCTCTCTTTTAAAAATTTTATATATATATGTATTTTATTGAAGTATAGTTGATTTACAATGTTGTGTTAGTTGCAGGTGTACAGCAGAGTGATTTAGTTATTATACATATACATGTATACTTTTTCAGATTCTTTTCTCTTATAGGTTATCACAAAATATTGAGTATAGTTCCCTGTGCTATACAGTAGGGGTGTGTTGGTTATCTATTTTATATACAGTAGTGTGTATATGTTAGTCCCAAACTCCTAATTTATCCCTCCCCCACCCTTTCCTCTTTGGTAACCATAAGTTTTTTTTTGATGTCCATGGGTCTATTTCTGTTTTGCAAATAAGTTCATCTGCATCTTTTTTTTTTTTTTAGATTTGTGGTCTTAACTTCTTAACACAAAACAAGACAGAGATAGTTTGACTGACAGAATCTGAACAGTTTTTTTGGTGCGAGGCATCCCTCATTGCACAGGAGAGGGAGAGAGGTAAAAGCGTGCTTCAACTCAAACTGGATACAGAGAGAGAGGTTTTCACAAAATTCTATGAGCCCCCCAGTTCTAATAATTTCCCAAATCTCTGGCCATTCCAATCCTCTCCCAACCAGCACCATAACTACTTGCATTCATATGACAGGAGAACAGAGGGAACTTACAAGGAGAGCTGTGGACCAACTTTCACCAGATTTTTGGTTATTCTAAAAAGGACCCAACCAGACTCATGGGTTCCCCCCTGGCAAACTCTAATATTCTTAACTTCTGAGTTTTATTCACCAGAAAGTGGATTTTCATCGTCTTTCCAATCTACAACAGGGCCAGGTCTGAAGGTCTGTGGTTTCAACTGAAAAAGTCTAATACTCTTGAAAAGAAAGCAACAGTGATGATCCTTAAGCTTGTTTATGGTGATACTCAATGCTTATAACAGTGAGGTCATATCCCCCGGAATAACAATACATGTGCATTCAATTTGCCTCCTTTTTAAAAAACCAGTTCCATCAAGTGACCTATATAAGCAATCCTGCTTTGAATGAGGTTGTTTCAAGCTAATATGCCCTTCTCAAATGGTAATTTATTTAATTTTTTTACACTTAAAAAAATGTTTATTTATTTTATTTTTACTTATTTTTGGCTGCTTTGGGTCTTTGTTGCCACTTGCGGGCTTTCTCTAGTTGCAGCGAGCGGGGGCTCCTCTTCGTTGCAGTGCGTGGGCTTCTCATTGTGGTGGTTTCTCTTGTTGCGGAGCATGGGCTCTAGGCGTGCGGGCTTCAGTAGTTGCGGCTCGCGGGCTCTAGAGCGTAGGCTCAGTAGTTGTGGCGCACGGGCTTAGTTGCTCCGCAGTATGTGGGATCTTCCCAGACCAGGGCTTGAACCGTGTCCCCTGCATTGTCAGGCAGATTCTTAACCACTGCGCCACCAGGGAAACCCTCAAATGGTAATTTATTTTTAAAAATTACATTGACTACAAGAGTGGGAGAAGAAGATAAGGTTGTAGATGAGGTAGGGTTGACCAGAGGTTGGTAGTTATGTGGCCGGGGAAAGAGGTATACAGGAGTTTATTAAGCAATTATGTCAATATTTTGTGTGTTAAAAATTTCTGTTAAAAAAAAGTTTAAATAAATAATTGAAATAGTGTCAAAAAGAAAAAAAAGAAAGAAAGAAGGGAAAGCAACAAAAGCAAATTAGATGTACGATTATTCGAAGCCATTCTGCTTAAGATGATGTCAGCTCCTTAGCGCCATTTGAAAATTTCTGGCCCCATTTGAAGTCACTGCTCATTCCATTTTAGTTGTAAATCTCCGTATGAGTATTAGGACTACTCCACTATAGACATAGATATAAGGAATGGCCTTCATAGGGACTTTAGAATGATGAAATGAGACAGCACAAAGAAATGTGGTAAGGTGGCACAAGGAAAATGCTCAATGAATAGCTCTCATTTCTGGTATCAACAGTGTTACTACTTACATGCATTCCATAGGTATATATTGAGAATGAGACATGCCTCAGCTTTCCTCTGGTTTAGAGGTTCATGATTCAGTTGACTGATATTTTCCTCTTTGTCTATGAAGATATATGTCATCAAATGATTGTCCCTCACTTTTTTTTTCATTTCCAATTGTATTATAAGATTGGTTCCTCACTTTCTTTTTTCTCTTTTAAAATAAATTTTATTTATTTAGTTTTTGCTGCATTGGGTCTTTGTTGCTGCGCGGGGGCTTTCTCTAGTTGCAGAGAGCAGGGGCTACTCTTCGTTGCGGTGTGTGGGCTTCTCACTGCGGTGGCTTCTCTTGTTGCAGAGCATGGGCTCTAGGAGTGTGGGCTTCAGTAGTTGTGGCACACGGGCTTCAGTAGTTGTGGCATGCAGGCTCAGTAGTTGTGGCTCATGGTCTCTAGAGCGCAGACTCAGTAGTTGTGGCACACGGGCTTAGTTGCTCTGCGTCATGTGAGATCTTCCCGGACCAGGGTTTGAACCCATGACCCCTGCATTGGCAGGCAGATTCTTAAGCACTGCGCCACCAGGGAAGTCCCAGTTCCTCACTTTCTTAATGCATGGTCTGAATCTCTTTCTCCCTTGTGCCTCACACAACTTTTGTCTAGCACAAGCCATCTTGCTCCCTCAGAAGATATAAGTGACAGGAAAGGGGTAGGGGCTGTACAACTCATCCACATGCTCCCTGACTTTGGTCCCTGGAAGTCAAGTTAGCTGGCTGGTTCCTTGGAAAAAGGCCGCACTCTTAGGTTGATCCTAAAAGCCCTTAGGACCTGGCATCATTCTCCATAACTGGACTTTTCACTTCACAAATGCATGCTTCTCTAGTTCTCTCACCTTTTCACATGTTGTTTTGTTTTTCTGAGATACTCTTTCTTCTCGTTTTGCCTGAACAACACCATCTTATCCTTTGGGTTTGGGGGTCACTTCTCCCAGGAGACCTTCCCTGATTCTCCCTTCCAGACTCTGTTGGGTGTTCTTACTATATCCTATCCTCCCTCTCATGTTTATGTTCCATTCTACTATAACGAAGTGTACGATATCTTCTCTCATTCTCAACTATAATTCAAACTATAGGGATTTTTGCTACTCCTGTTCATGACTCTATGTCCAGCATCTAACATCAAACCCAGAATACATACTTAATATATATTTGTTGAGTGCTCAATGGATCTGAATGGATAAATCCAATCTGCTAGAACTAGACTGATCCTGGTAGAAATACAGCATGAGTCATATCCCAGTGGACCCTTAGTGGTCTCAGTAATTGAGAAAATAGTTACAGGGCTATCTTGAGGTTACCTTTCAAGCTTCAGCAATTCAAAATCTAAAGTGGTTACTCTCCCAACCCATGCAATTCCAGATTTTTGCCCAAGAACCCAGATGTTTACATCTTAACCCCCTGGAAGGTTCCAGGCGCCCTGGTGGTCAGGAAGATGAGGTGATTTTTCTGTTGATGAGCTTCAGCAGGGCCCCCTTCAGGTCTCTGTTCCTCAGGCTGTAAATAAAGGGGTTCAGCATGGGCGTGACCACAGTGTACATTACAGCAGATGCTTTCTCCTTCACGGCTGTGTGGACAGATGAAGGACAAAGGTAAACCCCAATTGTGGTCCCATAGAAGAGTATAACCACAGAGAGGTGGGAGCTGCAGGTGAAAAAGCCTTTCTTCCTGCCACCTGCAGAGGGCAACTTCAAGATGGCCACAATTATGTGAACATAGGAGGCCAGGATGCAGATGAAAGGTGTGGCTATCACCATTCCTGCCACAATGAACACAAAGATCTTGTTCACAGAGGTGTTAGTGCACGAAAGTCTCAGGAGGGGAGTGAGGTCACAGAAGTAGTGAGGCAACCTATTGTTGCCACAGAAAACCAGACGGGCCATCAGGAGAATGTGGGTGAGGGAGATGAAGCAGGAAAACACCCATGGGCCACCAGCCAGCAGGCCACAGAGACGTGGGCTCATGATGGTGGTATAGTATAAGGGGTGACATATAGCTACAAACCTGTCATAAGCCATCACGGCTATTAAGATACTGTCCATGATGCCAAAGAAATGAAGAAAGTACATTTGGGTCAGGCAGCAAGGATATGAGATGGATTTGCTCCTGCTTTGTATGTTCGCTAGCATCTTGGGGACAGTGTTGGTGGCCAGGCAGAAATCAACCAAGGAGAGATTGGCTAAGAAGAAGTACATGGGAGTGTGCAGGTGGGAGTCTGAGCTGATGGCCAGTATGATCAACAGGTTCCCCACTACTGTGACCACATACATGCAGAGAAACAGAGCAAAGAGGAGAGTTTCCTGTTCTGGATTTTCTGAAAGTCCCAGGAGGATAAACTTGGATGCACTTGTTTGGTTGTTTGGTTCCATCGGCATGATTCCTCTAGAAGCATTGAAAGGGGGCAGTTACATGAATGCTATAGAGATGATTCTGGAAGATTAGAAGAGATTACACTCAATTTCCAATCTGGACTAATTATGTTATCAACTTATATACGGATTGCATCTTGAACCTTTGATAAACTATTTATAGCAACGCATATGTCAAGCCTTGGCTCAAGGCTGAATATTCCTATTTCAGACAAAGATTGAGAGAGTATACCATGTATGAACCTTTGCTAATAAAACTACTAAAGGATTTACTTCAGGATAAAACAAGTTGAATCCAGAAAAAAGCATTATCCAAGAAGCAATGATCAGTCAAGAAATTGGTATAAATGTAGAAGGAGTGAACAAAACACTGTTTTAAAATAATAATAATAATGAGAATGTGTATGTAAGTAAAGTGGATTAAAACACAATGCAAAAATTATATGAGACAAAGGGGGGAATTAAAATAAAATTGTTGTAATGTTTTTGTATTCAGTTGCAGGAGAATAGATATATTGAACATTTTGGACTTCCTACATAAAGTATATGTAATTAAACTTTAGGTGTAACCACTAAACTAATTATAGAATATATAACTTCTAAATTACAGTAAGGGTACAACAGAAATAGAGATTTTGATCAAACCACTTTAAGTTAGGAAAGGAGATATAAAGAAGAAAATAAAAATTACAAAACACATGCATAATTACAACAAAATTTTAAATGGCTTAAACTGATCATTAAAAAACAGATTCAGGTTGGACAAAGAAACAAAACCCTATTACATCATGTATGCAAGATATACACCTAAACTATAATGACATAGAAGGGTTGAAGAAAAGTAATGCTAAAAATATACCAAGAAATACTAACCAAAGGGAAGTTGGATAGCTTATTAATATCAGACAAAACATACTTAAGGCAAAGGCATTAAAAAGAATAAGGAAAGTCATTATGTAATAATGAAGGGAATGATTCACCAGAAAGAGAAAAAAAGCTACTAATATACACTTAACAACATAGGCTTACAATATATAAAGAAAAAAACCAACAGAACTGTAAGTAAAAAATTATAAACCATATCATAATAGGAAACTTATGATATCTTTTTTAGTAATTGGTAGATCAAGGGGACAAAATTTTGGTCAGGGTATAGAAAATTTGATAACACAATCAGCTTGATTTGAGCACTACACTAAATTATTAGAAAATCCACTTTCTTTTTAAGGATATATGTATATCTGTATGTATATACATATGTATATCTGCAAAAATTAGGCCACAAAGCAAATCTTAGCGCCAAAGAATACATATCAAACAGAGCATGTTCTCTGCTCATAATGTAATCAAATCAGAAATCAATAATAAAAAGATAATCAGTCTCTTCCTATATGTTTGGAAATACTAAAAGCACACTTAATGTATGCATCAAAGAAGACATCATCATTGAAATCAGGAAATATTTATAATTAAAAAAAAAAACCCCTAACTAGCAAAGGAGATGCAGCTAAATCAGTATTCAGAGGTAAATTCATATTCTTATATGCATAATTTAGGAAAGAAAGTTTGAAACCTACAAAACTATTGAAAGTCATGAGAAAACTTAAATAAATGGACATATTATATTTTCATAATTGATCAGTTCAGAATACTTTCTTCCTTTAAAGAACATTTACTGGTGATGTCAGCAAGATGGTGGAATAAGAGTTTTCTACCATCCTCCCCACACGTTTGTCCATCACCAATAGACAAGAGCACCTTTGTGGGAGTCTAGGGTTCAGTGGAGAGGTTCCAGCACACAACTGTAGCAAAAAAAAATCTGAGATTGAAAACTTTGAAGAGAGTAAGAGGAACAGTTTCACTTTGCTCACATCAGCCCTCCCCCAAGGCAGCACAGCTCAGTGCCAAGAGAGACACCCTCAGCACTTGATTTGTCCCTTAGGGAAAAGTGAGAGTGCGTGAGTGAGTGTCTGTCTCCCCCAGCTGTGTGGAATGCTGTCAAAGAGGCTCACTTCTTTCTTATCCCATCCAGAATACTAAGGTGAACTGTATGACTGAGGGCAGAGAGAGGCTGGGAGCACAGCAGACAAGCTCAAAATGCATCAAAGGGATGCAGATCTTATGAACTGCTTCACAGATTCCATCAGGAAGGCCAGCCACATGCTGCTGGGGATTCCTCACCTCTGGACCACCAACTGGCTCAAGAGCACACCTAACACTCCACACAACTCATCCCCCCCCCCACCAAACACACACATGCCCTGTGGTTAGCTCCCTGTGTGTGCCACCATGGGCAGCAAATGCAAGCATTTGCAGATGTCTTGTGAACATGCACAGAAAGTCAGCCTGACTCTGAGGGACTGGGAGAAAATACACACTCTTGATTGTTTCAAAGCACCACTCTAGGGAAAGCAAACAGGAGACTGCTAACACCTTGCTTGACTCTGCAGGATCAAGAGATGGTACATGATCTTAAGAATCCTCCCTTTCCCCAAGAGGGAACAAGAAATGTCAAGAAGATGTATCTATAGAAAAAGTCTGAGAAAGTCTAAGAATCCCTACAGGGCTGACAGAAGATATTTTGCTCCCAAAATCAGTCAGAAAAGACTGGGGGAAGTAATTCCTTCTTCAAATGTGAAAACTTCAATGCAAGATTTCAGGGAACATGAAAAATCAGGGAAACATGACATGAACAAAGGAACACAGTAATTTTCCTGTAACTGACCCCAAAGAAATGAAGATCTGTGATCTGCCTGATAGAGAATTCAAAAAGTTGCTTTAAGGAAGCTCAATGAGCTACAAGAAAACACCAAAAGACAGTTCAGTGAAATCAGGAAAACAATATATGCACAAAATGAGAAGTTTAACAGAGAGATAAGAAATCATGAAAAAGAACCAAAGAGAAATTCTGGAGCTAAAATGGAAAATGCAGTAGAATATCAACAACAGACTTGATCAAGCAGAGGAAAGAATTTGTAAGCTCTAAGGTAGATCATTTGAAATTACAGTTGGCCCTCCACAGATACTGCATTTGCAGATTCAACCAACTGCAGATCAAAACTATTTGAAAAGGGGGGACCTTCAAGATGGTGGAGGAGTAAGACGTGGAGATCACCTTCCTCCCCACAAATACATCAAAAATACATCTACGTGTGGAACAGCTCCTACAGAACACTTACTGAATGCTGGCAGAAGACCTCAGACTTCCCAAAAGGCAAGAAAATCCCCACATACTTGGGTAGGGCAAAAGAAAAAAGAAAAAACAGAGGCAAAAGAATAGGGATGGGACCTGCACCTCTGGGAGGGAGCTGTGAAGGAGGAAAAGTTTCCACACACTAGGAAGCCCCTTCACTGGCGGAGACGGGGGTGGCGGAGGGAAGCTTCAGAGCCACGGAGGAGAGCACAGCAACAGGGGTGCAGAGGGCAAAGTGGAGAGATTCCTGCACAGAGGATTGGTGCCGACCAGCACTCACCATCCTGAGAAGTTTGTCTGCTCACCCGCCGGGGTGGGTGGGGGCTGGGAGCTGAGGCTTGGGCTTCAGGGGTCAGACCCCAGGGAGAGGACTGGGGTTGGCTGTGTGAACACAGCCTGAAGGGTGCTAGTGCGCCACAGCTAGCCAGGAGGAAGTCCAGGAAAATGTCTGGAACTGCCTAAGAGGCAAGAGACCATTGTTTTGGGGTGCATGAGGAGAAGGAATTCCTTCCCTGTCTGCCCACAGAAGGCAGAGCACCACCTAAACGAGCTCCAGAGACAGGCACGAGCAGCAGCTATCATCTCGGACCCAAGAGATGGGCATGAAACGCTAATGCTGCTGCTGCAGCCACCAAGAATCCTGTGTGCAAGCACAGGTCACTATTATCACCACCCCCTCAGGAGCCTGTGCCGCACACCACTGCCAGGGCCCCATGATCCAAGGACAAGTTCCCTGGGAGAACACAGCATGGGCCTTAAGCTGTTGCAAAGTCACACCAGCCTCTGCTGCCACAGGCTCACCCCGCATTCCAATTATAGCTACTGTACCCCTCCTTCTCCCCTGACCTGAATGAGCCAGAGCCCCCTAATCAGCCGCTGCTTTAATCCCATCCTGTCTGAGTGGGAACAGAAGCCTGAGGGCAACCTACATGCAGAGGTGGGGCCAAAACAAAAGCTGAACCCCAGGAGCTGTGCAAACAAAGAAGAGAAAGGGAAATTTCTCCGTGCAGCCTCAGGAGCAGAGGATTAAATCTCCACAATCAACATGATGTACCCTGCATCTGTGGAATATCTGAATAGACAACGAATCATCTTAAAATTGAGGTGGTGGACTTTGGGAACAACTGTAGATTTGGGGTTTGCTGTCTGCGACTGATTTGTTTCTGATATTTATGTTTATCTTAGTGTAGATTTTAGTGCTTGTTATCATTGGTGGATTTGTTTATTGGTTTGGTTGCTCTCTTCTTTCTGTTTTTCATTCCTTTTTCTCCTTTTTTATTATTATTATTTTTTTATTTTAATAATTAATTTTATTATGTTAAAAATTTTTTTCTTTCCTTTTTTCTCCCTTTTCTTCTGAGACGTGTGGCAGACAGGGTCTTGGTGCTCTGGCCTGGTGTCAGGCCTGAGCCTCTGTGGTGGGAGAGCCGAGTTCAGGACATTGGCCCACCAAAGACCTCCCAGCCCCATGTAATATCAACTGGCAAGAGTTCTCCCAGAGATCTCCATCTCAACACTAAAACCCAGCTCCACCCAACGGCCAGCAAGCTCCAGTGCTGGATGCCCCATGCCAAACAACTAGCAAGACAGAAACACAACTGCACCCATTAGCAGAGAGGCTGCCTAAAATCATACTAAATTCACAGACACCCCTAAACACACCACTGGACGTGGACCTGCCCACCAGAAGGAAAAGATCCAGCCCCACCCCCCAGAAAACAGGCACCAGTCCCCTCCAACAGGAGGCCTATACAAGCCACTGAACCAACCTCACCCACTGGGGGCAGACACCAGAAACAACAGGAGCTACGAACCTGCAGCTTGCGGAAAGGAGACGCCAAACACAGTAAGTTAAGCAAAATGAGAAGACAGAGAAATATGCAGCAGATGAAGGAGCAAGGTAAAAACCCACCAGACCAAACAAATGAAGAGGAAATAGGCAGTCTACCTGAAAAAGAATTCAGAGTAATGATAGAAAAGATATCCAAAATCTTGGAAATACAAAGGAGAAAATACAAGAAACGTATAACAGGGACCTAGAAGAACTAAAGAGCAAACAAACAATGCTGAAAAAAATAATAAATGAAATTTAAAATTCTCTAGAAGGAATCAATAGCAGAATAACTGAGGCAGAAAAACGGATAAGTGATCTGGAAGATAAAATAGTGGAAATAACTATCACAGAGCAGAATAAAGAAAAAGGGATGAAAATAACTGAGGATAGTCTCAGAGACCTCTGGGACAACATTAAACACAACAACATTCGAATTATAAGGGTCCCAGAAGAAGAAGAGAAAAAGAAAGGGACTGAGAAAATATTTGAAGAGATTATAGTTGAAAACTTCCCTAACATGGGAAAGGAAATAGGCAGTCAAGTCCAGGAAGTGCAGAGAGTCCCATACAGGATAAATCCAAGGAGAAACACACCAAGACACATATTAATCAAACTATCAAAAATTAAATACAAAGAAAAAATATTAAAAGCAGTAAGGGGAAAGCAACAAATAACATACAAGGGAATCCCTATAAGGTTAACAGCTGATCTTTCAGCAGAAACTCTGCAAGCCAGAAGGGAGTGGCAGGACATATTTAAAGTGATGAAGCAGAAAAACCTACAACCAAGATTACTCTACCCAGCAAGGATCTCATTCAGAATCCACGGAGAAATTAAAAACTTTACAGAGAAACAAAAGCTAATAGAATTCAGCACCACCAAACCAGCTTGAGAACAAATGCTAAAGGAACTTCTCTAGGCAGGAAACACAAGAGAAGGAAAAGACCTACAATAACAAACCCAAAACAGTTACGAAAATGGTAATAGGAACATACATATCGATAACTACCTTAAATGCAAATGGATTAAATGCTCCCACCAAAAGACATAGACTGGCTGAATGGATACAAAAACAAGACCCATATATATGCTGTCTATAAGACACCCACTTCAGACCTAGGGACACATACAGACTGAAAGGGAGGGGATGGAAAAAGATATTCCACGCTAATGGAAATCAAAAGAAAGCTGGAGTAGCGATTCTCATATCAGACACAATAGACTTTTAAAATAAAGACTATTACAAGAGACAAAGAAGGACACTATGTAATGATCAAGGGATCAATCCAAGAAGAAGATATAACAATTGTAAATATTTATGTACCCAAAATAGGAGCACCTCAATACATAAGGCAACTGCTAACAGCCATAAAAGGGGAAATCGACAGTAACACAATAATAGTAGGGGACTTTAACACCCCACTTTCACCAATAGACAGATCATCCAAAATGAAAATAAATAAGGAAACACAAGCTTTAAATGGCACGTTAAACAGGATGAACTTAATTGATATTTATAGGACATTCCATCCAAAAACAACAGAATATACTTTCTTCTCAAGTGCTCATGGAACATTGTCCAGGATAGATCATATCTTGGGTCACAAATCAAGCCTTGATAAATTTAATAAAATTGAAATCAAAACAAGTATCTTTTCTGACCACAACACTATAAGACTAGATGTCAATTACAGCAAAAAAACTATAAAAAATACAAAAACGTGGATGCTAAACAATACATTACTAAATAACCAAGAAATCACTGAAGAAATCAAAGAGGAAATCAAAAAATACCTAGAAACAAATGACAATGAAAACACAACGACCCAAAACCTATGGGAGGCAGCAAAAGCAGTTCTAAGACAGAAGTTTACAGCAATACAATCCTACCTCAAGAAACAAGAAAAATCTCAAATAAACAACATATTCTTACACCTAAAGCAATTAGAGAAAGAAGAACAAAAAACCCAAAAATTTAGCAGAAGGAAAGAAATCATAAATATCAGATCAGAAATAAAGAAAAAAGAAATGAAGACAATGATATCGAAGATCAATAAAAATAGAAGCTGGTTCTTTGAGAAGATAAACAAAATTGATAAACCATTAGCCAGACTCATCAAGGAGAAAAGGGAGAAGACTCAAATCAACAGAATTAAAAATGAAAAAGGAGAAGTAACAACTGACACTGCAGAAATACAAAGGATCATGAGAGATTACTACAAGCAACTCTATGCCAAGAAAATGGACAACCTGGAAGAAATGGACAAATTCTTAGAGAAGCACAACCTTCCGAGACTGAACCAGGAAGAAATAGAAAATATGAACACACCAATCACAAGCCCTGAAATTGAAACTGTGATTAAAAATCTTCCAACAAACAAAAGCCCAGGACCAGATGGCTTCACAGGCGAATTCTATCAAACAATTAGAGAAGAGCTAACACCTATCCTTCTCAAACTCTTCCAAAATATAGCAGAGGGAGAAACACTCCTAGTCTCATTCTACGAGGCTACCATCACCTTGACACCAAAACCAGACAAAGGTGCCACAAAAAAAGAAAACTACAGGCCAATATCACTGATGAACATAGATGCAAAAATCCTCAACAAAATACTAGCAAACAGAATCCAACAACACATTAAAAGGATCATACACCATGATTAAGTGGGGATTATCCCAGGAGTGCAAGGATTCTTCAATATACGCAAATCAATCTATGTGATACACCATATTAACAAATCGAAGGAGAAAAACCATATGATCATCTCAATAATGCAGAGAAAGCTTTCGACAAAATTCAACACCCATTTATGATAAAAACCCTCCAGAAAGTAGGCATAGAGGGAACTTCCCTCAACATAATAAGGGCCATATATGACAAACCCACAGCCAATATCATCCTCAATGGTGAAAAACTGAAACCATTTCCACTAAGATCAGGAACAAGACAAGGTTGCCCACTCTCACCACTATTATTCAACATAGTTTTGGAAGTTTTAGCCACAGCAATCAGAGAAGAAAAAGAAATAAAAGGAAACCAAATTGGAAAAGAAGAAGTAAAGCTGTCACTGTTTGCAGATGACATGATACTATACATAGAGAATCCTAAAGATGTTACCAGAAAACTACTAGAGCTAATCAATGAATTTGGTAAAGTAGCAGGATACAAAATTAATGCACAGAAATCTCTTGCATTCCTATACACTAATGATGAAAAATCTGAAAGAGAAATTAAGAAAACACTCCCGTTTACCACTGCAACAAAAAGAATAAAACACCTAGGAATAAACCTACCTAAGGAGACAAAAGACCTGTATGCAGAAAACTATAAGACACTGATGAAAGAAATTAAAGATGATACAAACAGATGGAGAGATATACCATGTTCTTGGATTGGAAGAATCAACATTGTGAAAATGACTCTACTACCCAAAGCAATCTACAGATTCAATGCAATCGCTAACAAACTACCACTGGCATTTTTCACAGAACTAGAGCAAAAAATTTCACAATTTGTATGGAAACACAAAAGACCCCGAATAGCCAAAGCAATCTTGAGAAAGAAAAATGGAGTTGGAGGAATCAGGCTCCAGGACTTCAGACTATACTACAAAGCTACAGTAATCAAGGCAGTATGGTATTGGCACAAAAACAGAAATATTCATCAATGGAACAGGATAGAAAGCCCAGAGATAAACCCACGCACATATGGTCACCTTATCTTTGATAAAGGAGGCAAGAATATACAGTGGAGAAAAGACAGCCTCTTCAATAAGTGGTGCTGGGAAAACTGGACAGCTACATGTAAAAGAATGGAATTAGAACACTCCCTAACACCATACACAAAAATAAACTCAAAATGGATTAAAGACCAAGATGTAAGGCCAGACACCATCAAACTCTCAGAAGAAAACAGGCCGAATACTCTATGACATAAATCACAGCAAGATCCTTTTTGACCCATCTCCTAGAGAAATGGGAATAAAAAAAAATAAACAAATGGGACCTAATGAAACTTAAAAGCTTTTGCACAGCAAGCAAAGGAAACCATAAACAAGACCAAAAGACAGCCCTCAGAATGGGAGAAAATATTTGCAAATGAAGCAACTGACAAAGGATTAATCTCCAAAACATACAAGCAACTCATGCAGCTCAATATCAAAAAAACAAACAACCCAATCCAAAAATGGGCTGAAGACCTAAATAGACATTTCTCTAAAAAAGATATACAGATTGCCAACAAACACATGAAGCAATGCTCAACATCATTAATCATTAGAGAAATGCAAATCAAAACTACAGTGAGGTATCTCCTCACACCAGTCAGAATGACCATCATTAAAAAAATCTACAAACAATAAATGCTGGAGAGGGTGTGGAGAAAAGGGAACCCTCTTGCACTGCTGGTGGGAATGTAAATGGATACAGCCCCTATGGAGAACAGTATGGAGGTTCCTTAAAAAATTAAAAATAGAACTACCATATGACCCAGCAATCCCACTATTGGGCATATATCCTGAGAAAACCATAATTCAAAAAGAGTTATGTACCACAATGTTCACTGCAGGTCTATTTACAATAGCCAGGAAATGGAAGCAACCTAAGTGTCCATCGACAGATGAATGGATAAAGATGTGACACATATATACAATGGAATATTACTCAGCCATAAAAAGAAACGAAATTGTGTTATTTGTAGTGAGGTGGATGGACCTAGAGTCTGTGATGCAGAGTGTAGTAAGTCAGAAAGAGAAAAACGAATACCATATGCTAACACATGTATATGGAATCTAAAAAAAAAAAAAATGCTTCTGACCAACCAGGACAGGCAGGACAGGAATAAAGACGCAGACGTAGAGAATGGACTTGAGGACATGGGGAGGGGGAAGGTTAAGCTGGGACGAAGTAAGAGAGTAGCATGGACATATATACAATACCAAATGTAAAATAGATTGTTAGGGGGAAGCAGCTGCATAGCACAGGGAGATCAGCTCAGTGCTTTGTGATCACTTAGAGAGGTGGGATAGGGAAGGTGGGAGGGAGACAGAAGAGGGAGGTTTTATGGGGTATATGTATACATATAGCTGATTCACTTTGTTGTACAGCAGAAACCAACACAACATTGTAGAGCAATTATACTCCAGTAAAGATGTTAAAATAAATATTTTTAAAAAAAATCTAAAATCTTCCAAAAGGCAAAACTTGAATTTGCCGAATGCTGGCACTATTTACATAGCACTTACAACAATTTATATAACATTTACATTGTATTAGGTATTATGAGTTATGTAGAAATGGTTTAAAGTATATGGGAAGATGTGCATACGTTACATGCAAATATTATGCCATTTTATGTAAGGGACTTGAGCATCTGCATATTTTGGTAACTACAGGGGGTTCTGGGACCTATCCCCTGCTGATACCAAGGGACGACTGTATCCAATCAGAAGAGAAGAAAGAAAAAGGTATAAAAATATGTGAAGAAAGCATGCATGAATTATAGGATACCATCAAAAGAAACAAATTATGCACATAGAGAATCTCAGAATTGGAAGAGAGGGTGATGAGAGAAGAAAGCTTATTTAAAGACACAAGGATGATTCAACACACGCAAATCAATAAACATAATACGTCATATTTAAAAAATAAAAATTATGTGATCATTTCAATAGATGCAGAAATATCATTTGACAAAATTTAACATCCTTTCATGATAAAAAACTATCAACAAATTAGGTCTAAAGGGAGAGTATGTCAACATAATAAAGACCATATATGACAAGCCAACAGCTAACATCATACTCAAAGGTGAAAAGCTGAAAGGTTTTCCTTTAAAAACAGTAACAAAACAGGGATGCCCACCCTCATCACTTCTTTTGATATAGTACTGGAAGTCCTAGTCAGAGCAATTAGACAAGAAAAACAAATAATAGACATCCAAATTAGAAATGAAGAAGTAAAATTGTCTCTTTGTAGATGATGTGATCTTATATATCGAAATCACTGAAGGCTCCACAAAACTGTTAAAACTAATAAACTATTCCATAAAGTTTTAGGATATGAAACCAACATACAACAATCAGTTGATTTCTATACACTAACAACAAACTATCTGAAAAAGAAATAAAACAATCCCAATTACAATATATCATCAAAAATAATAAAATGCCTAGAAATAAATTTTACCAAGGAGGTGAAAGATCTGTACAGTGAAAAGTATAAAATATTGATGAAAGAAATTAAATAAGACACAAACAAATGGAAAGACATCCCCTATTCATGGACTGGAAGAATTAATATTGTAAAAATGTGCATTCTATGAAAGGCAGCCTACAGATTGAATATAATCTCTATCAAAATTCCAATGACATTTTTCACAGAAATGGAAGGATTAATCTTAAAATTTGTATGTAACCACAAAAGACCCTGAATAGCCAAGGCAATCCTGAGAAAGAACAAGGCTGGAAGCATCACATTTTCTGATTTCAAACTATATTACAAAGCTATAGCAATCAAAACAGTATGATACTGGCATGAAAACAGACACATAGACTGAAAGAACACGGTCAAGAGCTCAGAAATAAACCCTGCATATAAAGTCAACTAATCTTTTACAGGGATGGCTAGAACACACAATGGGGAAATAATGGTCTCTTCAGTAATCGGTGTTCGGGAAACTGGATATCCATGTCAAAAGAATTAAAATGGACCCCGTCTCATACCACTCACATAAAATAACTCAAAATGGATTTAGACTTAAATATAGGATCTGAAACCATAAAGCTTCTAGAAAACATAGGGAAAATGCTCCTTGACACTGGTTTTGGAAATAATTTTTTGGATATGACACCAAAAGCACAGGCAAAAAAAGCAAAAATAAGTGAGACTACAATAAACCAAAAAGTTTCTACACAGTAAAAAAAAATCAACAAAATGAAAAGGCAACATAAGGGGTGGGAGAAAATATTTGCAAACCATATGTCTGATAAGGGGATAAAACCTGATCTATGTAAGGAACTTATACAACTCAAAAGCAAAAAATACAAATAATCAGCTTAAATAATGGGCAAACGACCCTAATAAACATTTTTCTAAAGAAGACATACAAATGGCCAATAGGTGCGCGAATCAGTATTCATCAGAGAAATGCAAAAAAAAAATCACAATGAAATATAACCTCACGTCTTTTAGGATAGCTTTTATCAAAAAGACACGATATAACAAGTATTGGTAATGATGTGGAGAAAAGGAAATCCTTGTACACTTGTTGTGGGAATGTAAATTGGTATGGTCACCATGGAAAACAGTATGGGTTTCTCAAAAAATTAAAATAGAACTACCATATGACTTAGCAATCCCACTTCTGAATATATATCTGAAGGAAACAAAATCAGTATCTCTCAAATGGATATCTGCTCTCCTATGTTCAATGAAGCATTATTCACAGTAGCCGATATATGAAAATAACCTAAGTGTCTATCAACCTAAGTGTCTATCAATGTGGTTAGGGTTAGGGTTAGAGAAAGAAGGAAATTTTGTCATTTGCTACAATATGAGTTAACCTAGAGGACATTATACTAAGCGAAATATGCCTGGCAGAGAAAGACCTCACTTATATGTGGAATTTTATTTTAAAGTCAAACTTATAGAAACAGAGAGCAGAATGGTAGTTACCAGGGGCTGGGGGAAATGGGGGAGATGCTGGTCAAAGGGTACAAGTTTTTAATTGTAAGATGAATAAGATTTGGGAATCTAATGTATAGTCATTACAGATGACTATATTTAATAATATTGTATTGTATACTTGAAATATGCTGAAAGATCTTTTTTTAAAAAATTACTTATTTATTTATGTATTTTATTTATTTATTTTGGCTGCACAAGGTCTTAGTTGTGGCACACGGGATCTTCGTGTGGCAGGCGGGATCTTTCTTAGTTGCGGTATGTGGACTCTTAATTGTGGCATGTATGTGGGATCTAGTTCCCCGACCAGGGATCGAACCTGGGCACCCTGCATTGGGAGTGCAGAGTCTTACCCACTGGACCACCAGGGAAATCCCTAAGAGAGTAGATCTTAAGCATTCTCATTTTGGCTCTCTTTTCTTTAGCAATTTCTGTCCCATGATCCTTCAGAGATTCTGCTAAAACTATAGTGCTTCCCCCCTGAAAAATATACATTTTGGCATTACTTTGCATACCATTTCAGAGTGTTTACGAAATGCCCTACCCTCCGAGTTAAGAGCTGCTTTAAAAAACTTTTTGGTAGAGGTCTCATGGTTTTCAAAATTGATTCCCAGACTTACAACTCCAGACTCCTAACACCCAAACTTGAATGTCTGCCCTCAAACTCAGTTTTTCCACCAGGATAATTTGCAGGAATTCAGTGTAGAGAGATGGAAACATACAGATAATCGAATTCAGATAGACCAGGATTCAAATCCTGGCTCCATTACTTAGTGACTATTAACCTCTCTAAACTTCATTTTCTGTATCTTTATCCTTGGGAGCAATAATACGCACCTCTGGGTTTTCTTAGAAGATGGAGTGAGGTAGCACGTTGAAAGTGACTGAAACAGCAATACAGCGTGGTCTTAGCCAACATTGGCATCTTCATCTCAGGTTTAAGGAAGGGCTGTGAAAAGAGAAACACCTGGGTATGATTCATGGGCTCACCACTTACTAGCTAGGTGACCTTCAGCGAGTTGCCTAACCACTAAAATCTCACTTTCTTGGTCAAAAGGGGGTGATATTAATGGTGTACAACTTAAAGGTTTGTATTGAGGAGTAAATGAGGTATTGATCTAAAATTGTCTAGTATCTGACACAGAATAATATGGTTATAATAAGCAGCGATTTCCCTTTCTCTTTCTTCCTAGTGCACAAGTTTACCACATTTTAAAAAAGGCTATTACTTTTCTGGAGTCTGTGTTTTTTTTTTAAATATTTATTTATTTATTTGGCTGTGCCGGGTCTCAGCTGTGGCATGCAGGATCTTTTAGTTGCAGCATGCAGGATCTAGTTCCCTGACCAGGGATTGAACCCGGCCCCCTTGCACTGGGAGCATGGAGTCTCAACTGGTGGACCACCAGGGAAGTCCCTGGAACCCGTATTTCTATGAATAAAATCACCATCACTCCAGACACCTATGATTTAGAATTTGACTCTTCCTCTCTCATTACTTCTCCTGCCAAAGCCAATCTGTCAATGAGTTGCTACATCTTTCATAGCTGAACATCTCATTTTTATAGTCATTTTTTTGTCTAACCCCTCCTCCCACCAACCTGAATCAAGGTTCTTCTTCGTTCTGGATTGCTAACTACTAGTCCTTAATTAGGCCTCATACATCCATCCATTCTCTCTCCTCCAAACCATCATGCAATCACTGCCAGCATAATCTTCCTGAGGTATAGCTCTGACTATATCACTTTTATTCACTTATTCATTCACTCACTTTCTCCATAAGCAATTATTGATGGTTGCTCTATACCATGATTTGGGGTGAATGAACAAAGACATGAATAGACACAGACTCTGTCCTCCAGACACTTGAAAGCAGGGACTGTGTGTCTTTGTTCATTTTTGTGACTAGTGTCTTATCTGGGATACAGAAGGCAAAAACACCATTTGCAATACATGCATAAATAAATAACGATTCTCTTTTTTATTGTCTCCTACAGCACCAGGCACTATTCTACATTCTTTGTCACTTTGCTATTCAGAACAACCCAGTGATGGCGTGTCTGTTTCATACACAAGGAAGTGGAGCCATGAGGAGATTAATAAAATCAAATTGGGTTTCACAGAATGTGGGTGACATAACTAAGCCAAGCAGTCTGAATCTAGAGCCTGTACTCTTAGTCTGTATAATTTCAAGAATCAAGAGTGAATTAATGAATTTACAGTTGAGTGAAGGAAACAGACTCAAGAAGCATTTATCAAATTATGCTGAAATGGGCGTAATAGAAAATTACCCTGAGAATTATAAGAGTACTTAGGAAATGTAGCTCAATCAGACAGTGATTCTTGGAAAGTCTCATATCTACACAGCAGCATTTATTAATCACTGTTGTTCACTCAACAAAGTCCAAATGTTTACCTTCTGGTTAAAAGAATCTCCTGATTTTACTGTAAATATATACTTGTACCTTATTTACCACTGCCCTCCTAAAATTACGTTTTACATCAGCTTTTGGCGGCAAGATGCCAGTCCCTCTCAAAATCCATCCTTACCCTTAATTTCCTGTCTCCATGCTTCTTCACATTTCATATTACTAAATAGATATCTAGTATGTGCCAAGCGCAATAGACACTTTACATATGTAACATATCATCCTAATAACAAACTGTGAGGTAGGAGTTATAATCCTCATTTTACAGACGAGATGATTGCGGTTCAAAGAGGAGAAAGGGTGTGTAGCTCTTATAGCTATTAAATGGTGAGCTTGGTTCCAAATGCATGTCTGCCTGAGTCCAAAGTTATGCCGCCATTCTGCATTCTCTCTTCCTGGAGTTCCTTGGCCTCCTTACCATCTTCCATCAGATTTCACCTCTACAGAGCCCCCATGTCAAAGACGGTTTCTTACTCTGTGTCTTGACATTAGATTAGAAATTTATGTCACTCTGTGACTCTGATAACATTCTAATTGATAGTATCATCACTTGGCTAAAAGATTTAGGCTTTTTTTAAAATCCCAAGAGGGACTAATGAGTGCCCTGTTGATTAAATTACTAACTGAATCAATGAGCTCATCTCACATTCTCCTGTCCTGCACACGTAAGCTATCAGTCACTTGCTCTGTCACTGTTCATCCTTCCACAGCTCTCGGAAAAAGTTTAAGTTTCAGGAACTGGGAGACTCATGTGTTCCCTTAATTATCTTGATGAGGCTTACTCAAGGAATACAACTCCCATCACACGTGGCACCCTAGAACTTGGACCTTTTTCCAGGTGTCCAGGTTCCCTCACCTGGAAAGATCAAGAATCTCCAAGGGCTTCAGAGACTCAGTGATGGAAATAACTCAAACCTATGCCTTCAAAAGTTTGGTGGGAACTCCTTTGTTCTTTGAGATACTCAAGTGAGCTTGGAAAAGCAGGTCCAGGTACTAAGAACTGTGATACAAATCATGGGCTTTGGAAAGGGCTTGGTGGCATCACATTTGGACTAAGTTGAACTAGGTAGATAAGTGTGGTTGTTGGATTCTGGGCTGGAAACTGTGTGTTGAATTGAGCTAGGTAGACTCCCCCAGTTCTCTGAAAACATAGCAGCTCTAGTGTCTGCCTGCATTCTCTCCAAGTACTTCATCTCTCTCTCTCTCTCTCTCTTTCTCCCCCTCCCTCCCTTTTTCCTTGTCCCCAGATCCACTTACTGGGCTATCTTTCCTCTTCTTGATGTCATCACCAAGGCAAGAGGCAAACTGGGTTCAGTTCCCTCGCAGGTGATGTACAATAAAGATGCTGGCTCTACTTCCAGGAAAGGACAAGAATGATGAGGTTAGATCTTGGGAATGGAAAGATGTTCATAGAGGCACAGGTAGGTATCCTCCTGGCCCAAAGAAGGAGAGCAGGGGTGGAGGATAAATTGTAGGAATGGAGGGAATATTTACAATTTCTGGGCCAATAAGAAGTCAATTCCCAAGGCTCCTTGTTAGATAAGTTGTTCAATTTCACCTCTATTCCCTGAATAGTTCAGTTTCCTATGGGGGCTGGGACATGGAAGTAAGAAGGTTGTATTGAGTATTTTAGGTCTTCAGGAGGCAACTTAGAGCAGGTTGTGTTTCCCAACTTGCTCTGCACCTTGTCTTCAGGGAACAAACTCTCCTAGTCTCCCAGACTCTTTGTCTCCAAGGCCCAGAGGAAGTTTCCATTTTTCTTTGAAGCCAGTCTTCTTTATCACTTTAAGAACCAAAAAACATCTCCTTACATCCACCCAGTGATATAATACCAAGATACAACGTTGCTTCCAACCCCACTTAACATCAAGAGGGAAACTCTCTGTAAAGACACCATGTCTTCCTTCCAGTTCTGTCAATGGAGGAAGCAGAATCTAACCTCATGGGCGTACACAAAGAGAGGTTGACTGAATGGGTCTGAAGACAGATTTTCAATCTTGATATTGGTTCCAGGGTGGCATCAGTGGGAGTCTCTACCTTTGCATTTTTAGGAATTCAGTTTCATGAGGTCACTGCCAGATAATTGCGTCTTGTGTCCACTCGATAAACACCCATGGAATTGATTGATACATTAAGTGCCAGTGTTAAAAAACATTTTGTTATAGAAATACTCAACCACAGACAAAAGTAGACAACATAGCACTAGGCTGAGTCATATGATATTGCCAATATTCCACGATTTTTGACCAACAAAACTCTCAGTTTTTCACATGCTTCAGCTCTATGTAATGAAACCCATGTATTCATCACTCAGGTTCAATGATTATCAATTAGGGTTTTGTTTCATCTGTATTCTATCTACTTTGACCTCTTCCCCAGGATTATTTCAGAGCAAATTGCATATATCATATGATTTCAGTACATCTCTAAAAAACCCCCTTCTTTTTAAAAGCATAGCCCTAATCCCATTATTTTACTTTAAAACATTAATAATAATTATATATCATAAAATATCCAGTTAATATTCAAATTACCTTAATTGCCTCATGATTTTTATAGTTCTTTTTCACATTGGAATCCAAATAGTATCCCTATATTCCAATTGGTTGATAGCTGTCTAAAGTCCTTTCTAACCTATAGGATGTTTTTCCCCTCTTGTTTATCACCCTTGGAATTTATTTGTTGAAGAAATGGTCTGGATTTTGCTGACTGCATTTGTATGCTATTGTTTCAAATATGCTTCTTGTAATTTGTAATTATAAATTGATGTGTAGATCTAGACACTTGATCAGGTTCTGGGTTGATTTAGGGATAAAGGATAATCCATAGGTGATATTGTGGACTTTCCTCAGGACACACACACTTTCTCTTTTTTTTTACTCCAGCTTTACTGAGGTATAATTGACTAATAAAATTGTAGTATTTAAAGTGCACTGGAGGGAGGTGCAAGATGGCGGAAGAGTAAGACGCGGAGATCACCTTCCTTCCCACAGATACAGTAGAAATACATCTACATGTGGAACTGCTCCTACAGAACACCCACTGAACGCTGGCAGAAGACGTCAGACCTCCCAAAAGGCAAGAAACTCCCCACGTTCCTGGCTAGGGCAAAAGAAAAAAGAAATAACAGAGACAAAAGAATAGGGACGGGACCTGCACCAGTGGGAGGGAGCTGTGAAGCAGGAAAGGTTTCCACACACTAGGAGCCCCTTCGCGGGCGGAGACTGCGGGTAGCAGAGGGGGGAAGCTTCGGAGCCACGGGGGAGAGCGCAGCCACAGGGGTGCGGAGGGCACAGCGGAGAGACTCCCGCACAGAGGCTCGGCGCCGAGCAGCACTCACCAGGCCGCGAGGCTTGTCTGCTCAGCCGCCGGGGCGGGCGGGGCTGGGAGCTGAGGCTCCGGTTTCGGTGCTGGCCGGGAGGGAGTCCGGGAAAAAGTCTGCAGCTGCCGAAGAGGCAAGAGACTTTTTCTTGCCACTTTGTTTCACGGCGCGCAAGGAGAGGGGATTCAGAGCGCCGCCTAAACGAACTCCAGAAACGGGCGCGAGCCGCGGCTATCAGCGCGGACCGCAAAGACGGGCAGGAGACGCTAAGGCTGTTGCTGCCGCCACCAAGAGGCCTGTGTGCGAGCACAGGTCACTCTCCACACCGCCCCTCCCTGGAGCCTGTGCAGCCCGCCACTGCCAGGGTCCCGTGATCCAGGGACAACTTCCCTGGGAGAACGCACGGCGCGCCTCAGGCTGCTGCAACGTCACGACGCCTCTGCCGCCGCAGGCTCGCCCCGCCTCCTCCGTACCGCTCCCTCCCCCTGGCCTGAGTGAGTCAGAGCCCCGGAAGCAGCGGCTCCTTTAACCCCGTTCTGTCTGGGCAGGGAACAGACGCCCTCAGGCGACCTACATGCAGAGGCGGGGCCAAATCCAAAGCTGAACCCCAGGAGCTGTACGAACAAAGAAGAGAAAGGGAAATCTCTCCCAGCAGCCTCAGAAGCAGCGGATTAAAGCTCCACAAACAACTTGATGTGCCTGCATCTGTTGAATACATGAATAGACAACGAATCATCCCAAATTCAAGAGGTGGACTTTGGGAGCAGGATATATTAATTTTTCCCCTTTTCCTTTTTTTGTGAGTGTATAGGTGTATGCTTCTGGGTGAGATTTTGTCTGTATAGCTTTGCTTTCACCATTAGTCCTAGGGTTAGGTCTGTCTGTGTTTTTTTTTTGTTTTTTTTTTTTAACTTAAAAAAATTTTTTTCCTAATAAATGTTTTCTTAATTTTTCCTTATTTTCTATTTTTAGAAATTAAAAATTTTTTAATAAGTTTTTTCATATTTTTTATTTTAAAAAAATTAAAAAAATTTTTTCTTAATAAATTTTTTCTTAATTTTTTTTCTTATTTTTTACTATAAAAATTAATAAATCTATTTTTAAAAATTAAAAAAAATTTTTTTCTGAATATATTTATTCTTAATAATTTTTTTCTTATTTTTTATTATAATAGCTTTATTTTGTTTTATTTTATCCTCTTTCTTTCTTTCTTTCTATTTTTTTCTCCCTTTTATTCTGAGCCGTGTGGATGAAAGGCTCTTGGTGCTCCAGCCAGGCATCAGGGCTGTGCCTCTGAGGTGGGAGAGCCAACTTCAGGACACTGGTCCACAAGAGACCTCCCAGCTCCACGTAATACCAAACGGTGAAAATCTCTCAGAGATCTCCATCTCAACATCAAGACTCAGCTTCACTCAACGACCAGCAAGCTACAGTGCTGGACACCCTATGCCAAACAACTAGCAAGACAGGAACACAGCCCCATCCATTAGCAGAGAGGCTGCCTAAAATCATAATAAGGCCACAGACACCCCAAAACACACCACCAGACGTGGACGTGCCCACCAGAAAGACAAGATCCAACCTCATCCACCAGAACACAGGCACTAGTCCCCTCCACCAGGAAGCCTACACAACCCACTGAACCAACCTTAGCCACTGGGGACAGATACCAAAAACAACGGGAACTACGAACCTGCAGCCTGTGAAAAGGAGACCCCAAACACAGTAAGATAAGCAAAATGAGAAGACAAAAAAACACACAGCAGGTAAAGGAGCAGGGTCAAAACACACCAGACCTAACAAATGAAGAGGAAATAGGCAGTCTACCTGAAAAAGAATTCAGAATAATGATAGTAAAGATGATCCAAAATCTTGGAAATAGAATAGACAAAATGCAAGAAACATTTAACAAGGATGTAGAAGAACTAAAGAGGAACCAAGCAACGATGAAAAACACAATAAATGAAATTAAAAATACTCTAGACGGGATCAATAGCAGAATAACTGAGGCAGAAGAACGGATAAGTGCCCTGGAAGACAGAATGGTGGAATTCACTGCTGTGGAACAGAATAAAGAAAAAAGAATGAAAAGAACTGAGGACAGTCTCAGAGACCTCTGGGACAACATTAAAGGCACCAACATTCGAATTATAGGGGTCCCAGAAGAAGAAGAGAAAAAGAAAGGGACTGAGAAAATATTTGAAGAGATTATAGTTGAAAACTTCCCTAATATGGGAAAGGAAATAGTTAATCAAGTCCTGGAAGCACAGAGAGTCCCATACAGGATAAATCCAAGGAGAAACACGCCAAGACACATATTAATCAAACTATCAAAATTTAAATATAAAGAAAACATATTAAAAGCAGCAAGGGAAAAACAACAAATAACACACAAGGGAATCCCCATAAGGTTAACAGCTGATCTTTCAGCAGAAACTCTGCAAGCCAGAAGGGAATGGCAGGATATACTTAAAGTCATGAAGGAGAAAAACCTACAACCAAGGTTACTCTACCCAGCAAGGATCTCATTCAGATGTGATGGAGAAATTAAAACCTTTACAGACAAGCAAAAGCTGAGAGAGTTCAGCACCACCAAACCAGCTTTACAACAAATGCTAAAGGAACTTCTCTAGGCAAGAAACACAAGAGAAGGAAAACACCTCCAATAACAAACCCAAAATATCTAAGAAAATGGGAATAGGAACATACATATCGATAATTACCTTAAATGTAAATGGATTAAATGCTCCCACCAAAAGACACAGACTGGCTGAATGGATACAAAAGCAAGATCCATATATATGCTGCCTACAAGAGACCCACTTCAGACCTAGAGACACATACAGACTGAAAGTGAGGGGATGGAAAAAGATATTCCATGCAAATGGAAATCAAAAGAAAGCTGGAGTAGCAATTCTCATATCAGACAAAATAGACTTTAAAATAAAGACTTACAAGAGACAAAGAAGGACACTATATAATGATCAAGGGATCGAACCAAGAGGAAGGTATAACAATTGTAAATATTTATGCACCCAACATAGGAGCACCTCAATACATAAGGCAAATACTAACAGCCATAAAAGGGGAAATAGACAGTAACACAATCATAGTAGGGGACTTTAACACCCCACTTTCACCAATGGACAGATCATCCAAAATGAAAATAAATAAGGAAACACAAGCTTTAAATGATACATTAAACAAGATGGACTTAATTGATATTTATAGGACATTCCACCCAAAAACAACAGAATACACATTTTTCTAAAGTGCTCATGGAACATTCTCCAGGATAGATCATATCTTGGGTCACAAATCAAGCCTTGGTAAATATAAGAAATTTGAAATCGTATCAAGTATCTTTTCCGACCACAACGCTATGAGACTAGATATCAATTACAGGAAAAGATCTGTAAAAAATACAAACACATGGAGGCTACACAATACACTACTTAATAACGAAGTGATCACTGAAGAAATCAAAGGGGAAATCAAAAAATATCTAGAAAAAAATGACAATGGAGACACGACGACCCAAAACCTATGGGATGCAGCAAAAGCAGTGCTAAGAGGGAAGTTTATAGCAATACAAGCCTACATCAAGAAACAGGAAACATCTCGAATAAACAACCTAACCTTGCACCTAAAGCAATTAGAGAAAGAAGAGCAAAAAAAACCCCAAAGCTAGCAGAAGGAAAGAAATCATAAAGATCAGATCAGAAATAAATGAAAAAGAAATGAAGGAAACAATAGCAAAAATCAATGAAACTAAAAGCTGATTCTTCGAGAAGATAAACAAAATTGATAAACCATTAGCCAGACTCATCAAGAGAAAAAGGGAGAAGACTCAAATCAATAGAATTAGAAATGAAAAAGGAGAAGTAACCACTGACACTGCAGAAATACAAACGATCATGAGAGATTACTACAAGCAACTCTATGCCAATAAAATGGACAACCTGGAAGAAATGGACAGATTCTTAGAAATGCACAACCTACCAAGACTGAACCAGGAAGAAATAGAAAATATGAGCAGACCAATCACAAGCACTGAAATTGAAACTGTGATTAAAAATCTTCCAACAAACAAAAGCCCAGGACCAGATGGCTTCACAGGCGAATTCTATGAAACATTTAGAGAAGAACTAACACCTATCCTTCTCAAACTCTTCCAAAATATTGCAGAGGGAGGAACACTCCCCAGCTCATTCTACGAGGCCACCATCACCCTGATACCAAAACCAGACAAAGATGTCACAAAGAAAGAAAACTACAGGCCAATATCACTGATGAACATAGATGCAAAAATCCTCAACAAAATACTAGCAAACAGAATCCAACAGCACATTAAAAGGATTATACACCATGATCAAGAGGGGTTTATTCCAGGAATGCAAGGATTCTTCAATATACGCAAATCAATCAACGTGATACATCATATTAACAAATTGAAGGAGAAAAACCATATGATCATCTCAATAGATGCAGAGAAAGCTTTTGACAAAATTCAACACCCATTTATGATAAAAGCCCTACAGAAAGTAGGCATAGAGGGAACTTTCCTCAACATAATAAAGGCCATATATGACAAACCCACAGCCAACATTGTCCTCAATGGTGAAAAACTGAAACCATTTCCACTAAGATCAGGAACAAGACAAGGTTGCCCACTCTCACCACTATTATTCAACATAGTTTTGGAAGTGTTAGCCACAGCAATCAGAGAAGAAAAAGAAATAAAAGGAATCCAAATCGGAAAAGAAGAAGTAAAGCTGTCACTGTTTGCAGATGACATATACATAGAGAATCCTAAAACTGCCACCAGAAAACTACTAGAGCTAATCAATGAATTTGGTAAAGTAGCAGGATACAAAATTAATGCACAGAAATCTCTTGCATTCCTATATACTAATGATGAAAAATCTGAAAGTGAAATTAAGAAAACACTCCCGTTTACCATTGCAACAAAAAGAATAAAATATCTAGGAATAAACGTACCTAAGGAGACAAAAGACCTGTATGCAGAAAATTATAGGACACTGATGAAAGAAATTAAAGATGATACAAATAGATGGAGAGATATACCATGTTCTTGGATTGGAAGAATCAACATTGTGAAAATGACTCTACTACCCAAAGCAATCTACAGATTCAATGCAATCCCTATCAAACTACCACTGGCATTTTTCACAGAACTAGAACAAAAAATTTCACAATTTGTATGGAGACACAAAAGACCCCGAATAGCCAAAGCAATCTTGAGAACGAAAAATGGAGCTGGAGGAATCAGGCTCCCTGACTTCAGACTATATTACAAAGCTACAGTAATGAAGACAGTTTGGTACTGGCATAAAAACAGAAATATAGATCAATGGAACAGGATAGAAAGCCCAGAGATAAACCCATGCACATATGGTCACCTTATCTTTGATAAAGGAGGCAAGCATATACAGTGGAGAAAAGACAGCCTCTTCAATAAGTGGTGCTGGGAAAATTGGACAGGTACATGTAAAAGTATGAAATTAGAACACTCCCTGACACCATACACAAAAGTAAACTCAAAATGGATTAAAGACCTAAGTGTAAAGCCAGACACTATCAAACTCTTAGAGGAAAACATAGGCAGAACACTCTATGACATAAATCACAGCAAGATCCTTTTTGACCCAGCTCCTAGAGAAATGGAAATAAAGACACAAATAAACAAATGGGACCTAATGAAACTTAAAAGCTTTTGCACAGCAAAGGAAACCATAAACAAGACCAAAAGACAACCCTCAGAATGGGAGAAAGTATTTGCAAATGAAGCAACTGACAAAGGATTAATCTCCAAGATTTACAAGCAGCTCATGCAGCTCAATAACAAAAAAACGAACAACCCAATCCAAAAATGGGCAGAAGACCTAAATAGACATTTCTCCAAAGAAGATATACAGATGGCCAACAGACACATGAAAGAATGGTCAACATCATTAATCAGAGAAATGCAAATCAAAACTACAATGAGGTATCATCTCACACCGGTCAGAATGGCCATCATCAAAAAATCTAGAAACAATAAATGCTGGAGAGGGTGTGGAGAAAAGGGAACCCTCTTGCACTGCTGGTGGGAATGTAAATTGATACAGCCACTATGGAGAACAGTATGGAGGTTCCTTAAAAAACTAAAAATAGGGGCTTTCCTGGTGGCACAGTGGTTAAGAATCTGCCTGCCAATGCAGGGGACACAGGTTCGTGCCCTGGTCTGGGAAGATCCCACATGCCGCGGAGCAACTAAGCCCGTGAGCCACAGCTACTGAGCCTGCGCGTCTGGAGCCTGTGCTCCACAACGGGAGAGGCCGCGACAGTGAGAGGCCCGCGCACCGCGATGAAGAGTGGCCCCCGCTCGCCGCAACTGGAGAAAGCCCTCGCACAGAAACGAAGACCCAACACAGTCAAAAATAAATAAATAAATTAATTAAAAAAAACCAAAAAACTAAAAATAGAACTACAGTATGACCCAGCAATCCCACTACTGGGCATATACCCTGAGAAAACCATAATTCAAAAAGAGTCATGTACCAAGATGTTCATTGCAGCTCTATTTACAATAGCCAGGACATGGAAGCAACCTAAACGTCCATCATCGGATGAATGGATAAAGAAACTGTGGCACATATATACAATGGAATATTACTCAGCCATAAGAAAAATGAAATGGAGTTATTTGTAGTGAGGTGGATGGAGTTAGAGTCTGTTATACAGAGTGAAGTAAGTCAGAAACAGAAAAACAAATACAGTATGCTAACACATATATATGGAATCTAAGGGATAAAAAAAAAAAAAAGGTCATGAAGAACCTAGTGGCAGGACGGGAATAAAGACACAGACCTACTAGAGAATGGACTTGAGGATATGGGGAGGGGGAAAGGTAAGATGTGATAAAGTGAGAGAGTGGCATGGACATATATACACTACCAAACGTAAAATAGATAGCTAGTGGGAAGCAACCGCATAGCGCAGGGAGATCAGCTCTGTGCTTTGTGACCGCCTGTGGGGGTGGGGTGGGGAGGGTGGGCGGGAGGGAGATGCAGGAGGGAGGAGATGTGGGAACATATGTATATGTATGACTGATTCACTTTGTTATAGAGCAGAAACTAACACACCATTGTAAAGCAATCATACTCCAATAAAGATGTTTAAAAAAAAATGAGAGGTTGGTGAAAATTAATAAAAGGAAGCCTCACTAAAATGGAATCAGGAAGCCAGAAGGGGGGGCTCTCATGCAGTACCACTCATGGACAATTACCCAAAGATTTGTCAATTACAGACCCTAACAGAAGAATCATCAACAGTAAAGGATCACCAATTACTGGCCCCCAAAGATAAGATGCACATTGGATCTCCTATAAGAAATAGACCACCCCATCAACGCAACCAATGAGATGCTGTCATCTCCATGAAATTTTGCTTCTCCAGTGGACTTTCATTCAAAACAGCTGCTCCCAACTTCCTCCTTTTTCTCTGTAAAATAAACTTCCTTTCCTTTGTTTGTTGGCTTTGCCTGTAGCTTTTGCTATAGCATACTTGCCCTAATTGCAATGCTCTGTTATTCTCAAATAAACTCTTTTTTTTTTTGCTAGTAAAATAACTGTTTTATTTTTAAGCTCAAAATAGCTGTTTTATTTTTAAGCTGGTGGCATACAAGAGAGATATTGTGAAGGATAATGTGATGTGCTAATCTTACCCTCTTTGAGGAAGGAAGCAATCATTACTCCAGTGGCAGAGAGTGCTGCTAGCAGACAGCCCTTCACTGTCAGGTCCCTTTGGGACCACCTGTCAGAAGAGAGCCACTGCACCCAAAGTCACTGCCTTTTTCCAGGGTTGCATCTAATGACTGATTAGTACAGGTGTTTAAAGACCTTGCTCTCTTGCCCCAACTTGGAACAACTCTGAAGGGACATTCTAGGCATAAACCCCCTGCAGGATCTGTGGAGCTTGACCCTGGGACATCACTGCACCTCACTTGCTTTCTCTGCCCAATCTTACTTTCTTACCTTGTCTTCAACGGGGTTAAATCTAGGAGTACTCCCCAATAAACTCCTGCATGCTAATCTCTGCTCTGTGTCTACCTCCCAGTAGCACCAATTCGATGCTGTAAGAAAAATATCGACTGCCAGACGGTGATAGGTGCTATGGAGAATATACAACGTTAAAAAGGGCAAGCATAAGTAAATTTGTGCAATTTTACACAGGAGGGCAAGAAGAGTCACTGAGAAATTGGCATTTTAATAAAGGCTTGAAAGAGGTGTGGGAGAGAACAATGTGGTTATGTGGAGCAAAAGTCAACCTTGCATTCCTGGAGCAAAATTGAATTTTTCAGAATGCATTATCCATTTTTATTGGTTAGATTTAACTTTGAAAAATTTTGTTAGTAATTTTGCAGGGGTAAGAATGCATTGCAATTTTCCTTTCTTCTAAACTTGTGTGCTTCAGGCATCCAAGTTGTTCTGGCCTTATAAAATGAGATAGAGGATATCCCACCCCATATTTTCTGAAAGCATACCCTTAGTCTTGATATTAACTCTTCCTTGATTGCTTAGAAGAAGTTACCTGAAGTCTGCTTACATGAGGTTGTGTTTCATTGTTAGTTATGCTGTTGCACAATTTAATTTTCATAATGCTTCTCAGTAATTATTTTTCCATTTTTCTTCCTGTAATTTATTTTAGTTTCATCATGTGGTGGTTGGAAAAGATGCTTGATATAATTTCTACCTTCTTAAATTTGCTGAGACTTGTTTTGTGGCCTGGCATGTGATCTATCCTGGAGAACATTCCATGGGCACTGGAAAAGAAAGTGTATTCTACTACTACGTATAAAATAGATAAACAACAAGGATCCACTGTATAGCACAAGGAACTCTACTCAATATTCTGTAATAACCTACATAGGAAAAGAATCTGAAAAAGAATGGATGTATGTATATATATATATATATATGTATGTATATATATATATATATATATATATATATATATATATATATATATATAACTGAATCAGTTTGCTGTACTCTTGAAGCTAACGCATTGTAAATTAACTGTTCCCCAATATAAAATAAGAATTAAAAAAAAAAGAATGTGTATTCTGCTGTTTTTGGATGGAATGTCTTGTAGATATGTATTAATTTCAACTCTAATGTGTCATTTAAGGCCACTGTGTCCTAAGTAGTTTTTCTGTCTGGATAGTCTGTCCATTGATATAAGTGAGGTGTCATCTAGCATTATTGTATTATTGCAAAATTCTCCCCTTATGTTTGTTGTTGTTTTATATATTTAGGTTCTCAAATATTAGGTGCATATATGCTAATGAATATTATATCCTCTTCTTATATTGATTTCTTTATCATTATGTAATGCCCTTCTTTGTCTTTTATTATAGACTTTGTTTTAGTCTACTTTGTTGGATATGAGTATTGCTACTTTAGCTCTCTTTTCAGTTCCATTTGCATGAATATCTTTTCCCATCCCCTCACTTTCAGTCTGTGAGTGTCTTTAGCTCTGGAGTGAGTCGCTTGTAAGCAGCATATAGGTGGGTCTTGCTTTTTTATCCAGTCAGTCACTGAACGTCTTTTGATTGGTGCATTTAGTTCATTGACATTTAAAGTTATTGATAGGATGTACTTATTGCCATTTTGTTCCTTGTTTTCTGGTTGCTTTTGTAGTTCTTCTCTGTTCTTTTCTTATTCTTTCAGTTTCCACCCTTTTGGTTTGATGTTTTCCTTTAGTAGTATGCTTGTGTTCCTTTCTCTCCAGTTTTTTTTTCTTTGTATCTATGTATCTATGTTTTGTATCTATGTTTTTGATTTGTTTACCATGGGGCTCATATATATTTGTTTTAAACTGGTAGTCATTTAAGTTCAAGCACATTCTAAAATATCCACATTCTTTTACTCTCCTACCCCAAGTTCGGTTTTTGATGTTATATTTTACATTACTTCACTGTTTATTGCAGTTATAGTTGATTTTATAATTTTTTGTCTTTTGTCTATGTACTACCATAGCCATTTATCTACGTAATAGCTGTGGTTGATCCACAGCCTTTACTATATTTTTGCCTTTACTAGTGGAATTTTTCCTTTCCTATATTTCTTACTTCTTGTTGTGATATTTTCTTTTCCACTTAGAGAAGACCCTTTAACATTTTTAGGGTGTTTGTATTTTGAACTCTTTTAGTATTTGCTTTCTGAGAAACTATCTCTCCTTCAATTCTGAATGATAATCTTGCTGAGTATAGTATCCTAGGTTGTAGGTTTTTCCCTTTCAGCACTTTCAATATATCATACCACTCCCTTCTGGCCTGCAGTTTCTGCTGAAAAATCAGGTGATAGCTTCATGGTGTTTCCCTTGTATGTGACTCTTTGTTTTTCTCTTGGTGCCTTTAAAATTCTCTCTTTAACTTTTGCCATTTTAATTATGTCTTGGTGTGGGTCTCTTTGGGTTCATCTTATTTAGGACCAGCTGTGTTTCCTGTACCTGGATATCTATTTCATTCTTTAGGTTTGAGAAGTTTTCAGCTACAATTTTTATCAAAAACGTTTTCAATCCCTTTCTCTCTCTCTCTTCCTTCTGGGACCCCTATTATGTGGTTGTTGGTCCACTTGATATTGTCCTAAAGGCCCCTTAAACTGTTCTCCTTTTTAAAATTTGTTTTTCTTTGTTCTGTTCTGATTGGGTGAATTTCCATTTTTCTGTCTTCCAGATCACTTAGGTATTCTACTATATCATGTAGTCTGCTGTTAATTCCTTTTAGTGTGTTTTTCATTTCAGTTATTCTGTATTCTTCAGTTCTGACTCATCCTTTTTTATATTTTCTAGTTTCTTGTTAAAATTCTAATTGTGTTCCTCTATTCTTTTCCTTAATTCAGTTAGCATTCTTATAACTAATGCTTTGAACTCTTTATCTGGTAAAGTATTTACCTCTCTTTCATCAGTTGTGTTTTCAGGTTTTTTGTTTTTTGGTTTTTTTGCTTGCTCTTTCATTTGAAACAAACTCCCCTGTCTTCTCTTTTTGCTTAACTTTCTCTGAATCTATGAAATTAGGTGAAACAGGTACCTATTGTGGTGTTGAAGGGGTGTCGTTATGTGAGAGCATCCCTATACAGTCTGCATGTGCCTAGTGGCTTTGGTGGGATAACAGGATTTGAGGTGAACACAAGTCATATCTTTTCTCATGGTGTGCTGGCAGCAATCAGCTTGGTAGGAGGTGGGGCTAGAGATGGAGGAGCTAGGGCCAGATCCTGGGCTGAACCAGGGCTTCCCCTCTACTTAGTGGCCATCACCACCCTATCAGGTGCGATGTCGGTTCATAAGCTGCAGTAGAGCAGAAGCCTTGACGGTCAGGTTTGAGCTGGCTCTGTCCCATTTACCATTTATGTGTGTGCTTTTGCCCCTCCCAGCACTGGCATCCTGGCCTGAGAATGGAGCAGTGCTGGGACAAGAGGAGATGGCACAGGCACTCAGCATGGGTCAGACCATGGGCTGTGGTGGTCTGGCTGGGTCCCTATATGCTGCCTGTGTAAGCCCTAGTAGCGGCTGTCCCTGCCCTGCTCAGACACTGCTTTGCATCTGAGGTGCCTCTTTGTGTCACAGCCTGACTCTCACTTTGGCTGTGGCAGCCCTTGCTCCAATGTGGATCTACATGGTGAAACAGGCAGGGCTGGAGCAATCACTCGGCTCCAGCTGGGGCATGTGTGGAGGTAGTTGTGAGAAACTGACCAGCCACTCATGAAGTCTCAATCTGCCCTCTCTGCTCTGCGTTGGGACAAAGCAAGCAAGCATATGAGCACTTCTCACAAGCAGAGTCCAGGCTTTCTACAACCCTCCTGTTAGTGCCACTGGCTTTGCAAGCAGCCAAGCGGGCTCATCTTCTCTGTGCTGACCCCACGGCTGGGGCACCCAATACATGACTTGAACAGCTCACTCCCCAGGGAGCATCTCCACCCATGTAATCTCCCTTTCCTCTGAGTTCTTACACAGGGGCACAGGTCCTGACCTGACTGCTTCTCCTCCCCGCTTACCTGATTCCATGTGGATCTTTCTTACAGCTTTGGTTGTACAGGAGACTTCCTGCCAGTCTCTGGTTAGTTTTCAGTGAGAATTGTTTCAAGTGTAGATGTATTTTTGATGTGTCCATGGTGGGGAGGTAAATTCTGTGGCCTCCGACTCTGCCATCTTGATCTCCTGTGTTTCATTATCTTAAATAACAAGTACTTCACCAGGTACTAGGCTGTCTGCTAAGATGATTTTATTGATTAAAAATGTAGAGTCCCGGGCTTCCCTGGTGGCGCAGTGGTTGAGAACCTGCCTGCCAATGTAGGGGACACGGGTTCGAGCCCTGGTCTGGGAGGATCCCACATGCCGCAGAGCAACTGGGCCCGTGAGCCACAATTACTGAGCCTGCGCGTCTGGAGCCTGTGCTCCGCAGCGAGAGAGGCCGCGATAGTGAGAGGCCCGTGCACCGCGATGAAGAGTGGCCCCCGCTTGCCGCAACTGGAGAAAGCTCTCGTACAGAAACGAAGACCCAACACAGCCATAAATAAATAATTAATTAATTAAAAAAAAAAAAGTAGAGTCCCACAATTGTCAAGGCATTTCAGGTATCCAGACATACCTTTCTCAGTTTCCTTTTTCCCTCTTAAGGCTAACTTGGCCATTCTCTCCCTCTTCCTAGTACTGTAGTGATGCACTTGTCAAGCAGCATGGACAACGGTGGGGTAGATTTTATCTTCATCATCCCAGAATCCTAATTTGAACACACTGACAAATTGCTGCTTTTGAATATACATTTACAAGTAGCATATACAAGTAGCATATTCTAATGTTGATCTCAGGTGCTGAGTGTGGGCCCTGTTTTGATACTGTAATTTCTAGATACTCCTTTTGAGGTCAGAAATTAGAAGACCTTCAAAATCAGGGCAAGAATTTGCAACTTTATTCAGGTTAAAGTTTTTAAAAGGCAATTGATGGAATCTGATGAACCCTTCAGGATACCTAAATCTCTACTTCTCTAAGTTTGCATGCTGGTGGTATGAGTTCAGCCGCAAAGCCTGGAAACCTGAGTTCAAATCCCTTAAACACCTACCACTGGAGGGTCAAGTACTTTGGATCCATATCTTCACCTCACTTTATCTTTTCGTGAGCATAAATAGAAGGATTTTAGAAGCACCTGACTCATAGGTCAGCAGAGAAAATGAAATTAATTAGTATGAGAAAAGTGCTGAAAACTATGCCTGACAATAGAGCATTGCAAGTGTTAGTGATAGTGTGAACAGTTAATAATTATTATTGCATTTAATTTTATGATACCTGGTAATACCATTATTATTACAATGATTATAGATCGTGTTTGTGATAATAATCCTATAATGGGACAGGAATGGAAATGGGGAATTAAAAGGACAGATTTTGGTGATCCATTGAAAATGATGAGTTTGAATGGAGCCATGAACTTGAACTCCCAGAGCATTAGAAGAACATTGATGAGTCAGGCCCTCATTTTCCTCTTTAATTATGCTGGGTCTGCTCCAACACGTAAACAATTTGATTTTCTAGGCCCACAGTGATCTGTGCTCTAGAAGAGTGGTCGTCAAAGTAAAACCCAGACCAACACAGCAACATTTGGGAATATGTTAGAAAGGCAAATTTCCAGCCCCATGCCCAACCTCTGAATCTCATATTCTGAGTGTGGAGCCAAACATTTGGGTTTCGACAGATCCTTGAGTTTATTCTAATGCAAGGCACAGTTTGAGAAACTGCTGTAAACCCATATTTCATATGCTTGGTTTGGGTTTTCCTGCTTGCTGGTTTGAAGCTTTGGAGAATTCTCAGTGAATCAGCCATATGTTGTTCCCTATTTTTTTTTTAACTTTATTTTATTTTTTTTTAACATCTTTATTGAAGTATAATTGTTTTACAATGGTGTGTTAGTTTCTGCTTTATAACAAAGTGAATCAGCTATACATATACACATATCCCCGTATCTCCTCCCTCTTGAGTCTCCCTCCCGCCCTCCCTATCCCACCCCTCTAGGTGGTCACAAAGCACCGAGCTGATCTCCCTGTGCTATGCGACTGCTTTCAACTAGCTATCTATTTTACATGTTGTTCCCTATTTTATTCCTATTGTTTAGCACAATGTGGGAAAGTTCAAATTAATTTTGAGTGTAGGAGAGAGAAGGACAGAAAGATTAGAGGTTTAGGAAGTGAGAGAGACTGAGAGAAAGGCACAAGGCAAAGAAAAACATGAGGACCATTCACTTCAGTTTACTATACAGATATCACAGTTTTCTAAAGTAAGTGATTTGTGTACATCTGCTATGTGTCTTGTCACATGTATTTTTCCCAGCAGACTCATCCACAACATGGAATCAGAAAGCCAAACAGGCGTAGGAGAAGTTCTCCTCTTGGGCCTCTCAGAGGATCCAGAACTGCAGCCCCTCCTCTTTGGTCTATTCCTGACCATGTACCTGGTCACTGTGCTTGGGAACCTGTCCATCAGCCTCGCCGTCAGGTCTGACTCTCACCTCCACACCCCCATGTACTTCTCCCTCTCCCACCTGCCCTTCACTAACATCAGTTTCAGCACCACCACAGTCCTCAAGATGCTAGTGAACCTCCAGACACAAAGCAAATCCATCACGTATGCAGGGTGCCTAGCTCAGGTGAACCCAAGATCAGGGTTATTTCTATAGTGACTTTGTGGACAATGTTCTTAGGAGAATTTTAGTGTCAGAAAGAGAACAGGGTAGGGGAAGGAGTTGAGCAAGGGTGTCATTATAGCCAGAGCACTAGCCTCAGCTTAGGTTTTAGGTGTTCTTATAAAAAAAAATGGTATCTATATGAGGAGATGGATATGATAATTATATTGACCACAATGATAATTTCACTAAGCATGTATATCAAGTCAACATGGCTTACAACTTAAATATGTATTTTTTAAAATAAGCAGAGAGAAGAGCATATCATTCTCTTTGTGTCTCAGGGTGAGGCAATCAGCCAACACGAATTTGGGAAAGGTGAGGAATTTGTCAAATTAAGGTTAATTTTTTAAATTGTTTCTTTTCCTATGCAAAAGCTTTTCAGCTTGTAGCAGTCTACCTGTTTATTTTTGTTTTGTTGCCTTTATTTTTGATGTCACTTCCAAAAATTTATTGCCTACACCAGTGTCAAACAGCATAACCCCTATGTTTTGTTCAGGAGTTTTCCATTTCAGATCTTACATTTAATTCTTTAATCTATTCTGAGTTGACGTCTGTCATTGGTGTAAGACAGGAGTCCAGATTCATTATTTAATCCTCATTACCTGAAACAGCATCCTCTTCCCTAAGGACATAAATCAGCAGAGCCACTTGACTCCAGCCCACCTACCATTTTAAGTGTCAGATCTTTTGGTGCTACATGGAAAATTTAACCTTTTTTTGAGCCAGCTAAGGCTTTGTGTATTTTACCTAACATACATGTGTTTGAAATTTACTGCTGTTAAGATGTTCTTCAGTGATATTAAAATGCCATCTTGTCATAAGTTTATTTTTAAAATATATCTAGAAATATATAGCATAAGAAAATTCATACAGAAAAAGTTAGAATGAAAATAAATGATGAACACATGAAAATACTGAAGTCTTTAAAGAAAAATGTTTTTAAGTGAATATTAAGATGGAGCACCATCACATCTTAAATTATGGATGCAATCTCATGAGATCTACTAGATAATAGACAAAACTGCACACTAGTGCTTTCGGTGACATTGTATTTTTTTTTTTTAAACATCTTTATTGAAGTATAATTGCTTTACAATGGTGTGTTAGTTTCTGCTTTATAACAAAGTGAATCAGTTATACATATACATATGTTCCCATATCTCTTCCCTCTTGCATCTCCTTCCCTCCCACCCTCCCCATCCCACCCCTCTAGGTGGTCACAAAGCACCGAGCTGATCTCCCTGTGCTATGCAGCTGCTTCCCACTAGCTATCTATTTTACAGTTGGTAGTGTATATATGTCCATGACACTCTCTCACCCTGTTACATCTCACCCCTCCCCCTCCCCATATCCTCAAGTCCATTCTCTAGTAGGTCTGTGTCTTTAGGTGACATTGTATTTTATCACAACACAATTTTAAAATTAAAAAACATAATTCAATCCAAAGTTGCCTAAATGTGAAGGAAAATGTACATTGAATCTATTGTGTGAAAAATGGAAAACATGATTATGAAAGCCTAAAAAGAGAGTATGATGTCTGTTTATATTGAGCACAGTCACAATAGATCATAGGGAATAAATTGGATACTGCTGTATAAAATATAAAGAACAGGAATTAAGGAACAGGAAACATTCAGTGGCTCTAAAACTGAAATGCCCCTAAGTGTCTGAATTTTATAATATCTTAACTATATTCATAAATGTACTATTTGTATCTAATATATAAAATATGTTTTCACACAAAAATTGAAATCAGGCTTTCTGGTATTATTAATTTGAGATGCCTTTTTTTGTAATTTTATAAAAGGATCCAGGAGTTCATTAGAAGAGAAGTGTGTGTACATATGTGAAAGGTATGTAAAATGCAGGCGAGCATGAACAGGTGAAGAGAATGGGTAATGTATCCTTGCCTCACAAGTCAGGGATTAGTCATCATGAATTCCTTTCTTCTATAGTTTTGGTCTTTAATGATTTGACTGCTCAAGGATCAGAACGACATTAATAATATATGTCTAATGAGGAGCTTTGGATATTGACCCCCAGGGGAAAACGAGATACTCTAAAGAATCAACTTGTGACAACATTTCAACGGCTCTTGCCTAGTCAAAACAGGCACACCTTCCAGAGATAATCCTTAACTAGAATTTCATTGTCTCATTTGGTCTCTCTGCCCTTTCTGAGTACAGATCTGTCTTCAATATCCAGGTGTCATTTCAAGTTTCATCTCACACTGATGCCAGTCAGGTAAATTAATGCACATTAGATAATGTTTTTGTAATGAGACGAGGCGTTTTACTCCAAAGTCATCTATGGGAAGCAATGAGCAGAGTACATGTATGAAATGATCAGAACCCAGTGTCCCATGGGACTCCAGACAAATTATCTTCTTGGTGACAAATTCTCATATTTGTTTGTATCAATGCTCACCCAGTTCTCAGTCTGCTGGTCTAATATTTTCTCTAAAAATGGGGAAAAAATTTATCCTCCTGAGCAGAGATCTGCCCCTTCTCAAACATGATGACTGTTATAAAATTTTCTGACACTTACTTAAATTCTTCTTGTGGTTGTGGGGAAGGTGTTTTGTCAGCTTTCCCTTCATGCCCATTCCTGCTTCTTTAAACACCACTGCCCAGAAGTGTGTCTGCATTATCTCTGGACTTGGGCTATGAAATTACAGGGGAGAAAGTAGAGACACAGAGAAACAGCTAGCTGCCATCCCAGTACACCTGTTTCTCTTTATAAAATTGCCAAGTATTTAATATAAGAACAGCAGAGATAGTATAATAAATTTTAAAAATATAACCATCCTTCAACTTATTCTAGAATTTTCAAATGTTGACACTCTATCATATCAACTTCAGGTTTTTTAAAAAAATAAAGTAACAAAATAATACACACATACAAAAGCCCTCCCTTTCGCATGCCCTCAGTTGTTGTTCTCCCCTTCCTAGAGACAACATCACCTTGAATGTGGTGGTATCCCTCATGCATTGCTTTATGGTATATATGTGTTCAAAAAAATACATTGATAAAAGGAATCAACACAGCAGAATGGAGAAATAAAACATGATGTAACTTGCAGTGGAATACTCCCTGGTGATTAAAAATAATGAAGAGGGGTTAAATATAGCAACAATAGAGAAAAGTGAAATCACATAAGAATGCAAATTGTAAATGACATGCACTGTATGTTGAGTACTATGCTGGCTGCTCTGTCTCTGTTCATTTCTCATCATTGCAACATCCCGATGCAGCTTTATGATAGTTCCCATCATACAAATGAGGACACCAAATCTTCTCATACAATTGAACCATTTTCCCTATTCTCAAAGGAAGTGCTGGTCCTGGATTCAGTTCAGAGTGTTTGAGTCTAAGTAATACAGCAAATAATAAAGGCTGTCATGCCCACTTCCATCCCCCCCCAGGAGAACGAGGACCACTGCTTTACGGAGACAGTGCTGTAGGATGCCTGAATATTTTGTAAGTATCATATGTCTTCTTATCTTGTAATTCTCTGTCTTGCAAGGGTCAAAAATTGTTGCTATTTTCTTCGACTTTTGAGAAGCCTATGCATTTTGTTCTCTCTCTCATTTATCTTTTTTTAAAAAAAATCATATGCCTCCTATCACCTTAGGGGAAGAGGTCCCATTAGGATGAGACGGAGAATGTCATTGATATTTGCACACCTTCTCTTAGAATTAATTGTTAATGCAGGTGCGTTACATTTCATGAGGGAGTCTTATGAGCTCTAGTTTACAGGCAACATTTTCTAATATTTGCTCAGGTGCAGAGTGTATCCTTGGATAGATGCCATGACCTGCTATACAATATTTCATGCGTAGGGATGGACATAACACTGTAGGGAAGAGAAAAAATTTAGAGCATGGTCCTAGATTAAAATATTAAAATTTTAAAGGAAAATTGTAAAATCTGAGTGTTGGTTTAGGAATGGTAATTCTGTACTATCCAGCGATATTGACAATGATTGGTTAAGAGAGTCAACTCAGCAGTCAGATAATCTTAGCTCAGACTTAGTCTTTTCCACACACTGTGTATTTCATGTCCATGAGGTACCCTCACTTTACCTAAGTGTCCGCATGGATGAATGGAGTGATAGTACGATCTAACTCATCTGTAATTTGACAAGCCCTTCAGATGATTCTGCGGCAGGTCAAAGTTTAGGCATCATGCATTACAAAAGAGAGAGGATAACTTCATTCTCATTTTTCTTTTGCTTGAGGCCAGAAATATTTCTGAAGGAAACGCTGTGTCTTATTCTTTGTTTCAGCCTTAACACTTGGCACAGGTGTGATACCGAGTTGGTGACCAATCAAAATAATGGCCAATAAAGAGAGTAGAGGGAAGAGGAAATATGAGAGATGTTGACGGAGAGAAAAATTAGCAAAGGGACAGACTTGCATCGTCTTTTGTGTTCACAATAGGCACAGAGTTTTCTTTTTTATTTAAGCACAGTTTCAAAGTGTTAGCATATATGGCATTCATCTGGAGGGTATGTTAAAACTTAGATCGCTGGCCCTTACCTCCAGAGGTTATCAGCAGTACATCTGGAATGGCACCAAGGATTTGCATTTCTAGCAAGTTCTCAGTTGATGCTGGTGCTGCTCATCTGGGGAACATTCATTTCCTTTTCTTTTCACTCCATTTCCCCATCAGATTCACCGACAACATGGAACCCAGAAATCAAACAGACGTTTCAGAATTCCTCCTCCTGGGATTGACAGATGATCTAGAACTGCAGCCCTTCTTGTTCTGCCTGTTCCTAGCAATGTATCTGATCACTGTCTTAGGAAACCTGCTCATCATTCTGGCTGTTACCTGTGACTCCCACCTCCATACCCCCATGTACCTCTTCCTCTCAAACCTTTCCTTTACTGACATCTGTATAAGCACAACTGCGATCCCGAAGATGCTGGTAAACATCCAGGCAGAGATACAGCACATCACTTACATAGGCTGCCTGACCCAGATTGGCTTTGTCCTGGTTTTTGTTGGTTTAGAAAATTTTCTCCTTGCGGCAATGGCCTATGACCGCTATGTGGCCATTTGTCACCCCCTGAGGTACACGGTCCTCATCATCCCCCGATTTTGTGTTCTGCTGATTCTACTCTCACTTTTCATCAGCACAGTGCTTGGCCTGCTCCTCAGTCTGATGGTATTGCGGCTGTCCTTCTGCAAGGACCTGGAAATCCCTCACTTCTTCTGTGAACTTGCTCAGGTCATCAAGCTGGCCTGTTCTGATACCCTCATGAATAACATCTTGATATATACCGTGGCTAGCCTGTTTTGTGGCGTTCCCCTCTCTGGGATCATTTTTTCTTATACTCAAATTGTCCCCTTTGTTTTGAGAATGCCATCAGCAGGGACAAAGCTTAAAGCTTTTTCCACCTGTGGGTCTCACCTTGCAGTTGTGTCCTTATTCTATGGGACACTTTTTGGAGTTTACATTAGTTCTGTGGTTACTGACTCACTCAGGAAGACTGCAGTGGCTTCAGTTATGTACATTGTAGTTCCTCAGATGATGAATCCTTTTATCTACAGCCTGAGAAACAAGGACATGAAGAGAGCCTTGAGGAAACTTATTAGTAGGATACCTTCTTTCCCGTGATCGTGCCCTCTACTTTGGACTTGAGTTTCTAGAACGAGGCAAGGGATTAGGAATCCTGGGTGAGCCATAATGTCTGATACTTTCATTAACAAATTCTTCTAAAACAGCCAACAGCAGAATTTCCAAGTTAACTTTAACTTGAGGTTGACACCAGATTTTGCTTTTTGTTCAGCCATATGCTGTTTGACACATATTTTCAATTCTTCAATTCAATTTCTTTGCTCAGTTTCCATAGAAGTAGAGCCTGAAGCAAGGGTTCTAGTTTTTACAAATTTTTTGCATCACTCTCAGAATAAGGAATATTGCCAAAATTATTAGGAAAGGAAGTACTGTGGCAAGGCTGTGGTCATATCTAGAGACTAACTTCCACCTGATCCATGGTGGGGCCATATGATTTGCACCCCAGAGTTAGGTCTATAGTGGAGTAAGAGATCTTACCTTTTCCACACCTACTTATTAATGAATTAGATTGAGGAACATAAGTATCTACTATAGTCAGTTTCATTATCTATGAAATGTGTCGGTGGTTTGAAAAGTGAGATATTTGAATTCCATTAGTGAGGAAGCCTTCAGTTCTAATAAGAAAAAGAATCTCTAACTCTAATATGTCCAAACAACAAAGAGAGTTATCTTTCATAACAAGGTCTTCATAAGTAAGAAATGTATGTAAACCAGGGAGTAGGAATTCATTCAGTCCTGCATGTGTTGTTTTGTCCTGGGACTGGTTTTCCTCAGGGTCACCAGTGGTGTTGCCAGATGAAGATGTCATGTATGGACATGATTTCCAGAGACAGAACCCTGGTTGTCCTTCTTTGAGTCAGGTAATTATAGAATTTTCCATGGAGTCAACTAGAATATATTTCTGTAATGGGTTGTATAGTGGCCCTAAAAACAATTTGTCCACATCTTATTTCTTATAACCTATTAATATTATATGATTAAAAAGGTGGATGTTGTAATCAACTATAATGGAATAGAATTAGAAAAACAGTGAGTGTTACTTATTTTGAATTAGAGTCTTTGTAGAAGATGAGTTTATCCCAGATTGGCTGAACATGTCCTAAATATAATCCATGTATCCTAATAAGCTAGACAGAAATGGAAATGACACAAAGAAAAGGAGAAGGTAATGCAACCATTGTGACTGAAATTGGATTTATGCAGCCAGCAGTTGATTTCCAGCATTTGATCATTGTTTTCAGCTTTATTGAGATATCATTGACATATGAACTGTAAGATTATGCTGTACAGTTTGTTGATTAGATACATTAACATATTCAAAATGATTACCACCATAAAATTAGCTAAAAACCTCTGTTCTGTTACATAATTAAGACTTCTTTTGTGGTGAGACTATTTAAAATCTCTTCTCTTGGCAATATTCAAGTATACAATATATCATTTTTAGCTATATTTTCATCATGCTGTACAAATTAGATTCTTGAACTTAATCTTATAACTGGAAGTTTTTACCCTTGACCAGCATCTCCCATTTCCTCCAGCTCTGTGATAACCACCATACTACTTTCTGTTTCTATGATTTTTGACTTTTTAGTTTGATGGAGTTACTTGTGTTTTTGGTGTCATATCCAAAAAACCATTGCCAAGGCCAATATCAAAGTGTTTTTCTCAACATTTTCTTCTAAAAGTTTTAGGGATTCAGACCTTATGTTTACATCTTTAATCGATTTTGAGATAGTTTTTGCAAGTGGTGTAGGATTGGGGTCAAGATTCATTTTGCTGTATGTGGTTATTCAGTGTTCCCCAAACCATTTATTGAACAGACTACTCTTTCCCCATTGAGTATTCTTGGTGCCCTTGTCATATATTAGTTGACCATATGTGCGTGGGCTTATTTCTGGGTTCTTCGTTCTGTTCCATTGGTCTAGGTATGTGTGTTTGTACCAGTACTGTGATGTTTTGATTACTATAGCTTTGTAATATAGTTTGAAATCAGGATGTGCAAGGCATCCAGCACTGTTCCTTCTCAAGAATGCTTTGGAAATTCAGGGTCTTTTACCATTTTAATTGTTTTTAAGTTTACAGCTCAGAGGTGTTAAATATATTCACACTGTGTGTTTATATCACCATCATCAATCCATAGAACTCATCATCTCACAGAACTGAAATATGTGCCTATTAACAGTAACTCTGTAATCACTCTTGACCCCAGACCCTGGAAACCTCATTCTAATTTGTGTGGCTGTGAATTTGACTATTCTAGGAACCTCATGTTAGTAGAATCATACATTATTTGTCCTTTTGCAACTGGCTTATTTCACTTAGCATTATGTCTTCAAAGTTCATACAAGTTGTAGGATGTATCAGAGTTTCCTTTCTTTTTAAAACTGAATAATGTCCCATTGTATGTATATACCATGTTTTACTTATCCATTCATCAGTTGATGGACACTTGTGCTGCTTCCACGTTTTGTTTATTGTGCATAATGCTGCTTGACCATAGGTATATAAACAACTTTTCAAGTCCCTGCCTTCATTTCTTTTGGGAATATATCCAGAAGTGAAATTACTAGGTAATATAATTCTACTTTTAATTTTTTGAGGAAATAGCATACTGTTTCTTTTTCTTTTTAACATCTTTATTGGAGAATAATTGCTTTACAAGCATGTATTACTTTCTGCTTTATAACAAAGTGAATCAGCTATACATATACATATATCACCATATCTCCTCCCTCTTGTGTCTCCCTCCCACCCTCCCTATCCCACCCCTCTAGGTGGTCTTAAAGCACCAAGCTGATCTCCCTGTGCTATGCAGCTGCTTTCCACTAGCTATCTAGTTTACATTTGTTAGTATATACAAGTCCATGCCACTCTCTCACTTCGTCCCAGCTTACCCTTCCCCCTCCCTGTGTCCTCAAGTCCATTCTCTACGTCTGCATCTTTATTCCTGTCCTGACATACTGTTTTAGATAGTAACTTCACTGTTTTATGTTCCCACCAACAATGCACAGGGATTCCAATTTCTCCACATCGTTGCCAACACTTGTTTTTTCCCTCTTCGTCCTCTTCTCCCCATTCTCCTCCCCCTCTCCCTTCTCCTTCCCCTCTTCCTCCTGCCTCTTCCTCCTTTTTCTTCTCCTCCTTCCCCTTCTCCTACTCCTCCTTCTCCTTCTCCTTCTCCTTCTCCTTCTCCTTCTCCTTGTTCTTCTTCTTCTTCTTCTTCTTCTTCTTCTTCTTCTTCTTCTTCTTCTTCTTCTTCTTCTTCTTCTTCCTTTTTTTATAATAACCACCCCAATGCTTATCTCATTGTGGGTTTTATTTACATTTTCTCAATGAGTAGTTATGTTGAGCATCTTTTCATATGCATGTGGCCATTTGTATATCTTCTCTGGAAGAAGTCTATGCAAGTCTTTTGCCTAATTTTTAATCATTTTTTTCTTTTTCTTGTTGAGTTGTAGAAGTTCATTATGTTTTGGGGATATGAATCCATTATCATCTTATTTCTAAAGTGCTTGAATTTATCCCTCTTTTCATTTTCGAACTGTGATTTTTTTGGTCTTATTTAAGAAATGATTGACTCTCCAATTTTATATTTTCCTATATTGTTTTGTAAACATTTCAGGCTTTGGTACTTTGGAATAATTTTTGAGTATGCTGTAATATAGAATCAAATTTCACTTTTTCTCATATAGGTAAAAATAATTTCAGCACTATTTACCAAATGGTCATATTTGTTCCCTGCAATGACACATTGTCATAAAGAAAGTGTCCAATGCCTCCTGTGTTCTAAATATAATGTGCATATAGTTGAGGGCTTAATTGGCACTATATTTCTATCTGTTCAAGAACCAGACCATTTTAGTTACTATTGCTCCATATCTTGATATTTGGTAAAGCAAATAGTCCACTTTGTGCTTATATGCCAGTAAATCCAACATTTTTTCTCCATTGCTCTTTCATGTAAATTTCAAAATCATCCTCTCAAATATTAACATCTCAGACTCTGCATTAAATCTTCAAAAATATTTGAGAAAAATTGAGACCTCTGTGATATTGCATGTAGCTCTCCAAAATTAGAATATTCTTTCCATTTATTTAGCTCTTCCATTGTGTTCTTCAGTATAATTCTATAATGTGCTTTCACATTTTTTCTAGAATTCTTCTCAGGTATTTATGTGATGTTCTATTAAAAATGTCTTTTAGAAATCACACTTTCTAAATGAATGTTTTGCAATGACATGCAATTGATACTGTATAGGGATTTTGACTCCAGCTACCTTGATACATTCTAATGATCTTTGTAATAAATGACCTATAGAATTTTGGCCTTCTCTTTACCTAGATGCTAATATTATCTGCTAATGGTTACACTTAAAATTTTTTTTTAAATTGAAGTATAGTGGATTTACAATGTTGTGCTAATTTCTGCTGTGTAGCAAAGTGATTCAGTTATATATACATTCTTTTTATAGTCTCTTTTATTATGGTTTATCACAGGATATTGTATATGGTTCTTTATGCTATGCAATAGAGCTTGTTGTTTATCCATTCTATATATAATAGTTTGTATCTGCTAACCCCAAAATCCCACTCCATCCCTTCCCCATCTTTCCTCCACCTTGGCAACCACAAGTCTGTTCTCTGTATCTGTGAGTCTGTTTCTGTTTCCCAGATAAGTTCATTTGTGTCGTATTTTAGATTCCACATATAAGTGGTTACACGTTTTTATTTGTTCACAATAATTCAAACTTACACTATATTATTTGAGTGAAAATAGTGTTAATCAGCATCTGTTATATTGTTCTTGATTTAAAGGGAATGTTTTGACAGAAAGAGACTCATAAACAGAGAGAACAAACTGGTGGTTGCCAGAGAGGAGGGTGGGATGGGGACTGGCAAAATAGGTGAAGGGGATTAAGAGATACAAACTTCCAGTTAGAAAATAAATATGTTATGAAGATGTAATATACAGCATGGAGAATATGGGCAAGAGTATTTTACTCACTTTGAATGGTGACAGATGGTAACTAGACTTACTGTGGAGATCATAATTTAATGTGAAAAAGTATCAAATCACTGTGTTTTACACCTGAAACTAATATAACACCGTGTGTCACTTATAATTAAATTAAAAGCTAAAAATAAAAAGAGGGACAGTTTTGAGTGTTTGACCATAAATTATTTCATTTACTGTAGATTATCTGAAATGCTGTTTCTTGAGTTAAGGTCATTTCTTCTATTTTCATTTCACTGTTTCATTATCAAGGAAGAGTGTTTCATTTTACTCAAATGCTTTTCCTCCATCTATCGAGAAAGTCATTTGTTTCATTTGCTCTTTATCTGTAAATGTGCCAAATCATACTCGAGTTCTAATATTTATTTATTTATTCACTCATTCATTCATTCATTCAACAAATATTAATCGAGGGCTTACTGTTGCCAGGCCCTGTTTTTAGTGCTGACAGTGGAGCAGTGCACAATGAGATGGAAATCCCAGTGCCCAGACAGTGAGGGAAAGGTGAAAAATAAGAGAGGGATGCCTCACTAAAATGGAATCCGGAGGCCAGCGGGGGAGCTCTCACGCAGTAGTACACAAAATTAATTATAGGAAGAATTGTCAATTACAGACACTAACAGAAGAATCATCCACAGGAAAGAATCATCAATTTCAGACCCTTATAAAAATAGGTGTACATTGCCTCTCCTACAAGAAATTGACCAACTCAGCAACACAGCCAATGAGAAACTGTCATCACCCTGAACTCTCATTTTCTACAATGGACTTTCATTCAAAACAACCCCTCCCAAATCCCTCCCTTTTCTCTGTAAAATAAACTTCCTTTCCTTCTATTGTTCGCCTTGCCTATAGCTTTTGCTATAGCATGCTTGCCCTAATTGCACTGCTCTGCTATTCTCAACTAAACTCTTTTTTTGATAGTAAAATAACTTTTATTTTTAAGCTCAAAAGGGGAAACAGGTGACATACAAGAGAGATACTGTGAAGGACAATGTGATGTGCCAATCTTATTCGCTTTGAGGAAGGAAGCAATCATTACTCCAGAGGCAGAGAGTGCAGCTGGCAGACAGCCCTTTACTGTCAGCTCCCTTTGGGCAACCTGTCAGAAGAGAGCCACTGCACCCAAAGTCACTCCTTTTTGCCAAGGTTGCATCTATGACTGATTAGTACAGGTGTTTTTTTGTTTGTTTGTTTGTTTTTTAATTATTATTTATTTGTTTATTTATTTATGGCTGTGTTGGGTCTTCGTTTCTGTGCGAGGGCTTTCTCCAGTTGCGGCAAGCGGGGGCCACTCTTCATCGCGGTGCGCGGGCCTCTCACTATCGCGGCCTCTCTTGTTGCGGAGCACAGGCTCCAGACGCGCAGGCTCAGTAGTTGTGGCTCACAGGCCCAGTCGCTCTGCGGCATGTGGGATCTTCCCAGACCAGGGCACGAACCCGTGTACCCTGCATCGGCAGGCAGATTCTCAACCACTGCGCCACCAGGGAAGCCCAGTACAGGTGTTTAAAGGCCTTGCTCTCTTGCCCCAAATTGGAACAACTCTGAAGGGACATTCCAGCCGTAACCCCCCTGCTGAGTCTGTGGAGCTTGACCCCGGGACCCCACTGCACCTCACTTGCTTTCTCTGCCCAATCTTACTTTTCTTATTTTAAAACATCTTTATTTGAGTATAATTGCTATACAATGGTGTCTTAGTTTCTGCTTTATAACAAAGTGAATCAGCTATACATATACATAAATCCCCATATCTTCTCCCACTTGCGTCTCCCTCCCACCCTCCCTATCCCACTCCTCTAGGTGGTCACAAAGCACCGAGCTGATCTCCCTGTGCTATGCGGCTGCTTCCCACTAGCTATTTTACATTTGGTAGTGTATATATGTCCATGCCTCTCATGTCTCTCACTTCATCCCAGCTTACCCTTCTCCCTCCCCATATCCTCAAGTCCATTCTCTAGTAGGTCTGCGTCTTTATTCCCATCTTGCCCCTAGGTTCTTCATGACCTTTTTTTTTTTTTTTTTAGTTTCCATATATATGTGTTAGCAAACAGTATCTGTTTTTCTCTTTCTGACTTACTTCACTCTGTATGAGACTCTAGGTCTATCCACCTCACTACAAAAAACTCAGTTTCGTTTCTTTTTATGACTGAGTAATATTCCATTGTATATATGTGCCACATCTTCTTTATCCATTCATCTGTTGATGAACACTTAGGTTGCTTCCATGTCCTGGCTATTGTAAATAGAGCTGCAATGAATATTGTGGGGAAATTGACAGTAACACAATCATAGTAGGGGACTTTAACACCCCATTTTCACCAATGGACAGATCATCCAACATGAAAATAAATAAGGAAACACAAGTTTTAAATGATACATTAAACAAGATGGACTTAATTGATATTTATAGAACATTCCATCCAAAAACAACAGAATACACTTTCTTCTCAAGTGCTCATGGGACATTCTCCAGGATAGATCATATCTTGGGTCACAAATCAAGCCTTGGTAAATTTAAGAAAATTGAGATCATATCAAGTATCTTTTCTGACCACAACGCTATGAGACTAGATATCAATTACAGGAAAAAATCTGTAAAAAATACAAACACATGGAGGCTAAACAATACACTACTGAATAACCAAGAGATCACTGAAGAAATCAAAGAGGAAATCAAAAAGTACCTAGAAACATGGAGGGATATTTCTGGCATAAACTATTTGATTACCTCAAAGAGAAAGTCAATCTAGGATGGCTAAGGTAATATTCATGTAAGGTTTCATACAAGTTTGATGTTGATATATTAGTAACTGGGTACTCCGAAGCTAGACATTTATATTTCTAATCCACTAATGTGGACAAAGTGATACTTGAAAATTCCAGATATATCCTCCTGTGGCTCTAAGGATTGAAGCTGATATTCCTCTCCAGAGAAATACTTTACTTTTGGAGGCAGTTATATGGACACCATGATTCTCTTCCTACATCACAATATGCTTCACACTGCTGTTAGGACTATCTTCTGAAAATAAAAATCTGCTCCCAAATACATGAAGCCACCCATATACTTCATGAAGCTCAGTTTTATCGCTTAACATTATATATATGTCCCAGAAAAAGATGGTTTATCTCTCTCTCTTCAGTTACCATAGCTTAAACTTGAGAAACCCCTTATCACCTCACAGGTGGATCATGCAATTTACTGTCTCAAAGCTACTACTCTTACCATTGCCTGGAGTCTCTTCTGTATACTTCACTGGCAAAATTTTTATCTAGTTCTTAAAGACCCAGCTCAAAATTTACCTTCTTCAAATAAATCCTCAAGTAACTGCATGAAGTAAATTATGGGACTCCCTTATCTTGCTCCTATAGCATTTCCTTCACACCTATACAACTGCACCTACCATGATGCTAGGACAGTGTCTGGGACTGTCACCTTGTACTGTATTTTGATACCTACAAGACAAGGCTCTACGTTTATAAGCTCCAAAGTCAGTACCTAGAGAGACTAATGAGACATTTAAAAGTCTCAAAATAGATGTCAACAAAGGCCATAAATCATTTTTGTTTTATTTTAGCTTATATTAAAGATGTATAAGCTAATAAGATAACTGGTTATAAAAATCCTTTCACTCTACCTATACTATTTAAATGTGGACTAAAAAAGATCTTTCATGAAAAATAATAAATAAAAGTTTTGCACATCAAAGGAAACCATAAACAAGACAAAAAGACAACCCTCAGAATGGGAGAAAGTATTTGCAAATGAAACAACTGACAAAGGATCAATCTCCAAAATTTACAAGCAGCTCATGCAGCTCAAAAACAAAGAAACAAACAACCCAATCCAAAAATGGCAGAAGACCTAAATAGACATTTCTCCAAAGAAGATATACAGATTGCCAACAAACATATGAAAGAATGCTCAACATCATTAATCATTAGAGAAATGCAAATCAAAACTACAATGAGATATCATCTCACATGGGTCAGAATGGCCATCATCAAAAAATCTAGAAACAATAAATGCTGGAGAGGGTGTGGAGAAAAGGGAACACTCTTGCACTGTTGGTGGGAATGTAAATTGATACAGCCACTATGGAGAACAGTATGCAGTTTCCTTAAAAAACTAAAAATAGAACTACAGTATGACCCAGCAATCCCACTACTGGGCATATCCCCTGAGAAAACCATAATTCAAAAAGAGTCATGTACCAAAATGTTCATTGCAGCTCTATTTACAATAGCCAGGACATGGAAGCAACCTAAGTGTCCATCAACAGATGAATGGATAAAGAAGTTGTGGCACATATATACAATGGAATATTACTCAGCCATAAAAAGAAACGAAATTGAATTATTTGTAGTGACATGGATGGAGTTAGAGTCTGTCATACAGAGTGAAGTAAGTCAGAAAGAGAAAAACAAATACCGTATGCTAACCCATATATATGGAATCTAAAAAAAGAAAAAAGAAAAGAAAAGAAAAGAAAAATGATCGGGAGAACCTAGGGGCAAGATGGGAATAAAGATGCGGACTTACTAGAGATTGGACTTGAGGGTATGGGGAGGGGGAAGAGTAAGCTGGAACAAAGTGAGACAGTGGCATGGATATATATACACTACCAAACGTAAAATAGATAGCTAGTGGGAAGCAGCTGCATAGCACAGGGAGATCAGCTCGGTGCTTTGTGACCACCTATAGGGGTGGGATAGGGAGGGTGGGAGGGAAGGAGATGCAAGAGGGAAGAGATATGGGGACATATGTATATGTATAGCTGATTCACTTTGTTATAAAGCAGAAACTAACACACCATTGTAAAGCAATTATACTCCAATAAGGATGTTAAAAAAAAAAAGAGAGCAACCAAACCAATAAACAAATCCACCAATGATAACAAGCAGTAAAAACTAAACGATGATAAACATAAAACCAAAAGCAAATCAGACACAGAAATCATACCTCCAGTCTAGAGTTGCTCCCAAAGTCCACCGCCTCAATTTTGGGAACATTTGTTGTCTATTCAGGTATTCCACAGATGTAGGGTTTATCAAGTTGATTGTGGGGATTCAATCTGCTGCTCCTGAGGCTGCACGGATAAATTTCCCTTTCTCTTCTTTGTTTGCACAGCTCCTGGGGTTCAGCTTTGGTTTTGGCCCTGCTTCTGAGTGTTGGCCACCCTCAGGCCTCTGTTCCCACCCAGACAGGAGGAGGTTAAAGCAGCAGCTTATTAAGGCTCTCTTCCTCACTCAGGCCAGGCAGAGGGAGGGGTACAGTAGTCGTAATTGGAATTTGGGGTGAGCCTGTGACAGCAGAGGCCAGCATGATATTGCAATAGCTTGAGGCGTGCCATGTGTTCTCCAGAGGAAGTTGCCCCTGGAACATGGGACCCTGGCAGTGGTGTGCGGCAAGTCTCCCTGGGGGGTTGTGGGTAGTGATCTGCGCTTGCACACAGGATTCTTGGTGGCAGTGACAGCAGGGTTAGCGGTTCATGCCCGTCTCTGGGGTCTGAGCTGATAGCCGTGGCTCGCACTTGTCTCTGGAGCTCGCTTAGGCGGTGCTCTGCCTTCTGTGGGCACATGGAGCAAGAATCCCTTCTCCTTGTGCACCCTGAAACAATGGTCTCTTTCCTCTCTGGCAGCTTCAGACTTTTTCTAGTACTCCCTCCCGGCCAGCTGTGGTGCACTAGCCCCCTTCAGGCTGTCTTCACACAGCCATTTCCAGTCCTCTCCCTGGGGTCTGACCTCTGAAGCCTGAACCCCAGCTCCCAGCCCCCACCCGACCTGGCGGGTGAGCAGACAAGCGTCTCAGGTTGGTGGGTGCTTGTTGGCACTGATCCTCTGTGCAGGAATCTCTTTTCTTTGCCCTCTGCACCCTTGTTGCTGTGTTCTCCTCTGTGGCTCTGAAGCTTCCCCTCAGCCCACCCCTACCTCCTACCAGTGAAGGGGCTTCCTAGTGTGTGGAAACTTCTCCTTCACAGCACCCTCTCAGAGGTGCAGGTCCTGTCCCTATTCTTTTGTCTCTGTTTTTTCTTTTTTCTTTTGCCCTACCCAGGTATGTGGGGATTTTCTTGCCTTTTGGGAGGTCTGAGTTCTTCTGCCAGCGTTCAGTAGGTGTTCTGTAAGAGTTGTTCCACATGTAGATGTATTTTTGATGTATTTGTGGGGAGGAAGGTGATCTCCATGTCTTACTCCTCCACTGTCTTGAAGGTCTCTCTCTCTCAATTGTATAGTTTTAGCAGTCTATTTTAAGCTGATAACAACTGAACTTCAATTGTGTATAAAAACTACACATTTACTGAGCTGAGTGGGGCTGGAACCAATTCACAGAACTGTTTCAGGGACCGCAGCTTGGATTGAGGTCTGCAAGTCTGCTTCTTGTAACACAAACAGGCATTTCTCCCTCTGGGTCCCTGGGTGAGCAGGACTGCTTCTGGACCTCAGCTGGGAGGAACCGGAGCTGGGTTACAGGGCCACTTCAAGATCTGCAGTTGAAATGAGGTTCGTGGACCTGTCTCAAGTGTCACAGATGGGCCTCCCTCCCAGTGGGTTTTTGGGCAGACAGAACAGTTCTCAGACTTCAGCTGGAGTGCCTGTTGCTGGATTACAGAACTGCTTTGGGATCTGCAGACAGACTGAGGTTAATTGGCTTTCCTCTGAGGGCACAGGTGGGCATGTCCCCTTCCAGGTCCTTGGGAAGTTAGTACCACTCCCAGACTGCAACTGAGAGGGTGCGGAGCTGGGTCATAGTCTGATTAAGGGTCCACAGCCAGGACTGAAGTCAGCATGCCTGTTACTAGAAGCATAAGCAGGCATGTCTTCTCATTCTTTTGGCAGATAGTGCTGGTGGCAGGACCAAGGATAGATAGGCTGTAGTTGAGACCACAATGGGGCAAGGCTTTTTCCATGTCCGTACCCAGGACCATGGTCTGTGAGCCTGTCACTTGAGAACAGGCCTGCCTTCTCAAAACAGCCCTTCCTGGTTTTGGGCTTCAGTAGGGTTTTTCAAGGTCATGGCTCTCAAAGCTCCCACATGAGCATTTTTGTCCATGGATGGCTGCCAAATTAATGTTTCTAGGAGGACATGGGCAGGGGACCTCCTATTCCAACATCTTGTTTGATACATGATTTTTGTGTGAAAGTATTTCCAATCCTTCAAACTAGTGGGAAAAAAAAAATCTGTGTTTTAGAACTGATAGCATTCAGAATATGCTACTCCAAAACACAGCATATTGAATTTTTTTGCAACTGTGTTTTTTAATGCTTCAATTTTATTTTATTTTATCTTAAAAATTTTTATCTTATATTGGAGTATAGTTGATTTACAACATTATATTAGTTTCAGGTGTACAGCAAAGTGATTTAGTTATACATATACATATATCTATTCTTTTTCAGATTCTTTTCCTGGCATATTGAATTTTTTAAGCTGAAAGAATTTGACAAAATGGTAGATGAAAGAAAGTGTCTTGGGCTTGCCCTCACTCTCCTCCCCTGAGACAGGTCAAAAACCTCATGTGAGAAGTGCCCTTTGTAAACCCAGAAGAAGGAACATCCTTCTCTCCAAGACTGAGGGACACTGAGATGAATTCGAACAAACTGACCTTGCTAAGTTTCCCCCAGATTTTTACCCTTAGCTCAAACTCAGTTTGCCCTATAATATTTTCCCACAGCCGTCCACTCTTCATCAAACCCAGCTAAAGACACTCAGGTTTAATCACTTTTTCAGGTCTTCATTTCCTTATGAGGGCTCCTGTGTCATGTAAAACTTATATTAAATAAATGTGTATGCTTTTCTCTTGTTATCTGTCTTTTTTGCAGGTGACCCAGTGAAGACTTAGAAGGATAGTGGAAAAAATATATTTTCCTCCTCTCCAGAGCAATGGCTCTCAAATTCTGACTTCTCTCAGTGTCTGCTGGAGAGGTTTTAAAAACACAGACTACTGAGCCCCACACTCAGACTACTGAATTCAGAAGGTTGGGTACAGCACTCAAAAATGTGCCCTTCTAAAAAAATTCCTAAATGCTGGTACTGCTAGCTTGATGGCCACACACGAGAACCACTCTTCTAAAGCACTGACCATTATAGAGCATGGGTAATTAACTCATCCACAGGTTTGTACATACTCAGCACACTTCCTGAGCAGATGATGACCAAGATCAACATCTGCAATGAGGGCTGGCAGGGAGTCAAGCCTATGAATGAATTAAGCCTCTTCATTGTCAATGGGTCCCTAAAATCTGTTCTTTTAATTCCTATTTTCATTTCCATGTCTTATCATTTGAGGTCCTATCACAAAATCCTTGTTCTAAATTTCCTAATTAACAGTAAAATTAGTAGAAATCATATTACTAAAATAATCGTTATTATAACCTCTCCTACCACCACCAGGAATGGAGTTATGGCTATTGCTACACATGCCTCTCAGCACTTTACTTATTTTACCTAATTGCATTCTCTCAACAGACCTGTAAGTTGGGTACTTTTCTCATTCCCCACTTTACCATAATTTCACTTAGGTAAAGTAACTTTAAGTTATGCATACATGGATTCATGGTGCTCTTGTAAGAGGTGGTGAGGGGATTCAAACTCAGGCTTCCAGACTTTGGAGTTGGCCTCATAACACCACGTGATATGATCTCTGAGTAGTAAAGGATTATGGGACCTGAAGAGTTAATCAGATTCCATCACTTGCCTTTTGAAAACTTTCAGTTGAATAAAGCCCCAAATAATTTCTCTGATTTTCAAGATCTCATTTCTGACCACAAAGATGTTGAGATATTGAGCTGATAGCATCCGACAGGATTCACACTCAGGACCTGAGGTCAAGATTAGAATATGCTACCGGGAACCCCAAGCTCTTATGACTATGGTCATAATATATGTGCACTAAATAACATGACTAGGTTAATGAGATTCTCTTTTCCCCTCAATTACTTGAAGATAAAAATATGTTTCTCATAAGGTGATAAAGTAGCACTTTTTTCTTTTCAAAACACAATTGGAGAAGAGGCGACATGCATGGGGCTTGGGGGGAAAAAAAAACTGAAGGAAAAAAGTAACAATTTGATAGTTTGTCCTAAGCAGAATCCTAAAATGAGAAAAACTCAATCTCCCAACCTAAACATCCAGGCAACTTGACAGGAGAGTTGTTATAGTAGTTGGAAAAGAGGAAAAGATTGTCAAGTCAACCTTAAGAAGAAAAAAGGAAACTGAGCAAAGTTCACCTGGATTCCTCAAATGTTTTCAGAGTTGTGGGATTTTTAAAATTTAATCCATGCTAATGGCTTAGCAGGAACCTTAGCACCTAGTGTAAAGGACTTGTTATTTAAGATGTTCACAACTGGATGAGAAAACGAGAGCTTATTTTTAGAATTTCCTTGCCTTCCCTACCACACAAACGAAAGTGTATGCAATAAACACATGCACACTCTTTTCTGTGTAGCTGCCAGCCACATTCTTACTTGAAAGCTATTAGGAAAAGACACCATACTGTTTCAAATTTTAAATGAACAATAGTCACAATTAATCTCCATGAATAGGTTATTACTTCTAGATCTACTTTCCCTTTTCTTTGTTCTCTTGCTAGGTAGCCCAGTGGAACCCATCCCACCCTTTATTTCCAAGTTTTTAATGGCATATTTAGAAATAATTAATCCCTTGATACTCACTAACTTGATCCATTCTTTATTACTTTTATGTTTTGACACATCTCCCTCTGTTTTATAATTAGCAGTTAATGTCAGGGAAATAAATATTGAAATCAGTCATGACATTCAGATCCTCTTCCTCTTTTTCTGTTGGGTCTCTTTAAATCCTGGGTGCCTTGGGTACTGGCACTTAAAGGAATCCCTAGTTTATGTGCCAGGATAAATTCAGTGATACTTCTACTTCCTGTGTTAAGATAAGATCCCTGAGAATACGGTTATTTTTTAAACATTTTTATTGGATATAGTTGATTTACATAGTTGTGTTAGTTTCAGGTGTACAGGAAAGTGAATCTGTTTTTCTTATACATATATCCACTCTTGTTTTAGATTCTTTTCCCATATAGGCCATTACAGAGTATTGAGTAGAGTTGTCTGTGCTATAGAGTAGGTCCTTATTAGTTATCTATTTTATATATAGTAGTGTGTATGTGTCAATGCTAATCTTCCAATTTATCCCTTCCCCTCTTACCCCCCGGTAACCATAAGTTTAGTAGAATATGGTTATTGATTGCCCAAAGCAGGCAAGAGTTGATTTGCTAAATTCTGGGTGCTTTAATACATTTCTTCATTATTCTTGAGAATCAGTGGTTTAGAAAAAGTCTCCAAAAGTGTGAATAGCCAATTAGTATACTAATGTTTAGAGCTGAATGGACCTAGGTATATTTTGCTTCACTAATGGGAAATTCTGCACCATGAACATGGAATCAGCAAAACAAACAACCATAACAACATCAATCATCTGGGGTAAGATTTTGACTCAGACACCCCTGAGTTTAATCCATGCTCCAGCACTTGCTTTGTGAACAAGTAAATTTTAACGACTGTGCAAGAAGCCTTATACTCCTCATTTGTATAATAGGGATCATCAAAAATCTTTGAGGGAATGTTTCAAGGATGAAAAATGAATAAACAAGATCATCAAGCACAGTGCTTGACATCTGAGTGTTTCTCAATGCTTTCTGCTGTTACTATTTTTTCCATAGACAGATAAGACCACACAGCATGATTCACTGTAGGAAGGAAAATGATGAGTGGAGTAAGGTGAAAAAAGAGAAGAAAAAGAAAGAATATTGTTTGCATGACAACTGTAAATTTCAAGGAAGAACAGATGTGTTGACACTTCCACTGGGAATGTTGATTGTGTAGAGAAGCTGAGTAAGGGAACAACCCAAACAAATATCAGTGATGTCAATGGGCATTTGGCATGGACATATGTTAAGTATATAGCAATTAAAATAAATAACCTAGGTGTTTCGACACAAATAATAAAAACTCAAAAGAGAAAAGTAATTTGGTTAACAAGGTATCTATAGGGACTTCCCTGGTGGTGCAGTGGTTAAGAATCCTCCTGCCAATGCAAGGGACATGGGTTTGATCCCTGGTCTGGGAAGATACCACATGCTGCAGAGCAACTAAGCTCATGTGCCACAACTACTGAGCCTGTGTGCCACAGCTACTGAAGCCCATGCGCCTAGAGCCCGTGCTCCACAACAACAGAAGCCACCGCAAAAAGTAGCTCCCTCTCGCCGCAACTAGAGAAAGCCCATGCATAGCAGCAAAGACCCAATGCAGCCAAAAATAAATTATAAATAAATAAATAAATTTATTTAAAAAATGATATCTATAGTATGAGAAAATTTAAATGAGTTATTTTAATTTTTGTTACAATTTTTAAAGGTTATACTCCATTTACAGTTATTACAAAATATTGGCTATATTCCTCATGTTGTGCAATACCTCCCCGTAGCCTGTCTTACACCCAATAGTTTGTACCTCCCACTCCCCCACCCTTGTGTTGTCCCTCCAACACTGGTAACCACTAGTTTGTTCTCTATATCTGAGAGTCTGCTTCTTTTTTGTTATATTCACTTGTTTGTTGTACTTTTTGTATTCCACATATAAGTGATATCATATGGTATTTGTCTTTCTCTGACATATTTCACTAAGTATAATGCCCTCCAAGTCCATGATGAAATGTTTAAATTTATCAAAAATTGCAGAGCAAACAGAGACTTCCGTGGTTTTCCAGTGGTTAAGACTCCGTGCTTCCACTGCAGGGGGCGTGGGTTCGATCCCTGTTCAGGGAACTAAGAACCCACATGCCACACAGTGTGGCAAAAAAAAAAAAAAAATGCTGAGAAAACAGTAAAGGTCTGAGTGCCCACCACTCAGCACCATCAAATTAAAATATGTTGCCATCTTACATTAAGTTTTTGTAAAGAAATAAAATAATACCTGTAGTTTTGAAGTCCCTCCTTCCTCCCCACTCTATTTTCTCCATTCTTGATCATTTTTTCCCCACCCCAGAGGGAACCACTACACTTAACTTGATATACATCATTCCTCTGTGTTTTCAGTACATTTAGTGTGGTACTGATGGTGTTCAGGACACGCCACCCCAAAATATGGCACCTTGGCATATTGAAAATTTCAAGCTAAAAGAGTTTGAGAAAACAGCAGAAGCAAGAAGGTCACTCTTACCTTCTCTTGTCCTTTTCCCCTGAAACAAGTCATAAAACCCTCATGTAAGCCCTCCTTAAATACAGAGGAAAGGAGCATCCTTATTTCTGAAGACAAAGAGACACTGAAAACAATTCTAACATATAAGCCTTGCTAAGTTTCCCCCAGTTTACTACCTCATACTCTCTAACTATCACATTTCTACACGACTACCCACTCTTCATCAAACCTAGCATAAAAATACTCAGGTCTAACTGTTTTTTGGGGGGGTCTTCATTCCCTTATGAAGGGTCCTGTGTCACACGAAACTTAAATAACTGTGTACGCTTTTCTCCTGTTAATCTGTCTTTGTCAGTTTAATTTTCAGACCTAGCCAGGGACCCTAAGGGTCAAGGAAAACTTTTTCTTCCCCTGGAATATTATCCACAAACAATATTATTATTCTGTGTTTTAATTCTTTATACACTGTAAATGTCATTTTGAAACTGGTGTTTAAAAATAATACATTCCATTATGTACCACTCTTGGCACATTTTGTTAAATTTAACTATGTTATACATATTTCACTACCTTAAAATTAATTTTCTCTTCACAAGTTGGGCATTTTGATTGTGGCATTATATATATATGTATGTATATGCATATGTATATGTATATAATATATACATATACACACACATACACACATATATTTATGTGTGTGTAGAAACTTTAAAATAACACCTGGAAACTGATCAACTTTAAGACTGGTTGCCTGGGAAACAAAGAAAGGGAACAGGATAGAATACAGTGTATAACATCTTTGTGTATACTATTTTTCTTTAAAAAATTCTAATGGATGTGGTACATATACAATATATATACAATGGAATACTACTCAATCATAAAAAAGAATGTAATTTTGCCATTTGCAGCAACATGGACGGACTTGGTAGGCATTATTCTAAGTGAAATAAGTCAGACAGAGAAAGACAAATACAGTATGATATAACATATGTGTAATCTAAAAAAATACAACAAACTAGTGAATATTACAAAAAAGAAGCAGACTCACAGATATAGAGATATAGGTTACCAGTGGGGAGAGGGAAGGGGGAAGGGGTAGTATCAGGATAGGGGAGTAAGAAGTACAAACTATTAGGTATAAAATAAGCTACAAAGATATATTGTACAACAGGGGGAATATAGACAAAAATGGTCAAATGATTTGAACAGAAATTTCTCCAAAGAAGTCATACAAATGGCCAAAATGTATATAAAAAGATGCACGACATCACTAATCATAAGGAAATGCAATCAAAACCACAATGTGAAATCACCACACATGTTAAGATTGCTGTTTAAAACAAAACCAAAAAATAACACTGTTAGCAAGGATGTGTAGAAAAGGGAAGCCTGGTTTGCAGTTGGTGGGAATGTAAATTTGTAGAGCCATTGTGGAAAACATTATTGAGGTTCTGCAAAAAATTAAAAATAGAACTACCATATGATCCTGTAACACTGCTTCTGGATATATATCCAAGTGAATTGAAATCAAGATCTCAAAGAGATACCTGTACTCCCATGCTTATAGCAGCAGTATTCACAATAGTCAAGTTATGGAACCAATCTAAATGTTCAACAATGGACAAATGGATAAAGAAAATGTGGTGTATATGTACAATGGAGTATTGTTCAGCCTCAAAAAAAGAAGAAAATTTTGTCATTTGCAATAACATGGATGGACCTGTAGGACATTATGCTAAGTGAAATAAGCCCAGCAGAGAAAGATTAATACTGTCTGGTATCATTTATATGTGAAATCTAAGATAGTCAAACTCATAGAAGCATAGAATCAAATGGTGTTTTCCAGGGCTTGGGAAGAGGGGTGAATAGGAAGGTGATGATCAAAGGGTACAAAAGTTTCATTTATGTAAGATAAATAAGTTCTGGAAATCTAGTATACAGCATAATGCCGACAGCTAACAATACTGTATTGTACACTGAAATTTTACTAAGAGGTTAGATCTTATATTAAGTGTTCCTAATAATAATATATAATCATAAAATTACAAAGGGGAAACTTTGGGGAGTGATAGATATATCTATGGTCTTTATGGTTGTGATGGTTTCATGGGTGTACACTTATCCCCAAACTTGTTGAGTTGTATACATTACTATGTACAGCTTTTTTACATGTCAATCATACCTAAATACAATGGTTTAATAAATAAATAAATAAATAAATAAATCGCAAATGCACTATAAAAATCAATCATGTAGGTTCAGATCCTCCTGCTCTCATTTTCTTGTTGGACCCCACTAAAGCCCGAGTCAGCCCACCTTGGACTTCTCCTAAGGATATTCAGAAGATATGCAACAGTATCAACTCCAGGACATTCCTATTTCCTGGGTTAAGATGAGATCCTTAAGAATGTTGATATTCGATCCTCCCAAACAGGGAAGACTTAATTGGCTCAGTTCTGGGTGCATTAATATATTGCTCATTATTCTTATGCACCAACGATTTAGAAAAATTCTCTAATGATATTTTAAAGGTGAACAACTCATTAAGACATCTAATGTTTAAAGATGATGTTAAAGTGTTTAAAGTATAAAAACTCTGCTTCACCAGTGAGAAAATTTGAGCCAAGCAAAGAGTCGTGAAACCAAGCAACTATATCAGAATTGATCACTTGGTATAAATTTGAATTCAGACGCACATGAGTTTATTCCAGTTTCCAGCACAGGTTTTGGAACAAGGAGAGTTTTAAACTATGTGAGAGGGACTTCCCCGGTAGTCCAGTGGTAAAGAATCCACCTTCCAATGAAGGGGACCTGGGTTCGATCCCTGGTCGGGGAACTAAGATCGCACATGACGCAGGGCAACTATGCCCGTGCACTGCAACTGCTAAGGCTGGTGCACCTCAACAAGAGAGCCCGCATGCCACAAACTACAGAGCCCATGCGCTCTGGAGCCCACATGTCACAACTAGAGAGAGAAAACCCGCATGCCACAACTAGAAAGAAGCCCTCACAATGCAACGAAGAGCCTCTGCACTGCAGCGAAAGATCCCGCATGCCGCAGCGAGGATCCCGCATGACACAACTAAGACCAAACACAGGCAAAAAAATAAAAATAAATAAATAAATAAATAAACTATGTGAGAAGTTGTCATCTTTTGCATCATGGGAACCATCATGAAACTTTTGCATGGATGAGAAATAAATAGACAATTTCACCAAGCACAATGCTTGATGTATGAGAACTTCTTAATCTTGCTTATAGTGGTTTGTTTATGGCATAAACATGACTGAGCAAACTAACATGGTTTATTATAGGGAGGGTAGTGAGGGATGGAACAAGATGAAGGAAGAGGAGAGAGATAAGGAACAATCCTAGGATGATAACTGCAAATTTCAGGGAAGAATTTATGTTCTGAAATGACCACGAAATCTTGTTTATGTATAGAAACAGAAAGAGGAGACAAATTTTAGTACATTTCATTCTGATTCATTAATTTCACTTCTTTATTCCTCTGTCTCACAACATCACAGTTTATTTATTTCTTCTTGACAGAAGGGGCATTTGCACTGTGACACACATACACACTCACATATGTACACATGCACACATACATACCCATATGTGTGTGTAAATGCAGTTTGACACAATACTAAGTGTACCAACAAATTCAAGACTGTAGTTGCCTCTGGGAATGGAAGGACAGGAATGGCAGAAAATAAAAATGGAATATTGTCTCTATGCAAACTATCTTGTTACTTTAAGAAGAGAACTGTTATAACAGATGTCAAAATTTATTAATTCTGGACACAGATACATGAGTGCCCGCCCTGATATTCTCTTTTATTTTAAAATATTTGATAGGTTACTAAAGAGATGCCAATACTGTTGATGTAGCTTTATGTAATTCTCCATCTCCTGTGCCAGAGTTCTCCAAGACAGGTGCCAGGGTCAAGACCAATGATCATCCCTACAAAGGGATATGAAGACCCAAACATGGAAGGATAAATGTAAGCTGATCATCCACCCCAACCCCCTGCCAAGAAATTAAGAAATATTTTAGAGAATTCTAGAATATTCCACAAAATTTTGCAAAGGAAAGTTTTCTCCTGAGGATGGAAGAGCCTCTAGAACTTTAGAGTCAGAGTAGATTAGAAGATTAACTAGTGTTGTAAAGGTACAAGGAAGTTTCCAGATGATGGACAGCTAGGCAGGCACTTAATAGACTAATAAGATCGGTCATCTTTGGCATGTTCCCACTCACAGGTCCAGAGACATACATGTCTCGCTATTTGAAAAACATAGACTAGGGAATTTCAGATTACCTGGGTGCCAACCTAAGAATGACATTCAGTTCTCCCTTTGCTATGAAGGGAATAAATAGAAGCCCCGTTCTCTGGGAGCACAGAAACATAGAGTGAAGGACTGGGCTGTTGTATAAAAGTGATGGTCCCTGGGAATATGTTCAGGTGTGCTGCCTAGTGACCTAAGCAGGGCTACTGAGTAAGGTGTCTATAGGCAGAAAACTGGCAGTCTCTGTGGCCCTTGGGGGTTCAGTATCCAAGGTTTCTCATTAGTCAAATTCTTTTGCTATTAATCTCATCCCATGTCAGTGAAAATCCTTAAGAAACAAGGCCCAGAGAAGAAAGAAATTAAAACCAGCGAAGCCTCTCATCCTGGGAAGTCAAAAGTACACAATTCTCTTCCATCCCCCTATTTCTTTTCGTATCCATTTCAAGAGCCTTTCACACATGGATATAGTTCTCTTCTATAATTGGATTCTATAATAGTTTTCTTTCCTAAAGCACATTCAAAGGCACCCTTTATAGCAACAATCTAAGGAAGACAGGACATTTAGTTTCAAAACTATAGTTTATTATATGTATATATATATACATATTATATATATAATAATATATATCACCTAGAAAATGAAAGTGATAATGTATCAAATATACTCTAAAAAACAAATTCTAAGGACTAATTCTATGTATGGCTCATTACATTCTGTTTTGACATTTTATATTAAGCAGATTCTAATATGTTCCCTGTAATCAAAAGAAACTGTGCATGGAAGAATAACCTCAGCAAAATGGAAAAAATGGCAGATTAGGCAACTCAAAACTCTTGTCTCTCAAAGAAACATTGAAAAATAACAGAAACTATCAGAACTAACTTTGTCAGATCTCCTGAAAACAGTCAAAATTTATAGCAACCAAGTGAGTGATGAAGCAAGAAAAC